>NC_058087.1:75962564-76562564 GCF_014858855.1 Bufo gargarizans
TATATATATATATATATATATATATATATATATATTTTAGGCCTTCATGGCCAGTGGGGCATTGTGTCCCCTGTATTCTGGGATAAAGATATGCATATATGCCTATAAATGCATGTAATATCCCCCACGTTGTGTATATAGGTGTGTGTGTTATATATAGATAGATAGATAGATAGATAGATATAAAATAAAGAACAGGAGGCAGCACCGATGTACTAAGAAACAACCGGGTGCACGCTCTGAGGGCTAAAGCTTACCCAATAATCACATGTAACAAAGAGAGCAGCACTCCAGTATAGGATAAAACAAAATCCAAAAGATTTATTCACCTATAGTGTGGCGAAGTTTGAGCTTTTCTCAATTGTAGAGCCGAAATGTTGCCACACTATGGGTGAATAAATCTTTTGGATTTTGTTTTATCCTATACTGGAGTGCTGCTCTCTTTTTATATATATATATATATATATATATTTATATTATATAAAAACTACTGGCAGCACCACCTTGAAAGCAGATGAGGGCGGGTGCAAAATCCAAGTACGGTAACTGGAGCTTACCCACTTGTAGACAATAGAAGAAAATCAGACTGCACTCCAAACGGTTTCTTCAGTAAAACAAGTAGTGTTTATTCACCCATATGGTGGCAGCAAAAAAGCAACGTTTCGGCTCAACATGAGCCTTTCTCAAGCGAGAAAGGCTCATGTTGAGCCGAAACGTTGCTTTTTTGCTGCCACCATATGGGTGAATAAACAATACTTGTTGTTTTACTGAAGAAACCGTTTGGAGTGCAGTCTGATTTTCTTCTATTATATATATATATATATATATATATATAAATTATTGATATTTACCCAAAATATTAATAAATAATATTTCCTTTAACATTGGCGAGCCAGGCCCACTGCTAAGAATTTGTTTTTGTGTTTGGCTTTGGTGAAGAAAATCGCCTACTCTGTGAATTAGTCAGGCGAGAGTGACACGGTCAGTGGTTTCTGAGCGTCCAGGGCCTAATAGTTCGGACAGGTAACGCATTTTTTTTTTCAATCAGATCTAAACACAAGGCAAGATCTACAGCAGAGAACCTTTTGTATTTTTAACAATTTTCAGACTGTACACTGAGATAAATCAGTTCAAGAACAGTGCAGCATCAGCTCATGCACTGTTTGTTCAACTTCGGGAGGACCTAGCTGAAAAAACTCGGACCATTGCGGACTTGCAACAGGTAATCTCGAATCTGTCACGGCTTGGTGCTAATGGCATGTTTCCCACAAAACAGGTTTACGTTTCGGGAACGGCACAGGGAGATGTCTCCCATGGATCAAACATCCGACGCTTTAGCTACTAGGGGACAGGGGATGCTACAGTTCTCCCCAACACCCAGGAAGAACAGATATAGCAGCCGTATTCAGGATCAGGACAACACTTGGGGATGGGGAAGTGGTTGGCAATATACCACTTCCAATCTGTCAACGCGTCCGGAAAGACAGGAGGAAGTTTATACTAACCACACCAGTATGGAAAGAATACATTTTCTGTTATGGAAGGAGATCTCAAAATACGATCCCAATGTAGATCCGTTCACTTCATGCGATATCTTCGAGGGTCATTGTAACAAATATTCAGTGGCTCCCAAATATCATATGGAGTTATTCAAATTATGGTGGCCTACACACCTGAATCAAAGGTATGAGGTAACGGAGAGGTCGCAAACCAAAAATGGACAGTTTCATGATAAAGAGGAACGTCTCTCCATACTCATGAGACATTGGGACGTTACTCCGGATATCCTGACTAAATTCAAACCCACTATAACTGATGAGCCCTTGTCTCTGTGTAGTCGGTTTGAAGCTATGTATAGGAAGGTTACGAAGGATCAAGGTATCGGAATCCCACAGGGTATGATCTGTATGTTTGTGGAAAAATTCCCATACCTTGATACTGCAATCCGTCAGAGTGCAGCTAGGGAGCCATCCCTCACAGATGCGGCCATGATTATTGAGCAGTGTAGACAGGATAAACTGCACAATAAAAAAAAATCTGTCAAAGTGTGGGAGCGTGTGCCTGTACACGTTAGATCTCAAGATGAACGTATACAGCACACCAAATCGAATTCAACTGTTCACCCCACGGCCCCAACATTGGAAAAGACAGGAAGCCCATACAGTAGGGGGTGTGGAATCCTTGGATTCCACACCAAGTGTTCAGGTTAAGAACCCACAAGTGGCAGTATGTACCTGACAGGTACCTACTGGGAGTCTGGTAGAAATTGATTGAAGATCAGGGTTCCCTAAAAATCTGGCGCCAGTATGTCCCATCATACTTGATTCTTCAGGGAGACCCCACATAAAAGCCAGGATAAAGGACCAAGATGCTAAAATCATGCTTGACACTGGTGCGGAAATTTCCATTAGCAACGTCAAACATGATTTACACCCCAACAGCCCTCAGTGTATGGTGATTGGATTTGATCACCAAAAAGGGGGGGTGAAGGTCCACATAATTGAAGAAGTTATTGTCCAGATTGCCAGATACATGACCCTTAAGATCCCAATGTGGTATTACCACGGTTCTGACAACATCATCGGAACGGATGCAATGACCCAAAATGGGTGGATCTTAGATCTAGCAAACTGCATTGTATGGAAGGGCCCCAGACAATCCAAGGTGTTTGTCATTCAACGCCAGTGTCTGGGACTACCCTTGCCAGCAATAGAAAATTCTACTGACATACTCGAACGCAAATGGCCGGAGGTCTCACACAATCCAGACCTCGAGCCCATTGTGTACGAGCATCCCAATCTGTGAGCCCAGAGCAAAAATGACTGTGGCAGACTGGAGTTCAGGTGGACATACAAGGTTTCGACCCGTCACCTCAAAGCCAATACCGCTTTCCGCCAGAAGCCACTCGGTCAATTCTGGACACTGTCCAGGAATTTAAGACAAGGGGTGTGGTCATAGAGGGAAATTCAAAATGCAACAATGCCCTCTGGCCAGTAAAGAAGAAGAACACCAATGCATGGAGGCTCACCATAGATCTCCGGGTCCTTAATATGTACACCCTTATGTCCGTCCGGTGGTGGCACAGACTCCCAACATCATGGCCAGAATAAGCGGCAAAAGTCACGTATTCTCGAACATAGAAGTTGTCAATGGCTTCTTTTCCATTGAACTTACGGAGAACTGCAGGCATTGGCGGCTGTACTGAGTGCGTTTTCACGGCCTGAATGTCTTCTGCAATACATGGATGACTTGCTCTTACATACAGAAACCATTGAAGAACACTTGGTTCTGTTGAGAGAGTTGTTGGGACTCCTGGCCAGGGCAGGACTCTAGTTGAGTCCCCACAAGGAAAATTTGGCCAAAGCAGAGATGACTTTCCTTGGGGTTTCCGAGTGGAAGCCCTGGTAAAGTTACCTAGGCCTGGCACTCTACAGGATTTAAGAAAATTCCTAGGAGTAGCCAACTTCATGAGGGCGCTGCCAAGCGAAACCTCTCTATGAACTCCTCCGAGAAGAGGAGCCTTCACTCAAAAGGTTGGTCTGATGCGCAGGAAGAGGCCTTTTCTCTGCCCCTGTTTGGCCATCCGCTCATCCAGAAGGGGAAATGGCCATACAGGCGCATGAAGGGATGGAGTCTATCTCAGTGGTCCTCCTACAACAGATAGGGTACGAGACTAGACCGCTGGGATACTTATCCAGGCTACTTTCGCCCATTGAACGAGGGTTCGATGAGTGTGCCAAACAACTGGAAGCCATACACGATGCCGTCAAAACTACCGAGCATATTGTAGGCTTCAGGCCCCTCGCCTTGCAGACTCCACATTCTCCTTTGGCCCTCCTGCTCCGTGATACACTTCCCGGAGTCTCCCAACAGAGATTTGGGAGGTGGATTATGGATCTTAGTGGGTGGAATCTGAAGGTGAACCACAAATCCAAGTATGTTCTGTCTCAGTTGCTGAACATAACTGGAACCCAACATGACTGGACAACCAGAGCAAATCAACGCGCCACAAATGTTCAGGACCGACCAACATCCAGATCACAGAGTCATCTTCGTTGATGGCTCTCGATTCTACATGGAAGGGACCTGTTTGCTGTGCTGGATGAAACCACAGGTACCCAGAGTCTCGTCAGGTTGCCAGGTCACATGTTGGCACAGCGAGCAGAACTGGAGGCTGTCAAGGAAGCTCTGCTCCTTCAACCGCCAGGAAAACTAACTATATATAGTGAAAGTTGATATGTAGTTTGCTCCCTCATCCTGCACTTTGACACATGGAAGAGATGAGTATTTGTGGACAGCTAAAACAAACCTCTGCTCATTTGTCGATCCTGAAAGAACTGTGGGAATGGGGCATGGCACACCTAGCGGAAGCAGCCATCATTAAAATCCCTGATCATCAGAAAGGGGATGAGCCTTTGACGCTAGGCAACAACAAGGCAGATGAATTGGCCAAACTAGCAGCAGTGTCTCTGACCCTTCGGGAACCAGGCACTGAGCCGCAACCAGCTTACCGGATTGCAGTAAGACAGACCAATTTGAAAGATGGTACTGTGTCATTTGCAGGAAAAATCCAGAGAACAATCCAAAGTCAACACGACAAGGGATCCTGTGTTATGATACCGGTACACAGCAACTTCCTCTTCCTGTGGTTCCGCAGCATCTGCAAGCAAAACTGACAAGCTTGAACCACCAACTGTTTGGACACCTTGGCAGGGATAAACTCTTGTCTCTCCTGAGGGACAAATTATTCTAGCCAGGAATGTCTAATTTAGTGGAAGAGGTTACCCAACAGTGCCTGGTATGTGCTCAAGTGAACCCAAGGGCGTCTGCCCTGAAGCAAGGTGTTGCTGCGGGTTCTTCCTGCAGATGGTACGTGGTCCGCAATCCAAATTGATTATATCGGACCTTTACCAGCAGGAAGTCGTAACTGTTGTTACGCGCTGGTGGTGGATGTCTTCTCTAAATGGGTAGAAGCCATCGCCACGGTCAACGATTCGGCTGCAACCAATGCCCATGTTCTTTGGGAACAGGTTCTGTCACGATGGGGTATCCCCAGAGTGATAGAGTCAGACAGAGGAACCCATTTCACGGGATGGTAATGAAAGCACTTTGTGGTCTTTTAGACATAACGCAAAGGTTTCATGTGCCTTACCATCCTCAGTCTGCGGGCATCATTGAGCAGATGAACCAGACCATTAAAACACAGCTTTCCAAAGCATTACTGGAGAAAGGTTCCTCATGAGTAACCTCTCTTCCAGCCGTGCTAATGGGTATCCGAGCTACCGAGGCAACTTGTACTAGTATCACTCCATTTGAGCTCGTGACCGGATGCAAAATGCCTGCCCAATGAACCTCTAGTGTGGAGCCCATGAAGAACGCCATGCTAGAGACATGTTCCTCCAACAGATTCAGCAGAACCTGAAGGAGTTACTGACTTATGCTACAATACGGCTGCACAAACCGTACCTACAGGGGGAGACACCGATGCCCTCTGTAGGAGAACTGGTAATGGTGAAAATCTTCCATGGGGCCGGTCCTTGGGACGCAAACTGGAAAGGACCCTATAAGGTCCTCGAAATGATGGGTGACACTATGCTCAAAGTACAAAGGCCAAGGAAAACCAATTAAAAAATCACGTAGGTGGCAGGAAGTTTTGTGGATCCATATCTACCATACCAAGGCCACTCAAGCCTCCCCAACTCAATAACGTGTACTCGCTTAAGGTTGGGTGAGGAGGGGGGTTTGGTGGGTCGATACGATTACAAATACATTGACTTGACAGATCACAGGATGGAGACTCACCAAGGATCTGACTAGACAGAAAAGATATATGGATCCTCAGAACAGGGCACGTCTCCAGCTTTTGACACTGGTGGTAAGCATGATTATGGCAGGCTCAGCCTCTTCAGGGGAGGGTCTGGGAACTAATTATGGTATGGCCAACATATCACTTAGTAAACCTGGTATTTTAATGGTGGAATGTTTGGGTGGCAAAATCCTGGAACCATATGAGAACTTCACCTTTACACTGGGACAGTGGTATCTGTATGGTTTCCAGAGAGAGGGTTTTGCCAAAGGTGTAATTCAACATTATACCCCAGTGGAGAATATGTCTGCCATACAACATGATTTACATGCCCTTTGCCTCAAGGAATTCAGACATTTTCAAGACTCAGACTCTACACCTATCAAATCTTTAAGATGGGTGTCTAGGGACCCTCACTTGCACCATTACAAGCAAGTGAAAGCCAACACTACCACAGCGTTGTGTACTAAGGGTTCTAAGTCCTGAAGATGTCACTGGGGCAGAGTATAGTGGCTGGTATATCCTCAACGCTACCTTCATAAGGAAGGATAGCCATGATGGTTTGAGGGTAAGGACATATTTTGATAGACCCATTCCGGTAAAGGGCACCCTTAAAGCTTATTGCATGTTGAGGGATTCCCAGATGATTATCACTAGGGAATCCAGTTATGTTCAGGGACATGTGTCCACAGATTAACTTTAACATCATTACACTGGTTCGTAAGTAAACTGCACTAACGCTGGTCAGGCCCTATGGAATGACCAGTGTGGTCTGGTAAAAATGAAAGGCTTGTATTGAGCAATAGTTTTAAAGGTACAGACTGATGCCAATGATCTTAGGTATACTCAGTTAGAGGGATCTCCATCTATACGGTCTTTCATGATCACCATCATGAGACACAACTGTGTACCGGAGGTGATGGGTACTATTTTGTCACCTATGCCCACTGGGAGCAGGATACCAAGATGGTGATGTTGGACACTAATCCCTGGAGATGGGATCTAGTGTGCAATGGGGTGGATACCCCTACAGTGGATGTATTGATGGACGGTACCCCTATGACCGAGTAATACCGGGAGAGGCAGGGATATTAACTTTGACATGAATATAGATGGGTCATTTAAGTGGCATTTGTGCGAGGCAGTAGGTGAAGGGTGCTGGACATTTACACAGTAGGTCTATCTGTCCAAGTCCAAATCTGTAGGAAAACTAGTGTTACAGGCTGGAGAGAGTGATCAGTGGTACCAGTTCAGAGGTAGAGGGCAAGTGTGTGAAACGGTAGTGAGGATCCCCTATGAAACGGAAGGTCTCCAACCTATGAAACCACACCTGGACTCTTGCAACACTCCAATCCATAAATTGGCCGATTCTATAATTCTCCATAGAAAATCATCATAGGAACAAAATTCATCCTATACACCTGGAGAATTTCCATGGATGACTTCAGAGTTGACCATTGGTTCACAGACGTGAGGAGTTTGTGGGGAACCAGTGGGGAACCAATGGGGAACGGGTAAGTCCCCTGATCTGACTATTTGCAGCCAATCACACCAACTGGTGGGTGGTCCAGTAGCACAGATGTCGGAATCTCACTTGTACTGCGTTGTCATTGGCACCTATATCTGGCCATCTTAGACAGGAATACAGCGCTATTAACCTGGGAATTGTTGTGATTAACCGGATGGTACTTCATCCACAGCTCCCCTCAGACGTTCTAACCTATGAGGGAGACCATCCTTATCTGTTTGACACAGAGGGATGTTGGAAGAAGAGGATGCTATCCTCTATCAAAGTAATCAGGATCGGGTGCTTAGACACCAGTTTTGGAACACCAAGGGGTCATGTGAGATGAAGGCCAGCCCAAAACCCTCCTTTTATCTGAAATACTTGGGACAGGGGTATTAGGGTTGGTACCAAGGGCAAAATATGTCATATATAATTTTTAGAACTAGCTGCATCGAAAGAGGAAAACTCCTTCCAGGAGTGTATTGCACGCTTAATCCCGTCCTAGGTTTAGACGTTGCAGAACAACAGGGAAGGACACCGATCAACCCGGAGAAGAGACTACATATCCGCCCTGACACTCCCGTGAGACTTCAGAAGATTCCTCTTGGCTTTGGTAAAGAACTCAAGCATCTCCTGCCAGACTTCAGCCAAGAAGACGAAATACTTCTGAATCTTGGAGAGGCTGAGAATCGGCCCACCAACTAACCCATGACAAGACCAAGATTACCGCGATTGCTACCGCATTAGAAAAGGACAGGAGGGTCAAGGGCCTTGCAGACCAATTAAGCCAGAACCAGACAGAACTTCACGAAGTTAAGCAGAGGAGCAGGCTCAGGACATAACTCCAACAAAGTCCTGAAGCCAGGGATCTCATGGACATACTTTGTTTTTGTTTTCTATGAGGGTTCAGGATGTAAATCCAATGCAATCCTGAAACCCCATAGTATTGTGTATATATTGTTCATTTGTAAGTTTTTTTCTATGGTATTAGGAGTGTTGGATGGGGGGGTGAAAACATGGGATTTGTGTGAATGGAGACAAGAATAGGGCACTCTAGGGATAGGATGTGATATTTGCTACTTTAACCCCAAGAACGGTTAAGTTGATAAGGGAGGGACTGAATGTCAGTTAGTGCGGTGTTATTTCCCGCAGTTAGAATTTAGGTACTATGACATCACCTCTTATTCAAGTAATTCTGACCTGCCTTGTAAAGACCTACGTATCTGTCCATGGGAGAACCTCAACGATAGATTCTTCAGTTAAGATGAAAGGCGAAGTGTCGGATTGAAAGTCATGCCGTTGCTGACAGGAGGCCATTCCACGGATGACCGTACCCCATAAAAAGGAGGTGCTACGTGGATCGACCTAGAGACTGCGAGGGTCAAGCCATCCCAGAGTCTGACCACCAAAAGACGACAGTAGGAGAGGCTGATACCTGAAGATGGACACTGACAGCAGAAATGAAAGAGCTTCATTCTGGAGCCAAGAAAGTTCCAGAGCAAGATCCAAAGAGAAGAAGACTGTGTACTCTGTGGATGGAGATGTTTAGTTACAGTGAAGGGCAGGGAAGAGGTCACAGCCACGAGGGGTGAAGTCTAGGTACCTAAGGCCATATTATACTTCAGTCCTTCCTGAACTGTTACCAACAGTGAGTGGGGTTGAGGAGGCAAATACATCCCAACCCTTCCCTCAAACTTTATTGTCGTGTACTCAACAATAGGGGGATTGTAGAAGGAAGGGGGAGATTAAAATATAAAGTATATAGTTCTCTATTATAATATATATTAGGCCTGCATGGCCAGTGGGGCATTGTGTGTATATATACATGTTCCCTGTATTCTGGGATAAAGATATGCAATGCAATGTAATATATATATGTGTGTAATATATATATATATATATATATATATATATATACAGTGCTGCCCATAATTATTCATACCCCAGGCTAATTTTGACTTAAAGTTACTTTTATTCAACCAGCAAGTAATTTTTGGACAGGAAATGACATAGGTGTCTCCCAAAAGATAAAAAGACGATGTACAAGAGGCATTATTTACTTTTATTTACATCTCAGCAAAAAGTGTCCAGTCTAAAATGATTACAGCAATCAAACGCTTCCTATCATTGCAGACCAGCTTTTTGCATTTCTCCACAGGTATTTTTGTCCATTCATCTTTAGCAATGAGCTCCAGAACTTTCAGGTTGGAGGGTCTTCTTGCCATCACCCTGATCTTTAGCTCCCTCCACAGATTCTCAATTGGATTCAAGTCTTAACTCTGGCTGGGCCACTCCAAAACATTAATGTTGTTGTCTGCTAACCATTTCTTCACCACTTTTGCTGTGTGTTTTGGGTCATTGTCATGCTGAAATGTCCACTGGTGCCCAAGGCCAAGTTTCTCTGCAGACTGCCTGATGTTGTCATTGAGAATCCTCATGTATTGCTCTTTTTTCAAGTCGCTGTTTACTGTGATTAGGTTCACTGGTCCATTGGCTGAAAAACACCCCCAAAGCATTAGGTTCCCACCACCATGTTTGACAGTGGGGATGGTGTTCTTTGGGTTGAAGGCTTCTCCTTTTTTTACGTCAAATTAAGGAAACATCATTGTGACCAAACAATTCAATTTTTGTTTCATCTGACCATAACACAGAAGACCAGAAGTATTTTCCTTTGTCCAGATGAGCTTTTGCAAAGGCCAAGCGAGCTTTTGTGTCCCTTATCTGGAGAAGTGGCGTCCTCCTTGGTCTGCAGTGTGCAGTATCCGTTGGATTGTCTGCCTTGAGACATTGCTACCAGCAGAGCCAGATTCACCAGGATGGCCTTGGTGGTGATCCTTGGATTCTTTTTCACCACTCTACTTATCCTCCTGGCCAGCACAGGTGTCACTTTTGGCTTCCGACCACAGTGCAGAACATCTTGTATTTTTTGCTCAAATGTAAATAAAAGCTGAGAATTTTTTCCCCCACAATAATGCCTCTTGTACACCGTCTTATTATATTTTGGGAGACACCTATGTCATTTCCCGTCCAAAAATTACTTGCTGGTTGAATAAAAGTAACTTTAAGTCAAAATTTGCCAGGGGTATGAATAATTATGGGCAGCACTGTATATATATATATATATATATATATATATATATATACAGGGAGTGCAGAATTATTAGGCAAGTTGTATTTTTGAGGATTAATTTTATTATTGAACAACAACCATGTTCTCAATGAACCCAAAAAACTCATTAATATCAAAGCTGAATATTTTTGGAAGTAGTTTTTAGTTTGTTTTTAGTTTTAGCTATTTTAGGGGGATATCTGTGTGTGCAGGTGACTTTTACTGTGCATAATTATTAGGCAACTTAACAAAAAACAAATATATACCCATTTCAATTATTTATTTTTACCAGTGAAACCAATATAACATCTCAACATTCACAAATATACATTTCTGACATTCAAAAACAAAACAAAAACAAATCAGTGACCAATATAGCCACCTTTCTTTGCAAGGACACTCAAAAGCCTGCCATCCATGGATTCTGTCAGTGTTTTGATCTGTTCACCATCAACATTGCGTGCAGCAGCAACCACAGCCTCCCAGACACTGTTCAGAGAGGTGTACTGTTTTCCCTCCTTGTAAATCTCACATTTGATGATGGACCACAGGTTCTCAATGGGGTTCAGATCAGGTGAACAAGGAGGCCATGTCATTAGATTTTCTTCTTTTATACCCTTTCTTGCCAGCCACGCTGTGGAGTACTTGGACGCGTGTGATGGAGCATTGTCCTGCATGAAAATCATGTTTTTCTTGAAGGATGCAGGCTTCTTCCTGTACCACTGCTTGAAGAAGGTGTCTTCCAGAAACTGGCAGTAGGACTGGGAGTTGAGCTTGACTCCATCCTCAACCCGAAAAGGGCCCACAAGCTCATCTTTGATGATACCAGTCCAAACCAGTACTCCACCTCCACCTTGCTGGCGTCTGAGTCGGACTGGAGCTCTCTGCCCTTTACCAATCCAGCCACGGGCCCATCCATCTGGCCCATCAAGACTCACTCTCATTTCATCAGTCCATAAAACCTTAGAAAAATCAGTCTTGAGATATTTCTTGGCCCAGTCTTGACATTTCAGCTTGTGTGTCTTGTTCAGTGGTGGTCGTCTTTCAGCCTTTCTTACCTTGGCCATGTCTCTGAGTATTGCACACCTTGTGCTTTTGGGCACTCCAGTGATGTTGCAGCTCTGAAATATGGCCAAACTGGTGGCAAGTGGCATCTTGGCAGCTGCACGCTTGACTTTTCTCAGTTCATGGGCAGTTATTTTGCGCCTTGGTTTTTCCACACGCTTCTTGCGACCCTGTTGACTATTTTGAATGAAACGCTTGATTGTTCGATGATCACGCTTCAGAAGCTTTGCAATTTTAAGAGTGCTGCATCCCTCTGCAAGATATCTCACTATTTTTGACTTTTCTGAGCCTGTCAAGTCCTTCTTTTGACCCATTTTGCCAAAGGAAAGGAAGTTGCCTAATAATTATGCACACCTGATATAGGGTGTTGATGTCATTAGACCACACCCCTTCTCATTACAGAGATGCACATCACCTAATATGCTTAATTGGTAGTAGGCTTTCGAGCCTATACAGCTTGGAGTAAGACAACATGCATAAAGAGGATGATGTGGTCAAAATACTAATTTGCCTAATAATTCTGCACTCCCTGTATATATATATTCAACGAACAGCACTTCCAGTTTTTGGTGATAGGGTGACGACCCCAAACTTTATTCCCAGCAACGTTTCAGCCTTCTCAATGAGGCCTTTGTCAAGCTTGACAAAGGCCTTATTGAGAAGGCTGAAACGTTGCTGGGAATAAAGTTTGGGGTCGTCACCCTATCACCAAAAACTGGAAGTGCTGCCTCTTCATTCGTTAAATATATATCCTGGAGGAGAAGCCAGCCTCTGTGAGGAATTTTTGCACCCAGTGTACAACTTCTGACTGTGCTGCTGCACTATTTGTGGTATAATATATATATATATATATATATACTTCTATTCTGGTGGCCAAGATTTCCCCCAAGCACGGATGCCGCCAAGATGACTGGATAATTATGTCCAGTTGCGGTCACTTCAAAAGACAGACAATTACTAGACATCCTCTGCCTTTTGAAAACATCTCCGGCAGGTCTGGAGATGTTTAGCATTACAAAGACAGGGGAACAAAGGGCTCCCCTGCCTTTGTATGCCGCGGACCTCCGGCGCTGTAATTATATTTCCAGAGATTTGCAATCACTTCACAGGCGAGAGGATCAAAGCATCCCCCTGTCTGGACGCGCGCGCCAGGACACGCGGGCTGGTGCGGTGATGTCATATCACCGTGCCAGCCCACATGGACTTGCCTGCAGCGCGACTGTAGACTTGTTATTGTCAATAAATACTTTATTGTTTAAAATACAGTTTTATTGTCTTTTGTAGTTGCCATAACATAGCGCGCGTAGTTCGAGAAAAAAAAGCTAGAGCAGCAAGGTAGTTAGTAATTGATAGTATAAATAGGCTGAGTCATCAATAGACGACATACGCCTATTTATGAATATTAATTATTAATATTAACCAAAATATTAATAATAAATACTCCCCCTTTTACAACCAACATTTGAGAAGACATCACTGGTTGTAAGAGGCATGTGGTGCTGTATTCTCCTGTATGACCAGACAGTTTGCTGATGGTAGGACTGGCTCTTTGATGTGGTCTATGTCACACTTCCTCAGCCCTCTCCTCACTTAATTAGTGACAACAGAGGTGGAGGACAGAATGTGGCAGCTGGCACTGACCACCACAGAGGGGCAACTTCAGGGGAGGTATTTTGTGCTGCTGGGGCAGTATATTGTGCTGCACTGTAGTATTTGGTTCTGCTGGGGCAGTATCTAGTGCTACACTGTGGTATTTGGTTCTGCTGAGGCAGTATTATGTACTGCAATGTGGTATTTTGTTCTGATGGGGCAGCATATAGTGCTACTAGGGATTTACTTTGTACTATACTCTGGTCTTTGGTTCTGTTGGAGCAATATGTTGTGCTGCACTATGGTATTTGGTTTTTCTGGGGCACTATTCTGTGCTGCATTGTAGAATTTGGTTCTTCTGGGGAAGTATATTGTGTTGCACTATGGTCTTTGCTTCTGCTAAAGCAGGTTATTGTGCTACATTGTGGTAATTGGTTCTGCTGGGGCAGTATTCTGTGCTGCACTGTGGTATTTGTTTCTCCTGGGACAGTATTCTGTGCTGCACTGTGGTATTTTTAGCCGCACCTGCTTTTTTTGCCCCACATTCTTTCAATTCGGACCCGCCTACAACATGGTGACACTGTTAGTTTCTTTGCAGGCCGCGTTAATGGGGTTGTCCAACTGTTAATATTAATGACCTAATCTCAGGATAGGCCGTCAATATCTGATCGGCGGGGTCTGAAACCCGGCACCCCCACTGATCAGCTGTTTGAAGAGGAGCTGGTGCTCCATGTGAGCACCACCGCTTCCTCTTCATAAGGCCTCATGCACACGACAGTATTTTTTCACTGTCCGCAAAACAGGGTTCCGTTGGTCCGTGACCGTTTTTTTTGTCCGTGGGTCTTCCTTGATTTTTGGAGGATCCACGGACATGAAAAAAAAGTCGTTTTGGTGTCCGCCTGGCCGTGCGGAGCCAAACGGTCCATCCTGAATTACAATGCAAGTCAATGGGGACGGATCCGTTTGACGTTGACACAATATGGTGCAATTGCAAACGGATCCGTCCGCGTTGACTTTCAATGTAAAGTCTGGAGTCCTTTTTATACCATCGGATCAGAGTTTTCTCCAATCCGATGGTATATTTTTACTTGAAGTGTCCCCATCACCATGAGAACGCCTCTATGTTAGAATATACTGTCGGATATGAGTTACATAGTGAAAACTCATATCCGACAGTATATTCTAACACAGAAGCATTCCCATTGTGATGGGGACGCTTCTAGTTAGAATATACTACAAACTGTGTACATGACTATCCCCTGCGGCCTGGCAGCACCCGATCTCTTACAGGGGGCCGTGATCAGCACAATTAACCCCTCAGGTGCCGCACCTGAAGGGGTTAATTGTGCGTATCATAGCCCCCTGTAAGAGATCAGGGCTGCCAGGCAGCAGGGGGCAGACCCCCCCCTCCCCAGTTTGAATATCATTGGTGGCCAGTGCGGCCCCCCTCCCTCCCTCTATTGTAATAAGAACATTGGTGGCCAGTGTGCGGCCTCCCCTCTCCCCCCCCCCAATCATTGGTGGCAGCGGAGTTCCGATCGGAGTCCCAGTTTAATCGCTGGGGCTCCGATCGGTAACCATGGCAACCAGGACACTACTGTAGTCCTGGTTGCCATGGTTACTTCGCAATAGTAGAAGCATCATACTTACCTGCTGGCTGCTGCGATGTCTGTGTCCGGCCGGGAGCTCCTCCTACTGGTAAGTGACAGGTCTGTGCGGCGCATTGCTAAATGAACTGTCACTTACCAGTAGGAGGAGCTCCCGGCCGGACACAGACATCGCAGCAGCCAGCAGGTAAGTATGATGCTTCTACTATTGCTAAGTAACCATGGCAACCAGGACTGCAGTGTCATCCTGGTTGCCATGGTTACCGATCGGAGCCCCAGCGATTAAACTGGGACTCCGATCGGAACTCCGCTGCCACCAATGATCGGGGGGGGGGGGAGAGAGGGGAGGCCGCACACTGGCTACTAATGTTGTTAATGCAATAGAGGGAGGGAGGGGGGGCCGGGGGAGGCAGCACACTGTGCCACCAACGTATTAATACAATAGAGGGAGAAAGGGGGGGCCTGGGGGGCGCACACTGTGCCACCAATGTTATTATTACAATAGAGGGAGGGAGGGGTGGGCGCACACTGTGCCACCAATGTTATTAATACAATAGAGGGAGGGAGGGGGGGGCGCACTGGCCACCAATGAAATTTAAACTAGGGAGGGAGGGGGGTCTGCCCCCTGCTGCCTGGCAGCCCCGGATCTCTTACAGGGGGCTATAATACGCACAATTAACCCCTTCAGGTGCAGCACCTGAGGGGTTAATTATACGGATCACAGCCCCCTATAAGAGATCAGGGGCTGCCAGGCAGCAGGGGGCAGTCATGTACACAGTTCGTTGTATATTCTAACTAGAAGCGTCCCCATCACTATGGGAACGCCTCTGTGTTAGAATATACTGTCGGATCTAAGTTTTCACGAAGTGAAAACTCAGCTCTGAAAAAGCTTTTATGCAGACAGATCTTCGGATCCGTCTGTATGAAAGTAACCTACGGCCACGGATCACGGACACGGATGCCAATCTTGTGTGCATCCATGTTCTTTCACGGACCCATTGACTTGAATGGGTCCGTGAACCGTTGTTCGTCCAAAAAATAGGACAGGTCCTATTTTTTTGACGGACAGGATACACGGATTACGGTCTCGGCTGCAAAACGGTGCATTTTACGATTTTTCCACGGACCCATTGAAAGTCAATCGGTCAGCGAAAAAAACGGAAAACGGCACAACTGCCACGGATGCACACAACGGTCGTGTGCAAGAGGCCTTACACTGACAATAATACAATCAAGATGTAACATGAAAGCTTTTCTAATCCTATGGATGGCATAAGCTTAGCCTGGCTGTCTAGACCTGAACCAGATTCATCATAGGGACTCAGGCTGGATGAAAAATGTGGTGCAGGGAAAGAACTTCTGCATGAATTAAGCGTCCTAAAAGCAGATAAAGATAACCAAATCAACATCCGGCATCCCCCAGACGAAGCAGAGGAGAAACCCGGGTTGGGCAGATTAAAAAGACTAATTATACTCTATGTGACTCTTATATTTGAAATTTTGTAAGTATAATAAAGAAGTTGGATTAAGTAAGAATTTGCGATAGTTCACTATATCGAGCTGTGTTTCCTAGTATTTAGGAGACAAGAATACTGACTTTTGTTAAATCCAGTGATTGATCGTATCAGAAAACACTTTCTGTGTGCCTCCAGAGACTAGAATTTCCATTGCTTATCTAAGAGCTGTGCGGTTTTTATATAATTTTCATGGGACCAACACAGATGCCTTCAGCTGCCAAGTGCCATGTAGTGCCATGTAGCAGGTCAGCCAGTTTCATAGGTGCAAATCTGCTGTCAGATGCCCTTTAACAACTGATCAGGGAGGCAAAGGAGTGTGTGACTACTCTCAATCTGATATTAATGGCCTAACCTGAACATAGGCCATCAATTCCCAAATGCTGAACAATCCCTTTAACCCCATAGGGACACAGCCTTATTTCACCTTAAGGACCAGGCCATTTTTTGCAAATCTGACCAGTGTCACTTTAAGTGGTGATAACTTTAAAACGCTTTGACTTATCCAGGCCGTTCTGTTTTCTCGTCACATATTGTACTTCATGACACTGGAAAAATGAAGTAAAAAAATACCTAAATTACCCAGAATTTTCAAAAATTTTCAAAAATTAGCAAATTTCAAAGTTTCAGTTTCTCTACTTCTATAATACATAGTAATACCCCCAAAAATGATGATGACTTTACATTCCCCATATGTCTACTTCATGTTTGAATTATTTTGGGAATGATATTTTATTTTTTGGGTATGTTACAAGGCTTAGAAGTTTAGAAGCAAATCTTGAAATTTTTCAGAAATCCAATTTTTAGGGACCACTACAGGTCTGAAGTCACTTTGCGAGGCTTACATAATAGAAACCACCCAAAAATGACCCCATTCTATAAACTACACCCCTCAAGGCATTCAAAACTGATTTTACAAACTTTGTTAACCCTTTAGGTGTTGCACAAGAGTTATTGGCAAATGGGGATGAAATTTGAGAATTTCATATTTTTGCCTAATTTTCCATTTTAACCCATTTTTTCCACTAACAAAGCAAGGGTTAACAGCCAAAAAAGACTGTATCTTTATTGCTTTGCCTCTGCCATTTACAGAAACACCCCATATGTGGCAGTAAACTACTGTATGGCCACACAGGGGGCGTAGAATGAAAGGTGCGCCGTTTGGTTTTTGGAAGACCGATTTTGCTGGACTGGTTTATTTACACCATGTCCCAATTGAAGCCCCCCTGATGCACCCTTAGAGCAGAAACTCCATAAAAGTGACCCTACCTAAGAAACTACACCCCTCAAGGTATTCAAAACTGATTTTACTAACTTTGTTAACCCTTTAGGTGTTGCACAAGATTTAATGGAAAATAGAGATACAATTTCAATATTTCACTTTTTTGACAGATTTTCCATTATAATATTTTTTTTCCAGTTACAAAGCAAGGGTTAACAGCCAAACAAAACTCATTATTTATGGCCCTGATTCTGTAGTTTACAGAAACACCCCATATGTGGTAGTAAACTGCTGTACGGGCACACGGCAGGGCGCAGAAGGAAAGGAATGCCATACGGTTTTTGGAAGGCAGATTTTGCTGGACTGTTTTGTTTTTTTTACACAATATCCCATTTGAAGCCCCCCTGATGCATCCCTAGAGTAGAAACTCCAAAAAAGTGACCCTATTTTAGAGACTACAGGATAGGGTGGCAGTTTTGTTGGTACTAGGGTATTAGGGTACATATGATTTTTGGTTGCTATATATTACACTTTTTGTGAGGCAAGGTAACAAGAAATAGCTTTTTTGGCACTGTTTTTTTTTGTTATTTACAACAGTCATCTGACAGGTTAGATCATGTGGTAATTTTATAGAGCAGGCTGTCACGGACGCAGCGATACCTAATATGTATACTTTTTTTTATTTATGTAAGTTTTACACAATGATTTCATTTTGAAAACAAAAAAAATGTTTTAGTGTCTCCATAGTCTATGAGCCATAGTTTTTTCAGTTTTTGGGCGATTATCTTAAGTAGGGTCTCATTTTTTGCGGGATGAGATGACGGTTTGATTAGCACTATTTTGGGGTGAATATGACTTTTTGATCGCTTGCTACGGTGGTCACCTGAGGGTTTAGATCATGTGATATTTGTATAGAGCCGGTCGATACGGACACGGCGATACCTAATATGTATACTTTTTTTATTTATGGAAGTTTTACACAATGATTTCATTTTTGAAACAAAAAAAAATCATGTTTTAATGTTTCCATAGTCTAAGAGCCATAGTTTTTTCAGTTTTGGGGCGATTATCTTGGGTAGGGTATGATTTTTGCGGTATGAGATGACGGTTTGATTGTTACAATTCTGGCGTACAGGTGGGCAAAATTTCAATTTCATCATAGTTTTTTATTTTTTTATTTTTATGGCGTTCACCGATCGGGTAAAGTAACATGACCATTTTATAGATCAGGTCGTTACGGACGCGGCGATACCAAACATGTGTAGGGAATTTTATTTTTTTCATTTTGAATCAGTGATAAATGTGTTTTTAAGATTTTTACTTTTTTTTCACTTTTTTTCACTTTTGTTTTTACCCAGACCCACTTGATTCTTGAAGATCCAGTGGGTCTGATGTCTTTATAATACAGTACAATACACTATATAGGGTATTGTACTGTATTTTACTTACACTTTGTCTGAACAGATACATCGCAATACAATCCAACCGAACCCATAACAACATACACAATATTCAAGACAGCCCGAATGCAATCTGCTACACAGTCTCAAAGGCCATTGTTCCCAAAAGTCACATGTCCACGGATGGTCCCCTGTTGTATAGTTTAAAACTACTGCCCGATGTCTTTGTGCACCAAATACCGTCGAGATGGCACCGTGTAGAAAAGTCCAAACAGTGTCTGTGAGTTAAAAATGGCCGCCATCCATTGTTCTCACCATGTGCTTCATCCATTGTTCTCACCATGTGCCTCTGATACATGAAATGGTGGCCATCCAGTAACTCCACAGTATGTCCCCAGATGGTTCTTAAAGGGCCATAATCCAGGGGCAGGAGGCGGGCAAACAGCCCCCTCCAAAACACCGTGGCGAAGTGGCTTTCGCCACATATCTTCCCATTCGGGGGGAGACTAACCAGGTAGCTGACCTTTTGTCGGTCAGTGCCTGAGTTAGTCGAGTCACCCACCCACAGTAAATTACAATCAACAAGGTAGCCCCCCCACAATAATATACAATCCGCAGTGTAGTCCCTCCCCAACACTTGGTTACTGCACCCGGGCAATTTTGTAGCTTGTTTCGGTCCCATGGCTTCACCATGGCTGTGTTGGGCACTGGTCTCTTGCCTTTGTGGGTAGCTAAGTGAGCAGATACTGGCGGTACTCTGCCCTGGTGCCAGCGCTTCAGCTGGTGGGACCTGCAGATAAACAAGCCTGGGACAAGGGGACAAAGGAGGGCAGAGGCCAACTGTGTTCTGCCCCGTTGCCAGCTCTTCCGCTGGAGCAACCGGGGTATAGTCCTGCCCGGTGACAAAGGGAAAGTTAGGGCAGAGGCCAGCGGCGCACTGCCCAGATGCCAGCTCTTCTGCTGCGAAGGGGTCAGAGGAAGTTAACGGCTCCTCTACTGACCTCAGTACCTTGGTAGGGGTTAGCTGTGGAGGGTAGGGATCGCTTACCTCCTCCTCCTGGTACTTACACTGCCACTGGAGATCTGGGCCGACTGCCCAGCATCCCTGTAGGGCCGGTAGAGAGACTTCGGTCCCATCTCCCCCTGCCTGCTGGGAGTCCTCCCAGGACCAGTCTATGAGGTCCGCGACCTCCGGTACTTCTGGTTCCTGTTGGGGGAAAGGACCGACTGTCTCTTCTCCCATGAATACACACTGGCGCTGGGGAGAAAGGATGGCACCTTCCACTCCCTGTAACTCACACTGCCGCTGGGGAGCAAGGACGGTACCTTCCGCTCCCTGGGACTCACTTGGCTGCTGTGAAGAAGGACCAACTGTCTCCTCTCCTAAGGGTGGGCTAGGCTGCCGCTGGGGAGGGGGAACGAGACTCTCCCCTCCCGGTGGAATATTCTGCCGCTGGGGATCTGGGCCAACTGCCCAGCATCCCTGTAGGGCCGGTAGAGAGACCTCGGTCCCATCTCCACCTGCCATCTGTGGGTCCTCCCAGGACCAGTCGATAAGGTCCCTCATTTCTGGAGCTGGTTGGGGAGTAGGAGGTACTGAATGCAAGTCTCCTGATGACGGGCTTAGTTGTTGGGGAGGGGGAACGAAACTCACCGCTCCCAATGGTGTACAGTCCATAAGTCCCATCAGGTTAGAGACAGGCAGTGTCACTTGATCATATAAGTCTGCATAATTCTGTTCGATCTCCCACTGCTCTGGTGGTACTTGCAGGGTATAGGGTGACCGACTGGAGCTGACCAGGTGCTGGTAATCCTGCTCCAGTTCCCATTCCTGGACAGCCAGTTCAATCAGGTCTGGCCTTAGGTCTTCGGCCATAGGGAGATCTAGCACGGCCTCTCTGTAGTCAAATATGTCCCAAAGCCGTGACTCTGCCGCACTCCCAAATTCCGGTTCTGCAAAGGCCCCCCATAATAAGCCAGGGCCATTATAATCCTTGCCCTCGGGTTTGTCAAATTTGGCCATTCCGGGAACCCGCTGAACCGCGTACCAACGTAGCGCTTGGTATGCATCATCGAGACCCAGTTCCCTCCATGCCAGTGAATTTAGTTGCATCACCAATTCCTCCTGGGCCTGTTCTCCCAGCATAGGTATCCGTAGGGCCACTCTGGCTTGTAACCGCTGCTCCTTGCTGGGAAGACACTCACCTCGCCAACGCTGGACACCTTCTAGGGTTTCTTCCCACATCTCTTGTCGGACACTCTCTCTGCAGTCCAACCTGGTTGCCTCTCCTATTGGCTTGACCAGTGGTGCCAAGAGGTTCTGTAACCTCCGGTTAAATTCATTTCCTACCTCGAGCGTTGTCCAGGGACTCGCTGGTTCTATGCCGCTCCATAATAATTCCTGTGTCTCCAGGGTGTTGTTCCTCTCACACCAGGACGCCATCCCACTGCTTGCCACCAATGTAACGGATCACCTGGCACTCCGACTGAGTACCTCCGTTTACGGATGCGCCTAGCGTTTCCTGAGGCTTCCAAGCACTCTGGCAGACACCACAATCCCCAAACCGAAGAAGCAGATAAATCCTCTTGATGCATATGAATGCTGTAGGCAGTTGAATAGGAAACCATACAAATAGGTTTTCACTCCTAGCAGTCAAACTGGGACAGCATGCAATAAATCCTCCCCCAAGAATGAGACGACACTTCACCTTGAGGTTTAAAACAGGAACTGACTTTATTTAGACATAGCACACCTACTTTAAACCCCCCCCCAACAGCCTCATTTACATACAATAGGGCACATGGAGGTCTATGGTACAAGGAAGGGTGGGGCCCGACAATAGCAAGGGCTGATGGGAGATGGAGGAGGGACAGGAAAAGGGGGAGGAGAAGAGGCACAGAACAGCAATGCCTTTAACATCACAGCAAGATACACACAGCCCACAATACATCGCAATACAATCCAACCGAACCCATAACAACATACACAATATTCAAGACAGCCCGAATGCAATCTGCTACACAGTCTCAAAGGCCATTGTTCCCAAAAGTCACATGTCCACGGATGGTCCCCTGTTGTATAGTTTAAAACTACTGCCCGATGTCTTTGTGCACCAAATACCGTCGAGATGGCACCGTGTAGAAAAGTCCAAACAGTGTCTGTGAGTTAAAAATGGCCGCCATCCATTGTTCTCACCATGTGCTTCATCCATTGTTCTCACCATGTGCCTCTGATACATGAAATGGTGGCCATCCAGTAACTCCACAGTATGTCCCCAGATGGTTCTTAAAGGGCCATAATCCAGGGGCAGGAGGCGGGCAAACAGCCCCCTCCAAAACACTGTGGCGAAGTGGCTTTCGCCACACAGACCTTGATCAGACACTTATCCACTTTCTCCAGTGTTATCTCTGCCGGTGTAACACTACTTCTGGCAGGGCCTAATAGGTGTACATTATGGCTGTTCTGAGGACCAGAGGAACTTCCTTCCCAATGTTTTACCATTAGATGCTGCTGTTTCTAATGACTGTAGCATCTAACACGTTAAGCATCTAGGACCTTCGTTATCTCTGATCCCAGCTGTTGCTTCGCTGTTGACTATAATGGAGGCGGTCCGTAGTTCCGGCGGCAGCATGGCAAACATGCCGAGAGACGGCCGGAATAAAACTACACTAGCAGCAGCACAGATCCGACAGGCTGTTCACCCGCCGATACAGTCTGCCGGAGTTCCTTGCTGCTAGTGTGAAACTAGCCTCAGCTGGCAGGTGCATATTTTACAAAGTTGCTGTTTTTGTTGTGGATTTTGCTGCAGATTTTTCCGCACTGGACTGGATGGGTGTTTTCTTTGTGAATAATGTTGCAGATTTCTGTCCAGATTACATTGCCAAAAAGGCGCAAAACTAAAAATCGGATCAAACCATTGGTGTAAAAAAATACAGAGTGTTAATCATTGCCCCACACCACACCCTGTGTAAAATTGGCTGGAATTTTTTGTTTGGCAAACCTAACTGTGATGTATGGCGTATTGCCACACATTGTTCATAGTTTGTGGTAAAATTAAATGCAATCTTCATAATGTCCCATATTATTTTATAAAAAACACAATATCTCATATTATCTTTATTATATACGAACTTTCGCAAGATCATATTACAATTCCCTATATCAAATAATAATTGGCTCATGGTCCTTAAGTAGGGTAGTGTCTAAACTCCATCTCTAGGAATAACCCAGCAGACACAGGAATTAGGAGCGGGCTTGACCCATGTACTGTTGATTGTTTCTTCAGTCAGATGCATGGTAAATTTCGTGTTAGGGTTGGAGCTGATGCGCACACTGACTTTTTGAGGTCAGGGGTGAGACTTTCAGGTGTCTGAAGGAGTTGAATGGAGGATCATTGGTGTCGGAGGGAGTGTGGCGTATATGAACTTTGACGTTCACAGTAAGTTCTCATAACATCTGACGCAGAGTATTGGAGAATGTGGAACCCATGGTAGCTTTGTTTTCTTTGCAGTGATGCGCTCTGTAGACTTTGGTTTCTCGGGGGGTGATTTCAGGGGTTGTTGGTAACCTGCAGGGTGGTTTTGGGGATAGAGGATGAAGAGTATAGTGGCACATGTCGACTTTGGGCTGATCACACAGTTTGTGTTGGCAGGGAGAGAGAGGTGTGTGCAGATGCACAGCTCTCTCACTGAACGGGTAAAGCACTGAATGTCACCGCCTGCCATTGGCTGCTCCTCCTGACACCAGATGTTTTCATCCGCGCACATGGAGAAGCAGCGGCATCCATGTGGGAACAAAAAGCGGCGCAGGAAGCCAGGTAAGTAAAATCTGTGTGAGGGTCCTGGGCATATGAGGGGCATTTCCAGCCTCGGATAACCCCTTTAAGTAAGCAGTCTGGGGGTCTGGCCATGCTGTATCTCCCTGACTGCTGTTTATAAGACGTAGTCACCTTTGAGCAACATTTTTTCTTGCTAAAAAGTACGTCTTATAAGGCAAAAAATACGGTGCATATCAGGGTGCAGGCAGAATTACAATTGACTTACTGTACAGTGTTTCTTGGATTTACCTCTTCATAGCCCTTCATATTTGGTTAGATATTGACCAAGCTGATGGTAAACTATAGTTAGACCAGATGGCAAATGTGAATGTTTTCCTCAGCTTTAAAAACAATGCGGTTTATTGTGTGTAGGTCCCTTACTTGGGACAAGGGGACCACTTCCTGTCTCAGTGCCGTAATCTTTTCTTCCCTCCTTTGCTGGCTTGATTCATTTTAACATCACATTATACACTGTTTGTATCCACGGTTACGAGCACCCTGCAATCCAGCAACGGTGGCCGAGCTTGCACATTATAGGAAGATTTTTTATTTTCTGTGTGCAACGTTTTCTTCCTTTCCTCATAAAAATAGTATGTTTTTATGTTTTTTTATGTGTGGAATTGAAAAGCTGACCTCAGAAGCAGAGTTATTTCCCAAAATTGTGCCTATTCTACAAGTACCAAAATATACACCAAACGTGAAAGATTGTTGTAGTAATTTTGGGTCTATATAATTGACTATTCTTTGACTGCCTTTACCTTCTGGATAACATTTGTGGTTGAACAATCGTGTAGTCAGCATGCAATATTCATTTTCAAAGGCTAATCCCAGTTTTCACATGGGCATGTCCCACCAGAAAACTACATGACGGGGGTATTGGTTATATTTTGTTCGCCCCTACTACCACCACCTGTTCTCACCTGTTCAGCCCACAACATATACCAATATACCCAACCATCCCAAAAAGACTCAGACACCTGTTGGAATATATTGGCCACAGCAGCCGTTTATTAATATAAATACAACATAACATAAACCATGAAAATTCCCAACAATGACTCCTCCTAATGGGGGAGGTCCTTGGAACCCCCAAAAACCCCCCAGCTGCTGACCCGGGGTGAGCCATTTTGCCTCCAGCCGTGACCCCCAGCTCGGAAGCACCACAGAATGGCCCCCCCCTCAACAGCTGGGCCACCATGGGGGGAGTCCAGCCCCAACCGTGGGGGCCCTCCCAATGTCCTCCAGCTCCACCGTAACCAACTCCAAGGACAATGTAGTATAGAAAGGGTTGTAGCCAGCTCACCTCATCGTCCTGCACGGCGGTGCACGGAGCGGACTCAAGCCAGTCCTTTGGAAACAGAAGAAAATGAAAGAAATGCTCCAGCACCACGGTGGATAATGTGAAAGTCCCGGTCTTTATTGTCACCAAGAATCCAGGTGAGTACAGCAATCACAAAAAACACTGGTGGTCCCCGGTTCCCCGGATCTACGCGTTTCGAACTGTCGTGTTCTTGGTCATGATCCTAAGTGTCTCTCATGTTCCAAGTTAAAATACTGTTCACCTGCCACTATCACCGCCTCGTAAGGGAGGAGTATGGTGGAACAGGGCGGGCAGTAAAATCAGCTGGGTCCATGGGAGACACCTGTGTAAACCTTAATCAAATGTTACATAATTTAAATCCCAATAGTGTTCCGTACAAACATTATAAATTACATAGAAAAAATATACATAAACAAACATCTTTCAATGTATGTATGTGTGTATATATATATATATATATATATATATATAGCTAGCATAAAATCCTCTATAATCCTTCTCTCCACACATATCCAGAGCAGCGCTCTTGTTTCATGCAAGTTGTATATCAATAGGTATAATATCAAAAGACGTGACGGGCAGAGAATCTCTAAACAGAGTTCAGCGCAACGGGGCAGTTTTCATAATATTATATTCCTTGTTTTCTTGTTTGTATCATATTTTCTTATGACTCCATATGTCCATCTGTTAGTTTCATTGTCCATCTGATGTGTCAGCATGGGATAATTGCCTGTCTCCATCACATTTAAAAGTCGCATGGTGTGAACTGGAACCAAACTCTATACTGAAAAAAAAAATAAAAAATTATAGAGGATTTTATGCTAGATATATATATATATATATATATATACAGGTCCTTCTAAAAAAATTAGCATATTGTGATAAAGTTCATTATTTTCTGTAATGTACTGATAAACATTAGACTTTCATATATTTTAGATTCATTACACACCAACTGAAGCAGTTCAAGCCTTTTATTGTTTTAATATTGATGATTTTGGCATACAGCTCATGAAAACCCAAAATTCCTATCTCAGAAAATTAGCATATCCTGAAAAGGTTCTCTAAACGAGCTATTAACCTAATCATCTGAATCAACTAATTAACTCTAAACACCTGCAAAAGATTCCTGAGGCTTTTAAAAACTCCCAGCCTGGTTCATTACTCAAAACCGCAATCATGGGTAAGACTGCCGACCTGACTGCTGTCCAGAAGGCCATCATTGACACCCTCAAGCAAGAGGGTAAGACACAGAAAAAAAATTCTGAACGAATAGGCTGTTCCCAGAGTGCTGTATCAAGGCACCTCAGTGGGAAGTCTGTGGGAAGGAAAAAGTGTGGCAGAAAACGCTGCACAACGAGAAGAGGTGGAGAAGATTGTGGAGAAGGACCGATTCCAGACCTTGGGGGACCTGCGGAAGCAGTGGACTGAGTCTGGAGTAGAAACATCCAGAGCCACCTTGTACAGGCATGTGCAGGAAATGGGCTACAGGTGCCGCATTCCCCAGGTCAAGCCACTTTTGAACCAGAAACAGCGGCAGAAGCGCCTGACCTGGGCTACAGAGAAGCAGCACTGGACTGTTGCATGTCATTCGGAAATCAAGGTGCCAGAGTCTGGAGGAAGACTGGGGAGAGGGAAATGCCAAAATGCCTGAAGTCCAGTGTCAAGTACCCACAGTCAGTGATGGTCTGGGGTGCCATGTCAGCTGCTGGTGTTGGTCCACTGTGTTTTATCAAGGGCAGGGTCAATGCAGCTAGCTATCAGGAGATTTTGGAGCACTTCATGCTTCCATCTGCTGAAAAGCTTTATGGAGATGAAGATTTCATTTTTCAGCACGACCTGGCACCTGCTCACAGTGCCAAAACCACTGGTAAATGGTTTACTGACCATGGTATTACTGTGCTCAATTGGCCTGCCAACTCTCCTGACCTGAACCCCATAGAGAATCTGTGGGATATTGGGAAGAGAAAGTTGAGAGACGCAAGACCCAACACTCTGGATGAGCTTAAGGCCGCTATCGAAGCATCCTGGGCCTCCATAACACCTCAGCAGTGCCACAGGCTGATTGCCTCCATGCCACGCCGCATTGAAGCATCCTGGGCCTCCATAACACCTCAGCAGTGCCACAGGCTGATTGCCTCCATGCCACGCCGCATTGAAGCAGTCATTTCTGCAAAAGGATTCCCGACCAAGTATTGAGTGCATAACTGAACATAATTATTTGAAGGTTTACTTTTTTTGTATTAAAAACACTTTTCTTTTATTGGTCGGATGAAATATGCTAATTTTTTGAGATAGGAAATTTGGGTTTTCATGAGCTGTATGCCAAAATCATCAATATTAAAACAATAAAAGGCTTGAACTACTTCAGTTGGTGTGTAATGAATCTAAAATATATGAAAGTCTAATGTTTATCAGTACATTACAGAAAATAATGAACTTTATCACAATATGCTAATTTTTTGAGAAGGACCTGTATATATACATTGAAAGATGTTTGTTTATGTATATTTTTTCTATGTAATTTATAATGTTTGTACGGAGCACTATTGGGATTTAAATTATGTAACATTTGATTAAGGTTTACACAGGTGTCTCCCATGAACCCAGCTGATTTTACTGCCCGCCCTGTTCCACCATACTCCTCCCTTACGAGGCGGTGATAGTGGCAGGTGAACAGTATTTTAACTTGGAACATGAGAGACACTTAGGATCATGACTAAGAACACGACAGTTCGAAACACGTAGATCCGGGGAACCGGGGACCACCAGTGTTTCTTGTGATTGCTGTACTCACCTGGATTCTTGGTGACAATAAAGACCGGGACTTTCACATTATCCACCGTGGTGCTGGAGCATTTCTTTCATTTTCTTCAACTCCAAGGACCCCCCCACCGCCAACGCCACTGTGACAAGACCGATCCCTTCTCCACACGCACACATCGCCTCGCTCCACCGTAACCAACTCCAAGGACCCCCCACCGCCACCGACGCACAGATTAGACTCCTCAACTCTGTGCGTTCCTCCACATCCTCAGGGCCACCTCAATACCCTCCTGTAGCGCCAGGCTCCACATATCCACCCCTACTGCATTCAGGTGCACCCCGTCCGCTCTCCAAAAGGAACCAACCCCGCTCTCCAAGTCCCTATGCCTGACCACCACTGCCCCATTCCGTGCCATAAACCGCCCAATCGCCCGATTAACTTTAACCTTACCGCCTCCAATGACCTCGCCTCCCTCCAGACTCGCCTCGGCACTATGTCCGACCAGACAGTCACCAACCCAGGGAACAATGACCACAACCACAACATGTCCCATTTGATATCCTTTACCAGCTCCCTGATAGGTCTCGCAGCCAAATCATTTCCACCCGCGTGGATCACCAACACATCAGGTGCCCTATCCATCCGTGCAAAACGATGCACCTCAGGCAGCACCCCTCTCCAAATCATGCCCCTGCGCCCTATCCATCTTACCACCACCGACGCCCTGTCGAAACCTAGTTGCTGACCGTCCGGCCGAACTGCTGCCCGAAGGGCCCCCCAGAAAACATAGGAGTGTCCCAAAATCCACACCAGGGCGGGTGCTGCACCTGAAACGAGAAAAATAATGCAAGAACAACACTGCCAACGTAAAGCAAAATATCATCCGCCCCTCTTTTTTTTTTTTTTTATAAACGATTCAGACGAACATATGACCTAAAACGCGTAGATTCCCATCGTCCAATGCGTTTTATGACCTCATCCCCCAAACCCAGCCTTGCCGTTTCAGTGGCAGCACCAATCCTAAACGAATGACTGGAGTACCCCTCCCGATCCAGCCCCAACCCCTGCAAACATTTAGCAAACACTGCCGAAAATTGAAAACGGGACAAATAGGACCCATCCGCGTGAATTAACAGTGGACCTAGCCCCACCTCTACCCCTGAACCATACTCCCGAAGACAGCTGACCGGACACATATCACAATCCGCCACCACAAACAACACCACCCTACGACCCCGACCCTCCACATCGGTCTTTGATCTACGGATAACGAACTCCACCCTATCCGGAAACAAATCCACATCATCCCTCATCAACCCCCCCGGTCTATACACCGACGGACAAACGAGTTCACCCAAACGAAGCGCCCCAAAAAACACCAGCGAAAAAGCCAATCTAAACAAACGGACCCCCCCCTCCGAATTACACACACCCCTCAACTGCCCCCCCAACTCCAACAATAACGCAAACGATACCGGCCTCCTGGTATCCACCCCTGATCGCAGCCTACGCCATCCTTTTAACGCCTGCACCACCAGAAACGACTTAGTAAAATCAAACATCCGTCTCATTTTAAAACCGAAAGCCAGCCCAGCCATACAACCATTCATTTTACTAACTGACCATCCCTCTTCCTTACAATGCCCCAAAAACATCAACAACGCTACCTCCGCATCCTCCATCTTCGCACCCAGATCCACACACCAAGCCTCCCAATGATCCCAAGCTCTGACATACATAGCCCACGTACCGGGCGCCAACGACGCTTGAATGAGCCCATTCACGGTTCTTCCAGCAGATCCCACAGGCAAGCCGGACAAGGTAGGCCCGTAGCTTCCGCGTCCGGAGCCAACTGACGAAAACGATCCCACTGTGAACGAGAGAGGGCGTCAGCAATACAGTTCTCCACCCCCGGGACATGCACCGCCACCACCCAGGCATTAAGCGACAGGCACTCCAACACCAACCGCTGAAGAAGCCGTACCACTAACGGCGAGGATGCCGACAAACCATTTATCTCCTGCACCACCCCCATGTTATCACAGCGGAAACGAATCTTCCTATTCCGAAAACGGTTCCCCCACAATAACACCGCCACCACAATTGGGAAGAGCTCCAATAACGCCAAATTTCTCACCCAACCGCGCTCAAACCACCCTACCGGCCACTGCCCAGCACACCATTGGCCACCACAAAATGCACCAAAACCGGAACCACCCGCCGCATCCGTAAACAGCTCAAAGTCAAACGAGTCCATCACCTCCCCCATAAATAACGAGCGACCGTTATACTTTTCCAGAAATGACACCCACACCTTTAAGTCCGCCCGCAATTCCTTCCCCAGCCGAATGTAGTGACGAGGCGAAACCACACCTGCTGTCGCCCTAGCCAGTCGTCTACAAAAAACCCTACCCATAGGCATGACCCGGCAAGCAAAATTAAGTTTCCCTAACAGTGATTGAAGCTCCCGTAGCTGCAACTTCTTCTTCCTCTGGGCATTCACCAAATTTTCCTTCAAATCCTCTAATTTATCTACTGGCAGTCTACACTCCATCTTTTCAGAATCAATCACAATCCCCAAGAAACTCAATACCGTTACCGGACCCACCGTTTTTTCCGCCGCCAACGGAACCCCAAACCAATCAAAAAGCGAACGTAACGTTTCCAACAACAAGGAACACACCCGCGAACCCTGGGGGCCTATACACAAAAAATCATCCAGATAGTGAATCAGAGATGCTCAACCTGATGAGTCTATCACAGCCCATTCCAGAAACGAACTGAACGTTTCGAAGTAGGCGCATGACAAAGAGCACCCCATGGGCAAGCATCGGTCCACAAAGAAACCCCCCTCCCAAAAACAGCCTAACAAATGGTGACAATCCGGATGCACCGGCAGTAAACTAAACGCCGCTTCAATATCAGTCTTAGCTAGGAGTGCCCCCCCCCCCAAAGCGCTTCACCCACCCGACCGCTGCATCAAATGACGTATATACCACCGAACAAAGTGCGGGGTCAATACCATCATTGACCGAAGAACCCTTTGGAAAAGACAGGTGATGAATAAGCCGAAACTTATTCACCTCCTTCTTAGGGACCACTCCCAGCGGTGACACTCGCAAATCCGCAAAAGGCGGCTCCTGAAACGGGCCCGCCATACGACCCAACAACACTTCCTTATTTAGTTTATCTGTCACCACCTCCGGATGCTCCCTAGCCGAACGCAAATTCTTTTTTAACAACACTGCCCCCCCTGGTACAAACGGAATCCTAAACCCCTCCCCAAACCCCGCCTCAAGCAATACTGCCGCGGCCCTATCCGGATACCTAGCGAGAAAAGGCAACATCCTTTCCAGTCTGACCGGCGTCGCCCCCTTTGCTATTGGCGTCCCCTTTCTGCTTCCCGCCCCTAAAGCATCTTGCCACTCCATGGTTCCCCCCACAACCTGAGCATTCGTGTTTAAATTTACATTTAACCCCGAATCTACAGTTTCCTTCATTAAAGGCAAAGCACAAGCCTCTTGCTGAGGCCGTCGCCATGCTGGAAGACCCCCCGCTCCCCCCATCCCCCCGAAAGGGCTGCCCAGATCTAACAGGTGCCGTCACCCTCAGCCATAAGGCAATATCTTTGTGATCCCACCTCATGTCTGGACGCACCGCTTTTCTCTGCCGGAATTGTTCATCGTAACGCAACCAGGCAACCCCCCCGTAAACCCTATACGCTTCGCCTATAGCATCGAGATAACAAAACAGCGCCGAACAATTCTCCGGCGCCCTCTCCCCAATCACACTCACCAAAATTGCCTGCAACCAATTAGCAAACGTCCGCGGAATCAACCTGAACCGTCGTTTTTCCTCCTCCTCTTTCTTACCCTCGTCCTTTCTTGTCCTATCTAGATTAAACCTCTCCAGGGGGAGCAAAGAAAAAATCTCTACATACTCCCCCTTCTAAATCCGCTCCCGCACCTCCGCCTTCAAATGAGCCCCCAAAGGCCCCTCGAAGCAAACATACACCTCTCCCTTTGCCTTATCGTCCACCCGCACTGTCTCCTCCTCCGCCTCAGCCCCCGCCTGCGTCTGCACTGACACCCCCACTCCCGGTAATGCCCGCCGAGGCTCACCCCCCAACCCGAAACCTCCCGACGGACCCTGTACTCCCCACGCCTGTAAAGGGGATCCCCCCGCCCCCCCCAACTGGCCATCAATCCCGCCAAACCCCCCAACAATTGCCCTAAACCCCTGCTGACATCCGCCTGCGGCCCACTACCCCCCCAACCCCCATGCTCTGCACTACCTGAGCTAACGGTCCCCAAGTAATCTCACCTGGCTGCCTGGGTGCTATGTCCCCATCAGCCGCGATTCCTGACTCCAGACGAACCATCTCTTGAGGAAGATCTTCGGATCCCGCTGCCAATCCATCTTCATACTGTCCCCTGGAAACGCTGGAACCAGGGACGATGCGTCTGTCCGCGACTGGATCCTGAGGGGCAGAGCTCTCCTCTTCACTCTGCCTCCTGGCAGAGCTGGGGCCAGCAGCAAGGCCGCACTCTCTAGGGCAATCCGGATCCATCCTGCTGCATCTTCTCCCTTCTGCCTGTCCCCTGGCCAGCCTCAGACCAGGGACGCTAGGGTTAACTGAGGCGCTGTGGGCGGAGCTACTGTGGGCGGAGCTACCCCTCACACACTGAACGGAGGGCCTGCTGCTCGTTTCTCCTTCCATTGCAGCAGCCCCGTATTGCAGCCTGTTCCTCCCACGCCGGGCAGTCACCCCCCTGCCAGGAGTTAGGGGGGCCTCCGCCGCACCTGGTCCCGAACCCCCGCCGCTGCCGCTGGATGAAGGTGATGGCCGGGCCCGGCCACCCCTGGGGCTCCGCCTACCAATCGGATTCCTTCCACGTCGGGGCCTTGAGGCAGCTGGCACCGGAGGCGCCCGACGTGAAGGGTCCTGTGAAGGGCTCCGGACACGGCGCTGAGCCCGAGGGGGGGATGAGGATGGACTAAAGTGCGCCGCGGCCATGTTAAAGGTGGCTGAGGCAGGACAGGAGCCTCAGCCTCCCCCCTCAGCAACAACCGAACCTGCTCCTGGGCCCATGCAGATCCATGGACCGCTGCTGCGGCCCGCAACTCCTGAATCGCCGCTTCCAACTGCTCCATCACTGCAACAGGTCTGGCCAGCTTTCTCAGGTAACCAAAATGGCTACTGTCCACTTTCCCCTACTCTATTTAACCCCTACGCCCCTCCCCTCCTGCTCAAACCCACCAATACGACCCCCCCTGCATCCACCCCACCCCCTGCTACCCCAATCCTAATCTCCCTGGGGCTCCCTAACCAAACCCCCCGTCATGTGGGCCTACCCTTAGGGGCCCCCCTTTCTCCCCCCTTCCAGTCCGGCCATTTCCATTCTTTGTAATGCATACATATCTGAATCATCCATCATGTATTAATGTATTAATTGAGAGCACAATTTTTTAGGTAATTTCTCATGAAAGAATCCTCTGTTGTCACTAATTTGATAGGTCATCAGCCCTCTAAATGTGACTGAAAGCTAGTCACTATATCTAAAGAAAAAAATTGTTTACCTCCTTGCAGCACCGCCGGTGTCCCGCTGATAAAGAGGGAGGAAGAGTCAGCGTCGGACAAGGGGGTGGGGAGGACCCGGCGGTGCACGCTTTCTCAGCGCAGCGTCCTCCATCCCGTAGGCAAAGAGCAGGGGCAGGAATGAGCACCAATGGATATGAGTCGGCGCTCAGGGTTTTGGCTGGGGCTGACGCATGGTCACATGACGCTGACCACGTCACGTGATCATTCAGTCTGGCCTATTTGATAGGCAACTTGCTGTCCACAAGTTGCCTGTGATTGGTCTTACTACTCCACTAGCGTTTTTCTGCATGTGTGATTTGTGAACTCCACCTCGGCTTGTATTTGACTCTTGATCCTGCCTAATCCCTTTGTACTAACGTGGCCTCCTGGCTCCTGACCTTGACTTGTATTTTAACCTCGATCCCGTGTAATCCTTTTGTGCTGACGTGATCTCCTGGCTCCTGACCTTGGCTTGTATTTGACCTTAATCCTGTGTTATTCCTTTGTACTGATGTGACCTCCTGGTACTTGACCTCGGCTTCCATTTTATTCTGGTTTTGCTTATGGTTGGTTATTTGCTTGTTTGGTTACTACCCAGCCTGGTAGCTTACATTTCTGTATTAGTCTTTTGTTTTCTCTCACCTCGTTCCCTCCCTGTAGATCCCTGCACGTACTTAAGCTAGGGACTGCTGTCCAGTTGCGCACCGTTGGTTAGGATGGACCGTGCAAGTAGGTAGGGATAGTGGAATGGGTGGAGTTTAGGGCTGCACTATCCCTATTGAATCGTGACAGAATCACAGGCATACCTGAAACCATGGACACCATGAAAGTCCTTACGGATCAGGTGCAGAATCTCACCCAAATGGTGCAGGAACTGGCAGAGAGGCAGCAGCAGCGGAAGTTGCTTCAGACCCCGCCTATAGTGGCCTCCTCTCTTCAGAAGCTTGAACCTCATGTTAAGTTGCCTGATCGGTTTTCAGGAGATCGCAAGCATTTTTTTACTTTCAAGTAGAGCTGCAAGCTCTATTTTCGTTTACGCCCATACTCTTCGGGTTCTGAACAACAAATAGTAGGCATTATTATCTCTTTGTTGGAGGGAGACCTGCAAGAATGGGCTTATTCTCTCCCAACGGACTCCCCTTGTCTGACTACTATCAAGGCCTTTTTTCAGGCACTAGGTATACTTTACGACGAACCCGATAAGTCAGCAGTGGCAGAGTGTCAATTAAAGTCTCTTAGTCAAGGAAACAGGCCGGTGGAGGAATATTGCACCGCATTCTGAAAATGGTGTGTTTCTTCTGGCTGGAACGATCCAGCACTTAAGTGCCAGTTCAGGTTAGGGCTCTCTGAGGACTTGAAGGATATGTTGGTCACTTACCCCTCGCCGGACACCTTAGAACAAACGATGACTTTAGCCATTAGACTAGACCGACGTATTAGGGAGAGACAAAGAGACCGTTTTACTTTTCCAAAGGAGGTAGTTAACTCCGTAAGGACACAGCCATATTTTACCTTAAGGACCAGGCCATTTTTTGCAAATTGACTAGTGTCACTTTAAGTGGCGATAACATTAAAACGCTTTGATTTATCCAGGCCATTCTGATATTGCTTTCTCGTCACGTATTGTACTTCATGACACTGGTAAAATGAAGTAAAAAAAAATATCATTTTTATTTATAAAAAAAATACAAAATTTACCAAAATTTGGGAAAAATTTGCAAATTTCCAAGTTTCAATTTCTCTACTTCTATAATACATAGTAATACCTCCAAAAATAGTTATTACTTTACATTCCCCATATGTCTACTTTATGTTTAGATCGTTTGGGGAATGACATTTTAGTTTTTGGGTACGTTACAAGGCTTAGAAGTTTAGAAGCAAATCTTGAAATTTTTCTGAAATTTTCAAAAACCCAATTTTTTGGGACCAGTTCAGGTCTACATAGAAATATGTGTCGGCAGATAAGAACCATTTGGCCCATCTGGTCTGCCCAATATACCGAATACTATGAATAGTCCCTGGCCCTATCTTATATGAAGGATGGCCTTATGCCTATCCCATGCATGCTTAAACTCCTTCACTGTATTTGCAGATACCACTTCTGCAGGAAGGCTATTCCATGCATCCACTACTCTCTCAGTAAAGTAATATTTCCTGATATTACTTTTAAACCTTTGCCCCTCTAATTTAAAACGATGTCCTCTTGTAGCAGTTTTTCTTCTTTTAAATATCCTCTCCTCTTTTACCTTGTTGATTCCCTTTATGTATTTAAAAGTTTCTATCATATCCCCTCTGTCTCGTCTTTCTTCCAAGCTATACATGTTAAAGGGAACCTGTCACCTGGATTTTGTGTATAGAGCTGAGCACATGGTTGCTAGATGGCTGCACGCACATCCGCAATACCCAGTCCCCATACCTCTGTGTGCTTTTATTGTGTAAAAACACTGATTTTAGATTCACTGACTCGTCTCAGGGACAAGACTCATCTAATAGTTAATTTGCATATGTATCCAATAATTTTTTTTGATACAATAAAAGCACACAGAGCTATGGGGACTGGGTATTGCGGATGTGCTATCGGCCATCTAGCAACCCATGTCCTCAGCTCTATACACAAAATCCCAGTGACAGGTTCCCTTTAATCTTTTCTGGTAAGTTTTGTCCTGCAATCCATGTACTAGTTTAGTAGCTCTTCTCCTAACTCTCTCCAAAGTATCAATATCCTTCTGGAGATATGGTCTCCAGTACTGCGCACAATACTCCAAATGGGGTCTCACTAGTGCTCTGTAGAGCGGCATGAGCACCTCCCTCTCTACTGGTAATGCCTCTCCCTATACACCCAAGCATTCTTCTAGCATTTCCTGCTGCTCTATGACATTGTCTGCCTACCTTTAAGTCTTCTAAAATAATGACCCCTAAATCCCTTTCCTCAGATACTGAGGTTAGGACTGTATCACTGATTTTATATTCTGCTCTTGGGTTTCTACGCCCCAGGTGCATTATCTTGCACTTATCAACATAACATTTTAGTTGCCAGATTTTTGACCATTCCTCTAGTTTTCCTAAATCCTTTTCCATTCGGTGTATCCCTCCAGGAACATCAACCCTGTTACAAATCTTTGTGTCATCAGCAAAAAGACACACCTTACCATCGAGGGCTTCTGCAATTTCGCTGATAAAGGTATTAAACAATATGGGTCCCAAAAATGTGCTGTGTGGTTTTTGGAAGGCAGATTTTGCTGGACTGGTTTATTTACACCATGACCCATTTGAAGCCCCCCTAATGTACCCCTAGAGTAGAAACTCCATAAAAGTGACCCAATCTAAGAAACTACACCCCTCAAGGTATTTAAAACTGATTTTTACAAACTTTGTTAACCCTTTAGGTGTTGCACAAGAGTTATTGGCAAATGGAGATGAAATTTGAGAATTTAAATTTTTGGGCAAATTTTCCATTTTAATAAATTTTTTGCAGTAACAAAGCAAGGGTTAACAGCCAAACAAAATTCTATATTTATTGCCCCGATTCTGTAGTTTGCAGAAACACCCCATATGTGGCCGTAAACTACTGTACGGGCACACGGTAAGGAGTAGAGGGATAGGTGCGCCGTGTGGTTTTTGGAAGGCAGATTTTGCTGGATCATTTTTGTAAATACATTTTATTACCCAATTCCCACCCTTTTTGATAAAAAAAGTCCCCTATTACCTGATTGTTGTCTTTCGTCTCCCCTGGTTACAGCCACCTTCGTCTGTCGAATCCGGCCGGGCCGCACTTGCGCAGAAGACTGAAGATTTTCTCCCGGCCGGGCCGCACAATGTCCTGAACGTGCAACGCCACCGTGCATGCACCATGATGACTTCTTCCTAGCCAGTATAGTACAGAGCAGGGAACGCGCACGCCTGCTCTGTACTATACAGGGCAGGAATAAGTCACCATGGTGCATGTGCTCCCGGCCGGGAGAATATCTTAAGTCTTCTGCGCAAGCGCGGCCCGGCCAAGACGTCAATCAAGCCCAGCCGAATCCAGGAAGTGAACGTTGCGCTGGCCGCAGGTAAGTATGAAAACTGATGATGGGAATACCCCTTTAAGCTGGTCCCTGATTCCTCAGTGAACTGACCATCCATTGCATCTTCCTCTTTCAAGACAGGGTGAATGATCAGTGGGGGAGAAAGGAGTTTTCTGTAATAACAAGATTTTTGTGAACTCACCTATAAAATCTCTTTCTCGCTTAGTTCATTGGGGGACACAGGACCATGGGTATAGCTGCTTGCTGCCACTAGGAGGCGACACTAGGCTGAAAAAAGACTTAGCTTCTCCCCTGCAGGCTATACCCCCTCCAGCCTGGAGAGAGCATGTCAGTTTGTGCTCAAGCAGTAGGAGCAGTAGAAACATGTGCAAAGCAAAAGAGAACACAACAAAAGCCGAGGGGAGCAAACCCGAGCTGAATACCCAACCGGCAACCAACCACCACCACCAACAATAATAAATACTGGGTGGGTGCTGTGTCCCCCAATGAACTAAGCGAGAAAGAGATTTTACAGGTGAGTTGACAAAAATCTTGTTTTCTCGCTCGTATCATTTGGGGACACAGGACCATGGGACGTCCTAAAGCAGTCCAAGGGGAGGGAAAACCAAAACCCCATGGAAAAAACGCCCTCGAGGATGCGTAATCCACCGCCGCCTGCAAGACCTTGCGGCCTGGAGTAGGATTTGACATTGCCTAGGAAAACACCTGGTAAAACTTGGTGAATGTATGTCTGGAAGACCAAGAGACTGCCTTATACAACTGTAAAGCTGATGCATGGTGCAGATGAACCCATGAAATGCCGACCGCTGGTCGGGTGGGCCATGACTCCGCTGGGCTGTGCCTTGCCCCGGGAGCGGAATGCCTCAGCAACATTCAAACAGATTCACCCGGAAACGTCCCCTTGGAGGCCGCCCAGCCTTTACAAGGACCTCCAGGAAAAAAACTGGTAAGAGTCTGTACGGCAGAAAAAGCTAGTCATGGACAAGCAATCCTAAGAAGCCAAAACACATGGCTGATGGAGAGCCCGCTCTCTAGAATACAAGGGAGAAAGACGGAAAAACCATGTCCATGATGACATGGAAGGCGGCAACTATCTTCTGCAAAAGAAAGAAGGAATTGGTCGGAGCACTGCCTTATGTGGGTAAATGACAAGAGAAAAATGTATGTATAAGAAGGCGCTACCAACTCCGAAATTTGCCACCAAACAACCCACAGGTCGTTTGAATGAAGTCGGTTACCTGGCCGCAACTCTGGACTCAGAACCAAAAATCCAGGGCCGCAGGATCCTCCCATGGTAAAGAGAAATGCTCTCTAGGAAGCTGTAAATTGGTAGATCGATGCCCCCAGAACCGTAGAGGCTTGTGGTGAGATCCACTGAGAAAAAAAAAAGCCTGAATCAGACATGCCCAACTGCATGCCAAAGAACCAATACCTTGGAGATAGGTAAAGGCAAAGCCTATGTGAGAATCACCGGCGATGGGGAGCCTCGTCAGCGATCATATATTGACAGTGTGGCAACTCTGCCAGAAAGCGCAAATGCGCAGGACCAAGATGAGAGAAATACTATTGTCGGATGGAGTGCGAGGAGGACTTCCAACACCCCCACCGTACCTGAGAAACCCAGGTCACATAGGGAAAAAATAGAGCTGGGATGCCAGAGCCATACCACACATGGCTACTGGTCAGGTAGACAGAAGGGGGAGGTAGTCAGCTCGAGGAGGGACAAGAAATAGAAAGGGTGTCCTGTGTAGGAACGAAACTTCTACCAGTGGTGGCAAGGCGTGACAGCCCACCCGCTCTGCCTGGTGTGGAGAGACTTGTAGTTCACCCACGGAATGAGCAGTGAAAGGTATGACCACCATAGGATCGACATGACATAGTCATTACTCATGTCTGAAGAGAGGTAGCACCGATGGAGTCACAGCATCCACTATTAGCACCCAAGTCTCGCTTATAATGGCAACCTAGTGGTAGACGAGTGCCATAGGGACTAAGCTACCCAGTAGAGCGCACCCGAAGTGAGGTGCTGATCCGCTATAGCAATTATGCAATCGCAAACCCCTGTGTTGACGACAGAAGCACAACAGTTGTCAGAGAAACTGCAATTATCAGTAGTGTAAATGAGTAAGAGGCTAGGGGTAAAGCCCATTCCCCTTTGAGACTGGCGCTATACTGAAGTAGCCACAGAATCTAGTGGTAGTGCAATACTCCACCTGAGGAGGCGGCCATTCAAGGGGAGCCCCAAATCTAATTCTAATGCTATACTCCAGCTGAGGAGAAGGTCACACAATAGAGGCCACCGATTGCAGTGCTAGAGGAATCTGCCGTGCAGTAGTAACCCTAGTATGTAGCGGTAACGCAAATACCCCTTATCCAGTAATAGCTACAGCATGCCCCGCCAGCGCAGAACTGAGGAGGAGGCCTGAGGACATCCAGTAGGAGCCATGGTACCATACTGCCCCAATACCTGGGAAGAGCACTGAACAGGAGCAACCACCAAAGCCAGCGCCTGGGTAGAACCCCTACCTGAGGGGGGCTGCCCCACTACAGCGACCACGATCTCTAGCATTAGCGAGAAAACTGCACCTGCAAGGAGAACACGCTGTAGTAGATAATCCAGAGTGCCAGCATAACCACTTCACCTAAAGAAGAAGGAGAGGTGGACAGAGAATACAGAGTCAGTGAAACACTCGGCTAGATGGAACGTAAACATAATATTCTGTGCAATAGCGTACGCACTACATGTTGTCAAGAACCAATACCATGACTGACCTGATCTGTGGAGGCCCATGGGGATGGGGGGTTTCTAGGACACATAAGTGTTGCTGGGTAACCCCTCTGAAAGGACAGAGGTCGACATATTTGCGCCCCCAACCAGCACCGGAAAAAACGAAGGATACAATAAGGTAGTAACCACTGTATTTCTGTGGCGGTACTCATATGCCACTAGATGAAGAGAACAGGGCACCGGCGGGTACCGACTCTTGCCACGCCCCACCTGTGAAGGAAGCCAAGGCATCTACTGCCGTGGCGTAGTTAAATTGTAGCATCCAAGATGCTTAGTTATTCTCCGGTTAACGGATCACTTGTGGAAGGGGTAATACAACAGGAAGCATGGTGGTGGCAATGCGACTGATGAAATAGCACCCACTGGTAGAGCAATACTCCTCTAAAGGAAGGGGATAGCGCGACAGTCAGAACCGTATCCAACGGTAGTGTAAATACCCGACCTATGGAAGGTGGTAATGCCTACGGCAAGCACTGCAGTCAGTGGTAGTGCAATTACTCCACCTGTAAAGGGAGGTAACGCATACGGCAAATACAGTATTTCGAGGTAGTGCAAATACACCACTTATGGAAGAGGGTAATGCATACGGCAAACACTATACCAGTGGAATGCAATTCCGCCACCTACGTAAGGGGGAACGCCTACGGACGGCACCGACACCAGTGCTAGTGCGGTTAGTCCACCTGATTTCCCCTGAGGTAACGCAAACTACAACTACTGCTCTCTACCGTGGACTCAATCTTGGAAGATTGTACCGGATGCATGTCAGAGTCCGAATCACTGATCCCCCGGGACCGAACCTCTCCAGAGAAGGAGGGTGCGTCTGAGTGGTATCCTAGGGCAGAAGGGAGGGGGTGCGGAGATAACCAAGGAGGAATATGTCCTGATCTGGCCCACCTGTGTGCAGTTCTACCCCTCAGAATCTTGCCCATGGCAGTTGCAGGCTGCGCCGGTGGGGATTTATGAACCAAACTATCCAGGGGGTGGAATAGGAACTTCTAAAGGTCCACCCACCGGATTGCACAGGCAGTGCTTTATCAAACAAACGACCCGGAGGATGGATTGGGGACTTCCATAGGTACTCCACTGGATTGTGCAGGTGGAGAAATATCAACCATATGACCCAGAGGGCGGATTGGGAATCCTTCAGATGTCCTCCACTGGATTTGCGCAGGTGGAGCATTATCAACCAAACAGCCCCAGAGGGAGGATTGGGAAACTGTAAGAAAACCTCCACTGTCCGGGATAGGGCACGGGCCCAGTATGGTACACACAGTCAGGGTGGTCCTGCGGTGATGTGGGCAGGACCTGTATGCGCGCACATTTATTAATTTTTTTGCCCCATCCTCAAGTGGACAAGATGCAGGAAAGGCAGATAGAAGCTCTGGATAATCTTGTGCCGGTCTTAAAGAGGTGGCTGGCCAGGAAGGGATGCAGACTTGCCGGGGAAAAAAAAAAAAAACACAGGCCAGAGAGAAAAGAATAGGTAGGGCCAGAAATGAAGTTGGGGCAAAGATTATGCGGCGCCCGGCCGACCGGGATTTCCATTCCGCCGCCAGGGAACGGAGGAATCCCGAACGGCGCTAGCAGGTGCCCGGGTGTGTCAACCCCACGGTGTCTGGCCGACCGGGGAGCAGGCCTGTTCGGTCAACGGGGGGCCCGGAATGGAGCACAGAAGGCGCCCACCCCGCAGGACGGGAAATATAAGATTACACTCACCGGTAATCATTTTTCCATAAGCCCATGACAGCACCCTTGAGAGAGCCCGCCTCCATCCAGTACAGGAAACAGAAACTTCTGTGGAGAGCTTCTTAAGGAGGGACTTCTTCTCTTTTTTTTAAATCTTTTTTCCCCCTTTTCTTTTTTTTTGGGAGGGATTAAGTAGCGGTGCTGTCATGGGCTCATGGAAAAGTGATTACCGATAAGTGTAATATTATATTTCCCTTATGCCCATGACAGCACCCTTGAGAGAAGACTAGAATAGAAGTAGACTAAGGAGGAATTATAGCCTGTAAAACTTTCCTACCAAAGGATAGCTGATCCTTGGTGTCTAGATCTAGCTTGTAATGGCGGAAGATACAGATCTACAGATCTGCTCTAGGGAAACTTCAGCGCTTTCTGCCCAGGAGGTAGAAATGGACCTGGTTGAATGTGCCCCGAATCCCAAGGGGCAAGGCTCCCCTGCCGAGGAAAAGGCCAAAGAAATGGCTGCGGCAATCCATCTAGATAGTGTTCTGGATGTGACTATCACCTTTGTTCTTCCTGGCAAACTGCACAAAAAGTCTAGAGGACCTCCTCCAGGGTTCAGTCATCTCCAGATACTTTAGGAGACATCTCCTGACATCAAGACAGCGTAACTTCCTTTCTTTTTCATTGTTAGGAGTTTGGCATAATGAAGGTAGGACGATGTCCTGAGATCTGTGAAAAAAGGAAACTACTTTGGGGAGAAAAGAAGGGTTCGGCTTGATTATTACTCTGTCCTCCAGGATCTTAGTTTAGGGAGGAGATGTGGAAAGGGCAGAAATTTCCCTTACACGTCTGGCAGAGGTAATGGCCACCAGGAAAGCAGTCTTAAAGGAAAGTCATTTAAATCGACAAATCCTGTATAGGTTCAAATGGAGGCTCCATCATAATGGACAATGCTAAGTTGAGGTCCCACAAAGGAGCAGACATTCTGGAAATTGGTCTGGTACGACTGACAGCTTTAAAAAATCTTCTCACCCAAGGATGGTTGGCTTAGGTGAAGTCAAATTACGCACTGAAACATGCACTTTAAGTGTACTAACCCTTAGTCTTTTGTCTAGGCCACTCTGAAGAAAATCGAGGATTATCGGCATTGGAGGGGGACCTAAAGGGTCTATTGGAACCGTGGAAAAAGTTAAGACGTTTTTCCATATTCTTAGGTATATAGAAGAAGTTATGTCTTTCCTACATGACAGGAGGGTATTAATCACATCTCTGGAAAGGCCCTTCTTCTCTAGTATAGACCTCTCAGATACCATGCTGCTAGGTGTAGGTTTGTTACCTCAGAGTGGTGAACTGGTTCTTGATACAGCAGGTTTTGTCTGTATGGCAGAATCCATGATTCTGTTATTGATAGTTTGCGTAGCCAGGTGAACCGTAGCCAGAAGAGGGCGATCAGAATTATTCTTGTCCTGTGTTGCCTCAGTTTTTGTAGAACCCTTGGAATTAGACTTATGGGTGGAAACATTGACATTCCGCATTCTGGAAACAGCTGATTTACTGCTGATTTTACCGATTCCATCTTGAACTTTTTGTGCTTTAGGAATTGGTTTAGGTTACTCAGGTTATCATCCTGAAAGCTCAATCTGGTTTGGGGACCAGAAAAAGAGAAGAATAAAAATCCTTTCCCTCTTTCTGATTCTGGAACCTCTATTAAGACTTTCTTCTTTAAGAGGGAAAGTAACACTCGTTTTAAGGCCTGTTTTTTTTTATAGAGTTTTGGTGCAGACTTGTAACCATCATCCTTTCCGTTGGGGGAGAGGCGAACTCTAGACGGAACCAGTCTCTTATAACGCCCAGAATCCAAGGCCTTGCGGGCATCCTCTCCCAAGCCTGAAGAAAGAGACAACCTTCCTCCTACCGGAATGGAAGAGTCATTGTTTTTAGAACGGTTACTGGACTGGGAGCTGAAAAGGAAACCTTTTTCCTTCCTAGCCTTGTTACCCCTCCAGTATTTTTGTCTTTTATCTTGATTATATTCCCTCTTGTTTTTACTAAAAAACTGACACTTTTTTTTTTTAGGTTTGGAGGATGGAAAGCCTTTATTGTCATCTGCGGCTTTCTCCAATAAATCATCTAGAACCAATCCAAATAAGAAATCTCCCTGGCAGGGAATAGCACATAATTTATTTTGGGATCCTGTATCTCCTGACCACACTTTCAACCAAATGGCTCTTCTTGCGGAATTAGCTAAGGCCGCAGATCTAGCACTAAGTTTTAAGGCATCTGATATAAAGTCGACCGCTTTCATGATCGTAGGTAAAACCTCTAGTAATTGTTTTCTTGGAGTTTTGTTTTCTATGTGGGATTCCAGGTCCTATAACCATAACTTAAGGGATCTTGCTGTGGATGTAGCTTAGTAGATTAGGTTTGAATGCCTGAGTAGAGGCTTCCCAGGCGTTCTTTCTTAAGGTATATCTCAGCTCTTCTGTCCATTGGATCTTTTAAAGCCCCTAAATCTTCAAATGGTAAGGCAGATTTTTGCGAAATCTTGGCAATAGGAGCAGCTATATTAGGAGGCCTATCCCAGGAAGAGCATTCCCCCTCATCAAAAGGATACTTTCTTTTAACATTTTTTTGGGATGAAGAATTTTTGGTCTGGTCTTTTCCATTCTTTTTGAATTAGGAATTTTATTTTCTTATTTATAGGAAAAACCCTTGATTTTTTTTATGACCAGGCTCACCGAACATAATTTGCTGGACTGTCTTTTGCCCCTTAGAGTCGTCCTTCATTGTGGCCCTAATGGCCTTAAGCAAGGAGTCCGTGTCCTCGTGGGGAAATAATGGTTTACCCTCTGACTCCTCTTGTGATGATGAATCAGAACTACCCCGGATCTCCCCCTGTCCTGCCTCAGAAGAATCCGAATCTGAAAAGCGACTGTGCTGGCAAAGCAACTTTGGCCAGGAGGGGGTTAACTTTTTCCTAAAAGTTGCGCACTCTTTTCCCACGTGTTTTAGAAGTCGCCTTCCTAGAGCTCTTTCTGGTATTCTAGGAACAAATAAACAGAATGGCCCCCTTAGAATAAGGAACTTTGTAAGGATAATGCTGGGGTTTGACCCCCTTACCCCACCAGGAATACCGATCGTGTATCGAGGCTGTCCTGGTCACCAGTGCGCTTCCATGATAAAGTCCAAAGATGGAGGGTCTTCCATAGATGAGGTCTGTAGACGTCCTCTCAGGCTGGCTGGCACCCTTCCACCTGTGCACTGAACGGGGTTAAATACCCCAGGTAAGGTCTTTGGAAGTAATCCGCCTGTGGCCTTCCGTTCTCTACTTCCGGAACACCGTGCGCTCCAAATACCGGAAGTGGCCGCATGCCACTTCCGGTCCGCGCCTAAATGCGAGAACAAGAGCCCCGCTTCGCCCCCTGCCGCTGTAATGCCACAAGGGAAGCAGCCAGGGGGAGGAAGAGGCCCAGACCTCCTGAACACCGCCAGAAGGTTCACCGACGGGGCCCTGCAGCCTTTGTAGCTCTCCACAGAAAGCGTCCTATCCATAGGACAGGAAATAGGAACTGGTGAATAGAGGCCGGGTCCCTCCTTAAGAAGCTCTCCATGGAAGTTCCCGTTTCCTGTCCTGGATGGAGGCGGGCTCTCTCAAGGCTGCCATTATGGGTATTAGGGGGAAAAAATAAAATCAGCGCAGGACGCAGAGCCTAAGGAGCAAGAGGGGGAGGCCTGGACTTAAGAATGGTAGCCTTGTATTTGTTCCTCCTCCAGACATGGTCTCCCAAGGCCAGAACCATAGTGGAGAGGGGTGAGGGGGGTGGGAGGGGACAGTGCTGAGAATACTCACCTAATCCGGACTACTCACCCCATCTTCATCCTCTTCACCCCTCCTCAGCTTACCAGCGGGGTCACCTCTTCAGCAGCTGGCACCCGAAGTGGCAGGAGGCTGGAATGGCGGGGTGGGGGGTTCTCACCGGATTTAGGTGACCCCTTGGCTGGCAGGAAGCAGGGGAGCTGGGCTGCCCTGGCCACCTTTTCTTCTTGGGGAGGTCGGGCGGTGAGGGATTTCGACACCGGCCTTGCTCCCAGGGTAGACAGAGTGGCTAGGTCACAGTGATGAGCGGCAGAGGTCATATTGGAATTTGCGATATTTCGTCGAATATTTGCGAATTCGAATATTCGTTAGGAGTAGTGTTGATTGCGAATTTTCGTAATGCGAATCAGAGATTGTGAAAACGCAGATCCGATGGTATATTCTAACCACCAGGCGTTCCCATGGTGATGGGGACGCTTGTCGGGGAGGAGTATGCCAAAGTGGAACAACTGTACAGATAAAAATAAAAAAAAAGACGAATATTCTAAAAAAAAACAAATAGTTTTTTAGACTATTTGTAATATTCGAAAACAAGAATATATAGCAAATTATAATATTATGAAAATTCGCATTACGAAAATTCGCAATCAACACTAAAGTCAAAGATATTGCAGCCTTTTCATTGGCTCACAAGCTAGAAGCAGGGTGGGATCATGTGTACTGATTGAAAAAAAAATATTCGCTATATTGCTATATATTCTTGTTTTAGAATATTACGAATATTCTAAAAAAAACTAATATATTCGCTACAGTGCTATATATTAGTTTTTTTTTAATATTTGTAATATTTTAAAAGGAGATTTTTGTATAACTTATTTTTGTACAATCTCTTTCTTGCTCTTCTTTAGGGGACACAGGAACCGTGGGTATAGCTATGTCCTCTAGGAGGAGTTGACACTAGTAAAAGCTGTTAGCTCCTCTCCTGGCCGCTATACCCCCTCCAGCCTGGAGAGAGAGCTTCAGTTAGTGTACTTTGTGTAGGGGAAGCAAGCCAACCAAAGAAAAACACATGGAAAACCAACTATGTCAAAAGGACCCAACGGGGTTCAAACCAACAACAGCTACAACTGTGGCCGGACAACAATACTGGGTGAGTGCTGTGTCCCCTCAACAGCGAGAAAGATTTTACTGGTAAGTTATACAAAAAAATCTCCTTTTCTTGCCCATATTCATTGGGGGACACAGGAACCGTGGGACGTCCAAAAGCAGTCCACAGTGAGGGAAAAAGCCACAGACCCATGGAAGCAAGCGTCCCTGCAGGCATCTAATAACTGTCGCCTGCAAGACCACGCAGCGACTGCCGATGCATAAGTATGCACCTGGTAATTTCTTGTGAACATGTGTAAGGAGGACCGGGAGCCTCCTTACACAACTGTGCAGCCGAAGCGCGATTCCTCCTAGCCCAAGAAGCGCTCACCGCTTTGGGAGAGTGAGCCGTGACACCTAAGGGTGGAACCCTGCTCCAGGAGCGGTATATGCTTCAGCACTTGCAGACCGAATCCAATGTGTAACTGCCCCTTGGAGGCCGCCAATTCCTAGCGAGGACCCTCTGGAGAGAAAAGGGGTCCGTACGCCAGGGGGACTGGATGCTGCTAATAATGATTAGAGCTCTGACAACGTCCAATAATGTAACTCCTTTCCATAGGGTGCGAAGGAAAGGGACAGTAAAGGAAGGACAATTTCTTCATTGATATGGAAGTCAGAGACCACCTTCGGGAGAAGAAGGAATGGGCCGCAGAGCCGCCTTATCCTTGTAAAGAACCAGGAAGGGGATCTTGCAAGAGAGCACCCCACTTAGACACCCGCCTGATGGATGTGATAGCCACAAGAAAAACTACCTTCTAGGACAGGAGCCGGAGTGAGAACTCCCGCAAGGGCTTAAGGGGAGAAGACTGGAACGCCGAGAGAACTATATTTAGATCCCAAGGCTGTAAGGACGGTACAGAGGAACCATATGTGCCACTCCCTGAAGGAAGGTTTCCCTGGGCACCAGGGGAACCAGAGGACGCTGGAAGCTGCCCAAGGACAGAAGCGCCAACACCTGACCCATCAAGGAACTAAGGGCTAAACCAAGGTCCAACCCTGAATGTAGAAAGGATAGGACCGTGGGGAGAGAAAAACACGAAGTGAGGGAATGTCCCGGCTTTCTCAGAAGCCCAGGAAGGACCTCCAGGTCCCATAATAGATCCTGGGCGATCGAGGCTTCCTGGCCTGAATCATAGCGCGGAAGACATCCGCCAAAAACTCTCTCCATGTCAGAATGGCGGTCTCAATAGCCACGCCGTCATTGAGATGCAGATGTAAGACCGGACCCCATGAAAGAAGGTAGTCTCTGAGTGGCAGTTACCAAGGGACGTCTCCAGGAAGAACAAGGTCGGCGTACCACGCACGACGGGTTTAAATCGATGCAAGTATTTGGCGGAATGTCCTCCATCTTGATCTTCCGTAGAACCCTGGAAAGGAGGGGAAGAATCAAAAGGGGGGGGGGGGGGGGGACTCCTGCCAAGAAGAATCAGGGTTTCCATGGCGCATGCTTCCGGAACTCTGGCTCTGGAGAGAAGGTGGGAAGCTTTCATGTAGATACCGTTAGCACACCCAGACCAATGTAAGAGTCTCTGTAGAAGGAGGGATGCGGAGGGCGCCACAGCACAAATACCCTGTGTAAATGCAGATGAGGGAAGGTAGCAACGTAGGAACTACCAAGGCATGTGGGGTGGCTATGAACCATGAGCCAGAGGAGGAAGAGACAGGAGAAGAACAGGCTAGGTCTAAGCCATTCCCCGTCTGAGACCGGCGCTATACAGAAGTAGGCAAGGATTAAGTAGCAGTGCAAAAAAACTCCGCCTGAGAAGGAAGCCAGGCAATGGGAGTCACACTGTATTGCTAGCCCCATACCCACGCAGAGGAGGGAGGTCACCAGTAGAGGCCACAGAATCCAGCGCTAAAACAGTCCACCGCCTGACGAAGAGCTGTACAGTAAGAACCCAAGCATGTAGTGGAATGCAATACCGCTCTCACAGTGGTAGCCAGCGCTTGTCCCGTCAACTGAGGGGGAGGCCCAAGACTATCCGTAGAAGCCACGTACCATACTGCCCCAGTTAAGTAGAGCCAACCTTAAAAACTCTACCTGGAAGAGCGCTGAACAGGTGCAACTGCCAAGCTATCGCCAGCGACCACGAACTCGAGCATTAGCGAAAAGCTGCACCTGTGGAGGAGAACAAGCTGTGTGGAGAGGGTGTATTGGGAACTATGTGAAGTCCTACTTATCAGAGATAGAACACAGGCCCGTGTGGAACCACACAGACAGGGTGGTCCTGAGGCAGAGGAGGGGGACCCATATGGATGCACATTTTCTCTCTTTTTTTTTTTTTAAACTAGGAAGCCAGCAGGAAGGGGTTAAAATACTCCACTCCTGCACTGTACTTAGGGGGAAGAGCCCCAGATAATCAGGGGACGGCCTAAGAATGGTGGTTGGCCAGGCAGGGTTAAGGCATTCACGAGGACCAGCAGCGGCGCTCTGCAGGTGTCTGGGGGAGGGGTAAAAAGAGCGGGAAGAATTTCACGCCAGAGTGCCGAAGGGACTGCTGCACAACGCGGCTTTCCAAGAGAGTGCCCCCCCCTTTGCCAAATGCTGCACCAGCCGTGTCACAGACTGGCCGGACTGACTGGGGGGTGTTCACCCCGCAGGCTGGCAGTTGATACGTGGGTCGGACAGAGAAAAGCGCAGGCCGGAACACAGATGCGGTGCACAGCCGATCGCGCTGCAGTTAACTACTTCCGGAACGGCGTCCGCTCCAAGGTGTGTAAATTGCGGTAGGTGTCAGAAGCGGGAGTCTCCTCTGCATGTGTGACCGAGCATCTCGGGCCAGCGGTGCGCTCGGTCCCTGTATACCCTGCTGGCCGCCATGACTATGTTGGACGCCATATTTTTGTACAATAGCGCAGGCATTGTAATTCACCCCAATTGAGTGTGCCCTTGCCTCGTAAGGGGGAGGGGAACTAGAATGCCGCCACAACAGGGACTGCCCCTGGAACGGTTAAACTGGCTAGCGATGCCTCGAGGTAGGTGGCAGGGAGGCTAGGCGACCAGTTTCCCCACCTAGAAGAGACTAGGGGGAAAAAAATAAATAAAAAAAAAAAATTCAGTCTTGCCTCCTATTGACACTAGAAAAAAAAACTGAAGCTCTCTCGAGGTTGGAGGCGGTATAGCTGCCAGGGGAGGAGCCAACAGCTTTTACTACTGTAGTGTCAACACCTCCTAGAGGACATAGCTATACCCATGGTTCCTGTGTCCCCCAATAAATATGGGCAAGAAAACAAGAATATATAGTAATATAGCAAATATTTAAGATTTTTTTTTTTTTAAATCAGTACACATGATCCCTTCCCACTTCTAGCTTGTGGGCCAATGCGAAGGCTGCAATATCTTTGACTTTAGGTGTAGTGTTGATTGTGAATTTTCATAATGCGAATTTCCATATTATAATTTGCTATATATTCTCATTTTAGATTATGAATATTCTAAAACGAATATATAGCGATTTTTTTAAAGAAAACAAAAAGAGCAATTTATACAATATAGTGCTATAATCTTCTGCCCAATAGTTGTCATTTTTTTTCCTCATCTGAAGTTCAGATTGGAAAAAAAATAAAAAATTAAAAGTAATGTGTACCGATTAAAAAAAAATCTCGAATATTTGAAATTATGAATATATCACTATATTCTAAATATTTGCAAATTCTCAAAGTGCCGATATTCGGATTTGGAATATTTATGATCAACACTACTAGGCGACTGTTTCCCAAAACCTAAAAAAGGGAAAAAATAAAAAAAGTCTGCCTCCTACAGACACTAAGCTAAAAACAGACAGACATTCTCTCCAGGCTGGAGGGGGTATAGCCTGCAGGGGAGGAGCTAAGTCTTTTCATCCTAGTGTCACCTAGTGGCAGCAAGCAGCTATACCCATGGTCCGGTGTATTCACTTGTACTGTTGATACTCATATTTTCAGAGGATGGCCGAACATGTGGAAGTTAGACTTCACCTATCTGACATTGGTAGCATATTGCTAGGATATGCCTCAGATGACCAAGATGAGACACCCCCCCCCCCCCCCCTTTAACCACTTCCGGGGCTTAATCTAAAATACTGGTCTTCATAAATTCCCTTCAATATTTATTACCCCAATTATGGCGTTTACAAAAACACTATTTGTGGTTGTAAACTGCTGTATGGGCACATGGCAGGGCACAGAATGTAAGGAGCAAAACATGGATTTTGGAGAGCAGATTTAACTGGGATAGTTTTAAGTTGCCATGTCGCATTTGAAGACCCCCTAATTCATCCCTACAGTAGCAACACCCAAAAAGTGACCCCATTTTGTAAACTACAGGATAAAAACAGCTTTATTGGTACTATTTTGGGGTACATATGATTTTTGATCACTTAAGAATATGCTTTGATGCCAGAACAGCCATCTTTTGGTTACTTTTATTTTTTTACAGCATTCACCTGACACCATAGATCATGTGTTATTTTTATAGAGCAGGTTAGACATTACCAAAATGGGTAGTTTTATGTTAAAAAAAAATTTGCACGTTGGAGTCTCCATTTTCTGAAAGACATTTTAATTTTTCTGCCGATTGTCTAGTGTAGGGGCTCGTTTTTTTGCAGGAAGAGCATTTATTGAAGACATTAGTACATGAACTGTTGAACATTACATTTTACTTGTGGCAAGGGAACTTAATTTTATTTACAGAATTCACCTGAGGGGGTAGGCCAAGTGATTTTTATGGACATAGCAATAACTAATTTTTATTTTTAGTAAAAATAGCTTGAAGGGAAAGGGGCACTTTACAGTAAACTTTTTTATAACACTACTTTTCCACTTTATACATGCTGTATTGTACTACATTGACTAATACAGACTGTGCCTGTGAGCCCCAGCCTGGGACTAACAGGCTTCTGTACACAGAAGACCCCCAAGGGCTTTGTGTGGCCTGGGATTGCCATGGCAGCCCTTAGCCTTCTGTCACCACAGCAGGCTGATGGCCCCTCTGCGAGCTTCTTTTGTGCCAGTCAGCATTAATCTGCCGGCATTTACAGTGTTGCTGGTGGATACAGCTAGGCCCCTGTATTGACCAGGTGTGCACAGATCCGGTACCTGCCTGTTCAACCTGACGTACTATTACATTAAAATGTGCCAAGTCACTTGCTGCTAATGTAATAGTACATAATGTGTCGCCAAGGGGTTAAATAAGTTGTGTTACAGCAGGCATGTCCAAACTGCGGCCCTCCAGCTGTTCCAAAACTACAACTGGATAGCTCACAGCATGCCTGCGTTACAGGGATATTGGGGGTTTTACAATACTGACAGACCTAACATTTTTATATTGGGAGGTCTGACTTTTGGTGCTCCCGTCAATCAGCAGTTTGAAAGGACTGCACCGCTAGTGTAACAGCTGTGTTCTCTTTAATGTCTACCTGCACATCTACATTGGAGAGGAAACTGTAATCGCCATGCACATCACTGCAATAGGACAGCTAATTTGACATGGGTGCCGAGAACTAGACCTCATCCGAAAAAGATTACCTATTCTGAGGATAGGTCATATAGGCAAGCACAATGACCACGTGATATGCAAAAAAACAAAAACACAACAGTATGTCGTCGAATATGGCATTTAATTTGCAAATAGTTTCCATAACAAATATACCAAATCAGAGCCATTTTAAAACTTTATTTAATAGAAAACCAGGGGATAAAACGAATTGTTAAATTTTGAAAGGCCTTAAATTACATTATTACAGTAGAAAATACAGGAGGTAGAGGGTAACAAAATTTGAGTCATGGATTCATAGCATTGCTATTTAAAACATGGTTATTAAAACTAAAAACATGTTGACCAAAAAAAAGGGGGGAAATAAATGTGAGTGATGAAAGCCCTTATATCATGCTTGATACAGGAGGTAGGATGTAATAACCAGAAAGACACATAATTGAACATGAGATTTTTTTTTTATTTTTTTATCTACAGCTCCTGTGTTTGCTCTGACACTTAGTCACCCTCTTCATTTTCAGACTCCGACTCTGCAAAAAAAAAAAAGCAAAAAATAAATAAATAAAATTTAGTTCTAAAAATTGACCAAGAAACAAACCACATTTAATAAAAACCAAAACTGAACTCTATTCTGCACAGTCCTTTCTATCTCACATTTGTAGACATGCCTAATGTTGCCACCAGTTGTGCAATTAGAGATTTGTACCAATTGTCAAATTTGAAACTGTACATGGAGCAATATTTTGACCACTGACAGTGGCTCATACAAGTGCAGACTTTAATGAGCCAGCAGTTTGCCTTGCATATATCCTTGGCTACAGTCAGTCTCATCTAAACATTATACAGGGAAATAAAGGGTTCCCACTGTAGGGAAAAACAAAATGACCTTGGAGGAAACTAGTAAAAAAAAAAAGTTATTATTTTTACCCATAAACTGGAAATAATGCTTTACATAAAGCATGTTGCACCTGGAAATGATGAATCTCTATGGACAGCTACAGTAAGGAGTTTTACAAAGATGGCCAAGGGCCTATGAGCAGCCAATTCCATACATGTTGCCCACATGGAGTGGTCCAGAGCAGGTTTTAGATTTCAACCTCTGCAACATTAACATTCTGATGCTTTAACATCTGCACTGCATCAAGTTGTGTGGATATTGTGGCAGAATATTGCTGCAGTGTGTGGATGACTCATTGTAAATTTTATTCACTGTGCTGCTGTAGGTTTTCCCCACATGCAAATCTGCTGCAGAAAATCTACGTGGCCAAACCCTTAGGCTGGGTTCACACCTGAGCGTTTTACAGCGCGTTCCTACGCGCTGTAAAACGCACAACAGGCAAGAACCAATGATTCCCTATGGGAATGGTTCTCACCTGTGCGTTTTACAGCGCGTACGATCGCGCTGTAAAACGCCCGACGCTCAAACAAGTGCTTGAGCTTTTTTTTGGGCGTTTGTCGCGCGTTCCCACACATAGATATTCGGGAACGCGCGACAATGTGTGCACGCCTGTCTCTGTATGCGCGATTGTAAACGCCCGTACAATCGCGCATACAGAGCGCTCGTTTCAGAACGCTCAGGTCTGAACCCAGCCTTAGGGCCGTTTCACACGAGCGGATGCAGTGTGTGGCATCTGCTGCGTGAATGACAGCCAAAACCTGATGCAGACAGCAGAGACACGGAGCAGTAACATGATTGATAATGCTCCGTGCCTCTGTGATCTCTTTACTACGAAATCACAATGACAACTTTATCTCACTACAGTCCGCATTGGGTTTTGGCACTCTTTCACGGAGCGGCTGCCACACACGGCATCCGCTCGCGTGAAACAGCCCTTACTATTATGACTCAGTCACACGTTAGTGTGCCAAAACCGGGTGCGGCTCCAAACACAGAACAGGTGCAGATCTTTCCATTAAAACTCATGTTGGTGGAGGCTCCAATCCTGGTTTTGGCTCAAATAGGGATGAGTGATTCGATTTGCATAAAACTTAGTTCTAATACTGAACAGAGCAGGCACTCTGTACAGCGCTAGACTGTATTGGCCCCGATGAGCCAAAGTAATTGCTTCGCGAAGCGAGACTTCACGTAATACCTTCATAAATTTGTACTGTAAAAAATATGTTTTCCTGAACTTGAGTTCGCAAAGCAGTAAATTCGGCTCATCGGAGCAAATACATTCTAATACTCTGCAAAGTGTTATGCAAAAATCGACTGCGGATGTTTCATCTGAAGTAGATTTGCTCATCCCTACTCAATCACTGACCGAAACACAGACGCTGAGGCTTTATGCATATGGACAGGACGCCAGGAGACTATGCATATTTCAAACATAAGAGGGCCTTCTTAACCAGAGCTAAAAATTCTCTCCTGCCAAAGCATGGAACTCACTCGTCTGAAAGGGGCCTAAATCACATGCTATGGCATTTTTGTCCAATAGATTTTATTTATTTATTTTTAAATGCCAGCATTTACTGGTGTTTCTACATACATACTTTTCTAGCTGGGGTGGGGAGGAATCTGCAGTCCCATTTCTGTTTGTTACAATATTTTACGTATAAAGCTGTAGAATGTATTTCAGGGAAATCCGACAGCTTGAAGGTTTGGGTCTCCAGCTTTTAGTCCACTACAACAATCTTCTAAACTGACTTACACCAAATGAAAGTTCAGCTTTGATTCTGGTGGTAGAACAGCTTAAGACTGTTTAGGAGAGGGGGATGGAAATGGGAGCAAACCAAGCTCTGAGGACTTCACTGTGAGTAGCCAAATATACTATACAGGTCCTTCTAAAAAAATTAGCATATTGTGATAAAGTTCATTATTTTCTGTAATGTACTGATAAACATTAGACTTTCATATATTTTAGATTCATTACACACCAACTGAAGTAGTTCAAGCCTTTTATTGTTTTAATATTGATGATTTTGGCATACAGCTCATGAAAACCCAAATTTCCCATCTCAAAAAATTAGCATATTTCATCTGACCAATAAAAGAAGTGTTTTTAATACAAAAAAAGGTCAACCTTCAAATAATTATGTTCAGTTATGCACTCAATACTTGGTTGGGAATCCTTTTGCAGAAATGACTGCTTCAATGCGGCGTGGCATGGAGGCAATCAGCCTGTGGCACTGCTGAGGTTATGGAGGCCCAGGATGCTTCGATAGCGGCCTTAAGCTCATCCAGAGTGTTGGGTCTTGCGTCTCAACTTTCTCTTCCCAATATCCCACAGATTCTATATGGGGTTCAGGTCAGGAGAGTTGGCAGGCCAATTGAGCACAGTAATACCATGGTCAGTAAACCATTTACCAGTGGTTTTTGGCACTGTGAGCAGGTGCCAGGTCGTGCTGAAAAATTAAATCTTCATCTCCATAAAGCTTTTCAGCAGATGGAAGCATGAAGTGCTCCAAAATCTCCTGATAGCTAGCTGCATTGACCCTGCCTTTGATAAAACACAGTGGACCAACACCAGCAGCTGACATGGCACCCCAGACCATCACTGACTGTGGGTACTTGACACTGGACTTCAGGCATTTTGGCATTTCCCTCTCCCCAGTCTTCCTCCAGACTCTGGCACCTTGATTTCCGAATGACATGCAACAGTCCAGTGCTGCTTCTCTGTAGCCCAGGTCAGGCGCTTCTGCCGCTGTTTCTGGTTCAAAAGTGGCTTGACCTGGGGAATGCGGCACCTGTAGCCCATTTCCTGCACACGCCTGTACACGGTGGCTCTGGATGTTTCTACTCCAGACTCAGTCCACTGCTTCCGCAGGTCCCCCAAGGTCTGGAATCGGTCCTTCTCAGGGTCCGGTCACCTCTTCTCGTTGTGCAGCGTTTTCTGCCACACTTTTTCCTTCCCATAGACTTCCCACTGAGGTGCCTTGATACAGCACTCTGGGAACAGCCTATTCGTTCAGAAATTTCTTTCTGTGTCTTACCCTCTTGCTTGAGGGTGTCAATGATGGCCTTCTGGACAGCAGTCAGGTCGGCAGTCTTACCCATGATTGCGGTTTTGAGTAATGAACCAGGCTGGGAGTTTTTAAAAGCCTCAGGAATCTTTTGCAGGTGTTTAGAGTTAATTAGTTGATTCAGATGATTAGGTTAATAGCTCGTTTAGAGAACCTTTTCATGATATGCTAATTTTTTGAGATAGGAATTTGGGGTTTTCATGAGCTGTATGCCAAAATCATCAATATTAAAACAATAAAAGGCTTGAACTACTTCAGTTGGTGTGTAATGAATCTAAAATATATGAAAGTCTAATGTTTATCAGTACATTACAGAAAATAATGAACTTTATCACAATATGCTAATTTTTTTAGAAGGACCTGTATAGAATGCCTAGAGCACTTAAAGAGGACCTTTCACCTGGATATCTATAATCTAATCATACTACCTTATACTACCTCCAGTGATTTCTTGGCAGTTCCCCCCCCCCCCCCTCTCTAAAGAACCCCCTGTTCATCCGCTGTAGTCCCCATTTCTTTTAGCCCCTCATATGCTAATGAGGCAACTTTGTTATACTAGGCGTGGACTTGAAGTTCTCCTCATCTTCTCCCTGGCTGCAAGCACATCCAATCAGAGTTCCCCACTCTTAGCCAGGGAGAAGGAGCTCAAGTTCTCGCGAGAAGATAACAACGCCTAGGAGAACTTCAAGTCCATGCCTACTATAACTAAGTCGCCTCATTAGCAAATGAGGTGCCAAAAGATACTGGACCACAGCGGACGAACAGGGGGTTCTTTAAAAAAAATAAAAAAAATATCAAGACATCACTGGGGGACGCAATATAATAAGTAGTATAATTAGATTAGAGCTATCCAATTGAAAATGTCCTCTAAGCACCATATTGCCTTTTAGCACGCCAACAATTGGTTTCCTCCAAATTTTCAGGTAAAGAATAAAATAAAGAAATACCTTCTTCGGCATTCTTGAGCCATTCAACAAATTTTTTCATCTGCTCCAGAAATACACTTTTTCCTTTTGCAATATGTGCATCTTTGTACCACTTCAGAATGGGCTCTTCACTTAGAACTTCAGCTAAAAAAGGAAGACAGATTAACAATGGGTGAATACTCTTTAAAGATAAATTACATTTACACTTTCGTGCAGGGACAGTGACGTGAAGCATTTTTTGTAACATACGATAAGGTAAGCTTGTTTTCATACTAGAAACCAGGGTGTAAAGTCTTACTAGCAAAGCTCTGAGCATGGCTAAGGAAAGTCTTCAGTTCTACTGAGCGCTCAAGACAATTGTGTGTAGACAGTCAGATCAGCAGGGTGATGGGCAATGATAGTTAGGGCACATGTCCATAGGGGCTGGAGTAGTGGGAAGGGCCAGGTTGGAAACATATGTTAAACAGTCGTGTTCAGCGCTCAGAACAGAAGACACTCCATAAACAGAACAATCGGCACTACACACCTCTTTAGGTGTCTGAATAGTTTAAAGCCAACCAGCACATTCTGATAAAAAAAAATTTTTTTAACCCTGCGCTTAAGTACTGCTGCAGCAGCATTATGCATAAATCAATCTTTGGTTTCTTCACAAACCACTGTTTTCCTTTCGTTATGGCTGTTTAAACATTTACAATAAGAGGACCTTCTCAAGATGGCTCCTGCCAGTTCTGAGGCTAAAACTGCTTTGCCCAACTTCCCATACACACTTGATGTAGCCAGCAGCTCCCTGACAGCCAATCAGATTTGATTACTGAGAGACACGCCTCCTCACTCTGCATGCCTGCTTTAGGCTTCAGTGTGAGGGACCGCCCCTCTGTCTTCCGTTTATACTAAAAAGGAAGACAGACAAGCCTTAGCAACGGCCTTTTAAAAGGGAGCAGTGGAAAGGGACAGAGGATATTAATGAAAGCTATTATAAGGCAATTACAGATCTTTCGACAATCATTGACAAACTCAGGTATACATGCCTAGCTCTAATAAACTAGTAAATAAAAATAATGACAGTTACCCTTTAAGTTAAAAGGAACTAGCGCCAGTGAAAACTTTAGCAAAAATGGCACTCTGTTCTCATATCAAGTTCAGGAGGTACATGAGCAGCTGTATTTGGTGCCTACTGTCCATAAACAGAAGATTGTATTTCATTGTAGGCTACTGACAGAAAATCAAGTAGTGAGGTATTGTGAGGCCATTTTGTTAATAACATCAAGTCCTCTAGAGTACATTAGGTAGCATAAAATAAAAAAAAAAAGACTTTCGGTTCCGGCGCTGAGATGGAGGACGCGGAGTAAGTGAGCTCTGACCATCCCTCACCTATAACGAGCTCCGTACACTACATACCGGCATTACGAGGGACGGGATAGTGACCCTAACCCCTACAGAACGTCCTGGCATGAGGCCCATGGACAGATGCCTGCTCCGGAGCGGCAGAAAACAGGTATGGAGCGGCGCTGCACAAGCAGACACCAGCATGCTAGGCAAGATGGAGGGCTCGGACCCTGCGTCCCCTCCGAGTGCTGTGGAAAGTGTCAGACGCCCTAACAAACTCGCAGCCCGAAGGACTCATCGGACATGGCCAAAATAAGTTATAAATCCTTGGCCATAGAAGTAGCCAGACACCGGGCACCAGACATCAAAGAGACACTAACACACTGGCGATGTCCCTACAGAAGCTACATGAGACTGTGGCGCAACATGACACGTGCTTAGAGCAGCGGTGTACCTCACTAGAAGAGGAGAACTCCAAATCCAGCCTGGCCATTCAGGAGTTACAGAAACATACCATCATCTTGAGAGACCGTCTTGAGGAATTAGAGAACCGTTCCAGGCGAAATAATTTGAGACTCCTGGGCCTACCCAAGACGGCAGGCCCTTAAAGAGATGTGCGAAATAGACTTACCACGGGCCCTGGGGCTAGATGGAAAACAAAGTGGAATGGGCACATCAGGTTGGACCACTGCCAGACCCACATAGTTCACCTAACCAAGGCGTCAGAGACCCACCGCAGAGACCCCGTCCAGTCATCATGCGGTATCTGGACTATGGTGACAAGGAGGCGATCCACAGAGCTAGGAGAGGACCCTTGAAGATTAAGGGACAAGTCATCCTGCTATTTGCAGATTATTCCGCCCAAGTTGCAAAACAAAAGGAGGGAGTTTAGTGGCTTATGCTCGGCCCTGTTTCGTTGACAAATCAAGTTTCAGCTGCAGTATCCGGCCACCTTGAGCGTCCATGCTGGATGGAACTACCGCCGTATTCTGCGACCCTTCTGCAGCGGCAGAGTCGCTGCAGGATCTATTGGCCGCCGAAGGACATGCGCGACCTGGCTGATCGGGACATCATTAAACCCAAGCAGAGGGAGAGAACAAGCAGCCCGGACGGGAAATGCCTTCCTCAGAGGGAACAAAGCCGCAGAGGCGGAGAGCAACCCCCTGGAAGAGGGTCGTATGTCTCGCGTCAGTTAAGGACTCAAACCTCATTTGATGTTGTTAACTGCACTATAATGTTCTCCCATTGGCAAGGGAGGTTCTTACGATCGGCGTTGTGGATAAGTGCAAAGTTATCTTTACTGGTGTTAATGTGTGTAGTTCTTTGCATTTACTTGTGTTAAGCAGGTCGCTTGCACCATCCAGCAGGCAACGGAACATGTTGTAGTAGTAGGGCAGGACATAGGAGGTGAAGGGTGGGAGGGTCCTGGCAGCTCACAAAAAAGGAAGCCCCAATAACAAAGAAAATTGTGTTGAAGAGTAGGGGTATATTAACAGTCGCTGTTGACTGTCAACGTTCCAAAGTTCTTATTTGAAAGGGGGGGGGGGGGGTTATTACAGTTGCTGGAAGTATATTCTACTCGAGTGTGTGAAAAGGATATACAGCTTCCTCAATCTATATCAGGCATCTCTTAGGGAAACAGGAACATGAAGGTCATATCCTGGAATGTGAAGGGCCTGAGGTCCCCCCACAAGAGATGGATGGTGCTACGTCACTTGAAGAGGGCCAATCCGGATATAGCGCTACTTCAGGAGACACCTTGCAGAGGGTGATTTTGTAAGAATGAATAAATTGTGGGTAGGGAAAGTGTATGGGTCGGCTTTGGTTGCCAAGAAGGCTGGGGTGCTGATCCTAATTAACAAAAACTTAAATTGTCAGGTCCTGGGATCATCATCTGATGGAGGGGGACGGTTGATCCAAATCCAGATTGTAGTTCAAGATACCCATTACAGTGTTTACAATGTATATGGCCCCAACAAAAATAACGAGAGTTTCTTTAAGGATCTAGAAACGAAACTATTGTCCGACCCCTGCGCGAATAAAATAGTGGGGGGGGGCTTCAATTCTGTGGTGAGAGATGTGGAAGATAGGCAGCGAGGCAACTCCCCAAGGGCAGCTACAAGCAAACATGACAGAGCATTAAAGAGGCTGATGGAGGGGGTGGTCTTGGTGGATCCATGGCGCCAATTGCATCCTGACGAAAGATCCTACTCCTATTCTCACCCACAGGACTCCTGGATGCGTATCGACTACATATTGACCAGCACCAATTTAATGAGAAGGATGGAAAAGGTTGATATTGGCGACTAGGTGATATCAGATCACTCCCCACTTTGGATACAGGTAAGGGATACATACCCCAAGGGACCTGCCTATTTGTGGAGATTCCCTTCAAATTTGACGGCGAGTGAAGACTTTATCAACAAATTAATAGCATGGTGGGAGGAGTACATGGGGGACAATAAGGAGCACATAGACTCACCTGAACTGTTGTGGAATGCCTCTAACTAAAGTGGTCATCCGGGGGAAGATCACGAGTTATGTTTTTGGACTACGAAAGCAAACTCAAACACGACCTGAGCCAACTAGCCTGTTAGTAAGAAGCTCATGCCAGGAATATATGAAAAACCCCACCGCTGAGAATAAAAAAGGTGGATAGATACCAGGGGAGCTTTTGAGGCTAGTGAGAAAGATAGGGAGTTGCTAAATAATACGAATCTCACAGCAACATTACATAAATTTGGAAACAAATCTGGACGCCTTATGGCTAATCTGGCAAAAGGCAGACGAGCCCCTCAGTTCATATCTGGACTTAAGGAAGAAAAAGGGCAGGTCACCACTGACCCTTCTAATATAAATTCAATGTTAGGAGATTTTTATGAGAAATTATACCAGGATGATACTAGGCCTGATCTTACAGGATTCCCTCTTGGAAAAGGTCAAACTACTCCGTCTTAACACTGAACAATTACAATATCTTAATGGGGAGGTTAGTCTGGAAGAACTTCAGTCAGTCATTAAAAAATTAGGAAATGCTAAAGCGCCCGGCCCAGATGGTTATCCCGGGGAATATTATAAGGCATTGTTAGGCCAGGTATCCCCGGTCCTATTAAAATGGTATAATGACGTACTAATCGGCAAAGCGTCTCCTGATAAGGAGAATGTCTCCTATATCAAATTACTTCCCAAGCCGGGAAAAGACCCCTTATTACCAGGTTCATACAGGCCAATTTCGCTCATTAATGTAGACACCAAGATACTTTCGAAGATCATAGATCATTTGGCGACCATACTACCATCACTGTAAAGAGCAGGTGGGGTTTGTGCAGGGTTGTTCAGCGGTAACCAACATCTGTACTGTATTAAAGGTGCTGGATAGGGTCTGCCACCAACCACGGCCAGGGGAGGCTCCAGCCATGCTCACCTTGGATGCAGAGAAAGCTTTTGACAATGTGAGGTGGGCATGGCTGGAGGCAGTATTGGATTCACAGGGACTTTTAGGGTTTTCCTTTCACAATTGTACAGGCTTCCTAGGGCACGGATCTATACTCCGGGATTTTTATCCAAACGGTGACACGCCAGGGGTGCCCCTTATCACCCCTTTTATTTAATTTTTCCATAGAGCCATTAGCTAGGTTCTTGTGCCACTCTGATCTTTATGAAGGGATAGGCACTAGACAACTAAAGGTCGCGCTGTTCGCAGACGATATAATGCTATTCATAGCTAACCCTAAAAAACATGTAGAGCAGATATTTCATGCACTAAACCACTTCGGGTCCTATTCAGGGTATAGATTGAGCGTCAAAATGAGAGTTGTTGGCCCTATCCCAGAAAGATCTGGGACCATTAAAAGTATCCAGATAATGTTCAGCTTATACTTTCAGTCACACTCGGGACTTGGTACACTGACCAGGCGCAATTCCTAAAATCCTTAGAAAAGAAAATGTACAATACGCCTCTCTTCTCTCATTATTTGCCCATGCGGAGACACCTCTATTGTGAGGACTATAAGTTTTCCTGGAATCAACTTAGGGCAACAAATTGCATCAGTTGGGAGTGGAGTGGGGGGACAAGGAGGTATACCAGTTTATGGGAAAGGGTGATTTAAGGGGGGGGGGGGGGGGAGAGAGAGAAACACCATTAAACTTACCTTTGTAAAAAAGCACCACAATTTTCTGGAAGGATTTCATGAAGTGAATGTTGTCATAACAGTACTCCTGAATTTTCAGCAGCAAAGTCAGCTCGGACTGACCTTGTGTAGTAAAGGCAGCAAGGAGAGGGCTGTATTGCTAAAAAAAAAAAAAAAAAAAAAAAAAAGTTATCAAAGGTCTATTTTTTCCAACATCTGCATTGCTGATACAAACAAATTTATATATTATTTATATTGATGATCTACCCTCAATAGAAGTCATAAATATCAGGTCGGTGGAGGTCAAACTCCCAGCACCCCTGGCATCAAGAAACCGCCACCTGCAAGACCAGGCGACCCAAAGCAGCATCCGCCGATGCATAGGTGTTCACCCTGTAGAACTTGGTGAAAGTGTGCAAGGAAGACCAGGTGGCTGCCTTACACAGTTCAGCCAAAGCCCGATGCCTCTGAGCCCAAGAGGCACCGACCGCTCTGGTAGAATGAGCGGTAATACCAAAGGGCGTCTCCTTGCCCTTGGCGTGGTAAGCTTCAGCAATAGCCATCTTGATAAAGCAGGCGACACCCACTCTGGACGCCGCCAACCCCTTGCGCAGACCCAAAGAGGGTCCGTGCGCCGAAAAGGACCAGGGACTTCCAGGTAAATCCTCAGGGTCCGAACAACATCCAGGCGGTGAAGCTCCCATTCTCAAGGATGAGAAGGGGACGGACAAAAGGGAAGGGAGGACGATGTCCTCATTGAGGTGAAAAGCAGATACCACCTTCGGAAGGAAGCCAGGAACCGGACGGAGAACAGCCTTATCCTGGTGGAAGAACAAAAGGGGTTCCGTGCAAGAAAGTGTCGCCAATTCAGACACCCGTCAAAGGGACGTGATTGCCACAAGGAAAGTGACCTTGCAGGACAAAAGGCAAAGAGAAACCTTCTGCAAGGGCTCAAAGGGGTAGACTGGAGAGCCACAAGCACAACATTAAGGTGCTAGGGTGGAATGGGAGAGCGAAAAGGGAACCGAGTGAGCGACTCCCTGGGTAAAAGTCTTGACAGGACTGAGGGGGCAGAGGACACTGGAAAAGGATGGAAAGCACCGAGACCTGACCCTTTAACGAGCTGAGACCCAGATCAGACTGCAAGAAGGACAAGACCGTGGGAAGGGGGGGGGGAAACACGAAGAGGATGAACATCCAGGGTCTCGCAAAAACCCTGGACGAGGCTGCTTTTGTGCGCGGATCATGGTGCAAACCACATATGCAGAAAACCCCCATTGCGTTAAAACTGCGGTCTCAATAGTCATGCCGTTAAATGTAGCGACCCTAAATGCTGGTGGAAGATCGGCCCTTGAGAGAGGTCTTCTCTTAGAGGCAGCGGCCAAGGCGCGTCTCCCAGGAGCAGCATTAGGTCAGCGTACCAAGGCCGGCGAGGCCAATCCGGGGCTATCAGAACTGTAGGCATGCCCTCTTCCGCGATTTTTCGGAGAACCCGTGGCAGAAGAGGGAGGGGCGGAAAAATGTATAGGAGGGAGAATTCCATCCATGGAAGAACGAGCGCGTCGGCGCCGTACGCCCTCGGGTCCTTGGACCTGGACAGGAAGGTGGGGGAACTTGTGGTTGAATCTGGAGGCCATGAGATCCACGCCTGGACGACCCCAACGGAGGCAAATGGGCTCAAACACATCAGGGTGCAGAGACCACTCGCCTAGTTGTAGTCTTGCAACAGCTGGAGGCACACTGGTTGGGAAACACTGTCCTAGAGGACATAGCTATACCCACGGTTCCTGTGTCCCCCAATGAATACGGGCGAGAAATTAATGATTTATCATGCGGATGGATCATCAATGTCAGGAGCCTGGAAAACCCCTTTAAGACTCAGTTGGGTTACAGCATTGCCTGCAGCGCTGTACAAGTAGATCAATGTAAAAGGATTATAGAGTCTACTTGGATGATTACCTTCAAGTGTTTGATGGCTTGCTCTGTAACCAGCTCCTCTTTTTTATTCCATTCTACACAGCTCATTACACTTGACCACAGGATCCCAATCACGGTTTGCTCAGAGATGTTTTTCTTCATTTCTTCTTTTACGTAAATACTTATCTATAGCGTAAGAGTATATGGTTAGCTATACTGCATACACAAACAGTTAAAATGCAAGAATCTTTGATTACCTCTTTAAGAGGCTCTCCTTTGGAAATCATCTCTTGTAGTTCTTTCTGAAGCTCCTTGCGAGCACCAATTGTCTGTTGATTCTTCACATATTCTGCAAGCTCCTTCAGTCCCGCATCAGTGAAATATTTTGTAAAGTGTTCTAAACTCTGCTTGTTTGCAGGGAAAAGTTCCTGAAGAGAAAATGGATGTTAACAGTAGAAGCATTATGCCTCCTATTGATGGTAGAAATTGCAAACACCATAAGACACTGCAGATGACAAGTTTCTAGTACATCCAGCCCTTGGCACTAAAAATACAGCTCATGCCATGAACTGAAATACAACCATGTGCCCTTACGTTGCATCTTTGTGTGTTAAACAGGACATGAAAGGACCAAATAAAAGGTGCATGCAAAAAAATAGAATCTTACCATAAGTCTGTTGTCCATGTTAACTTTACGAAGGCTGCCAGCTACTGCGTTGATATCTTTTTCATTGATCCATGATTTAAATAGTTTTACTGCAAATGCTGCTGACACACCTGCCAATAATAAAATATATAAGTTACTTACTGAGTATGTATAGGTGTTGGATACGGTACTGCTACAATATTAATACACTCTGGGATGGCCAATGTATGCGAAAACTAGCAACTTGTGGCATGAAAATATGACATCCCAAAATATATATAAAGGGGGGGGGGGGGGGGGGTACATGCCAAATTGTAACATTTACGTACCACACCAAGGCTCATCTATGCACATGCAACGCTAGGTAAACTAAACCACCCTCATAGTTTCAGTATTCCTGATAATTCCTACCTTCTTTAACCAAGTTCTCATTGTAGAGACTGTTGAGAATGGATGCAGAAAGATTCCCGTTGGCCAGAAGTATACCAGTGAGCATGGCCAGCTTATTCCTCTCAGACTCTGAAAAACCTTTCAGAAACAGCAACAGCTACAAAACAAGATTTTCAGATAGGTGTGGTTCAGGGATCATATAACATGCTAATCAAAAATCAGATACAAAACATCCTGCACAATGTAATAAATGAAAATGGGGAAGTACAAGGCTACATAAAATAAAAACGACACTAGAAGCAAAACATATGGACTACGCCCTCATTCTGATATGATAAAATCTGACTGCCAATATATTTTGATAAAAACAACTGTGCCCGCCTACCAGTGCCAAGGTGGTCTCAGTCAAGCAGGTTTAGGGTTCTTTCACACGATTGATAATGCCATTTGCCTCTCTGATCTTTTTACTACAAAATCACAGCGAGATAAAATAGTCACCGATTTTGTAGTAAAGAGGTCAGAGGCAAAGAGCATTATCAATCATGTTAATGCTCCGTGTCTGCTGTCTGGAACGGGGCTTAGCACTCTTTCACACAGCAGATTCCATGCACGGGACTCGCTTGTGTGAAAGAGCCCTTACAGTAGGACCTGCCTGACAGACCACCTTGGCGCGGGTAGGCAGGCACAGATGTGTTTTAATCAAAATAAAATCTGAGACTCTCTGCCAATACATCATATCAGAATGAGGGCTTAGTCCATATATGTTTGCATCTATTGTGTTGCTGCATTATTGTGATTTGTTATTTTTTTGTAAAACATGCCATTAGAGTGATTGTCAGCTTAAGACATGTGACTAAAGCTGGCCATATTACATAGCTGTTGGCTGAACCATCGTTTATCCCAAAGCCATATCGCCAAATCATCCCACACATATGCAAGCTCAGCCGAGGATGCACATGTAGTGAATGGGGAGAAAGCCACTGCCAGATTCCTCTGGAGGACCCTTGTTTGCCCATTAGCAAAAGCATTGTGCAAATTAATGCAACATACCCAATCATAATGCCCCTCGACTCAGCCATTAGGGAGAGTCAAGAGAACATACACATTAGGCTTTCACGACACCAGTGACAAGACAGTGTCAGTTTTTTGTCCTCCATATTCCACTGCTAAGCTGAAAAGGGGATTTCCAGGGCATCTCCTAGAGAGCATGAAAAGCACTGGCAGAACATAGATTCCATTGGACCCACAGACTCCAATTGGCACGTTTGGTCCGCACCAGGGACCACAAAGCAGTGCATTCTTCCTTAGTTTTTGACTGACCCACAATCCGTGAAAAAAAAAAAAAAAAAAAAAAAAAAAAAAAAAAAAGGGATGTGTGAACACATTAAAATAAATGTATACATATTCTCGTGGAGAACATGGACAGCAGTATATTTGGAGCCCTCAGATAGTATGCCAGCAGATATCTAATGTGTACTTGGGGCCTAATGTGATCTATGGTTTATACCTTCTTGACCTCGTCTTCAAAGCCTTTCTCCAGGTATTTATAACGTCTGATTAGCTTGTTAAAAACCTACGTTAGAGGATACAGAAAAATTGTTCAGAACCATGCTTCCAAAAACAAAGCCTTAAGCTTCTTTCACACAAGTGTTACGGATTCTCTCAGGGTCTATTCAGGAAAAAGAAAAAAAAAACTGTTTTACATGCAAGTTCAGTCAGTTTTGTCTGCGTTTGAGTTCAGCATTTCAGATTTTCTGTGCGGGTGCAATCAGTTTTTGATGTGTTTTTCATGGAACAATATCCCAGCAACCATCAGTGAAAAACTTATTGTACCTGGATGCCTTCCGTTTTTCACTGGAGCCTCATTCACTTCTATGGAACCAGAGTTGCATGAAAAACACATAATATAGAACATGAATTTTTTCCCTGAAGGCAGAAACGATGCATGAAACGCTTGCGTGCACAGACCCAATGACCCACAGGTCAGGATTCAGTCCTGATGCTGTGTGTTTGCTTCATGCATCACATCAGATTGAAAACTCGCTTGTGTGAAAGAGGCCTTACAAGTGTCTTTAAAGTTAGCTACAGACCTGAGCAAATGCTTGCATGGTCTCTAGATCTTCTTGTGCAGTAAACACACAGACATTGGTACGGATCACGTCATCGGCCAAAGTACCACCTGGTGCTAAAAACAAACATCCAATGCTCAGTTATTCCTGCAGTGCTAGACACCAAACTATAGCTGTGGACTTTATGTCAAACTATAAATGGTTTTATATAAGCCGACATACCCAGCATCCCACCGGCCACCAGGATGTCAAAGAGGGTCTCAGCATAGCGGCGGTAGTCGAGCTTTGCTCCTGAAGCATCAAGAAACTTTGCTACTGCTTCCAAATCGTTGCCAGTTTCGTTTAAGCCTTGAATAATGCAGTCTTGAAATTGAGTAGGGTCAAACCTCTCCTTTTCATCTACATTAGAAAAAAATAAAAAAAATCATTAAAAACCAAGCTAGAAAAAGATTGACAAAGGCCACAACTTACATTTTTATACTGCAACATGCACAACTGCTTATCAATTACTGCGCCATGTGAATAGCGACCTGGTTGGTTCAATGGTTGAGGGATCAGTAACTTTGCATTAACAGATTACTGCGCCATGTGTGACTAGTGACAGTTGGCTCAGTGACTGAGTAACAGTGCAATTCTCTAGTAACTAATTGCTGCTCCATGTGAACAGTGACAGTTGGTTTACCGACAGGGCAACAAATGCAGCTATTTAGCATCCACTGGGCCATGTGAACAGTATCAAAGGGGCCTCTATGAGCAACAAGTGCAACTGTTTAAAATCCTACTGAAAAATTTGATGTTTTACCATAGGTAAGGGTCACTATTGTATGTTCCCTGTTTGGTTTTAAAGTCGCACAATAAAGTCTGGAGATTCTCCGTTGACTCATGTTCGTCACTTTTCCACCCATCCTCCGTGCATCCGTGACCACAGCATGTGAGCTGTATAGATAGTTCATTTCTACTGACCACTATGATAAGCTATGGCTGTAAGACTGTTCACATCAGGGGCGGACTGACCATACGGGCACGGACTGAGGGCCCGTGGCCACTAGGGGGCCCTGTGAGAGGCTCCTGGTACCCTTTATTGGTTGCCAGCAGGGCCGTTTCTAGAGCCAGGCCAGGGCTGTCACCGCACAGAGGAGACTGAAGGAACAGCAAGTACAGCGCTCCAAGCACTAGCTGCACTCACCACTGGTCCTTTTCGCTATGGCTGCAGTATTTTTTGGGACAGAGGAGGAAGGACCTGTGGGAGCGTGTCAGGCAAGGAGGCAGGGCCTGTGTGAGAAGAGGACAAGGCACTGAGGGCTGTGTGGAGCGGCATAAGGAGGAGCAGCTTATCTGGAGAGGAGTCAGGCAGCTCTGACCTGTGAGGAACTTCCTTCAGTGAGTACAAACCATAATGTACATGTGCTGGAGATGCTGTGTGGAGGATGGGGGTGCTCAGTGTATGAGGGCAGAAACTGTGTCGGCACTACTGCTGCACTATGATCTGGCGCTGTGTGATGTCAGGACATAGTGCTAAACCAAGAGCGACGGCGCCTGGAGGAGGAGAGTATACACTGTATATATATATTTTTTCTTCTAGTCTGAGGGCTGCATTTAGTGTACTAAGGAGAGAGGTGGAGGTTATAGGGGGTCCGAATAAATTTGAGGATTGATCTGTATGAATTTGGGGGCTGATCTGGAATCTGGATTAAACTTGAGATCTGGCCCAGGTCTGCATTAATTTTTGGATCTCATGTGGGCTCTGTGTTAAGGGTTTATCTAGCTGTGTAGAATTCATTTTTGAAAACAGATTTAAAGTAATGATAAAAGTAGTGATACAGCTTCGATTCCTGCAGCACTTCTTCCCGTATCCTCACTGGTCTATGTACTTCTATGTCCCCCTCCACTGATACAGGAGACCACAAAAGTTTCACAACTTATGTTATCATGTTCTCAGCAGTTTGAAAGTAAAGTGATGTAGGCACATGGGGCAGCACCGGGCATAGCATTGGTGGACACTACAGGGCAGCAATGTTAAAGAGGGCAGCTATATAGGGGGTTTATTTGCTATTCAGGGTCGGGGGGTGGACTGCAGAAACAAGCCAGAGTCAAAAAGGTATCAGCTGAATTCCCTGGTGCCGAATGCAAAATCTGTAACAGCCCTCATCTACCCTGTGTCATTTATTAATACTGGTGTCTATGTGACAAAGGGGGCTGCGCAACCCTGGCCGAAGACGTCTGCGCATGAGCTTCTGGAAACAAACTCAAAAGAAAAGGAAAGTGAACAAACTGAAATCTGTGGAGACGTGGCCTGTAAGTCACTGGGTTTACCTTGGGTTACTGGATTCTTTAAAAATGTGTTTTTTCCTCTTCATTAGAAAGTAAGGTCACTTTAAAAGCGATTGGTGGGGGGCACTTTTGTATTGTTCGCCCTGTTGGAAAAATTCCCTAGAAACATAGTGAAGAGAAATTCTGTACCAAGTGTAGGTGATGTGGGCGGCGCAATATGTGGGTGGGGCTGGGTGTGGCTTAAGGGTGGGCAGGGACACAGGGGCCCCACGAGTTGTCAGTCCGCCCCTGGATCACATCAGGTTTTTGACCCACATTTAACATGCACATGATGTATACGTTAACCGGATGCCACACAGACATCCATCACCACAGGATTCCAATGTTAAACAAAACCAAACACACCATTTAGTTTTTGCTGGACTCTACAGGGTGGAAAAGAAGAGCATTTTAAAACTTGTTAAAGGGAACCTGTCAACTTTATGCTGTCCGTACTGAGGGCAGTATAAAATAGTGACAGAAATGCTGATGCCAGCGGTGTGTCACTTATGAGATAAAAGTAAGTGGTTGCTGAGAACCAGCATCATAATCATTACAGCCCGATACTGGAAAAGAGTCAGTTATTCATAATCTCCTGCTCTCCTCGCCCATCTGCTGATTGGCAGTTCTCTCCTAGGGAGAAAACTAGGTAGAAGGCTGTCAGTCATCAGGTGGGCGATGAGAGCAGGAGATTATAAATAACTGACTCTTCTCAGGTAGATTTGACTCTTTTCCAGGCCTGGGCTGCAATGATTATGATGCTGGTTCTCGGCAACCACTTACTTTTAGCTGATGTGTGACACACCGCTGACATCAGCATTTCTGTCAGTACTTTATACTGTCTTCAGTACGGTCAGCACAAAGTTGATGACCGGTTCCCTTTAAACCAGAGACATGTAGCAAACACAAAAACATTAAACAGCCCAATTTCTGTAAAGCATGTTCTGACTGGCCATGTCAGTTCTAAGATCACTGGACCTCACCATTACATCTGATACATCATCTGTTTGTGTCTTCTATCTTATTCCAGACCTCTGACATATGAGCAGAGGTATGCTAAAGTGTGCTCAATATTAGTTACTATTGGCACAACCTCTGCAGTAGTGAGCCAGGCCCTGTGCAGTGTAGCCAAGATTGGAGAAAGTTACCTCTTTTTCGGGTCTTAAAACGCTGGCCAGATAGCGTTGGCTTTTGTTGCTTTTGATTATTCATAAAAAAGATGCCCTGTAAAAGTGAGACAAATAGTTAGCAGAAAGTGATAGTCAAAAGGTAAATAGTCACTAACAGCAAGCAGAAACAGTAGTTTGTGTGTAAAATCAGGAAATGGGGCATGTGAGTGCTATCCAAGATCCTGATAAACTGCTTCTACACCGCTTTTGAATTCACAGGAGCCTCCAGCCTTTCTATAAGGCCAAATGCATGTGGTTTCCCGGCCTGGATTCCTCCTGACAACAGGAACACACGGCGTCATTGGTTGCTATGACTCCGTGCGTTTCATGCCGCCGCACTACAGTAATACGCTTGTATGATCTATAAGAGTATTACTGTAGTGCAGCGGCAGCAGGGAGCGCACAGCATCATAGCAACCAATGACGCTGTGCGCTCCCGCCATCAGCAGGAATCCAGGCCGGGATACACGGCCTAAGTGTGATTTTTCCGTCATCTGTTCTGCAAGCTTGAGCTGAAAGCGTAGTAGGAAGTAAGGGAAAGGACGTCACAGCAGTACAAGGCTGGCAGAATCCACAGAATGGAGACACTCCCTGCTTCTGAGTGAAGTGTATCTGGCTGTACAGCTGAAGGGTGGGAATAATATCACTGAAGACTTTAGGGAAGCCCAAAAAGACCTGTCCCTTCAGGAGTTGTGGATTGTACAAGGAAGCACATCCATTATGCAAATTTTGTGAGAATTCAGGCACACTTTAAAAAGTTAAGCCTCTTTAACACGAGCGTGACGGATTAGGTCCAGATGCGTTCAGGGAAACTTACACCATTTTGCAAGCAAGTTCAGTCAGTTTTGTCTGCGATTGCGTTCAGTTCTTTCAATGCGGGTGCAATGCGTTTTACACACAATAAAAATAAAAAAATAAAATAAAAATTGTACGGGCGTTTGCAATCGCGCATAGAGACAAGCGAACGCCCATTGTGGCGCGTTCCCACTGAAGTCTAGGTACGGGAACGCGCGACAAGAAGCCCCAAAGAAGCTCATGTACTTCTTGAGGCATCGGGCGTTTTACAGCGCGATCGTACGCGCTGTAAATCGCTCAGGTGAGAACCATTCCCATAGGGAATAAAAGGGGCCTTATTCAGACTACAGATCTATATAGCTATGGCATAGGCTACTTTCACACAGGAGTTTCTGGGTCCGCTTGCGAGGTCCGTTTTAAGGCTCTCACAAGCGGCCCAAAACTGATCAGTTTAGCCCCAATGCATTCTGAATGGATAAGGATCCGTTCAGAATGCATCAGTTTGCCTCCGTTCCGCCTCCATTCCGCTCTGGAGATGGACACCAAAACGCTGGTTGCAGCGTTTTGATGTCCGACTGACGATGTAGAGCCAAACGGATCCGTCCTAACTTACAATGTAAGTCAACGGGGACAGATCCGTTTTCACTGACAATATGGTGCAATTGAAAGCGGATCGGCCTCCAATTATGAACAAATTATTACACTGCTGGGGCTCCGATCGGAACTGAAAACTGCCACCAATGATTAATACTGGGGAGGGAGGGGTTGAGTTACCAGAGGGGGCAGATGGAGAGAGTGGTTAATGGAGGCTGCAGGCACCACCTTGGCATGTATAAAGTTATTGGTTTAGAGAGGGGTTAATGAAGGCACCTCCAAGGTGCTTTCATTAACCTCTTCAAACCAATAATACATGCCCATTGGGTTTGGAGGGGTTAATGGAAGCACCTTGGCATTAGGCATGTATAAAGTAATTAACCCCTTCAAACCAATAACTTTATACATGCCTAATGCCAAGGTGCTTCCATTAACCCCTCCAAACCCAATGGGCATGTATAAAGTTATTGGTTTGGAGGGGTTAATGGAAGCACCTTGGCATTAGGCATGTATAAAGTTATTAATCCCTCCAAACCAATAACTTTATACATGTCTAATTACGTACGTTATTTTAAGTAGCTTTTTCCTATTAGATTACTCGATTAATCGAGAAATATAATCTATAGAATACTCGATTACAAAAATATTCGTTTACTGCAGCCCTAGTTGTCTGGTTTTCTGATATTGATGACCTGTCCCCTTGATAGATCATCAATATTGGATCAGTGGTATTCCAACTCCTGGCACCCCATCAAATAATTGAAGAGAACGCGGCCCTTTAATGTTTACCTGCAAACCGTCGACTTTGTAGCGGCGGTGCAATTACAGCTTTATGTAAAAAGTTGAAGCAGGCTAAAAAAAAAATTGTTAAAGCGCTGTGCAGAGAAATGCCACTTAACGTCTTTCAATAGCAAACATTTCTTATTCACAGCAGTGATTAAAACAATACTGACTGCATTTATGTGAAGCCCAACTAATTAACTCAGGAAGAAAATAAATAAAAATTCATAAGGATCAGAGGGAGAGTCTATTAAATTACCATGACCCAAGTCTATTATCTCTGCCTGTCAATTACATTACTGAAACAAAGTAACACATTGCTGCTGCGTTAGGCCTCTTTCACACTTGCGTTGTCCGGATCCGGCGTGTACTGAAAGCATTTGAAGACGGATCCGTCTTCAAAATGCTTTCAGTGTTACTATGGCAGCCAGGACGCTATTAAAGTCCTGGTTGCCATAGTAGGAGCGGGGAGCGGTATACTTACCATCCGTGCGGCTCCCGGGGCGCTCCAGAATGACGTCAGAGAGCCCCATGCGCATGGATGACGTGCCATGCAATCACGTCATCCATGTGCGTGGGGCGCCCTGACGTCACTCTGGAGCCGCACGGATGGTAAGTATGCTGCTCCCCGCTACACTTTACCATGGCTGCCAGGACTTTAGCGTCCCGGCAGCCATGGTAACCACTCTAAAAAAGCTAAACGTCTGATCCGGCAATGCGCCGAAACGACGTTTAGTTTAAGGCCGGATCAATGCCTTTCAATGGGCATTAATTCCGGATCCGGCCTTGTGGCAAGTCTTCAGTTTTTGGGGCCAGAGCAAAAAGCGCAGCATGCTGCGGTATTTTCTCCGGCCAAAAAACGTTCCATTCCTGAAGACATGCTCAACGGATTTCACTCCATTCAGAATGCATTAGGATAATTCTGATCAGGATTCTTCCGGCATAGAGCCCCGACAACTGAACTCTATGCCGGAAGACAATAACGCAGGTGTGAAAGAGCCCTTACACACAATAGATGATGGTTACATGGTCACTGGATGTATGGCCGACCTCACATCTGCATCAGGGGCTCAGTTAGGGACCCTAGTTGTAGATGCCAAATATTGGACAAGAATTCATCCTGCATGGACTATGGACAGTAAACTCCCCAGGAGAAACTCAAAGGACCTTATACTCTATGAGGAACGGGTCCATCAGGCTGCGTTGGTTTTAGTTCGGCTCGCTGTTCTGCTCATACAACGGAGCGTTGATATGAAAGCGGCCTTAAAGTGAAAACTGGACCTTCAGGCTCATGAACAAGCTGAATGAAGCCACAAAGACGTGAATTGTAGTCCGAAGGGTATGGCTGGCATCATCTGATACACAGGTGCATCTCAAATTAGATCAAAAAGTTAAACAGTAATTCAATTCTGAGGAATGACACATTCTATAGATTACACACAGATGTATTCCAAGTGTTTATTTCTTTTAATGTTGATTAAGGCTTACAGCTAACGAAAACCCAAAAGTTACCATCTTACCCATTGTTGGGTCTGGGGTCTCATCTTCCTCTCTATGGGGTTTAGGTCAGGAGAGTTTGCCGGTCAATCAAGCACAGTGATACCATGGTTATTAAACCAGGTATTAGTTCTTTTGGCAGTGCGGGCAGGTGCCAAATCCTGCTTGAAAATTAAATCAGCATCTCCATAAAGCTCGCCAGCAGAGGGAAGCATGAGGTGCTCTAAAGTGTCCTGGTAGACGGCTGCGCTGACTTTGGACTTGATATAACACAGTGGACCAACACCAGCAGATGACATGGCTCCCCAAACCATCACTGACTGTGGAAACTTCACAGTGGACCTCAAGCAACTTGGATTGTGTGCCTCCACTCTTCCTCCAGACTCTGGGACCTTGAAAAGCAGAATTTACTTTCATCTGAAAACAGGACTTTGGACCACTGAGCAACAGGCCAGTCCTTTATCCCCTTAGGCCTGGAAAGATGCTTCTGACGTTCTCTTGGTCACGAGTGGCTTGACACAAGGCATGTGACAGTTGTAGCCCATGTCCTGGATACATCTGTATGCTTGTCCCATATTTATTAATTGTATGCACTTACACAGCGCTACTATATTCAGTAGCGCTTTACAGACGACACTACCCTACGGTGAACTACAAGTCACCTTTATCCAGTTTGTTCCGAGTATGGAGGTCCAACTTTCACTCAGACCTCATGCATGCAATCGTTTGTATTATGCGCTCTGCAAAACCCGGATCCACAAAATATGGATGGCATCCGAGTGAAGTAATGATCTGCTTTGTTTTTAGCCATATTCCTCTGATACACGGTTAATACTCTGCCAAGTCCATTGGGACAGAATATCACATATACGTCAGTAAGCCCAGTTTACTCACCAACGAAGCTTACAAGATGTTCTGTACTAACAGAAGAAAACATTTCATCGGAGTATCGCTTCGAGATTTTTAAATTCATCCCCAATTTTTAAATGCGGTCCATATGGTTTTACTCAATGCTGTGAAACACAAAGGCAGTATTTCTCTGGACATCAGTGATTTTTCCTGTCCATTCCAACTTCAGGAATTGATGGCGGTCATGTGTGCTACTGCAGCCAGTGCCTGGCCACAGCAGTGACCTGTCCCCCAATGGCACACCAGTCACATGCTGCTTAGTTTGAGCTCACCGCTGCAGCACCACATGTGACCCCTGTCCATGCCAGAAGACCAAAACGTGAAATGCAGGAGTGGACTGAAGCAGCCACAAACCAAGCAGCAGAGGGAGGCAAATATGCTGCCCATATAGGTTTCAGAGCTGGACAACCCCTTTAAGCTGGATCCTGTGGATAGGATATAGATTTCCAAGATTAGACTACCCCTTTAAATGGTCTTTTGAGACAGACTTACAGGGCAATTATCAAGCATTCCCAATAACTGCCCTGTGTAAAGCCCATCCTCTAACACAGACACCCCCCTACAGATAAAACTAGCTCAGCTCCTACTATACACTACAGCTATTACTATCTCAACCCCTCCCCACAGAAACAGCTGTAGAGAAGGGGTGGGCCCCGCTAGTTACAGCTGTAGAGAAGGGGTGAGTTATTGCTAGCTGTGCCCACCCCTCTCCACAGCCACAGCTAGCTGTGCCCACCCCTCTCCACAGCCACAGCTAGCTGTGCCCACCCCTCTCCACAGCCACAGCTAGCTGTGCCCACCCTCTCCACAGCCACAGCTAGCTGTGCCCACCCCTCTCCACAGCCACAGCTAGCTGTGCCCACCCCTCTCCACAGCCACAGCTAGCTGTGCCCACCCCTCTCCACAGCCACAGCTAGCTGTGCCCACCCCTCTCCACAGCCACAGCTAGCTGTGCCCACCCCTCTCCACAGCCACAGCTAGCTGTGCCCACCCCTCTCCACAGCCACAGCTAGCTGTGCCCACCCCTCTCCACAGCCACAGCTAGCTGTGCCCACCCCTCTCCACAGCCACAGCTAGCTGTGCCCACCCCTCTCCACAGCCACAGCTAGCTGTGCCCACCCCTCTCCACAGCCACAGCTAGCTGTGCCCACCCCTCTCCACAGCCACAGCTAGCTGTGCCCACCCCTCTCCACAGCCACAGCTAGCTGTGCCCACCCCTCTCCACAGCCACAGCTAGCTGTGCCCACCCCTCTCCACAGCCACAGCTAGCTGTGCCCACCCCTCTCCACAGCCACAGCTAGCTGTGCCCACCCCTCTCCACAGCCACAGCTAGCTGTGCCCACCCCTCTCCACAGCCACAGCTAGCTGTGCCCACCCCTCTCCACAGACACAGCTAGCTGTGCCCACCCCTCTCCACAGACACAGCTAGCTGTGCCCACCCCTCTCCACAGACACAGCTAGCTGTGCCCACCCCTCTCCACAGACACAGCTAGCTGTGCCCACCCCTCTCCACAGACACAGCTAGCTGTGCCCACCCCTCTCCACAGACACAGCTAGCTGTGCCCACCCCTCTCCACAGACACAGCTAGCTGTGCCCACCCCTCTCCACAGACACAGCTAGCTGTGCCCACCCCTCTCCACAGACACAGCTAGCTGTGCCCACCCCTCTCCACAGACACAGCTAGCTGTGCCCACCCCTCTCCACAGACACAGCTAGCTGTGCCCACCCCTCTCCACAGACACAGCTAGCTGTGCCCACCCCTCTCCACAGACACAGCTAGCTGTGCCCACCCCTCTCCACAGACACAGCTAGCTGTGCCCACCCCTCTCCACAGACACAGCTAGCTGTGCCCACCCCTCTCCACAGACACAGCTAGCTCAGCCCACCCCTCTCTACAGACACAGCTAGCTCAGCCCACCCCTCTCTACAGACACAGCTATCTCAGCCCACCCCTCTCTACAGACACAGCTAGCTCTGCCCACCCCTCTCTACAGACACAGCTAGCTCAGCCCACCCCTCTCTACAGACACAACTAGCTCAGCCCACCCCTCTCTACAGACACAGCTAGCTCAGCCCACCCCTCTCTACAGACACAGCTAGCTCAGCCCACCCCTCTCTACAGACACAACTAGCTCAGCACACCCCTCTCTACAGACACAACTAGCTCAGCACACCCCTCTCTACAGACACAACTAGCTCAGCACACCCCTCTCTACAGACACAACTAGCTCAGCACACCCTCTCTACAGACACAACTAGCTCAGCACACCCCTCTCTACAGACACAACTAGCTCAGCACACCCCTCTCTACAGACACAACTAGCTCAGCACACCCCTCTCTACAGACACAACTAGCTCAGCACACCCCTCTCTACAGACACAACTAGCTCAGCACACCCCTCTCTACAGACACAACTAGCTCAGCACACCCCTCTCTACAGACACAACTAGCTCAGCACACCCCTCTCTACAGACACAACTAGCTCAGCACACCCCTCTCTACAGACACAACTAGCTCAGCACACCCCTCTCTACAGACACAACTAGCTCAGTACACCCCTCTCTACAGACACAACTAGCTCAGTACACCCCTCTCTACAGACACAACTAGCTCAGTACACCCCTCTCTACAGACATAACTAGCTCAGTACACCCCTCTCTACAGACATAACTAGCTCAGTACACCCCTCTCTACAGACATAACTAGCTCAGTACACCCCTCTCTACAGACATAACTAGCTCAGTACACCCCTCTCTACAGATATAACTAGCTCAGCACCTGTCATCTACACAGAGGGAGAGGATCGTCCTGAGCCGATAACCCAATGTGAACAGACACATTCGGGAGTCAGGGAGGAGCCGCAGGCCCAGAGGTTACCGGGAAGAGGACTGATCCCAGGCCTACGTGTGTCAGCCCAGCAGCCTATGGTAGAAGAAGAGGAAACATAAGAACTAATGGATCCGCCATTGTAGTCACACAGGGCCGGGCCTAAACGAAGGACACCTACTCCACCGAGACACACGCGAGCTCACCGGTTACACCGGGAACCATGCACATATCTCACCGAATGTAAGGCAGGCAGGAAACGGGCCAAAGACGGGGCGGGAAGTTACACAAACAACGAGGCTTCTTCCGAGAATTTCCCCTGTGCTGCTAGACGACTGGGAGAAAGAAAGGCCGGATCACGTCACGCTTACGTCACTGGGGGGGGGCGGGAAAAGAGGTGGATTATACTATTGTGCTTCAACGTGCGGGGGAGCATAAAGCTTTATTTGTAAACAAAATGTTTACGATTGGGGCTCATGCAAAATATAATAAACATACACAGGCCTTATAAAGAATCTTTCAGAATATGACCTTTTGTGATAACATATATGGGTATTTAAAAAAATGCTATTTGATATTTTATCAAAAGTTCCCCTATGTGTAAAGGACTTGAAGTCTGCAGTAGTCGATTGGTGGAGAGGGCGGAGGCGGGGCTACAGCAGGGCGGGGTTGAGAAGCAGATAACGTTGTACGGTACCTGGACTGGACTTGGTTGTGACGTGCGGGTTCACATTGTTTTCCACCATTTTGGGTCATTGTTCTTATGTGTTAGGCCGTGTTCACACGCTAAGGAGTTTGGTCAGTGCGTTCTGTCAGTAGGTTCCTCAGCTGGTTTGGGCTTACATATACTGATCCAAAGTACTGACCAAGGTATTGCTGTGTAAACGGGAAGTGAGGCGACGCCACAAGTTCTACAAATGCGGACTGTTGTGAAATACGCAGCTGGTGTGCTGCCCTGTGTAAAGGCCTTACGTACACTGCTGTATACTGTGGAAATATAGACTACCACTATGAAAAAACCGGGTCCATTCACACCCAGTTCACTAAGGACCCTTGGCTTATGTGTTAGAGAAATACCAACCCACCAAGTATTCCAAAGCCCTGCATTATAGTGACGTGAGAGGGTCACTGTGGAGGAGACCTATCAAGACCAGCATTTTTTTCTGGCAACTCCAGTAATTATTCATGATTACCCTGCTTTCACACCTGAGCGTTTCCCAAACGCGCGTCAGACGGCGTTTCTGACGCGCGTTTTTTGTAATAGTAAACGCGCGTTTGTGTCATTGACTGCAGTGTCCTATGGCCACAAACGCGCGTCAAAACGCCCCAAAGAAGCTCAAGTACTTGTTTGAGCGTCGGGCGTTTTACAGCGCGATCGTACGCGCTGTAAAACGCCCAGGTGAGAACCATTCCCATAGGGAAGCATTGCTTTTCATGTGTTGAGCGTTTTACAGCGCGTTTGAACGCGCTGTAAAACGCTCAGGTGTGAACTTAGGGTTAGGGTTAGTGTTGAGCGAACTTGTGTTTTAAGTTCGGCGTCCGAGGTTCGGGTTATCTAAGAATCCCGTTATGGATTCCGCTACCACGGACCATAACGGAATTCTATGATGGCATGCATTCTGTGGTGCATGCCATCATAGAATTCCTTTATGGTCCGTGGTAGCGGAATTCTTAGATAACCGAACCTTGTACCCCGAACTTAAAACACAAGTTTGCTCAACACTATTTATGATGGAAAACTGACATAATAAATCACATACCGTATTTTTCGCTTTATAACACACACTTTATTTCTCCAAAAATGTGTGGGGAAATGGGAGTGCATCTTATAAAAGCGAATACTGGTGAGCGCTTCAATTATGGAAGCACTCACTAGTATGCATTAGGTGCGGGAGTGAAGCATTGCGAGCACTTCCGGTACTCACCCTCCCTGGACTTCCTTCCTGGAGCCGGCACTGTCCTGACCGCGTACAGCAGGGATGTCAAACTCGTGGCCCTCCAGCTGTTGCAAAACTACAACTCCCATCATGCCTGGGCATACTACAGCTATCAGGGAATGATGGGAGTTGTAGTTTTGCAACATCTGGAGGGCCATGAGTTTGACATCCATGGCGTACAGCACCATGAGGTAGTGCGCGCACTATGACTTGACGCTGCACGCAGTTAGATGACAGTGCAGCGCAGACCAGAGAAGACATGGGAGCGCAACTGAGATGACAAAAGCCGTGGCGCAGGAGAGGAAAGATGAGTTTTTTGTATTTTATTCTGATCTGAGGTCTGATGGTTCTGGCAAGGAACTCTGGGGGGTCTGACACTGAGGTCTGATGGGGGTCTGAAATAAAAGGCTGATTTGAGGGCTGATGGGGTTCTGACATGGAGGGCTGATACGGGGGTCTGATCTGAGGATCTGATATGAGGTCTGATGAAAAATATTTTTTTTCTTATTTTCCTCCTCTAAAACCTGGGGTGCGTCTTATAAAGCGAAAAATACGGTAATGAAATAAAAACGGCAAGGGCGGCGTTACAAGGTCATTTGTGCAAATGGCATTTAAAAAGTAGTAAATCTGGGATTTGCAACTACTTATCTATTAATCACAGGGCTCCAGATGATGACTAAAATGGTCGCCAATGCAACTTAGAATTTACAAATGGCAACAAGACTTTTTAATCTTGTCACCATTTGTGACTAGATCCATCACTGCACCTGTGCAGTTGAATACCGCTGCGGGGCACAGGAGATGTTCTCTGACCTGCTGCCGATGACCGCTTTGAAGACCTGAAGCCTATGAGATATTATACAGGGCTCCAGATTGCGACCAAAATGGTCGCCAATGCGACTTAAAATTGCTAAATGGCGACAAGACTTTGTAGTCTTGTCGCCATTTGCGCCTAGACCCGCCGCTGCTCTACCGCTTTCACATTACTGACATGGGACACGCTGCTGTCAGCGCGTGCCATGTTCTTCTCAACAGCACAGGGGAGAAGGAGGCGGTCCCTCCCCCTTGCACCGCTGCTAGGGCTGATAGAAGCAAGGAGGAGGGGCTGTGGCCACTGCGCCACCAATGAATGTTGTTTATGCTTAATAGAAACGCAGGCTGCTCTGCGGGTGCCGGCCATGTCCCATACCCGACACCCAGCCTCTGACTGCGCGCTGCGATCCACTGCTATTAACCCCTCAGTTGCGGCATCTGAGGGGTTAATAGTGGCGGATCGCAGTGCACAGTCATAGAGGCTGGGTGCCGGGTATGGGGCATGGCTGGCACCCGCAGGGCAGCCTGTGTTTGTATTAAGCATAAACTATATTAATTGGTGGTGCAGGGGCTGTCGCCACTGCTGGAGGAGGGTAGGGGCTGTGGCCACTGTGCCACCAAGGAATATCGTTTATGCTTAATACAAACGCAGGCTGCGCTGCAGGTGCCAGCCATATCCCATACCCGACACCCAGCCTCTGACTGCGCGCTGCGATCCGCTGCTATTAACCCCTAAGGTGCAGCATCTAGGGTTAATAGTGGCGGATCGCAGCACGCAGTCATAGAGGCTGGGTGCCGGGTATGGGATATGGCCGGCACCTGCAGCGCAGCCTGCGTTTGTATTAAAGGGGTTCTGCACTTTCATTTAACTGATGATCTATCCTCTGGATAGATCATCAGCTTCTGAGCGGCGGAGGTCCGACACCCAGGACCCCCGTCGATCAGCTGTTTGAGAAGGCAGCGGTGCTCCAGCAGCGCCGCGGCCTTCTCACTGTTTACCGCCGGGCCACCCGCCCTCTGACGTCACGACTTGTATCAACTAGAGTGGGCGCGGCTAAGCTCTGTTCACTTGAATGGAGCTTAGCCGCGCCCACTCTAGTTGATACAAGTCGTGATGTCAGTGGGCGGGCGGCCCGGCGGTAAACAGTGAGAAGGCCGCACCTGCCTTCTCAAACAGCTGATCGGCGGGGGTCCCGGGTGTCGGACCCCGGCCGATCAGAAGCTGATGATCTATCCAGAGGATAGATCATCAGTTAAATTAAAGTGCAGAACCCCTTTAACCACTTCAGCCCCGCTAGGTGAAACCCCCTTCATGACCAGAGCACTTTTTACACTTCGGCACTACACTCCTTTCACCGTTTATCGCTCGGTCATGCAACTTACCACCCAAATGAATTTTACCTCCTTTTCTTCTCACTAATGGAGCTTTCATTTGGTGGTATTTCATTGCTGCTGGCATTTTTACTTTTTTTGTTATTAATCAAAATGTAACGATTTTTTTGCAAAAAAATGACATTTTTCACTTTCAGCTGTAAAATTTTGCAAAAAAAACGACATCCATATATAAATTTTTCACCAAATTTATTGTTCTACATGTCTTTGATAAAAAAAAATGTTTGGGCAAAAAAAAAAAAATGGTTTGGGTAAAAGTTATAGCATTTACAAACTATGGTACAAAAATGTGAATTTCCGCTTTTTGAAACAGCTCTGACTTTCTGAGCACCTGCCATGTTTCCTGAGGTTCTACAATGCCCAAACAGTATAACTACCCCACAAATGACCCCATTTCGGAAAGTAGACACCCTAAGGTATTCGCTGATGGGCATAGTGAGTTCATAGAACTTTTTATTTTTTGTCACAAGTTAGCGGAAAATGATGATTATTTTATTTTTATATTTTTTCTTACAAAGTCTCATATTCCACTAACTTGCGACAAAAAATAAAAAAATTTAGGAACTCACCATGCCCCTCACAGAATACCTTGGGGTGTCTTCTTTCCAAAATGGGGTCACTTGTGGGGTAGTTATACTGCCCTGGCAATTTAGGGGCCCAAATGTGTGAGAAGTACCTTGCAATCAAAATGTGTAAAAAATGACCGGTGAAATCCAAAAGGTGCACTTTGGAATATGCGCCCCTTTGCCCACCTTGGCAGCAAAAAAGTGTGACACATCTGGTATCGCCGTACTCAGGAGAAGTTGGGGAATGTGTTTTGGGGTGTCATTTTACATATACCCATGCTGGGTGAGAGAAATATCTTGGTCAAATGCCAACTTTGTATAAAAAAATGGGAAAAGTTGTCTTTTGCCAAGATATTTCTCTCATCCAGCATGGGTATATGTAAAATGACCCCCCAAAACACATTCCCCAACTTCTCCTGAGTACGGCGATACCAGATGTGTCACACTTTTTTGCAGCCAAGGTGGGCAAAGGGGCACATATTCCAAAGTGCACCTTTCAGATTTTGCAGGCCATTTTTTACACATTTTGATTGCAAGGTACTTCTCACACATTTGGGCCCCTAAATTGCCAGGGCAGTATAACTACGCCACAAGTGACCCCATTTTGGAAAGAAGACACCCCAAGGTATTCCGTGAGGGGCATGGCGAGTTCCTAGAATTTTTTATTTTTTGTCACAAGTTAGCGGAAAATGATGATTTTTTTTTTTTCTCTTTTTTCCTTACAAAGTCTCATATTCCACTAACTTGCGACAAAAAATAAAAAATTCTAGGAACTCGCCATGCCCCTCACGGAATACCTTGGGGTGTCTTCTTTCCAAAATGGGGTCACTTGTGGCGTAGTTATACTGCCCTGGCAATTTAGGGGCCCATATGTGTGAGAAGTACTTTGCAATCAAAATCTGTAAAAAATGACCGGTGAAATCCGAAAGGTGCACTTTGGAATATGTGCCCCTTTGCCCACCTTGGCATCAAAAAAGTGTCACACATCTGGTATCGTCGTACTCAGGAGAAGTTGGGGAATGTGTTTTGGGCTGTCATTTTACATATACCCATGCTGGGTGAGAGAAATATCTTGGCAAAAGACAACTTTTCCCATTTTTTTATACAAAGTTGGCATTTGACCAAGATATTTTTCTCACCCAGCATGGGTATATGTAAAATGACACCCCAAAACACATTGCCCAACTTCTCCTGAGTATGGCGATACCAGATGTGTCACACTTTTTTGCTGCCAAGGTGGGCAAAGGGGCACATATTCCAAAGTGCACCTTTCGGATTTTGCAGGGCATTTTTTACACATTTTGATTGCAAAGTTCTTCTCACACATTTGGGCCCCTAAATTGCCAGGGCAGTATAACTACCCCACAAGTGACCCCATTTTGGAAAGAAGACACCCCAAGGTATTCCGTGAGGGGCATGGCGAGTTCCTAGAATTTTTAATTTTTTGTCGCAAGTTAGTGGAATATGAGACTTTGTAAGGAAAAAAGAAAAAAAAAGAAAAATCATCATTTTCCGCTAAATTGTGACAAAAAATAAAAAATTCTAGGAACTCGCCGTGCCCCCCACGGAATACCTTGGGGTGTCTTCTTTCCAAAATGGGGTCACTTGTGGCGTAGTTATACTGCCCTGGCAATTTAGGGGCCCAAATGTGTAAGAAGTAGGAGTAGTGCTGGGTGAGAGAAATATCTTGGCAAAAGACAACTTTTCCCATTTTTTTATACAAAGTTGGCATTTGACCAAGATATTTTTCTCACCCAGCATGGGTATATGTAAAATGACACCCCAAAACACATTCCCCAACTTCTCCTGAGTACGGCGATACCACATGTGTGACACTTTTTTGCAGCCTAGATGCGCAAAGGGGCCTAAATTCCTTTTAGGAGGGCATTTTTAGACATTTGGATCCCAGACTTCTTCTCATGCTTTAGGGCCCCTAAAAATCCAGGGCAGTATAAATACCCCACATGTGACCCCACTTTGGAAAGAAGACACCCCAAGGTATTCAATGAGGGGCCTGGCGAGTTCCTAGAATTTTTTATTTTTTTGCATAAGTTAGCGGATATTGATTTTTTTTTGTTTTTTTTCTCACAAAGTCTCACTTTCCGCTAACTTAGGTCAAAAATTTCAATCTTTCATGGACTCAATATGCCCCTCACGGAATACCTTGGGGTGTCTTCTTTCCGAAATGGGGTCACATGTGGGGTATTTATACTGCACTGGCTTTTTAGGGGCCCTAAAGCGTGAGAAGAAGTCTGGAATATAAATGTCTAAAAATGTTTACGCATTTGGATTCCGTGAGGGGTATGGTGCGTCCATGTGAGATTTTATTTTTTGACACAAGTTAGTGGAATATGAGACTTTGTAAGAAAAAACAAAAACAAAAACAAACAAAAAATTTCCGCTAACTTGGGCCCAAAAAAATGGCTGAATGGAGCCTTACCAGGGGGGGAGTGATCGATGACAGGGGGGTGATCAATGACAGGGGGGTGATCACCCATATAGACTCCCTGATCACCCCCCTGTCATTGATCACCCCCCCTGTAAGGCTCCATTCAGACATCCGCATGATTTTTTACGGATCCATGGATACATGGATCGGATCCACAGAACGCATGCGGACGTCTGAATGGAGCCTTACAGGGGGGTTATCAATGACAGGGGGTGATCAGGGTAATCAGGGTGATCACCCCCCTGTCACTGATCACCCCCCCTGTAAGGCTCCATTCAGACATCCGCATGATTTTTTACGGATCCATGGATACATGGATCGGATCCACAGAACGCATGCGGACGTCTGAATGGAGCCTTACAGGGGGGTTATCAATGACAGGGGGTGATCAGGGTAATCAGGGTGATCACCCCCCTGTCACTGATCACCCCCCCTGTAAGGCTCCATTCAGACATCCGCATGATTTTTTACGGATCCATGGATACATGGATCGGATCCACAAAACGCATGCGGACGTCTGAATGGAGCCTTACAGGGGGGTTATCAATGACAGGGGGTGATCAGGGTAATCAGGGTGATCACCCCCCTGTCACTGACCACCCCCCCTGTAAGGCTCCATTCAGACATCCGCATGATTTTTTACGGATCCATGGATACATGGATCGGATCCACAAAATGCATGCGGACGTCTGAATGGAGCCTTACAGGGGGGTTATCAATGACAGGGGGTGATCAGGGTAATCAGGGTGATCACCCCCCTGTCACTGATCACCCCCCCTGTAAGGCTCCATTCAGACATCCGCATGATTTTTTACGGATCCATGGATACATGGATCGGATCCACAAAACGCATGCGGACGTCTGAATGGAGCCTTACAGGGGGGTTATCAATGACAGGGGGTGATCAGGGTAATCAGGGTGATCACCCCCCTGTCACTGACCACCCCCCCTGTAAGGCTCCATTCAGACATCCGCATGATTTTTTACGGATCCATGGATACATGGATCGGATCCACAAAATGCATGCGGACGTCTGAATGGAGCCTTACAGGGGGGTTATCAATGACAGGGGGTGATCAGGGTGATCACCCCCCTGTCACTGATCACCCCCCCTGTAAGGCTCCATTCAGACATCCGCATGATTTTTTACGGATCCATGGATACATGGATCGGATCCACAAAACGCATGCGGACGTCTGAATGGAGCCTTACAGGGGGGTTATCAATGACAGGGGGTAATCAGGGTGATCACCCCCCTGTCACTGACCACCCCCCCTGTAAGGCTCCATTCAGACATCCGCATGATTTTTTACGGATCCATGGATACATGGATCGGATCCACAAAATGCATGCGGACGTCTGAATGGAGCCTTACAGGGGGGTTATCAATGACAGGGGGTGATCAGGGTAATCAGGGTGATCACCCCCCTGTCACTGATCACCCCCCCTGTAAGGCTCCATTCAGACATCCGCATGATTTTTTACGGATACATGGATACATGGATCGGATCCACAAAACGCATGCGGACGTCTGAATGGAGCCTTACAGGGGGGTTATCAATAACAGGGGGTGATCAGGGTAATCAGGGTGATCACCCCCCTGTCACTGACCACCCCCCCTGTAAGGCTCCATTCAGACATCCGCATGATTTTTTACGGATCCATGGATACATGGATCGGATCCACAAAATGCATGCGGACGTCTGAATGGAGCCTTACAGGGGGGTTATCAATGACAGGGGGTGATCAGGGTAATCAGGGTGATCACCCCCCTGTCACTGATCACCCCCCCTGTAAGGCTCCATTCAGACATCCGCATGATTTTTTACGGATCCATGGATACATGGATCGGATCCACAAAACGCATGCGGACGTCTGAATGGAGCCTTACAGGGGGGTTATCAATGACAGGGGGTGATCAGGGTAATCAGGGTGATCACCCCCCTGTCACTGACCACCCCCCCTGTAAGGCTCCATTCAGACATCCGCATGATTTTTTACGGATCCATGGATACATGGATCGGATCCACAAAATGCATGCGGACGTCTGAATGGAGCCTTACAGGGGGGTTATCAATGACAGGGGGTGATCAGGGTAATCAGGGTGATCACCCCCCTGTCACTGATCACCCCCCCTGTAAGGCTCCATTCAGACATCCGCATGATTTTTTACGGATCCATAAAACGCATGCGGACGTCTGAATGGAGCCTTACAGGGGGGTTATCAATGACAGGGGGGTGATCAGGGAGTGTATATGGGTGATCACCCGCCTGTCATTGATCACCCCCCTGTAAGGCTCCATTCAGACGTCCGTATGCTTTTTGCGGATCCGATCCATGTATCCGTGGATCCGTAAAAATCATACGGACGTCTGAATGGTGCCTTACAGGGTGGTGATCAATGACGGGGGTGATCAATGACAGGGGGTGATCAGGGAGTGTATATGGGTGATCACCCGCCTGTCATTGATCACCCCCCTGTAAGGCTCCATTCAGACGTCCGTATGCTTTTTGCGGATCCGATCCATGTATCCGTGGATCCGTAAAAATCATACGGACGTCTGAACGGAGCCTGACAGGGCGGTGATCAATGACAGGGGGGTGATCAGGGAGTTTATATGGGGTGATCAGGGGTTTATAAGGGGTTAATAAGTGACCGGGGGGGGGGGGGGTGTAGTGTAGTGTAGTGTGGTGTTTGGTGCGACTGTACTGACCTACCTGAGTCCTCTGGTGGTCGATCCTAGCAAAAGGGACCACCAGAGGACCAGGTAGGAGGTATATTAGACGCTGTTATGAAAACAGCGTCTAATATACCTGTTAGGGGTTAAAAAATTCGGATCTCCAGCCTGCCAGCGAGCGATCGCCGCTGGCAGGCTGGAGATCCACTCGCTTACCTTCTGTTCCTGTGAGCGCGCGCTCCTGTGTGCGCGCGGTCACAGGAAATCCCGGCCCTCGCGAGATGACGCGTATATGCGTCGTTGAGCGCAGGGCTGCCACCTCCGGAACGCACATGTGCGTTAGGCGGTCCGGAGGTGGTTAAGCATAAACTATATTCATTGGTGGTGCAGTGCTCCAAACCCCCCCCCCCCCAACCCCAGTATTATAAAGCAGAATCATTGGTGGCGCAGTACGCCCCCCCCCCCCCCCAAGTATGATTATCATTAGTGGTGCAGTGCGCCCCCAACCCCCCAAAATATTATCATTGGTGGTTCAGTGCGCCCCCATTCCCCAAGTATTATCATTGGTGGCAGTTCCGATCGGAGCCCCAGCAGTGTAATCCTGGGGCTCCGATCGGTTACCATGGCAGCCAGGACGCTATTGAAGCCCTGACTGCCAAAGTTGTCTCCCTGCTGCTGTGTGCACAAAGCACAGAGCAGCAGGGAGAGTGTGAGCTCCTATTCACCCTAATAGAGCAGGGTGAATAGGACAAGGGATGAAAGATCCCAGGTTCTAGCCCCTAAGGGGGTAAAAAAAAACACCAAAATATTAAGTTCAAATCACCCCCTTGCCCAATTTTACATATAAAATATATAAACAATAAAAAAAATTACATATCACCACACCTGAAAAAGTGCGAACTATTAAAATATTTAAAAATATTTCCTATGCGGTTAAAGGGTTTCTACCACTTGCTGTGGACACATTTCATTTTCAGACACTAGCGATCCGCTAGTGTCTGATGTACCATACAAGCCAAGTATTATATTCCTCCGTTCCGCCGTTTTCTTTAAAAAAGCACTTTTATATTTATGCAAATCTCGCGCCTGCGCCATTCGTCTCTGCATTCGGCGCAGGCGCAGTCAATGTCTGAGCGCTCAGACATTGACTGCGCCGAATGCAGAGACGAACGGCGCAGGCGCGAGATTTCGGACGCCAGAAGCAGGGTGTGACGAAACCAACCTCGCCACGGTGTTTTGGAGGGGGCTGGTTGCTAGCCTCTTGCCTCAGGATTATGGCCCATACTAACTTTAAAGAAGACAGGCCGGCCGCACAGCTTAAATCTGTCTTTGGAATTGTGTTTTATGTTATTATGCGTTCGGTTAAATTGTATGTTATGTGAGGGCACCCAGATAGCTAATATTATTGTATTCGTGTATTCTGAGTGCTATTCACCTAATGATATGCACTCAGACTTGAGCTATCTGGGGATATGTTAAATGTCTGTGTTTGCTGTGGGGTCTGCCATTGTGTGTTTGGGTGGTGATTCCTGTCCTGTTGTCTCCACGTGTGTATTGGTGTTTTCCCTTTGTCCTGAGACATAATTGGATTGCTCCTCGGGTGTCGCCAGGCAGAGAGGAGGAAACCATGATGCATTGTGGGGATGTGTTGTGTCTGTGTATCCTGAATTTCTGCATATCTGTCCTGTGTCGCAGTCTCCATTCTGGTCCCCTAAGGGCGTGGCCACCAGATGGGGACCTGCATAAATACGGGCGGGTAGCCCTCAATAAAGTGTTCCTGTTTTATCCTTCATCATGCTGAGACTGGTGTTTGGGTAACTGATCAAACTGGGGGATTGCTATACGCTGAAGATTTGCTATACTCCCCTGGCTTAACTACTAGCTCTTGTAAGAGCTGTTCCTGCTCTCTGGCTGGAGGAGAGGTTCACCCACTGGAGCCTGGAGCCTTGTCGTAGGTCCAGCGTGGGTGGAGGACGGTGAGACCCCAACCAAGCTGCGGCGGTTCGTGGGGTCTGTAGGGCGTACGGTGTCAAGTGGAGTGCTTGGAGTCCTCGGAAAGCACTAGGAGCATCTATCGACGGAGGTACCCGGTCGGGGTGCTAGGCGTTCCGTTACACAGGGGGAGGATCGATTTCACTAGGAGATGGGTGTGCTGGAGCGAGGAGCTGGGCGGCAGTTTATGAAGGTAGACGGAGCCTCTAGGTGCTGAAAAGACGCCCACATAGCACCTAGAGGCTCATTTGCATAAATATAAAAGTGCTTTTTTAAAGAAAACGGCGGAACGGAGGAATATAATACTTGGCTTGTATGGTACATCAGACACTAGCGGATTGCTAGTGTCTGAAAACGAAATGTGTCCACAGCAAGTGGTAGAAACCTTTTAATGCCATAAAGGAAAAAAAAAAAAAAAAAGTCCAATTTGCCATTTTTTGGTCACCTTGTCCTGAAGAAATTAGGGTAGGACTGTTCTATTATGGTCCAGGCGTTCTATGTAATCTGAAATGCACACGGCTTTTTTGGTGTTTTATTTTTTTCACGTGGTATTGAGTATGGCAATACTTTTTTATAGTATCGAAATCGAGTCAAAATTTTGGTATCGTGACAACCCTAGGTAAGGCTACTTTCACACTAGCGGCAGGACGAATCCGACAGGCTCTTCACCCTGCATGGCAAAATAGCGGCAGGACGGATCTGACAGGGTGAACAGCCTGTCGGATCCATCCTGCTGCTAGTGTGAAAGTAGCCCAAGACATGTGTGTTTATTATTGTTATTATACCGTAATTATATGTATTTTAACTCATTTTTGGGCTCATTTTCACCTTCAGGACCAGGCCATTTTTGCAAATCTGACCAGTGTCACTTTATGTGGTGATAACTTTAAAACGCTTTGACTTATCCAGGCCATTCTGAGATAGTTTTTTCGCCACATATTGTACTTCATGATACTGGTAAAATGGAGTCCAAAAAATAAATTTTTATTTATAAAAAAATACCAAATTTGCCAAAAATTTAGAAAAATTTGCAATTTTCCAAGTTTCAATTTCTCTACTTCTATAATACATAGTAATACCTACAAAAATAGTTACTTTACATTTCCAATATGTCTACTTCATGTTAGGATCATTTTGGGAATGACATTTTATTTTTGGGGGACGTTACAAGGCTTAGACGTTTAGAAGTAAATCTTCAAATTTCTCAGACATTTTCAAAAACCAACTTTTTAAGGACCAGTTAAGGTCTGAAGTCACTTTGTGAGGCTTACATAATAGACACCACCCAAAAATTACCTATTTTAGAAACTACACCCTCAGGCTACATGCACACGGCCGTGCCGTTTTTTGCGGTCCACAAACCAGAGATCCGCAAAAAAAACGGAAGCCGCCCGTGTGCCTTCCGCAATTTGCGGAACGGAACGGGCGGCCATTGATATAACTGCCTATTCTTGTCCGTTTTGCGGACAAGAATAGGACATGTTATATTTTTTTTGCGGGGCCGCGGAACGGAGCAACGGATGCGGACAGCACACGGAGTGCTGTCTGCATCTTTTGCGGCCCCATTGAAGTGAATGGGTCCGCATCCGAGCCGCCAAAACGGCTTTGTGCATGAGGCCTCAAGGTATTAAAAACCTATTTTACAAGCATCGTTAACCCTTTAGGTGTTCCACAAGAATTAATGGAAAATATAGATACAATTTAAAAATTTCACTTTTTTGGCAGATTTTCCATTTTAATATTTTTTTTCTTCCAGTTACAAAGCAAGGGTTAACAGCCAAACAAAACTTAATATTTATGGCCCTGATTCTGTAGTTTACAGAAACACCCCATATGTGGTTGTAAACTGCTGTACGGGCACACAGCAGGGCGCAGAAGTAAAAGAATGCCATACGTTTTTGGAAGGCAGATTTTGCTGGACTGGTTTTTTGACACGATGTCCCATTTGAAGCCCCCCTGATGCACCTCTAGAGTAGAAACTCCCAAAAAGTGACCCAATTTTAGAAACTACAGGATAGGGTGAAAGTTTTGTTGGTACTAGTTTAGGGTGCATATGATTTTTGGTTGCTCTATATTACACTTTTTGTGAGGCAAGGTAACAAGAAATAGCTGTTTTGGCACAGTTTTGTTTTGTTATTTACAACATTCATCTGACAGGTTAGATCATGTGGTATTTTTATAGAGCAGGTTGTCATGGACGCGGCAATACCTAATATGTATATTATTTTTATATTTATGTAAGTTTTACACAATGATTTCATTTTTGAAACAAAAAAAAATCATGTTTTAGTGTCTCCATAGTCTGAGAGCCATAGTTTTTCAGTTTTTGGGCGATTATCTTAGGTAGGGTCTCATTTTTTGTGGGATGAGATGACGGTTTGATTGTCACTATTTTGGGGTGCATATGACTTTGATCGCTTGCTATTACACCTTTTGTGATGTAAGGTGACAAAAAATTGTTTATTTAGTACAGTTTTTATTTTTGACGGTGTTCATCTGAGAGGTTAGGTCATGTGACATTTTTATAGAGATGGTCGATACGGACGCAGCGATACCTAATATGTATACTTTTTATTTATTTATGTAAGTTTTACACAGTTACACAGTTTTAGTGTCTCCATATTCTGACCCATATTTTTTTGTCTCAGGTAGGGGTTCATTTTGTGCGGGATGAGATGATGGTTAGATTGGTACTATTTTGGTGGGCGTACGCCTTTTTGATCGCTTGCTGTTGTACTTTTTGTGATGTAAGGTAATAAAAATTATTCAGCACAGTTTTTATTTTTTACAGTATTCATCTGAGGGGTTTTGTAGGACATTACTAATGGAGAGGCACTGTTAGGGATATTACTTATTAAGGGGCACTGTGGGGGACATTACTAATGGAGGGGCACTGTGGGGAACTTTACTGTTGAAAGGACTCTGTGGGGGACATTACTAATGGAGGGGCACTTTGGGGGAGAGTAATACTGGGGTTCTCTGTGGGGGACAACTGGCAGCATTATTGGGGCACTCTAGAGAAATATTTAATACAGGGGACAGTATAAGGGCCATTACTGGTGGCACTGGGGACTTTTCTTCATTTAGGTTTTATTGAGTTTTTGCAATATAACAATATAAAACAGTTGCACATTCACGTGATATGAACATTTCAAGTATGATGTCTATAGAACTGTAATGGGTATATAGAACCCGACATCAAACAATATAAACCACGGAACAATATGAGGTAGAAATGCCCAAGTGGACATGTAGATTATGATAGCAGACAGACGAGACATTAGAGAAGTGGGCAGGGGGGAGGGAAGGAGGTAGAAGGGAAAGGGGTTGCAGTTTCTTTTGAAGAGGTTAGACCGAAAGGCGGCTCAATGTCTTCACATATCGTAAGGTGTAAGCGGGTGTAATACTAAAGAGGTCTTCTAGTCTCTGATACAGGGCGATTTCATGAAACCACTCCTCAGGCGAGGGGGAGAGGTGGATTTCCAATGCCTGGGAATCACTGCCTTCGCTGCCTGTACCATGTATTTTAGAAGGGATTTCTTATATGCTGGGACATTCAGGACACAGTCGAACAGCAAGAGGGCTTCTGGAGAATTTTGAATGGGGACACCTGTGACTTCCTTGATTGTTTTGTGAACAAAGTTCCAGAAAGGCCGTAAACCGCTACAATTCCACCACACGTGGATCATCGTGCCCTCATCCGTGAGACACCTCCAGCAACGGTCCGATACTTTCGGGAACCATGTGTGGATTAACGCTGGTACTCTGTACCATCTAGATACAATTTTGTAGCTCGTTTCTCGAGCTTTGGCCGAAATTGTTGATTTGTGCGATAGAAGGAAGCATCTGTTCCACTGGGCTGGGGTATAGTGGTTTCCCAGATCCCGCTCCCAGGCTTGACAATATGGAGGAAGGCATGAGGATCGCTGGTGCAGCAGCTTGTACACAGAAGATATGGGGTGTAAGACCGCTGAGGGAGAAACACACATCTGCTCAAACTCAGTGAGTTTTTGGGCCATAGTGTGGGTTTTGCTTAAAGAGGTATAAAAGTGCTGAAGCTGCAGATACTCAAAGGAATTACGAGTTAATGGAGATTCTAGTATTTGGGACAGAGGTTTCAGTGTGGGACCGGAAAGGACATGGTAGAACCTGATCTGGCGGATTCTTGTGCCCTGAAGAAAAGGTCTGGGTGAGCGACCTGGAGGGAATCTGGGGTGGTCAGTTACCAGTACTAGAGGGCCTTTGGGGGTCAATCAATGAAGTTGAGCAGCCTATGGATGCTAAGGTTGCAAGGGTATGATAGGCAGAGAAGGACAATTGCAATAATGTATGACGTGGAGAGCCCACCAATCATGGGAGGGTTATTACAGAACACGGTGAGGTGTCCTGTTTAATTTGCACCCATGATTTGGATGTGTCAGTACGCGTCATGTCCAACAGTCGGGCATAGGCTGCAGAGTGGTAGTATAGTCGACAGTCTGGGAGACCCACCCCTCCAGTTTCCTCGGTGTGAGTCATTAGTTCCCATTTTATCCGCAGTCGGCCAGGAGCCCACACAAACTGCATGAAGCATCTGCGAAGTTGGGACCAGAATGTGGACGGGATGCGAAGGGAGATGGTTTGTAAAAGGTACAGTAGTTTTGGTAAGAGGGTCATCTTTAATATACTGATCCTACCAAACCAGGAGAAGTCTCGTTTGCGCCATCCATCTAGGTCTTTTTGGAACTGTAGGAGAAGGGGCGTGAAGTTCAGTTTATGGAGTTGTGAGAGATCTGCTGTCACCTTTATCCCCAGATATGTTATACCACTTGGTGGCCAAGCAAAGGGAAAAAAAGCCTTGGGGGGGGGGGGGGTCAGGTTGTTTGGCAAAGAGACATCCAGGGCCTCCGATTTAGACATGTTAATTTTGAAATTGGACCAAGCACCAAAGTGAGATATCTCCCGAAGCAAAGATGGCAAAGAAATGCGTGGGTTGGTTATGTAGAGAAGGAGATCATCGGCAAACGCTGCACATTTATATTCTTGTGATCCAATCTTTATTCCCGAGATATCTGGATTGGTGCGTATGGAGGCCAGCAGGTCTTCCATGACCAGGACGTATAGTAAGGGGGATAATGGGCAGCCTTGCCGTGTCCCATTGTGGATTGGAAAGGGCTCCATTTACTTCAACTCTAGCAGTGGGGTGTTGGTATAATGTCAGGATCTTCAACAGGAATATCGGGCCCAGGCATATGTGTGAGAGAGCCTCTCGGATGGCGCGCCAAGATATCTGGTCGAAGGCCTTTTCTGCATCTAGGGAAAGTATCATGAGGGGGATCTTCTTTGATTTAGCATAATGTATGATATCTAAGGTTTTAAGAGTGTTATCCCGGGCCTCCCTCCCCGGCACAAACCCAACCTGGTCATTGCAGCTCAGTGAAGATAGATAAGTATTCAATCTATTTGCCATTAATTTGTCAAAAATCTTAAGATCTACATTCAAAAGAGGGATAGGACGGTAGCTGGCACACAGGTGCGGGTCTTTTCCCGATTTCGGGATAACAGTGATATGAGCCTCGGTAGTCTGCGCTGGGAAGGGGAGCCCAGGAGACACTCCATTGAAGACCTGTAGCAGGATAGGGGAGAGGGTGGAAGTGAAGGATTTGTAGAACCTAGCTGTAAACCCATCGGGGCCAGGGCTCTTACCACCCGGGAGCGACTTGAGAACTATTTAAAGTTCAGTGTCCGTGAATGGGGTCTCCAGAGTGGAAGAGTCAAGCGTGGATAATTTGGGAAGTAGGAGAGGAGGGTCTGGAGATTTACTCATTGCTTGAGGGGATGTTTGGGGTAGGTTGTAGAGCTTCGAGTAGAAGGAATGGAAGGCGGCCGCGATATCCGTGGTGGTATGTACCATACGGTCTTGGGAGTTTTTGATAGCGGGAATGTGGGAGGATGCCAGTCTTCCCCTTAGAGCCCTTGCCAACATATGGCCACTTTTGTTTCCATATTCATAGAATTTACTCCTGCATATTTGTTTCATATGTTTATAGGATGCTTCCAGGAGGCGTTTAGCTTCCATGTGTGCATTCTGGAGGTCATGGAGAGTTTGCATGGTAAGTGCTCCCTTGTGGGCAAGTTCCAGGGAAGTGATTTTTTGTAGAGCAAGTTTAAGAGAGTTGGCTTTCTCCTTCTTGAGACGGGAGCCATGTTTAATGAGAACACCTCAAAGAACACATTTCAAGGTCTCCCACTGGATCGGTAATGGGGTAGCATCCTCCTTGTGATCCGACAAGAAGTTTGTTATACTGCTTGTGAGGTCATCAGCACATCCCGTGTCAAGAAGGAGGTTTTCATTAAACCGCCACGTCCATTCCTGTCTGGTAAGAAAGGGAAGATTCAGGGAACAGTATATGGGGGCGTGGTCCGACCACAGGATGTTTCCTATTTGTGTGGAATCAAGCCAGACTAGGGCCGGTTGCTGAATAAGAATGTGGTCAATGCAGCTATATGAGTCATGAGGGGCAGAGTAGAAGGTGTCATCTTTGTCAGCTGGGTGTTGGAGACGCCAGGGGTCACGTAATTGTAGTTGAAGCAGTGCCCGTTTGACCCTTTTAATAGTGGAGTATGTGAGGGAAGCACGTCCAGTCAAATTGTCAAGTGTGGGGTCAAGAGTCAGGTTGAGGTCACCACATAGTATAACAGTCCCCCGGAGCAACGGTATGATTTTGTCAATTAGGTTTACGATGAAGGGAGCTTGATTTTGGTTGGGAGCATACACGTTAAGGAAGGTTAGTTCTTGTCTCCCAATAAGTAGTGCAAGGACCAGGTATCTTGCATCTGGATCGGCAGTACATCCCAGCACTTGGTGAGGTAAAGACTTGTGGATCACTATGGCGACTCCTTTTGTCTTGTTTACCGGATTGTTTGCAAAGTGCCAGGTTGTGTAGTGTCGATGCCATATGCTCGGGGCACTACCCTCCTTAAAGTGTGTTTCCTGGAAGCAAACAACATGTACCTTTTGGCTATGAAAATGGTGAAGTACCTGGGCCCTTTTTTCGGGAGTGTTGAGACACTTTGCGTTGAATGATGCAATCTTCAATGGCCCCATTGCTGTGGGGAGAGGAAGAAAAAACACAAGGGAGTAGAGGGGAGACAACTGACAAAAACAAAGAGAAGAAACAATGAAAAGTAAGAAAAGGAAGGGGAAAGACAGATAAAGAAAGGTAAAGTGGTTTGAATGGGACTGTATTTTGTCTTTCAAGGCTTGCACATCTGCAGACAAGGAAGCATGGTTCTGTTGAACGGCGTCCACCTTTGTATCAATCAGGGCCATCTCCGAGCGTACTTGTGTGAATTCTCTTTTACATTCTTGTAAGATGTTAGCTGCAAAGCTGGAGAGGTCCGCCTTGGTGGGTAGCGAACACATCAGGTTGCGTAAGTCCGCCATAGTGGGTGGCCGAGAGTCCTCATCAAACTGAGGAGCAGAGGACGAGGGTCTCTGGAATGATTGTGGGAAGCCCTGGGGGCTATCGCTGCCAAGGCGGCCAGGGTATGTGTGCCTGGTGAAACAGCGCCATCGTGGCGTGGGAGGAGAGTGGGGCGAGATGGGTTCCCGCAACAGGCACGGGGGAGAGCCAATAATCCACGGTGAGTTCGGGGCCTCCCTGTCAGCCTCTCCGGGCTGCCCCCGGTAAGAAGGTTCACCCTGCATCAGGGAATGTCCCATGTGGCTGGCTGGAGCACATAACCAGGGGGACCCAGTAGGAGATACTGTCTCCGGGCGCAGTGAGGCCGCTGATGGGCTGGAGGTTCCATGTCCCCGGGTAATGGGGTGAAAGGATGTCTGAGGAGCCCTCTGTAACAGGAGGAAGTCTTATGCACTGACCTGCATTGCTAGAGAGTGCGGGGACGACGCGGCAGCTGTCAGGCTTTCTCTCTGAGCCGGAGGTGGGAGCTCAGGGCACTGTCCAGGGCCTCCTTCTTCCAGGCTATGGGGCGTCTGGACTTGACCAGGATCACTGCACAGGGTCGGCACTGATGTGGACCGGGATCTGCGCCGATCCTGTGAGTGGTGGGGAGATTCTGGTGCCGCTAAAGTTGTTACAGGTGGATTCGCGGCAGTGCAGGCGGCACCATCTTAGAAGCGCTCGGCGTGCTCAGTCATGTCAGGGCACAAAGTCGCAGGCTGTCTGGCAAAGAGTATATAGGTAATGTTATCCAGCTCACCTGGTCGGTGTGTAATATCCCGTGTGCACGGAGTCAAGCCAGCAAGTTCCTGGGCGTAGACAAAGTGAAATAGAAAAAACGATTCCGGCACCTATTTTTCTTCCCATAAAATCTTCCTCTTTATTCAATAACATCATATACGGGACAGTATCACAAACAAGCTGTTTCGGAGACCTTCTCCTTAGTCGTAAAACAAAGTGGTCTGCGAGTCTAAAGAAATTTAAAGACCCACGTTCCCTCCCCCATCTAGTAGGTGGTGGTAACATGACGTCACAAATCAATGAGCTTGCAGACTCACACCTGAAGCATCATTAACAAAGTACATAGATTTAAAATAGCCCCACATGATGCGCTTTCCACATCCCTATGCCTGGGCTGAAGCAGCACAAATGGGGAAATCTGTCTGCAAAGCACAAGCGCAGGGTGTGAGAAACCGCATCATGTGAACAGGGCCATACCAAATATTAGAGATTCAAATAAAATGTAAGCCTGTAGAAATCTACATGCAAAAATGGATGACCACGGCTGCAATTTTCATATCTTTGTAAAACTAAAATAAAATACAATATAATGAAAAAATGTGTTGGAATATATCACAGAAAATATACAATCTGAAAAGATAGTGCACAAGAATAAGGGTCCATTCACACGTCCGCAATTTGGGTCCGCATTCGCTCCGCAACTTGCTGACCCATTCACTTTCAATTGGACTGGAACGGATGCAAATCCACATTTCCTGGATCCGCATCCATTTTTCCAGGATCCATCTTTTCGGGATCCGAAAAATCGTTCCCGAAAAAAATTATAGAACATGTCCACCTTGTCCGCAATTGCGGACCAGGAAAGGCATTCTGTGTGTGTAACGTGCGGTCCGCAAGTTGCGGATCGCACATTGCAGGTGTCCATGTCTCTGTATACAAAATACTTACGGACGTGTGAATGGACCCCAACGCATGCGCAAATACTGCATGATGACTGACGTACTGGAACTATCATGAAACTATATCCAGGGCTCCAATACAAAAGAAAAAAAAACAAAACAAGCCTATTGGTAAATATACATCAATTCCTTCTTTTGATTGAGACCTGTTGGCACCCTTGTATTTAATTAAAAAAAATCAAAAAAGCCTCTCTTAGGAGTATTTTCTTTTGATAATCTCCTCCCCTACTTGGTGCCACCACTTTCTTAATTGCAAATGCACGTAGGGATCCCATGTTACGTCCGTGTGTATGGATGAAATGTTTGGCAGCACCCGAGATGTTAATGATAGATGGATTTGTAATATAATTCAGATGTTCAAGTATTCTGGTTTTAAATTTACGTACGGTGCTGCCAAGATACATCATATCACACTCGATACATTGTATAACATAGATCACCCCCGTGGTATTGCAATTGATGTAAGTTTTTATGGGGAAAGTGGTTGAGTGGTCAGCATTGTGGAAGCTCTTTTGGACTAATACATATTTACATGTTTTACATGGGTGACTGCCACACCTGGTGAAGCCTTTGTAATTTAACCACGCACTCTGCAATTTTTTGTTTTTGTTAGTATTGGCCACAAATAGGGAAGGAGAAAGGGAGCCTGCCATAGTTAGTGCTTTTCTGGAAACTATTTTAGCGCCATTCTTTAAAGCATTGTACAGAATATTGTCATCAAATAAGATGGGTAGACATTTCTGTACTATGCTTTGTATCTCATTAAATTGCCGGCTATATGTTAGGACCAGAGTGGGCGGATCCTTATCTGTTGTATCTCTTGTTTCTGTTATTTTGGTTTCTATATGATCTTGATTTATAATTTCCCTGCTGTCTACATTGTTTATACTTTTTGCAGCAGACCTTTTATCTGCAGTAATTTTTTTGCAAGTATTTTTAGTACCAAACAATAGATCAAATCTGGATTTTTTTGAAACTATCTTGAATCCCCTTTCTAACATCCACTTTAGGTACCCCCTAGTTGTTAATCTTGTCATAATATTTTTACATTTTTTTTGGAACACCACCTCTGAATTACAATTTCTGCGCGCACGCATGAATTCTCCCACAGGTATAGCCTTTATAACTTGTGCTGGGTGATGGCTGTCTGGCAAAGAGCCTTGGTAAGTCCCCTTGTGAGGATGTCAGGGGGGCCACAGAGCAGGCCCTGCCCTTTTTGGTCACCTTGCCCATTGATGGTGGGTAGCTGGAGGTGGTTTTTCTCCGGTGCTGTGGAGAAGCTCGTAGCACACACGTCCTTACTCCTGCATAGCTGGCCACACCCCCCCCCTGGCACTGGGGACTTTTGATACTGAGGCCCTGTAGGGGGCATTACCAGGCCATTTTTTTTTATTTATGGGCACTATATGGGGCATTACTGGATGCACTGGGGGGCATTTTAATCCTCGGGCTCTATAACAGGATTTTTTTGTACATGGGCATTACTAGTAGGGGCACTATAGGGGACATTAATACTGGGGACACTATAGTGGCATTTTTACCTGGGGTAAAATAGGGGATATTAATGCTGGAAGCACTGTAGGAACATTTAGGGGACATTATTACTGGGAGCACAATATAGGATTTTATTATTATTACTAGGGGCATTTTAGTAGACATTATTATTACTGGGGGAGGGCACTCTAGGGGGCATTATAACTGCTGGAGGCACCATAAAGACACTATGTCTACTGGGGTCATTATTTTTTTTAAGCAGGGGCATTGGGGAGCACAGTGGGCACAGGACTGGGAGGGACAGCAGGATGAAATTGTTGGAAAACCAGAGTAGGGAGGTTGTGTTGAAAATGTGGGGAGGTTGATGGAAAAAATGATGGAGAAATCTAACATGTCTGTAACAAACTCTGCAGAGACTAGATGCGGCTGAAATAATTTGTCATGACGGTCTGGGTCAAACGAAGGAGAAGAGGAAAGAGAATGTCTACATGACAGGAGATGTCACTGGATGGAAGAGGTATGTATGGCAGGGAGTATGCTGTATGTAGAGCTGGCTCACTACTGTGACCTGCGTCTCATCTTCTCCTCCAAGTCTTTTTTAATTATAATTTTATGTATTTAAATTTGGCGAATTTTTTTTAAATTTGGCATTTTTCAGTTCAGGAGCCAGTGGCTCCAAAGTATTTTTTTTAGTCTGGCGCACTGAATCACAAGTCAGCTTTTTAATGGAGTTTTTTTTATTTTATTATATATTGTGGGGATTTGCTCTGGTAGACAGGCTAGCGGATGCAGTACAGAGGCAACCACAAAGTCTTTAACTTAAACAGTTCAGTGTTTTATTCACACATAAGGAGAAACAAAAAGTGACATTTTGCAGTCTAGGTGTTTGTTCACACCATGAAAAGTCCACAGAACAAAAACCTTCACCTGGTTTGCAGTTTCTCCACCTGTGGTCCACAACAGGCTTTAGGGGCCTGTTTCCCGGCATGCGGCTCTTATTCCATTAGCATGGCACAAATTCACAAGTCCCAAAATACAGAGACTCCACAGCTTCCCTGTCAGATGGAGGATAAACCACACCCAGCTGAGACTGCTTACTGGGTTTTATATAGGCCAAAAAAGACCCGGCCTGGAGCGTGGGGAGAAGCCACCCACCCAGCACTTTTGCTACTCCCAGTAAGAGCCGGCCCGGGTCAGCTTTACAGCCATACTAACAACAAAACAGTGTCAGTCAGCACTAGCTGCCACTGACACTTAAAACTACCGGCTCTTACCTCACAGGAATCTCGGTGACACATACCTTCCATCATTTACGGCCAGTTAAAACCAGATAGCGACACATATCCTTTTTTTCTAATCTGTTTTTATTTTTGATTGTAGATTTTTTAATTCTATTTCCTGAACATTATTATGGGGGCGGCCATCTTGTCTGAGCTGTTCTTAACAGCATTTAGAAAGCATTAAGAACATTACTTTATGGCAGCCCCATTGGCCATAGACACAATGGTCAGGAGGAGACCCTATTGACATCTATGGGAGAGTTTTCTAGGCATGCTCTGTGCCCTGTGCAGAGGTCATTGTAAAAGGAAGGAATAGATAAGATTTGACAATCACCTATTTATGGTGATCCTGTCTTATCTGTCATTTTAATCCTGCCTGTATATCACCTCTGTGTATAGAAAATCAGGTAACTGCAGTAATGTGATCTGTACACACCAAGAAGCCTATTATTAGGGTTAGTGACCAGTGCGAAAACCACAGGTTTTTCTGTTTTTTGTTTAAAGAAAAATATTGACTTGGAAAATAAAATATAACATCACCAAAAATTTTTAACCCCTTAAGGACCCTGCCATATTTTACCTTAAGGACCCGGCCATTTTTTGCAAATCTGACATGTGTCACTTTATGTGGTGATAACTTTAAAACGCTTTTACTTATCCAGGCTGTTCTGAGACTGTTTTCTCGTCAAGTATTGTACTTCATGACAGTGGTAAAATTGAGTCCCAAAAAATAATTTTTATTTATAAAAAAATTCCAAATTTAGCAAAAATTTAGAAAAATGTGCAAATTTGCAAATTTCTATTTCTCTACTTTTATAATAGATAGTAATACGTCCAAAAATAGTTATTACTTTACATTCCCATATGTCTACTTCATGTTTGGATCATTTTGTGAATGCCATTTTTTGGGGACGTTAGAAGGCTTAGAAGCAAATCTTGAAATTTCTAAAACCCACTTTTTCAGGACCAGTTCAGGTCTGAAGTCACTTTGTGAGGCTTACATAATAGAAACCACCAAAAATATTACCCCATTTTACAAACTACACCCCTCATGGTATTCAAAACTGATTTTACAAACTTTGTTAACCTTTTAGGTGTTCCACAAGAATTGATGGAAAATTGAAATAAAATTTGGCAGATTTTCCATTTGAATCCATTTTTCCAGTTACAAAGCAAGGGTTAACAGCCAAACAAAACTCAATATTTATAGCCCTGATTCTGTAGTTTACAGAAACACCCCATATGTGGCCGTAAACTGCTGTACAGGCACACGGCATTGCGCAGAAGGAAATAAATGCCATACGGTTTTTGGAAGGCAGATTTTGCTGGTTTTTTGACACCATGACCCATTTGAAGCCCCCCTGATGCACCCCTAGAGTAGAAACTCCAAAAAAGTAACCCCATTTTGGAAACTATGGGATAAGGTGGCAGTTTTGTTGTTACTATTTTAGGGTACATATGATTTTTGGTTGCTCCATATTACACTTTTTGTGGGGCAATGTAACAAGAAATAGCTGTTTTGGCACCGTTTTTATTTTTTGTTATTTACAACATTCATCTGACAGGTTAGATCATGTGGTATTTTTATAGAGCAGGTTGTCACGGACGCGACAATACAAAATATGACAACTTTTTTTGGCTGTTTGTTTCAGTTTTACATGACAAAGCATTTAAAAATATTTGTTAGTGTCTCCACATTCTGAAAGCCGTAGTTTATTTTTTGGGGCGATTGTCTTATGTAGGGGCTCATTTTTTTCGGGATGAGATGACGGTTTGATTGGTACTATTATAGGGTGCATATGACTTTTTGATTGCTTTCTATTACACTTTTTGTGATGTAAGGTGACAAAAAATTGCTTTTTTATACCTTTTTTTTTTTACACTATTCACCTGAGGGGTTAGGTCATGTGATATTTTTATAGAGAGGGTTCTTACGGACACGGCGATACCTAATATGTCTACTTTTTATTTATTTATGTAAGTTATAGGCCCTTTACACACGGGTGAGTTTTCCGCACGGGTGCAATGCGTGAGTTGAACGCATTGCACCCGCACTGAATCCGGACCCATTCATTTCTATGGGGCTGTGCACATGAGCAGTGATTTTCATGCATCACTTGTGCGTGAAAATTGCAGCAAGCTCTATTTTGTGCGTTTTTTCACGCAGGCCCCATAGAAGTGAATGGGGCTACAGGAAAATCGCAAGCATCCGCAAGCAAGTGCGGATGCAGTGCGATTTTCACGCACGGTTGCTAGGAGACGATCGGGATGGGGACCCGATCATTATTATTTTCCCTTATAACATGGTTATAAGGGAAAATAATAGCATTCTGAATACAGAATGCTAAGTAAAATAGGGCTGGAGGGGTTAAAAAAATAAAATAAAAAATAAACTCACCTTAATCCACTTGTTCGCGCAGCCGGCATCTCTTCTGTCTTCATCTGTGAGGAAAAGGACCTTTGATGACGTCACTACACTCATCACATGGTCCATCACATGATCCATCACCATTTGATCCATCAAAGGTCCTTTTCCTCACAGATGAAGACAGAAGAGATGCTGGCTGCGCGAACAAGTGGATTAAGGTGAGTTAAATTTATATATTTTATTTAACCTTCCAGCCCTATTTTACTTAGCATTCTGTATTCAGAATGCTATTATTTTCCATTATTACCATGTTATAAGGGAAAATAATACAATCTATACAACCTTGAACCCAAATCTGAACTTCTGTGAAGAAGTTCGGATCTGGGTATCACAGTCAGTTTTTTATCACGCGCGTGTAAAACACATTGCACCCGCGTGATAAAAATTGAACAACGGAACGCAATCGCAGTCAAAATTGACTGCAATTGGGTACCTACTCGCGCGGGTTTGCCGCAACGCATCCGGACCTTATCAGGACACGCTCGTGTGAAAGAGGTCTTACACAATGATTTCATTTTTAAAACAAAACCAATCATGTTTTAGTGTCTCCATAGTTTGAGAGCCATAGTTTTTTTAGTTTTGGGCGATTATCTTTGGTAGGGTACCATTTTTGCGGGATGAGGTGACGGTTAGATTGGCACTATTTTGGGGTGCTTATGACTTTTTGATCGCTTGCTATTACACTTTTTGTGATTTAAGGTGACAAAAAATTGCTTTTTATACACTGTTTTTATTTAATTCGGGGTTAGGTCATGTGATATTTTTATAGAGCAGGTTCTTACGGACGCGGCGATACCTAATATGTATACTTTTTTTATTTACTTAAGTTTTACACAATAACAGCATTTTATAAACAAAAAACAACAACTATGTTTTAGTCTCCATATTCTGAGCCATATTTTTTTTTATTTTTTGGTCGATTGTCTTAGGTAGGGGCTCATTTTTGCGGGATGAGGTGATGGTTAGATTGGTACTATTTTGTCGGGCATACGCCTTTTTGATCACTTGGTATTGCACTTTTAGTGATGTAAGGTGACAAAAAAGTTTTTTTTCAGCACAGTTTTAATTTTTTATTTTTGACGGCGTTCTCCTGAAGGGTTAGGTCATGTGATATTTTTATAGAGCTGGTCGATACGGACGCGACGATACCTAATATGTCTATATGTCTTTTCCCTATTTTTTACTATTTTTTTAACTTTAATTTTGGAAAAGAACGCTTTTTTTTTTTTACTTGAAACTTAAATTTTTATTTTGTAAAACTTAGGGGGGGAGGACCTCAGGACGAGAATGCTGGTCCTCTAGCGCTAAGTGCCGGCGATTTAGGACGAGCATTCTCGTCCTGGGTCGTTAAGCTGTTAAAAATGTTAAACAATAAAACGTGGTTTAAACAATAGGTAATTTTCTGATGACACATTTCCTTTAATGCCTATGGATTTAGAATGGGATGTCATAAAATCTCCTGTAGGTGTAATATGTAGGTGTCCCAAATTTTTTGTCCATATAGTGTATGCATAGATTGGGGGAGACTGCCGTTTCTAATACCAGTCTTGATTTCGAGTGCAGTGGCACGAGATGTGCCAAAATACACTCAATGACCAAAAATAAGCTACTAAGAATTAGTTAGAATGGAGTGGATACAAGATGAGATACAATTGGGCATGGGAGAATACAGGTTCTGTATGGTATCCTGCAGCACATTTGCCCACAGATGTTGCATCTGGACCTGTAGATCCTGCCTACTTTTAAGTTGCCGAAGCTGGAGTCCCAGCTAGTCCCGTAAATTATCGATTTGCAATAAATCTGGTGACTGGGCAGGCCAAGGCCAAGGAAGTGTTGTAATCTGGTGGAGACATCCCTTGTGTGTGGGTGAGCATTATCCTGCTGAAAAATGGCAGTTAAGCCCTGCCATGAGAGACAACACATGTGGCTGCAGGAAGTCCTACACATATCGCTGAGCTGTTAGTTTCCCTTGTATCACTACTAGGGGTGACTGGCTGACCGTATACGGTGGCTTCCCAGATTTTTATACTGTCATGGTCTCTCCTGTGACAGGAGTCAGAGAATCTAAGAGACTGGCTGCATGTGATGTGATCTGACAGCCTCTCTGGTTTCACTTGCTTCTGTGTTCTTGCTGGGTATGACCACACCTCTGATCTCAGGTGTATCTGAAGTGGTCATTCCAACTCCTCTATTTAGTCTGGCCTCACCCATCATGCTATGCGGTTAAAAGCTCCTTTCTGGTTGTGAAGAGCTGGTGTCTGGTTCTCCTCTGAGTTCCTGCTCACCTGCATACCTTGGAGTTAAGTGTCTATTCCCTATTTCTTGTTCGTTGTATTCCCCTACCTTTTGGTATTAGGCCTGAGGAAGTCTCCTGTTCCTTCAGCTGGGAAGGAACAGGTCATCTCTTGTCCTGACACTATTTCCAGGGCCCTTTGGGGTCGGATAGGGCCCTAGGTTCCAGAGTATGAATATTCCTACCATCAAGGTCTGTTTATACTTATAGTAGTCAGGGATTCACTAAGTGGTGACCTTTTTCCCTAGTTTCCAGGCCTAGTAACTTTTCCCTTCCCTCTTGTGGCGTTATCTACCCACACCGCGCTGTGACATTATGAACCACCAAAGGTGCCCAAAGGGGCATAATCCTTCTCTGGAGCCCAGTAACACCCCCTTAGAGTGCCCAGCCCGCCTTCCTTTAGAGCCCAAACACACCTTAATAAAATTGCGCCTGCGTGAAATTTCACCGAGCGGACGCAAGGAATCTGTGGGCGCAGTTACATCCAAATAATCACATAGCGGAGGGGGACGGCAGCAAAGAGTTCGCGTGTGGGCAGTTACTTATGCTGAAAGAGGTGTGCTTGGGCTCTAAAGGAAGGCGTGCTGGGCACTCTAGGGGGGAGTTACTGGGCTCCAGAGAAGGATAATATTGCCCCTCTGGGCACCTTGGACACTCATTTGCATGACATAAAAAGTGGATTTTATCGCTAATGAAGCCATGAAACAAAAAATTAAGACTACAGAAAGAAATAAGGTATTTTATTGTACGTGGCAGTAGTAACACTTTAATATGCTCAAACCAGGTGACAGATTTGTGGCAAGTGTGGTGGAGAAGGGGCAAAAAGTCAAAACTGAGCTTGCGCAAAATTTTTATGGCTTTAGGGCACCACAATTCTGCCATAGAGGATGTGACAAATTTCCCCCGTTGTGTTTAATTGCTTCTACTTTTTCTTTATACTTTAACACAATACTTTTCTTGGCTCTATTGGACCGTGTCAGCTCTTAAGGCTGCTTTCACATGCAGCACATGGATTTTTGCAAGCCCAATTCAATAAATGGAATTGATTTTCAGTCACATACATTTTCTGCAACAAAATATATGCTGAGTGTGAATGTGACAATTATTACATTATTGTTTTTGCATTGCTTATTTATTTGGATTACTAACCTTGACTTCTGTGACACAGCGAGGGGATTTGTTTGGGAAGGCAGGTATTTTTCTCCCAACATGTGCGGCTGGGCTGGTTTCCAGCCAGGTGAGGTCAAATACCGGACCAGAGTTTAAGTGCTAGTCCGGGTTTTGGCAGTACCTGGCTGTTTTTAGACTCAGCTGCTGAGCTCAGCTGTCTATTTATGTATTGAGATCTGAGGTTTTGTGCCGGACTGGAGGGCTGAGACCCATGTGCAGGGGGAACAGGCCCCCTAAAGCCTTCTGTGGACTACTGGAGGCAGAACTGCCAACAAGGTGACTTGTGCAATATGAACTTTCCATTGTATGTGAATTAACCCCAAAGACTGCAAAGTCACATGTTGTTTTATGCAACTGCCGCAAGTGTGAATAAACACTGAAGTTTGAGCTAAGAACTTGTATTTTGCCTCTGTACTGCGTCCGCTTACCCTATCTACCAGAGCGAAACCCCACACTTCACATGTTCAGGCAGTATTTTGGGCCAGTATTGTGGTGGTACCAGTTCTTAAAATTAACAGTGCTGTTTTTTTTTTAAAATAATTCTTGGCCTAATATAATAAAGCTTTCTATTTTCTGATTTTTGGGTGTGTAGAATGTTCGCATGTGTATTTCTGTCTACATTCATTCATTTATACTTACGTACATTATTTGAGTTCATGGTGCCTGTCCATTTTTTCATTTTTGAGACATGAATTTAAAATTTACAGTAAAAAGTGACATTTTTAGAAGGGTTTTCTAATATAGGATGGGCGTGGCCTGCACGCTGATGGCGCCGGTCGCATAGCGCTGCTGCTCCGGACTTTAACACTGTAAAGTGGCTCACAGCAATTTTTCCTGACAACTCTGCCGGTGTCCCGAGTCTCCCCAACACTTACCAACCATGGGGAAAGTAAAAAGGCGGCCAGCTCCGGCGAAACTGACCGAGTTCTTCGGAAAATTGTATCCAGCAGACTTAGGCCTAAAGGGATTTACGCTGCCTGCGCACTTTTCTCCTGCAACCACGCCGGTGTCATCACCGAACATTCCCACTGGCATTAACGAGCTAAGGCATGTAGATCTTCTTAATGCTCACCTCACTGAGGATGTTATGCGGACTCTGCTAGGTAATCTGTGATCCTATGAAAGATGACATGATGGGATTGCTAAAAGAACTTAGAAGAGATATACAAAGTATTGGCGACCACACGTCGCACCTGGAAACTAAAATGGCGGAGTTTGCTGCATCGCATAATTCTCTCATCGATGCCCATGAGCCCATGGAGGAAGATATTGCAAAAATTTCATCCAAACTACATGATCTGGAGGATAGACATTGCCGCAATAATGTCAGAGTTCGTGGGATTCCAGAAACTGTGGAACCGGCTGAACTTGAGGCATTTCTTCAGCAGCTTATTAAAGCAGCACTACCAACAACCACGGACAGGGACCTGATAATTGATCGGATCCACAGGGTGCCAAAACCACGGGGGTTGGATGCAGCTTTAACCAGAGATGTCATAGCGAGGATACATTTTTTTACAGTTAAAGAAGCCTTCCTGAGAGCTCTGAGGAGCGCCCCCACTCCTTCTGATAGTTTTATGTGGATATCTGTCTATACGGATCTTTCTGCAGCTACACTTGCCAAAAGGAAGGAATTTGCCCCTATTACCAAAGTGCTGAGGCAGCATCAAGTAAAGTATCGTTGGGGATTCCCGGTGAAACTGCTGGTCACCTACAATGGGACTCTGCAATCTCTCAACTCGCCGCAAGGGGCATCTCTCAAGCTGGTAGAATGGTGCCTCGTCACTGAAGAAGCTCAACCGGCAAGTGGCGCAGCTTCCCGACTAGACAAGGTTACCCTGGTCTGGGATACTGCCTGATTTGTGAGTCTCGCAATAGATAGGAGTTATTAGTTCTATTTTAAAGTGTTGGTTTATAGTGGGGGCTTTTTCTTGTCTGCCCCAGACCTTACACTTCATTTTCAGTGTATAGTGTGGGGCTGTATAGTGTGGGTGCCTGTATACTGTGGGGGGCTGTATAGTGTGTGTGGGGGGGGGCTGTATAGTGTGGGGGGGGGCTGTATAGTGGGGGGGGGGCTATACTGCTGTACTGTATACTGTGGGGGTCTGTATAATGTATACTGAGGGTGCGGTATAGTGTGGAGTGCTATACTGCTGTACTGTATAGTGTGGGGGGCTGTATCGTGTATTGTTTGGGGTGCTGTATACTGTGAGGTGTTGTATACTGTGGGCTGCTGTATACTGTGGGCTGCTATACTGCTCTGTGGGGTACTTTATAGTGTGGGGTGCTATACTGCATACTGTGTGGTGCTGTATACTATAGGGTGCTATACTGCATACTGTGGGGGGCTGGGGTGCACTGTAACACTAGGGTGAGCCGAGCCCTGGTCTCCTTCCTGCAGAGTTGTGCCCACTTCCAGTCTGAGCCCAGCTGCCCAGAGCACTGATCCTGAGCCTGCTGGAGTCTTCAGTACTGTAAGTATTTACAGTCATTCACTGTACTCTACCACATGTGTGGATTTTTTGTGTGTGTGTTGTGGTGGAGGGCGTGATTGCCTGCTAAGGTGTGGGAAGGCGGGATCCAGGGGGCCCAAGTAAATTTTTGCCCAGGGTCCAATCAATATTAAAGACGGCCCTGAGGGGTCCTACTGCAGTCTGCGGCAAGATTGAAAAAAAGTAGGGACAAGGCACTGCAGGAAGCTCTCACACAACTGAAAGAAGCAGAGCAGAGACAGAAGTTTCATCATATTGCCCTGTCTTTAGCTGCATTACAGAACTGAAGGTCTTCTCTGAGATCCATGCTTCTGTACCGTCAGGAGTTAGGGATGAGGCGCCTAAAATCAAATTTTTGTCATACGGGAGATAGAGCTGGTGCACTACTAGCACGCAGGTTAAACTGCAGGCAGGCGGAAGCTAGGATTGATAGACTGCATTGTGCTAACTCGCTGATCCCCCACCCGTAAGACATAGCTAATGCTTTCGCATCTTATTATTCCTCATTGTATAACCTAAGGCTTGACCATAACACGCCCAGCCTATTTCAGCTAACATTTCCTCTTTTTTGGACTCATTATCTCTTCCCTCCCTGTCCCCTGATGCCCTACGCACTTTGAACAAACCTATAACTAAACAGAAAATCCTCAAAACTATTAAAGCCACATCAATCAACAAGGCACCAAACGGTTTCCCAGTGGAATACTACAAAATATTTCACTCCACACTGCTTCCCTATTTGGAAAAACTTTATATTGGCTTTATGTCTTCTGGTTACAAACCCCCTGACATTCTTTCAGCCACAGTGGTTACCTTGCCTAAACCTGGGAAATCTCCTACCACCCCCGAAAATTTTAGGCTGATTTCCTTACTCAATACTGATCTTAAAATATTTGTTAAAGGGATTCTGTCACCAGGTTTCACCCCCTCCAGATAAAAAATATGGTTATGTTCAGGGAGCTTTAACCATTCCTAATGTGGTCTTATAAATGTAATCTGTAGGCTCATTTTGCTAAAAATACGCTATTACTAACCTATCATTCATAAAAATAAGGTGCCCAAGGGGATGTAAATGGATCCAAGCTGCCGCCCGCACCCGCCGCCGTTCGTGCCCAGCTCCGCCTTTCCCGACCTCAGGAGGAGGGAGGCGTCACAGCGATCTTACAGCAGGAGGAGGGGGGAGGGAGGGAGAGTGGGAGGCGTCACAGAAGATTATGAGGCGGCGCTGAGGTCGGGAAAGGCGGAGCTAGGCACGAACGGCGGCGGGTGCAGGCGGCAGCTTGGATCCATTTACATCCCCTTGGGCACCTTATTTTTATGAATGACAGGTTAGTAATAGCGTATTTTTAGCAAAATGAGCCTACAGATTACATTTATAAGACCACATTAGGAATGGTTAAAGCTCCCTGAACATAACCATATTTTTATCTGGAGGGGGTGAAACCTGGGTACAGAATCCCTTTAAATTACTAGCTGCTCGTATAAATGCTTTTCTGCCTTTCCTGGTTGCCTCTGACCAGGTTGGCTTTGTGCCTGGCAGGCAATGCAGGGACGGCACTAGGCGTATGTTTAACTTGCTCCAGATCGCAAATTGGTCCAGGACCCCCATTGTCTTTGTCTCTTTGGACGCTGAAAAAGCATTTGATAGAGTTCATTGGGGGTTTCTGGACCAAGTGCTTAGGAAATTCGGATTCCAGGGACACATCCTACAAGCTATATCTGGGTTGTACTCCACTCCCTTCGCAAGAGTCTTGGCCTCGGGTTTTCTATCAGAGACTTTCCCAATCACTAACGGCACCAAACAACCCCTTATTTTCACACTGGTTGTGGAACCGTTGGCGCAATTATTCCTCACATGCAAGGAGATCTCAGGGGTTCTGGTAGGTGCACATTCTCATTGTATTGGGCTCCGTGAGTCTCCATGCATTATAGTGGAAAAAGTCCCATAATTAGTTCGCTGAAAAGGAAAAAAGGGATTTTAATTATCAGATCAAACTGCTTATATTATATTCACAGTTCAAGCATCTTGGCTCCATTGTATATAATTGAATATAATATAAGCAGTTTGATCTGATAATTAAAATCCCTTTTTTCCTTTTCAGAGGAACTAATTATGGGACTTTTTCCACTATAATGCATGGAGACTCACAGAGCTTTCCTATCCACTAATGTATTTCTCCAGGGGGAGAAGCCAGTGATATGACATCAGTTCCTTTGCATTTTGTTTGTTATTTAAGACATGTTATGAGGATCCTTGTATATAGTCTGATGAAAGCACGTTTGAGTGCTGAAATGCACCACTATGAATTAATATGTGACTAAAATTAAACTCTGCATAAAAAATCAAGAGCGAGTACCGGTCCCTCCTTTACAGCTGTATCACTGGGATGCCCGCCCGCTGACACGTGCACCGCCGAACTACAAGGAGCAGTGCCGACCATCTAATCTTGCATGTTATCCTTACTTTGTCAGATCCTCTTAAATCCTTAGAAGTGGCTTCCAAAATACTTACCCAGTACTCCTTACATTCATATTGCAAGCTTAATATCAACAAAACAAATGTACTGCCCATAAATGTTCCGGATACTCTAAGACTTGAACTCTGTAACCGTTATCAATATAACTGGGTCGAAAAATCAATGACCTACTTGGGGGTGGATTTGACTCACTCCATCTCTGGGGTGGTTCCCCTTAATATGAAGAGTCTAAAATCAGAATTATGCTAAGTACTCCAAGGTACAACTATCCTGGATTGCAAAAATAAACACGATTAAAATGTTAATATTACCAAAAATATTATATACATTTCGCTGTGTCCTGCTCAAAATACTGAAACCTTTAATTGAGCAGCAGCAAGAGGACATGTCCTGTTTTATATGGGGTAACTCCCGACCCAGAATTAATAAAAAGGCACTATACCCCCCCCCCCCCCCCCTCCGTCTAGGTGGCTAAGGTGTCCCAGACTTGCACAGGTACTACTTAGCCAACCTAGTGGATCAGGCCATGGAATGGTGGTCTCCAAACGCCTCACCAATGGTTTCATATAGAGGAACACTTTGTTAAAAGGAAGTTCTTGAAAACGCTAATGGCAGCATATGGGCTGAAACCATATAGTTGCTCTCTACGTTTAAACACTATGCAAGCTACCTTTTTTGCCTGCTCGAAATTGCTTAGGTCTAGAGCACAACCAAATTTGGACATCAGATCATACCCTATCACGACTATAGAATATCATATCCCTACACTCTCACTTACTAACTGGTTGAATTGCGGTGTGTGGGTACCCTAGATTGCCTATTTGATGCCTCAACACTGAAGGATTTTGAAACACTATACTCTACTTATGCATTACCTAATTCGCTATTTTATCAGTATTTGCAGATCCGTCATTTTCTTTCTAACATCCTTATTGAAGTAGAATTAGATATAGAGGATTCACTCTACAGGCTACTTAAGGTTGATAATACCCACCGATCCAGTCTTTCAGTTTGGTACTCGATCTTTCTTTCAGCCGCTGGTAGGGGTAAACAACCTTTTATGCTAAAATGGGAGACGGAGCTGTGGAAAGAATTCTTATTGAATTCATGGACAGATGCCATGTACTGGTTTATGAAGTGCTCTAGGTGTATTAATCACTCGGAACAGAACAAGAAAATACAGCTTTGGTGGTACTTGACCCCGAACAGGTTGTCTCACATTATCCCAAACTACTCATCCTTATGCTGGAGAGGATGTGGCCAAGTTGGCACCCTGTTTCATATGTGGTGGCAATGCCCTTCAATTACAAACTTCTGGGCAGAGATATCTGCTATATTGGAGGAGGTGACGGGTCTGCAAAACGTGCTGAAACCTGAACTGGCTATCCTAAGATTAGGTTTGGTTGAGATTCCACATGAAGCTAGGTGGATTGTAGCCCATATTCTTAATGCCTCGAATAAAGTGATAGCGTGTCAATGGAAAGAGGCACATTCCCCCTCAATAAAAGAGGTGGGTACAATTGGTAAAGTTCCATATGAATTGTGAATTGGTGCTCGCTCACTCACTGCATCACAGGGTGATTACACATAATAGGTGGCTTATGTGTTTGTCCAGCAATTATGCTACACCATTACCAATCAGTATCTTCTGAAGGTTTGTTTAACAAAAACCAAAGGCACCATTTGACCAGAAGAACCTTTTAACAACTGTAAAGCATGCTGGTGGAAATGCTGTGGTTTGGGTGGCTTCAGGACCCGAAAAGTTCATCATCATATATTCCATCATGAATTGTACCAAAGGGTGCTTGAGGTTAATGTGAGAAGACCATCTTTCAGAATATTGAAGTGTAGCTGAAAGTGGACCTTACAACATGGCAAACACACCAGTAAATCCAGCAAGCAATGATTGGAAGAAAAATAATTATTGGGGCAGATTTATTAATGTTAATTAATTATTAATATAAAAAAATTAAAAATAATTATAATTTGCAATTTTCAAAGCTTCTCTGCCTTTTTGAAAAGGGGCAAGGCTTAGTGAGAGGGAGAGGGGGCCTCCAGTGGCCTCAATATTTACTATTATTTACACCAGAAACTGGCATAAATTATGGGTAAAATTTACCCTAGCTCATAGCTTGTGTATATTTCAGCTTCAGGCAGAAGGAAAGCCAAAAAATACATAATATTTATAAAGAGACCTGTGCCTCTTAATAAATTTGGCGCATCTTTTGCTATTACTAGAGTACGGAACAGCAGTTTTAGTAAATCTTTTGCATTGTATTCTTGAATGACCAAGTCAAAAGTTATGATCTAAGTCTTGTCGAAATTTGTAATGGACGTGCAAGAAACCCTTCAAGCTTTTCACAGCTGAAATAATTATTCAAAGACTAGAAGTTATAAGAAATCTCTGCTGGAGATGGTATCTCCCCGGAAACAAGGTATAAGAGCTATTAAATGAGATTGTATAAGAATATATCCAATATTCTAAAGTAAAAAATCATGTTATACCCACTACTTTCTCCTGCGCTGTTCTCTGTGCTGTTCCGGTCCTCCTGCTGTAACTTGTGTACAAATTGCAGTGATGATGTCCCCGTGTGCAGTGCACGACCGCTTCAGCCAATCACTGTTCTCAGCGGTGTAATTGCTGCAATTTGTACACATGCTTGTGCCGCTAGATTAAAAGGTCCAGGCGCGAGATTGACTGGGCCAGGAGAGATATCTGACCCTGTCCATCAAGGGGGAGGGAGGTGTTTCTTGAGTAGCAGGGCCAGCCCCTTGCTGCTCAAGGAGGCTGATATTTGAATGAATTCAATTTGTACAATCGATTTGCTAATCACTAATTATTGAAAAAGCAATTGGCTTATGTATTCACTTACATATATTTTTTATTAGATTATCTTTAAATACTGAAATAGTCAAATATTGAAATGACAAAACATGTTAAAGAATATAATAGCTTACATGGGTTGTCCATATATTTAACATGACTGTATCTATATTCTAATGATCTCACAGATCTCATTCTAGTGACTTACAGTATATATGGTGATAACACTGTCTGCTGGACTGGTACATTACGGCATTGGTCACTAGAATTGCATTAGTCCTGGATGTTACCTGCTAGTAAGTGTAATTTCTGTAAAAGCAATGAGAGAATTGCGGAAAAAAAAGGAATCAAATTACATTCTAAAGGGGTCATTTATTAAGACCGCTGTTTTAGATGCCGGTCTTAATGAAGGCCTGCACTGGCGGTGGATCTGCCAAAGTTATATAGAGTTGCCGGCCTCTACATATCTTCGGCGGATCCATCGCTGCTTCTAAATGTAAGACAGATTGCTTGCTGTCTTACATTTAGACCATTTTGTACACCTAAACCAGGTGCAGAAAATGGTAAATGAAAGAGACCCGTTGGCCCATCGCCTTCCCAGCCCATACAACAGAGATAAAAAGGAAATTTTTCTGAACCTTTTTCTGGCGCTGAAAACAGGAGGCGTAGATGCTTCTTTTTTTTTAAAAGAAAGTTTTTTTTTTTATTAGATAGGGGGTGTGTCGACCTGACATCACGGGTAGCGTCATAGTTACCAGATCCCCGCCCCCCCCAAAAAACCCACTGGCCTGCGCGCCAAAATACTGTTCAAAAGACGATGTTCTGTTACCTCTCAGCATACACTTTTTATTGTCCTGATGAAGAGGGCTGTACGCCCTTGAAATGCGTTGACAAATATAAAATAAAAAAACAACTTTCTTTTTAAAAAAAAGAAGCATCTACGCCTCCTGTTTTCAGCGCCAGAAAAAGGTTCAGAAAAATTTCCTTTTTATCTCTAATATTTACCTCTCTTGCCACAACTGGGGCAGAGAAAAGGAACCTTTGGCAGCAGTACAGGAACCCGCATGCTGGACGGGAGAATACCGGCACAAGGTTTATAAAGTTGTTGTGGCTCCACACAACATCACACGGTAAGCGCATCTTGTATGAAGTGCATCCAGACTGTAATACAGCCACACACACGTGGCGCGGCCTCCTGTCTCCTTTTGTCTTTTTTCCTTTCAGCCCATACAACACCCACTTATTTAGACCTGGCGTGAGCAGGGAGAAGTCGCAGATTGCGGCGCAAAGGACCTTTGCACCACAATCTGCACCAGAAATACATCTAATTTAGTTATATTTCTGTTTAATAAATTACCTGTTATATTTCTTGATTCAAACATATTAAGTATTTTAAGCAACACAGGCAAAGCCATTAAAGTGTCAGATATATCATCAGTACCACACACAAAATAAAAAATAATAGAAAAGCCATTAAAATGTTATCTCTGAAGCTATAATTTTGGTGAACATAGACAATTCCAGGAATAGATTTGAGGCTCCTGTCCACTTAGGAGACAATCCTTCTGTTCAAGCATTGTACATCTTCTATGTCACACATCAATGGACCATGGGATGATAGATGCAGAGTCATCTTTTTGAATCTACAATTAAAAAAATAAAATAAAAGTAGTTAAACCAACAGTATTGTCCAGTTGGCACAACCGCTTTTGAAAAGCTGTTTTATCCAAAATTTAAGTATGGTAAATAGTATCAATTCTGATGGGATTTGATGACTGTTTAATGTGTATGGGGGTGTTCCACCTCTTCTCCATTGGCAGGTGTGGGAATAAAAAGCATCTGGCACGTTGGATTTCAGCATGTTCAATCCCTTTCTGGCAGCAGCTTATCCTCTCTTCCTATTGAGAATTTATGCATGCTAGACCAAACCGTATATGCATGTGTTTGGTGTAGCTGTTGGCCATAATGAGCATTTGTCCAACAGCTATCTAGCTAAAAGTATTGTCCAAGATCTTGATGACCAATCTTCAGGGTAGGACATTATTGTCAGATCAGTGGGGGTCCAACACCCTGTACCCTCACTGATCAGCTGTTTCCTTGAAGTTATGGTGCTATAAGTTGGCATCAGGACTAAATAGCTCCATCTATTGGGTACTGGACCAGGCTGATAACTGTAGCAGTGCTCCCATTTACTTCAGTTGGAGCAGTGATGCAGTTGCCAGCTTTGTACACTACAAAATAGATGGATTTGCGTAATTCTGGCACTGACTTCTGGTGCCAGACATACAAGCTCTTTAAACAACCATGGGAGAACAATAGTCAATCTCAAGTCACAAGCAGATAGGTATAAAAAAATTGAGCAAAGAAAAACAAAAATTATGGGTGACCTCAATTAAGACTTAACTGTAATAAAATACTATGTGGGGATTTGCTCTGGTAGACAGGCCAAGCGGACGCAGTAAAGAGGCAAAGACCAGTTTGTAATTCAAAAAACGTCAGTGTTTTATTTACACTTATTGCAACAAAACAGTATGGCAGTCCATTTGCAATTTTGGTGTTAGTTCACACCCAGACAGTTGATACAGCAATACAATCACCTGTTATCCTAAGTGTTAATTCACACCCGATCGGCATTACTCAGGACAGAGCAGACCTCTCAAACTCAGGCCTCCAGCCTAGCACATGGCTCAGATTCCAATCCAGCGATTGCCAGAGCTCCTCTGTCAGAGAGAGGTAATCACACCCAGCTGAAACTGCCAGCAGTTTTTTGTTATAGGCCAGTCAAGACCCGGCCTGGAACGTGGGGAGTAGTCACCCACCCAGAACTTTGACTAATCCCAGTAAGAGCCGTCTCGGATCAGCTATACAGCTATAGTAAATAGCTAGGTGTCAAACAGCAACTGCTGCTGACACATGAAAACTGGCTCTTACTCCACCCATGCCAGGAACCTCAGTGCCTTCCTACAACAGTTGAAATGTTGACCCAATAAAAGAGATTAATGAAACAACAAAGCGCTAAACACAAATAACACACAGTGGTGTTGGTGCAAAACTGCTGTGCTGTACCAAAGAAAACGGGTCTCTACCCCTAGAAATCCCTCCTCTAGTGTACCGCTGCACAGGGGAGACGTACAATTGCCCTCGACAGGGCAATCCCACTGTGTTAGTCCTCCTTCCTGACTTATTAGCCAGACTGGAGTGTGTTTCTTTAGACGAGGACTCCTTGCTTGTGTCCATTGATGTTGAGGCCCTGTATTCCTCTATCCCACATCATCTTGGGTTAAAAGCGGTTGAATCTTTTCTGATGACCAGAGGATGCCAGTTTCGGGCACATAACTCCTTTATTTTGCGACTGCTCGAATTCCCTCTCACCTGCAATTACTTTCTCTTTGACGGTACCCTTTTCCACCAGCTCAGTGGCACCGCGATGGGGAGTCCTTGTGCCCCATCGTACAAGAACTTGTTCCTGGGCTGGTGGGAGAAGAGTATAGTCTTCACGGACCCCCTGATCCACTCACAATGGATATTGTGATGTGGGCAAGATTTAAAAATCATGTCTTTATCATATGGCATGGGGCGGGGGTGTCGGGAGGACTTTAAAAATCTACTAGTGGCCTTGAAAAAAAACAATATAGGCCTTAGATTCACTTCTGAAATCACCACAAACTCACTCCATTTTCTGGACGAAGTGGTCGAAAGAGGCCCTGGCGTGGAAATTATTACTAAGACCTTTAGGAAACCCACAGTGACCAACTCCTTATTGACCTGGGAAAGCTATCACCCGAGACCCCTTAAAGGGATTCTGTCACCAGGTTTCACCCCCTCCAGATAAAAATATGGTTATGTTCAGGGAGCTTTAACCATTCCTAATGTAGTCTTATAAATGTAATCTGTAGGCTCATTTTGCTATTACTAACCTGTCATTCATAAAAATAAGGTGCCCAAGGGGATGTAAATGGCTCCAAGCTGCCGCCCGCACCCGCTGCCATTCGTGCCCAGCGCCGCCTCATAATCTTCTGTGACGCCTCCCGCTCTCCCTCCCTCCTCCTCCTGCTGTAAGATTGCTGTGACACCTCCCCCCTCCTCCTGCTGTAAGATTGTTGTGACACCTCCCCCCTCCTCCTGCTGTAAGATTGCTGTGATGCCTCCCACTCTCCCTCCCTCCTCCTCCTGCTGTAACATCGCAATATTACAGCAGGAGGAGGGGGGAGGGAGGGAGAGCGGGAGGCGTCACAGCGATGTTACAGCAGGAGGAGGGGGGCGGGATGGAGAGCGGGAGGCGTCACAGCAATCTTACAGCAGGAGGAGGGGGGCGGGAGGGAGGGAGAGCGGGAGGCGTCACAGCAATCTTACAGCAGGAGGAGGGAGGGAGAGCGGGAGGCGTCACAGAAGATTATGAGGCGGCGCTGGGCACGAACGGCAGCGGGTGCGGGCGGCAGCTTGGAGCCACTTACATCCCCTTGGGCACCTTATTTTTATGAATGACAGGTTAGTAATAGCGTATTTTTAGCAAAATGAGCCTACAGATTACATTTATAAGACCACATTAGGAATGGTTAAAGCTCCCTGAACATAACCATATTTTTATCTGGAGGGGGTGAAACCTGGTGACAGAATCCCTTTAAGCAGGGAATCTTCAAAAGCCAATACCTGAGAATGAGAAGGAATTGTTTAACACTCAGGTACTTTAAAGAGCAGGCAGGGGACCTGCGGGTGAGATTTCATGAAAGAGGATATCTGGATCACATTTTGAGAAAGTCCTATCAAAGAGCCTTGAAAACCAAACGGAACTCTTAAACCCCAAGATAGATCAAAAGGAGAAGGAGTCTATCCGCTTGATAGCCACCTATGATGGTGGAGCGAATGAGGTGAAAAAGATCATTTCTAAACTTTGGGGTATCCTGAAAATTGACCCCGATATTAGGAATGTGATAGCGGAAGCCCCACAAATTACATTCAGGAGGGGACAGAATTTACATGACCTCCTTGTTCACAGTCAAGACAGTGGGACACCCAAGAAGAGCGAAGGGTGGTTGCATCCAATCAGTGGATGTTACCACTGTAGTGGCTGTACAGCTTTCCTACATATACTAGTAATGTGACACAGAAAAAATACTCCATTAAAGGCTTTATCAACTGCCGGTCCAAGGGGGTCATTTACAGGGCAGAGTGCGGCTGTGGAATTAAATATGTGGGAAAAATTACCCGGGAGCTCCGCAGAAGAATTGGAGAGCATATGGGGGGACCTGCGTCACAAAAGGGACACCCCCTTAGCGAAACATGTCGACTTTATACATGGGGTGATTATTCCAGAGTGAAATTTATGGGGATAAAGATTGTCCCCCCGTTAAAGAGAGGAAGGTACTGCAGAGAGAGACCTGGTGGATATTTGAATTGAAAACGACCCAACCAAAGGGTCTAAATGAACAATTATTTTGTGGTTGTTATATCTGATCTCCGCCAGGGACTCCCTCTGTAGTGGAGCCTCAGTGAAGATCCTTTCAGGCTACACAGCCATTGTGTTATGTTTGCCAGGTATAGTTAAAAATGTATTATCCTGTCATTGTATGCCCTATTCAGACTGGGCAGGGTCACTGCACGATGCTGCAGTCTGTAATTGTACATACCAGCGCTGTCAAGCAAATTGCGCTATTTTAGAAGGAGTGACGGGGATGTCTTTGGCTTAACAGATGTCCTCTCTCCCATCCAACCACGCCCCCTAGCAGTGTCACTGAGTGGGTGTGCCAGGGATCCTGAAGGCACACCCACTGCTGACCTGGTGATTGCTGCACCAGCCCCCGTATGATCACTAGACGGTCCATGTGACTGTGAAGTCATGGGCTTCCGATCACGTGACGGGTTACGTGCTGGAGGGGATGCAACGACTGCGTAACGCGACTGCCTTTAAAAAGCGTGAGTGTACAGATGCTGCCGCCACACGCTGCTGCCTTCGGCGCAGCTGATCATTAACAGCTCAAGAAGAAACAGAGGGCCTTTCTCTGTGGGCAAATTTGATGGCTGGATTCTCATCAAACCGCCAAAATGACTGAATAGAGTCATTCTATTTGCCTTTAAGCTAAGGTTGAATTGCTACTTACCATTGCATGAATTGATATTTAAGCTAAATTTGAATTGTTATCTACCATTGCATGAATTGATACTTTATCAATCGCTGTGAGTCCCCGGATGAGTTGGCCCTAGGCCAGCGAAATGCGTTGGGATTAGTTATATTTTTATGCTATCTGTTGCAGAAAAAGCTATATGTACAGGTTACTTGCTGTGGTACCAGGTCTCCCTTTGCTTGCTCCCTTTCCCTGACGAAGCTAAGCAGTCAACTGGCGCAGCGGAGGGACGTCAAGGGACACATTAGGAGGGAGAACTAACACAGTGGGATTGCCCTGTCGAGGGTGATTTTACGTCTCCCCTGTGCAGAGGTACACTAGAGGAGGGATTTCTAGGGGTAGAGACCCAGTGCCCCCCTTCCCTCCCCCTTTTTCCTTTGGTACAACGGGACAGCAGTTTTGCACCAACACCACTGTGTTATTTTGTGTTTTATTAATCGCTTTTATTGGGTCAACATTTTAACTGTGTAATAAAAGTTACCGTAAGTCTTAATTGAGGTCACCCATGATTTTTGTTTTTCTTTGCCAGACATCCAAGGAAACATCTGATTTCCACTGGTGGAGGATGTTGTAACCCTGCATTTCAGATATTAATATTCTATCCTGAGGATAGGAAATCAATATGAATATTCTGGACAACCCCTTTAAGCCTGTGACTGCATACAATTGTTGTAAAAACCAGTTCTAAAACAGCTTTTGTAATAGTACAAACATATGATGCATGTTTACAATGTGTTTACCTCTTATTATTTGACTATTTTAGTATCAGAGCTTCATTAGAGACAGTACATAAAGTAAACAAATAAGAAATTGAGTTACCATCTTAGTGAATTTGTCTCCACATGCCATACGTATCTTCTCTGGGGTTGCGGGACTGTTCATTGTAAAAATGTTAGACAATCCCCTCTCCATTCGAGCAGATGATACAGCATCCTTTATAGCAAAATAGACAACTGATCCCAAAAAGAGAGCTGACTCTCCAATACCCTAGTGTAAGATAGAAGTAAAATATAAAAATAAAAAAAATCAACTTTTGATATGTCATATTGACATTTTAAATTTTTGATTGTTAGGGGTCTCAATGCGGAGACCCTCGATGATTGCTAAAATGAGGAGAAGGAAGTGTTCACAAGACTCTGTCTCTACTCACTGCTCGAGATGGACTTGAGACATGCTCATAGACATTTGTATTGAGCCTGTATTCAGCAATGTACAGAGACAGCAATCTGTGTAAGAGTTACATTATCCTGGTTTTTGTGATCAGTGGGGGTTTTGGCACTCAGTACGTCAGCGATCAAAACTTTTGATATGTTTCTATGACATATCAAAGGGTTGTTAAAAGTATAGGTGCGCTTTAACAATACTGAGTACAAAAACAGTGTTTTCTCAGCCATAGTTATATTTTTTGGGTTATACCACAACTGCTCTATTCTAGAGATAAAGTGCTCTGTAGACACTTTCACCTTTTTCACATTTTAGGTTGCAGCCTTGTGCAAAAATGAAAAAAAGTTCAAAATGTTGCCCATCATTCTGCACTCAGTACCCCATAATGACAAAGACAAAAACAGAATCTTCAAAATCTTTGCTAATTTATTGAAAGGAAAAACTAATATCTTGAATTGACATAAGTATTCAGGCCCTTTACTCAGTACTTAGTTGAAGCACGCTTGTCAGCACACATGTATTTGGTGATTTGCACACACGTATTTGGTGATTTTCTGCCATTCTTCTCTGTGGATCCTCTTGAAGCTCTGTCATGTTGGATGGAGACCTTTGATGGATAGACATTTTTAGTTCTCTCCAGAGATGTTTAAATGGTTTCAAGTCAGGGCACTGGCTGGGCCCCTCAAACACATTCACAGAGTTGTCCCTAAGCTATTCCTGTGTTGTCTTGGATATGTCCTTAGGGTGATTGTCTTGTTGCAAGATGAACCTTCAACCCAGTCTGAGGTCCAGAGGTTCAGGTTTTCATTAAGAATATCTCTATGCTTTGCTCCATTCAGCTTTCCTTCAAGTCTGACCAGTCTCACTATCCCAGCTTAAACCCCCCCCCCCCCCCCCATAACATGATGCTTCTCTTTAGGAATGGTATTGGGCAGTGCCTGGTTTCCTCCAAACATGATGCTAACAATTGAGGCAAAAAAGTTCAATCTTGATTTGATCAGACCAGAGAATCTTGTTTCTCACAATCTGAGAGTCTTTTAGGGGTTTGCAAACTTTCATGTGTCTTTACTGTGGTGAGGCATCTTTCTGTCGACTCTGCTATGAAGCCCAAATTCATAGAGTGACCATTGGGTTCTTCGTCACCTGCCCTTCTCCCCCAATTACTTAGTTTGGTGGGGTGGCCAGCTGTAGAAGGAGTCCTAGTTGTTCCAAACGTCTTCCATTTAAGAATTATGAAGGCCATTGGACACTTGGGAACTTTGAGTGTAGTCCTCTTACCAGATCTGTACCTTTCTGAGCTTTACTGGCAGTTCTTTGCTCCTCATGGCTTAGTTTTTGCTCTCATATGCATTGTCAGCTGTGAGACTTTATATAGGGGCAAATATTTCCAAATCAAGTCCAATCAACTGCATTTACCACAGGTGGACTCCAATTAGGTGCAGAAACATCTTAAAGATGCTCAAGAGGAATAGGAGGCCCTCAGAACTAAATTTCAAGTTTCTGAATACCTGTCCATGTGATTTATTTATTTTTATTCCTAAAATTATTTTTTCACTTTCTCATTATGGGGTACTGAGTGCAGATTGGGGTTTGGGAGTGGAATTGATTTTTTATTTTATTCAGCACAAGGCTGCAACATAGCTAAATTTGAAAAACGTTTACGAGTCTAAAGATTTTCCGAATGTATTGTACTGTATATATTGCTAACTACATATACCAGATAGAAAAATATAAATACTAGGCATTCAAGTGTGAATACCCTTGTAGGGTTATTTTTTTTAATTGCTCTGCCTGTAAAGTGAGTGATTTAGATGATAATCTGACTTCAAAAAGTGAAAATGAGTGATCAACACCAGCAACACCAATCTAATAGTGGTAAGGATAATAGAGGTACAAAAGGGAAATTCAAATAATTAACCACTGATAATTTTTATGTATATATTATATCTAGCTGTACTTACAGAGTAACTGTTGTATCATTTATTTCCATAAATGAATATATGAAACTTTGTAATATATCTTAACAGAGAAAGATGCTTCCTTCTTGTCTTATCAGACTCCTGTTCCTGTTCCCCACCTCCTTGCTAGCTTTGAATTCACTGCTTAAATCTGTATTCAATGAATACAGACTGTCTGCTCACTGAAGGATCAGGATGTGCTACAGAGAGTTAGGAAGCAGGATCCACTATTTCTTCATGTGTAGTCAATGGGCAAACATGATTCCAGCTAGTCTACTGTTGTAATAATTATTCCCTTGCAGCTCAGAAAATAATTTGAATTATAGACATGTTGCAGATTGAAAAACTGCTAAAAACACCAGATACAAGTCATATAATGGCCAGGTATATAGTATTATTCCTCATGTACACCCAAATGGAAGCTTATTTTAAAGAAAAATAAAAATACTAAATAATAATGTCTTTTATTAAATGCTTATATTCCACACAAAATGACAATTCCGGAGCATCAATTCTTTCTGAATAATTGTACAGATGTGTGTAGGATCTTCCGCTTTATTTTCTGTCTGTATATATTGGTGGGATATTGATGTTTTAAATGCCTCTTACCTTGGAAGAATAAATAGCATAGGGGTTTTGTGAAGAAGGAAGTAGTGATACATTGAACTCCTTTGGAATATCATAAACAGATGGGATTTTGTATTCTCCTGGGCCCTTTGCTAGCAATTCACCCTCTGTAGAGTATTTTAGCTCTTCTGTTGTATAAAGTCCCATTCCTTGGACAAAAGCACCTTCAATCTGAGAACAGATACAGAATAAAACCTCTTCACTGGAATGTATTTTACTAGTTCTCATCAATGATATTTTTTTCCATAAAACATCTTTATATCCACAGTATGTTATATAGGGTATTTAAAACCTCATTCAGTTGATCTTAAATGTAACTTGCATGTAAGCTATTCTCATATCACATATATGGATGTATTAGAGGATATAATTATGGTATCTTAAAGTTGTTGCCCCATTATAAACATCTTCAATCCACAGGATGGTAGATAAATGTCTGATTGGTCGTGGTCCGACCATTGGACATGCGCCAGTTTTGAGAATGGAGATCCAATGTTCCCCTTTTGAATAGGCCAGATAGCGGATAAGGTTACAACCTCATTAAAGAGATTTTCTGGTCTAATTAAAGAAAAAAAATTGTATGGCAATTGTGTGTTAAAAAAACAACAACTCACTCACTTTTCCAGACATCCTTTACTGCAGCGCCTGGTGGACTGGAAATTATGCGCACCCGTTCTTGGTCACTAGACCACTGCAATCAATGGCCTCAGCAGTCACGTGCACAAGAACAGCACATCACTAGAGAACATAAGTTTTTTTTAATTACGCTTGACAATCCATTTACTTGACAGAAATTTCCATACAGCACAAGGCAGGTTTAAAGCGCTAAATAATTAGGGTTCACATCACATTTTATGCCTCAGTTTAACATGTACATTAGGAAAAAAAGGATACTAAAATGCAGCACACCACGTGTCACGCACAGTCCGATTACAAAAAGTATGTTTTTTTACAATGGGAAAAAAAAACTATACTTTATTTTTATGTTGGAACTCTATGGTGAACGGATGCCACTGTATGGAATCAGTCTAAAGGCATCATTTAACGTTTACAGTTTTTGTATGTTAAACGGATGGGAAAAACATGATGAGAACTCACCCTTAACACCATGAGCCATTTGATTTAAAGGCTATGGTGACCTTTTCATGATTTTTTTTTTCTATTGAGTTGATCTATTATAAGATTTTATTGAACTAATATGTAATAAACATTATATTTGTAGTTGGATTTAATGACAACTTCTCAATCACTTGATTTCGGCAGCCTGCATGTGTCCACATACATTGCAGGCTGCATAGTCCTGTTCAAAGTACGTCAGATGAGATGTTTGGTGGCTTACTCTGTAGCCCTTATATCTGCTCTCCTGAACAATCCTTTAGGCTGAAATTTTTTTAATTTTATTTTATTTGGTTGTAAATATTTCAACTTAAATGTTTGCTCAGTAGAGCACATATGAGGGCTACACCTCAAGCCATCTGATGAATTCTGAATGAGACTGAACAGCCCGCAATGTATGAGAACACAAGCAGTCTACTGAAGATAATGGTTGAGAATTTTTTGTTAAAGCCAATTACAAAAAGGATTTTTGTCACATAACAGATGAAATTCCATGAAACCTTTTTGATCCAATAATCTTAGAAAACACCCTTCTAAATAGTCTGATGGAACATGCCTCAACATGTACAGGATAAAGCACCGAATAACAAAAAATCGGATACCAATAACTAATGAACAGAGGTATTAATTGCTAAATCACCATAACCGATACCAAGTAAACACAAACCTCCGTATAGAGATAATAAAATGTATTTATTTAATATGACAAAAATACATAGAACGATGGTCAGTAAAATTAGCAGCAAATAGAACTCCCCCCCCCCCCCCCAAAAGAGAGGACAAAGAGGAAGCCACAGAGTCAGCAGGCCACACAGGGAGCAGCAAAAAACAAAATAAGGGAAATAACAGAGCATGCCCCTGCCACTACCAGCACAGTGAGCATATCAAGGTAAAAAAGACCTTTGAAAGTTCATCGCTGGAAAGGCAGGAGAAAAAGATGAGAAACAGAGAATTCGCAGTACTACCGTGTGTGGCACATCAACCCTGCAGCCTCCTCCCTCCGTTTCGCCTAACTAATGAGGACCATAAAAAACATCTGAACGGGGACATGTAAGCAAAATCATAAGATACCATAAGGTGACGCACCAACATATATGCTAAGGACCCCTGACCTCATATAAATAATAGGTTCCGAGGGGTTAGGGTAGACTAAGTAGAAACAGTAATATAGATAGCAAGTCCTCCTATAGTTTGTTGAAGGATCTGGCACAGGACCTGTGTCAGGGTCACATGACTGATGACGCGCGCATCACATTGGTAAGTGCCCTCATATGGTGAAATAAGGTCGCATGATCCAAACTGGCGTCACATGACCAGTAGCGTACACATCGCCAGACTTACATTAAAAGGAAAGAAAATGACCGTGCATTCCAAGCTGGAACGCATCGGCCGAACATAAACAAATTAAAACAAATTAAAACATGCGTCAGCGGGAAACAAGCCAGCCATCCACAGAACAAGTCAGTGAACGGCATCAAATCCCAAATAATCAGATAAATATAACATCATAGATAAATATAACATCGTTAGGTGGAGGAGGCTGCAGGGTCGACGTGCCACACAGGGTAGTACAGCGAATTCTCAGTTTCTTATCTTTTGCTCCTGCCTTTCCAGCGATTAACTTTCTAAGGTCTTTTTTTACCTTGATATGCTCACTGTGCTGGTAGTGGCAGGGGCATGCTCTGTTATTTCTATTTGCTGCTAATTTTACTGACCATCATTCTATGTATTTTTGTCATATTGAATAAAGACATTTTATTCTCTCTATACGGAGGTTTGTGTGTACTTGGTATTGGTTATGAACATGTACAGGATGCAAGAAAAAAAAACCTTCCTCTATATGGAATGGAAGGTATAGGGAGGTACAGTGGAGGGCTCATGCACCTCTATGGCAACCCTACCATGGCTACATACATAACAGAATAGTATTTGCCAGGGGAATACCTTTTTACTTGTAATATACAATACCTGTCCCACATCCACAGCTGGATTAATGCTACAACCAGTATCCATGATGATATCTGCCCTGATGTTCTGTCCATGAGGAAGAGTTGGGAAAGAATATATATATATATATTAATTTTCATCCAAATATAAATGAACTGTCCATTAAGAATTTCTGAGGATACAGTAAGTTGAGCTATATTAGGCCAAGTTCAGTTATTTCTTCAGTTAATTCCATCAGTTATTGTGAGCCCAAACTAGGTGTGGCTCAAAAACACAGAAAGTGAATATCTTTCCAGTATACCTTAGGCTTCACTACTGGTTTTGGCTCACAATAACGGATGGAAATAACTGAACAAATAACTGAAGTGTGAACTTGGCCGTACTCTCAAAGGTACTGCATGTCTGGAACATAATAGAGCGGAAGCTTGAATAGATGGAATACATTTGCCATTGAAAAAATGTTTTAATCCCTTACTTTATAATCTCCTGTTAGACAATCGACTTCCACCTCCGAACAGGCAGCCCCATAAACACAATATTGGAATGGATGGCCTTCTCCTTTCTCCCAGTCCATATAGGTGTCATAACCTCTAATTATAACAAGAATAATATCATCACATCTCAACGAATGAGTGAAATATGATTGCGTTACTACATTCTGTGCAATGAAATGCAGGATTGCTAGATCCCGTTACACCAGACACTAGAGCTGCTCTCTAGGAATTTATCATGAGGGGAATATTTGAAGTCTGGTTTGCTTGAGTCTGTGTTGGCAATCTTTGATCTAAATTTATCAGACTGTGTACATTGTTTGTTAATCTTCAAACCTTTTTGCCTAAAAATGCTACTCAAGTTTTTTTTCTTTTATGCCTCCTGGAGTGAGTTTGCAACCTTTTTTTTTCTATAAATCTGGAGTGAAACTAAACACCAAAGATGTTCACTTTACCACCCACTTGGTGTAAAAATGCAAAAAGTCACAAGTTTCCCCCAAAAAGCTCCAAAAGTCACAAAAGTCCTATTTGTGACTTTCCAAAACCAGAACTCTGGAGTACAGGATGGGATAAATTGCCTCCCATATCTCCAACCTTTTATATCACTATTCTAAAGGTTTTGGAACACTGCATACAGAAAAGATCCACACTTCACACAAGTGATATAAGAGGTCATTTTTTGTGTATCAACACAAAAAAATTATCTACACAAACACTTTCCCAGAAAATTAGTTGTACCTGAAAAATCCGGTGGCAGAAAGGCTTATTCTTTCATAAAAAGCATCTTTCACCTGTCAAAAGTAAATCAATAATGAGAACAAAAGCTACAAATTAAATAAATATAACCTCCAAGCTATAAATGTAATACTTTTACCCAGAAAAGAGTACCGAAAAAAGGTTTATTGTCATATATATGGCGATATGAAATCTAATTAAAAATCTATCATGGGATTTGGGTTGCTCATACATTGTTAAAGCAAATGCCCAAGCTCACAGCAAGCTAACTACCAAGTCACTGGAGGTCACAATCCTCTGACCTCCACAAAAGCAACACTGAATGCAGAACTGCTCACTGAGCAGAGCACTCAGCTCCAGTGCACTTTCAGGAGCAGAATCTATCAGAATTAGGCCTCCTGCACACGACCGTTGTGTGCACCCGTGGCCGTTGTGCCGTTTTCCGTTTTTTTTGCGGACCCATTGACTTTCAATGGGTCCGTGGAAAAATCGGAAACTGCACCGTTTGGCAGCCGCATCCGTGAGCCGTGTTTCCTGGCCGTGAAAAAAATATGACCTGTCCTATTTTTTTCACGGCCAACGGTTCACGGGCCCATTCAAGTCAATGGGTCCGTGAAAATCACGGATGCACACAAGATTGTCATCCGTGTCCGTGATCCGTGTCCGTGATCCGTGTCCGTTTTTTCCTATCATTTCAATGGCAAACTTGACTTAGATTTTTTTTTCATTTTTCATGTCCGTGGATCCTCCAAAAATCACGGAAGACCCACGGAAGAAAAAACGGGCACGGATCACGGACCTACGGACCCCGTTTTTGCGGACCGTGTAAAAAAACGTTCGTGTGCAGGAGGCCTAAAACATCATATTTACACTACTCCTGATGATAAAATCTCCAAAACAGGTTGTGTTTTTACCATTCTACCAAGCCTTTACCTAGTGCTGTCAGCAGTTTAGAATAGTCAATGGAATTTTGAATCTTACCCTTTAAATAAAAAATTTACTTTTCTTTTAGCTTGTCCCATGATGTCAGTTTGACTAAGGCTACTTTCACACTACTGTTTGGTGCGGATCCGTCATGGATCTGCACAGACGGATCTGCACCGATAATACAACCGCATGCATCCGTTCAGAACAGATCCGTTTGTATTATCTTTAACATTGCCAAAATGGATCCGTCTTGAACACCATTGAAAGTCAATGGGGGACGGATCCGTTTTCTATTGTGCCGTATTGTGTCAGTGAAAACAGATCCGTCCCCATTGACTTACATTGTGTGTCAGGACAGATTCATTTGGCTAAGTTTCGTCAGACAGACACCAAAACGCTGCAAGCATCCATTTTGGACCGCTTGTGAGAGCCCAAAAACAGATCTCACAAACGGAAACCAAAACGGCAGTGTGAAAGTAGCCTAACTTTATACCTGGACTTAGTTATACCTTCCTATTTTACGCCTCACTGGCTTTCATTGCTGACCTTTTGTCTGTTCTGAATCTATAGAAAAACATTTGCAACCAGCAGATTTTTGCCTGCTCCATTGTCTTCTCCTATTTATCAGTTTGTGGTTCAGCTGGTCACTGATGCAGACCAAGATTGTTTGGAAAGAAGTTCTTGATTGGATAGCCTTTCTTTAAATATTTGGTCTCTGCTGTAAGTTTTTCGGTAATAGTGTAAGACCTGTGTGTTTGTATCTAACCAATCCCAGTATGTTGTATCCAGGGCCGTCTTTAATATTGATTGGACCCCGGGCAAAAATTTACTTGGGCCCCCTGGATCCTGCCTTCCCACACCTTAGCATGCAATCACGCTCTCCACCACAACACACACACACAAAAATCCACACATCTGGTAGAGTACAGTGAATGACTGTAAATACTTCCAGTTCTGAAGACTCCAGCGGCTCAGGATCAGTGCTCTGGGCAGCTGGGCTCAGGCTGGAAGTGGGCACCGCTCTGCAGGAAGGAGACCAGGGCTCGGCTCACCCTAGTGTTACAGTGCACCCCAGCACCCCACAGTATGCAGTATAGCACCCTATAGTATACAGCACCACACAGTATGCAGTTTAGCACCCCACACTATACAGTACCCCACAGTATATAGTAGAGCAGTATAGCAGCCCACAGTATACAGCACCTCACGGTATACAACACCTCACTGTATACAGCACCCCAAACTATACACGATACAGCCCCCCACACTATACAGTACAGCAGTATAGCACTCCCCCCCACTATACAGGCCCCCCCACACAGTATACAGGCCCCCACACAGTATACAGGCTACACCCCCCACAGTATACAGCCCACCACACAATATACAGCCCATTACACAATATATAGCCCACCACACAATATACAGCCCACCACACAGTATACAGCACCCCACTATACAGTAGTTTACAGTATATTAACATAACAGCCCCTGTCACCTTTTTCTGACGTAATCTTTACACAAAAAAGCTCCACAGTTAACTTCTGTAGGACCTGTGATGACCTCATAGCCATGTGACCAGTAATTGCTAGGTTACTGGTCACATGGTAATGATGTCATTAAGGTCCTAGAGCAAAACTCATTAAGGTCCTAGAATTAAGATCATTAGCACAGTACGATCATGATGCCTCTGTAGCCGACAGCCTGACACCCAGGGCAGTAGCTAGCAGGGCTCAAGAGGCAGCTGCCTTGGGCCCCCCAGGAGCAACTGGGCCCAGGGCAGCTGCTCCTTTTGCCCCTTGGTAAAGACGGCCCTGGTTGTATCTAGTTCCATGTGTAGTACTCTTTATGTAGTTTACTTTTGAACCTGTTCTGAATAAATTCCAGTTCAGCTTTGCTGTTTGGTTTCCTTCTCTGCTGCCATTTGTGTTCAGGTCAGTATTTCAGATGAGGGTGTTCAGTAGGGATATTGTCAGGGACAAGGAGGATCAATGTTGTTTGATTTGTGGGGGAATTTTTAGGGATAAATCTATGGAAGATTCAGGAAAATCTAGAGACAAGGTCAGTTATTGCCTTTTCGCTATTATCTTCATGCATCTGCTTTATTTCCTATCATTATCTGTCTACTTCATTACTTGACTGACATTACCTACTTCCGTTTGTTTCCATTATCTGTTTATTATCATTATTTGGTTTCTGTAATCTAACGATGTGTTCCTACTTCTGTATATTTGTTACTTGCCAGTGTGGATACGCGCTTCCTAATATTATTCTTGCAACTTTCAAGTTGTTATATATTTTGGCCCTACTGTCCTGGGGTATCTCAGTGCTGGGATCACTGCTAGTACCCAGGAAAGGCGACTTCTATAGGTGGAAGGCTACTTTTTCAGTCATGTGAACAATCAGGATCAAAGAAAATTGAAGGGGCACAGCACAGCTGAGTGATCAGTGTTTTAGTGATGAGTAACACGGGGGAGGTCCTGGAAGCCCCAAACCTCAGAATTTTTGCCAGTATCTTTTTAGCCGACTCAGTGGCGTCGCCAGGGGGGGGGCCAGAGGGGGCCACGGCCCCCCCTACATCATGCTGGGCCCCCCCATGTGCCCCCCCAACTAAAATGCGCCCCCCCCCCCAGTGAGCCGCCGCCAGGCACAGGGAGATGAGCACTTCCATTGCGCTCATCTCCTTACTACTGCCTGTGCCAGCGGCATTCACTTGACTGATCCGATCGGAGTCTCTCACCTCACGCTGCTGGCAGCAGGGACTCAGGGAGCCGGAGCCTGAGGGAGGGACGGGGAGGAGCGTAATATGATCTCAGAGTGGAAGCTGGCTTCTGCCAGCCTCTCCCCTCCCCGCCCACCAACCAATCACCGACCAGAGCTGAGGGGGCAAGGCAAGCACAGCACTAGCAGCTCTGACTCCAGTCACACAAGTGCAGGGAGTCTATGAATAGAAATGAATCGAATGAGTCACAAGTTAAAAGAATCTAAAGATCCGACTTAGTTTGTGACTCATTCGATTCATTGAGTTAAAAGAGCCGTGAGTCAGAGGGTAGAACAGTTTACACTGAGGCTGAGGCTGTCTGGCTGCTTTTGTTGCAACAGATAGGAGAAGTGACAGATGACACAAGAGTTTAGATTACAGGTTGAATTAAATTAACCCCTTAGAATCAAATTGGCTTCTCAGGAGATATATATGTTAAAGGCATCTCATTCAGTAGCTATATAACTAAGGGCCCTTTCACACTTGCATTGTCCGGATCCGGCGTGTACTCCACTTGCCGGAATTACACGCCGGATCCAGAAAAACGCAAGTGTACTGAAAGCATTTGAAGACGGATCCGTCTTCAAAATGCTTTCAGTCTTACTATGGCACCCAGGACGCTATTAAAGTCCTGGTTACCATAGTAGTAGTGGGGAGCGGGGGAGCGGTATACTTACCATCCGTGCGGCTCCCAGGGCGCTCCAGAGTGACGTCAGAGCGCCCCAGGCGCCTGGGGCGCCCTGACGTCACTCTGGAGCGCCCCGGGAGCCGCACGGACGGTAAGTATGCTTCCCCGCTACACTTTACCATGGCTGCCAGGACTTTAGCGTCCCGGCAGCCATGGTAACCATTGAGAAAAAGCTAAACGTCGTATCCGGCAATGCGCCGAAACGACGTTTAGCTTAAGGCCGGATCCGGATCAATGCCTTTCAATGGGCATTAATTCCGGATCCGGCCTTGCGGCAAGTGTTCAGGATTTTTGGCCGGAGCAAAAAGTACAGCATGCTGCGGTATTTTCTCCGGCCAAAAAACGTTCCGGTCCTGAACTGAAGACATCCTGATGCATCCTGAACGGATTTCACTCCATTCAGAATGCATTAGGATAAAACTGATCAGGATTCTTCCGGCATAGAGCCCCGACGACGGAACTCTATGCCGGATCCGGACAACGCAAGTGTGAAATGTATCGTTGTTATAGCTGCCCTCCCCCCTACTTTTGTCCTGGCCCCCAGTGTGCCCCCCCAAAATTTGAAAGCTAGAGACGCCACTGAGCCGACTTGCCCCCATCCGTTAAGCACCAGCTCGGAGGCACCACTGACGGCTCGCCCAAATTCCGCCACAACCTACCACCAGCCATAGGAGTCCAGCCCCAACCGTGGAGCCCTCCCATCCTCGTCACCTGAATCTCTCCAACTTCAAGGACCTCCCACCGCCACAAACGCACATGCTTGACACCTTAACCCTGTGCGTCCCTCCACATTTGCAAAGCTGTCTCAATGCCCTCCTGTATGGCCAGACACCGCATATCAATCCCCACTGCGTTCAAGTGAACACCGTCAGACCGTCAAAAAGCCCCGACCCTTTTTTCCAGTTCGGTATGCCGTACTACCACTGCCCCATTCCTTGCCATGAACCGCCCTATGGCCCGGCTAGCTTTTATCCTAGCCTTATTTATCCCCTCCACCGACCGCGCTCCCCTCCACACTTTGCGGGAAACAATGTCCGACCAAACAGAAATAAGACCCGGGAACAGCGCCCACAACCGGAGTAGGTCGAACTTAATATCCTTTACTAATTCCCGCAACGGCCGCACTCCCAAATCGTTGCCCCCCACGTGCAACACCAACACATCCAGCGCCCTATCCAACCTAACAAACTTGTGGACCTCAGATAACATGCCCCCCCACACCATTCCCCTACGCCCCAACCATCTTACCAGCGCTACCAACCGGTCAAACCCCAACTGTTGCCCATCCGGCCGAACCGCTGCCCGGATGGCTCCCCATAAAACATACGAGTGACCCATTATCCAGATTAGCGCTGGGTCGGAATCTGTAATAAAACAATAAGATCAAAAGCATACCATATGGGATGAGACAAAGTACAATGCAATACCCCAAACGATCTGGGCGTATATATGATCTAAAACGAATAGATTCCCACCTCCCTATCCGCATTATCACGTCCTGCCCCAACCCCCGTATGGCCGCCTCTGTCGCTGCCCCGATTCTAAGAGAGTGGCTAGAGTAACCCCCCAAGCTCTATGCCCAACTGCCCCAGACACCGCCTGAAGACCGCTGTGAATTGGGAAAGGAAAGACCCGTCCGCATGCACTAAGAGAGGGAAATTCGTCTCCATCACCGCAACCCCGTACTCCCTCAAGCAGTATACCGGACACATCGCGCAACCCTGGACTGCGAAAAGAACAACCTTCCGACCTCTTCCTTCCCCATCAGTTTTTGATCGTCTAATACAAAATTCCATCCTGTCCGGAAAAAGGTCCACGTCATACCTGAACAAGCCACCCTGTCTCTTAACCGATGGAGAAACCAACTCGCCCAAACGTAATGCCCTGAAAAATGCTAGCAAAAAAGCCAACCGAAACAAACGCAACTCCCACGACGAGGCACAGAAATCGACTAATTGTTCACCCAACCTCAGCAGCAAAGCAAAAGACAGCGGTCATCCTCCCCCGACTGAGAACACTGCCAACCCTTTAAAGCCCTCACCACCAGAAAGGACTTGGTGATGTCCGACAGGTTTCTAAGACGAAAACTGAAAGCCAATCCCGAAACCCAACTATTAATTCTAGAGATAGACCACCCCTCCTCTCTACAATGCCCAATGAACAACAGCAAGAGAATTTCGAAGTCATCTGTCACAACGGCCAACCTGGCCTTCCATTCCTCCCAGCATTGCCATGCCCTATTGTATGTCTCCCACGTACCGGGTGCAAGTGAAGCCCATATGAGACCCGCTACGGTGTCTCCAGGAGTTCCCACAGACAACTCGGGCAGAAACGCTCCCACTGTGAATGAGAGAGGGCATCAGCAATACAGTTATCAACCCCTGGTACATGCACTGCTACCACCCAAGCATTGAGTGACAAACACTCCAACACTAGCCTCTGCAATAGACACACCACTAACGGTGAAGAAGCCGACAACCCGTTAATCGCCTGCACCACCCCCAAGTTGTCACAGTGGAAACGGACCTTCTTGTTCCTAAAATCCCCCCCATAACATTACTGACACTACAATGGGGAACAGCTCCAGCAACGCTAAATTCTTGGTATCAGGCCAAACCCCCGCACACCACTGCCCCCCACAATAGACCCCGAAACTGCCTCCCCCCGCAACGTCAGAGAAAACGTCGAAATTAAAGGAGTCTACCGCTTCACCAATAAACAGACCTCTGCCATTATAACGCTCCAGAAACGATGCCCAAACTTGCAAATCCGCCCTAAGCTCTTTCCCCAGTCTAATAAAATGATGCGGTGCTGCCAACCCTAGCCGTTGCCGCCGCCAAACGCCTACTAAATACTCTACCCATGGGGATAATCCTACAAGCAAAATTTAGCTTCCCCAGGAGTGACTGTAGGCTTCGCACTTGAATTTTGGGCAGTCGCCGAGCCCTGTCCGCTTCCTTTTTTAGGTCCTCAACCTTTTCTAAGGGCAGCCTACATTCCATCCTCACTGAGTCAATCACTATGCCTAGGAAACTCAATTCCGTGGCTGGCCCCACCGTCTTCTCTGCCGCTAAGAGAACCCAGAAGGAATCAAACAACGCCTCATCATGTGCAACAGTAAAGAGCACACCCTGGATCCCGGGGGGCCAATACATAAGAAATCGTCCAGATAGTGAATAATTGAATCACAACTGGAGGATTCCACTACCGCCCATTCTAAAAAAGAGCTAAACTTCTCAAAATACGTGCATGACAACAAACACCCCATTGGCAAACAACGATCAACAAAAATGTTACCCTCCCAAAAACATCCCAACAAATGCAGGCTATCTGGGTGTACCGGCAACAGTCTAAATGCTGACTCGATATCCGTTTTCACCATCAATGCACCCCTCCCGAACTTCTTTTTTTATCAATTGTCTTTTTATTGAGTTTTTCCAAGAATAAACACGTACACATGAAAAAACATGACTTCGGAGTACATTACTTATGGTACAGAAAAAGAATCAATGGTAATTGAGCAGGAAAATAGCATACCTTTACATTGAATAAGTCTGAAAAAGTACATATACAATAGTCATGGATGAGTATGTACTATAAGAAGCGCCTATAGGCTATTAAAGTAACAAAGCAACTGTATTTGCATTAACTATGCAAAGTTATACAAAATGTAATGTAATAAAGATACAGACGTACAGTGGGGAATGACAAGACTAGACACATTAGGATTAGGATGAAGGGAGTAAGGTGAAAGCTCAGTCAGTTGAGACATCAAACACCATGTCCCATTGCTTCCAGACTTGGTCAAATTTATCTACCGAGGCAAGCAGTGTAGCCGACATGTGCTCGAAGCGTCTAACTTCTAATACACTATGTATGAGGTCAGTTCGTGTTGGGCAATCCGTCCTCTTCCAAAATCTTGCTAACAAACGCCTAGCTGCAGTCAAGATGTATAACATTAACTTTAATAGGTGCTTCTTCAGAGGTATGTGTGGGATATTCAGCAGATATATATAAGGATCTAAGGGGAACCTCACCTCAAACAGACTATATAGGATTTCCTGTACCATATTCCAGAATGGGGTTAGAATCTGGCATCCCCAGAAGATGTGAATATGTGAACCCTCCTCCGTGTTGCATCTCCAACAGCGATCCGAAATGTCAGGGTTAAACTTATGTAACAACTGTGGAGTGTGGTACCAGAACATCATTATTTTGTAGGTGTTCTCTCTATGAATAGCACAAGTAGATGTCATCGCAGCTCTCTGCCAGATTATCCTCCAATCATCTACTGAAATGGAACGGTGCAGGAGGGACTCCCATTTAGACATGTACGAATGACGGATAGATGCAGGAGAGGGCGGGGAGGAGAGGAGCACATATATTTCGGATATAAGACCCTTAGTAGACTCTGAGAGCTTACACATCTTCTCAAAAGACGTGGGGATAGATACTTGTCTTGAGTGAAACAACGCAGTAAACAAATGTTGGATTTGCAAGTACTGATACCTAGTGACTTCCGTAAGTGACCTAGAACTTCGAAGTTCATCTAATGACAGTAATTGCAGCGTCCTATAATCAATCATATCTGCAAACCTAAACATTTTCTTGGCAAACCAAGGTTTAAAAAAGGACACCTCTGACCCAGCATTGAAAAGCGGCGTAAACAGAAAAGATGTCATGGAGGATTTCTCAGAAACCAGAGAGAAACGGTGCTTACAATATTGCCATATTTTGTATGTATGTAGCATTGGACCTAATAAATCTGGTAATTGAATTTGAGGAATTGGGGACCACAACAAAGAGTTAGGGTGTATTGGAGCAATCCACAATTTTTCGATTTCCACCCACCTGGAGTAAGCATAGAGTTTAGACCATGCTGGCAATCGTCTAAGATGCGTGGCCCAATAATATTTGGCTACATCTGGGACCGCCAATCCTCCATGAGACTTCAGGGCCATAAGGGTACTACTAGCTATCCTGTGTCTCTTCCCATTCCATATGAATTTGAATATCCCAGCCTGCAATGCCCAAAGTTCCGTCCCTGGTACATGGACCGGGAGGGTCTCAAATAGGTAGAGTAATTTCAGCAAAATAGACATTTTAACTGCCGCTATGCGGCCGAACATGGATATGGGAAGAGACATCCATTTAGCCATTTGACGCTTAAGTTCCTGAAAAAGGGCAGGAAAATTATGAGTATATATAGAAGAATACGTTGCCGCCAAATTCACCCCCAAATAACGCAGGGCAGCATCCTGCCATCGAAAATGATAATTGGATCGTAATGTAGCTAGAACGTCTGCCGGCACATTCAAGGGAAGAGCTTCTGTTTTCGAGGAGTTAATCTTATATCCGGAAAGCCGACTATACAGTGTTAACAAACCAAATAAATTGGGCAGGGTAATATGTAGGTCTGATAGAGTAAGTAGAACATCGTCTGCAAATAGTGATATTTTATATTCAACTCGGTTGACCATGATTCCATGAATGTCTGGGTGGGATCTGACTGCCGTAGCTAAGGGTTCAATACAAAGCACAAACAGGAGAGGGGAGAGCGGACATCCCTGCCTGGTGCCGTTTTTTATCGGGAAAGGAGCTGAATTTGCATATGGCAATTTAATTGTCGCTGTAGGACGGCTATATAGTGAATGGAGGGCTGAGAGAAAGGGACCAGAAAATCCAAAAGCTTGCAAGGTAGAAAACATAAACGACCAACTTAAGCGGTCAAACGCTTTTTCAGCGTCCAGGCTCAATAGTAATGCCTGTTGGTGTTGCCTATTGACAATATCTATTAAATTGATAAGTTTTCTCGTATTATCTCCACCCTGACGACCTCTCACAAAGCCAACCTGATCTGAGTGTATCAGTTGCGGGAGCCAATGCGCCAACCGATCTGCCAACAGCTTGGTGAATATCTTCAGATCAGAGTTTAGAAGAGCAATAGGGCGGTAGTTTGCGCAATCTAAGGGGTCCTTTCCCGGCTTCGGAATAAGGGTTATATGGGAATGAAGCATGGTTTCTGGTATAGCTGTACCTTGTAAGAATGAGTTAAACAGCGTACACAAATGGGGTATGAGAAGAGATGAAAAAGTTTTGTAGTAAGAATAGGGTAACCCATCCGGCCCAGGTGACCTGCCATTAGGTAACTGGGAGATCACCCCCTGAATTTCTTCAGCTGTGATCTGGGCATTAAGCGCAGACCTTGCCTCTGATGATAATTTGGGTATACTACTTTGAGCTAGGAAAGAGTTAAATAGTGTCTGGCGATCAGCTGGGTCGGAGGGTGTCTGTGGTGTAAGGGAGTATAAAGAAGCATAGTATTTCTGAAATTGGTCGAGTATCGCTTTGGGGTCATATATCATGTCTCCATTGCTCTTTCTCAGGGACATTGGGGTAGTAGCCGCGGTTGAATCCCGCAACTGACGGGCCAAGATAGTGTGTGATTTGTTCCCCCACATGTAGAACCGTTGTCGCGAATATAGTAGGAGTTTACCCGTTTTTTCAAAGGCCATCTCACGCAATCGAACTCGGAGGAGTACTATACGCCTTAGCAAGTGACAGGAGCGATGAGATCCCAGACGGGCTTCTAACTGTTTTAGCTGGTCAAGGGTGTTATTATAGCGGAGATTATAATCCCTTTTCAATCTGGTGCTGACACTAATACATTTGCCTCTAAAAACGGCCTTATGCGCTTCCCACAATATAGCTGTAGACGGGGCCGAGGGCTGATTAAACGCAAAGTATTCCTCCAAGGAACTTCCTAACTCCTGCCTAGTTGGCAATTTAGTCAGCAGAGATTCATTAAGCCGCCAGTGGCATATCCTAGGGCGGGCACCCCCAGGATTAAACGTGACAGAGATCGGCGCGTGGTCTGACCACGTAATATTGCCTACCTCAGCATCTGTCATCATTCTAAGGGCAGGAGTATTCCCAAAGAAATAGTCTATACGTGTATGAGTCCTGTGGGGGTGGGAGTAAAATGAATACGTCCTAGCCGAGGGATGATTAACCCTCCACAGATCATACAGAGCATATTGTCTGATGAGCTTTCTAAAGAGACGTGATATTTTCCGTTGGGCCCTAGACGGTGGTGTGTTTCCCTGAAGGTAGCCTATCCCAATGCTCAGAAAAAGCGACATTAAAATCTCCACCTATAACAAGCGCTGCTGGCAGATAATCCTCTAGTTCTCTAAAGACCGTCTTCAGGAATGGGATCTGATTCGAATTTGGGGCATAAATATTACATAAGATGAGAGGGGTACCGTGGAGGGAGGCCTGGAGTATTATATATCTACCGTGGCTATCAACCCGTGTGGATTCAACTTGTATAGGACAGGTAGTAGATAAAAGAATAGCAGTCCCAGCAGTCTTTGTGTCAGCAGTGGCTGAATATATTCGTGGGTAAGATCGGGCCGCAAACTTAAAGGAGCCCTCTCTGTCAAAATGCGTCTCCTGCAGGAAAACAACGTCTGCTTTTTGAGATTTACATTCAGTGAGAGCCAGACGTCTTTTTGCATTAGAGTTGAGACCCTTAACATTCAAGGAAATGCACTTAATCATGAGTGTATGTGGTAGAACAATACTTGCCAATGACCAGAGAAGGACCCTGCAGTGGGCATCTTCCTCCATTTACTGAAACTCGTCTCAGTGTAACATCATTAAGGAACCTAGGGGGGAGAGACAGGAGGGGAGAAGGGAAGACAAAGGACAACATATACGACAATAAACAGGATATATAATTCTGAACAATGGGTGTGACCACCCAGTCAGGACTCAAGATAACATGGGCTAAAGTGAAAAAAAAAGCCCGCGTCTGTCCCACCTCAAAAATCAGAGTGAGGGAAAGAGAGAGGGCAACAAATAGAGTCCCGTCGGTAGGGACCTGACTGGACGCCATAACAGGCGTGGCTGTAACAATAGCTCAGGGGACACCTGAGACAGATCAGGTCAAAAAGATAAAGAGATAAACAATGCACTGAAAAACAATTACGTTAACTCTTAGAGCTGCTGCTCAGAACAGTCGTCTGAAGGCCTCAGAGGGGGTCAGATCCCCTAAAAAAAAAAAACGTTCAAGGAGGCGCGTCACGATGGGGAGATCCAGATGTACTCGCTTGGGATGGAGGTCGGTTTCTCTTCCGCTGGACAGTGTGCCATGATGGGGCAGGAGCTGAGGGAGGGTCTGGAATCTCCCAGTCATCAAGGGCCGGCGTGTTAAGGCCCAAAGAAGAACAAAAACGGGATAAGTCCGCGTGTGTGCGCAATACTGAGGATTTGCCATTTTTCGTAGCAATTAAAGCAAAGGGAAAGCCCCAACGGTATGGGATTTTGAGATCTTTCAAACATGCTAAGAGAGGTTGAAGATTTCTCCTTTTCTGTAAAGTCAGCCAAGATAAGTCCTGGTATAGGTGAACGCTTGAGCCTTTAAAAGAGATCGTACGTAAAGCGCGTGCTTTGACCATAATGGATTCCTTCAGGCGGAAGTCATGCAGGCAACAAATCACATCTCGTGGTTGTGACGTAGTGTTTTTCGGCCTAAGCGCTCTGTGAGCTCTATCAAGCTTGATGGCCAGCGGTGTTTGGGGCGCCAAAATCAAATTAAAGAGTTCGTTCAATATAATGTCCAAGTCCTCATCGGAGTCCGATTCTTGCAAACCCCTCACCCGTATATTATTACGGCGTCCTCTATTGTCTAGATCTTCCAGATGATTAGTATTCTCTTTAATAGCTTGGGATTGAGTGGCTATAATAGACTGTAGCTTAGACACATAACGCCTGGTGTCATCATGCTCCGTTTCAATCTGATCTACACGAGCAGACACTTGTTGAAAGTCCATTCTTAAAGAGGAAATTTCTGCTTTAAAGGCATCATGCACCCCAGCCACCATTACTTTAAAATCCTCTTTTGTGGGCATCTGCTGCAGAGCCTGCTGCAGAGACTTCATATCCTGGGAAGCGCAGGGGGGATCATCGCCATTCTCATCCCCAGAAACTGCATGTTGGCTCCACACATTTAGTTCCCCAGGGGGATGCAAAGGGACCGAGGCTGTGTCCGCCTCAATATCAGGGCCGTCTCCCCACTCTCGGCGGCGTGCCGGTGTAGCCGCAGGCTGCCTGGCCTGTTTAGGAGCCGTTTTGGGCGGCATATTAGAGGCTGTAAATTGGGAACCCTGTAACCAGCCAGGGGACTCCAGGCACAGGTTAGTAGTATCGGTGGGCCGAATCGGCACAAAATCTGCAGCCAGGGGGCAAAGAGAGGACTCCCCTGCTATTACGCCGCTGCGCTCACCTGCCGTGGTAGTGAAGGCGGGAGCCGCCGGAGCTGTAATGGCGCCTGCGACGAGATGCTGGAGAAGGCCGCACTGGGAAGACGGGAGCTGAGAGCCGCGGGTGAGGTAAGCATCCAGGGTTCTTTCCCCTCGGGAGGACGGGTGTGTAGTGGGCTTCTTTAGGGGCAACTTTTTCCCCATGTGACGCGCCGCTGTAAGCGGAATTGGCCCAAGTTAGAAGCAGGAGCAGCGGAGCTCAGGGATCACGCCGCCATCTCTGTAGACGTCCAGGCCACGCCCCCCCCTCCCGAACTTCTTAACCCACTTCACTGCCGCATCAAACGAGGTATAGATTACCGAGCACAGTGTCGGGTCAATAGCGTCGTTGACCGATGATCCCTTCGGAAAGGATAGATGTTGAATCAGGCGAAACGTATTCGCCTCCTTCTTTGGGACCACCCCCAGAGGCGACAAACGCAAGTTCTGCAAAGGTGGTAGCAAAAACGGGCCAGCCATCCTTCCCAATCTAACCTCCTTTTCTAACTTTTTTGTAACCACCTCTGGGTGCTCCCTCGCCGACTGCAAATTCTTCTTAAGCAACACAGGCCCCGATGGAATAAACAGAATTTTAAATCCCCCCGAAAAACCTTCCCGCAACAATTGCGCAGCCCCCCTATCCGGATATCTAGCGAGAAACCGGTCCATCTCTTGCAGACGCACCGGTGTCTCCCCCTTTTCCAGAACCCTCACCCCCCCTTCTGTTTGGCCCCTCTAAAACACTGCGCGGCTCTGTGGGACCCGCCACAAGTGGAACATTCATGCTCGAATTTGCACTTGGCTCCAAATTTACATCCCCCTTCATTGAATAAAAAACACAACCCCTTTGCGGATGCTGCCGCAAATCCAGATTGTTCCCCCACCCCTGATTCGCTTAGAAAGGGCTGGCCTGACTGAACCGGCGCCGTCACTTTTAGCCACAAAGCGATATCCTTGTGGTCCCATTTGATACTAGGGCATACCGCCTTCCGCTGCCTAAACTGCTCGTCGTAACGCAGCCAGGCCATACCCCCATAAGCACGGTAAGCTTCCCCAATAGCATCCAGGTAACAAAAAAGCGCGTAGCAGCACTCCGGCGCTTTCTCACCTGTCACACTGGCCAATATCGCGAACGCCTGCAACCAGTTAGGGAACGTCCGCGGTATCAGTCGGTGCCTACACTTCTCCTCGTCCTTCCTCTTACCCTCATCCTTTCGCGCCCTATCCAAATTGAACCTGTCCAAAGGGAATAGGGAAAACATATCCACATACTCCCCTTTCCAAATGCGCTCCCTAACCTCCTGCTTTAAATGTGCCCCCAACGGGCCTTAAAAACAAACAATAAACTTCACCCTTTGCCCTATCGTCTAACCTCAGTACGTCCTCCTGTTCAGACCCAACCACCTGCGTCTGTACTGACGCTGAAGTACCACATGAAACCACCGTGGGTGTACCCGAAGCTGGCGGCCCCCCCGCATCCACCCCCACGCCCCACGCCGGCAATGGCCCTGACGCCACCGACCCGCCAATGCCACCACCCAGGCCCCCCAATGGTAACGCGGGATTCCCTGCCGCCCCCAAAATCCCTAGCAACCCCACCAGACCATTCAAGAACTGGCCCAGCCCCTTACTCAAGTCTGACTGAGGCCCCCCCAGACACTAACTGACATAAAGGTCCCCATAGTGCCTCACCTGGGTGCTGTAACCCCATCAGCCGAGGGTCCTGAATCCTGACGCCCGGTCCTCAGAGACAGTCCTGGCACAGCGAGCTCCCACGGATGTCCCCCTGGCCGGGCTGGGGCCAGGAACGTAATCTTCCGAATCTTCCCTGGATACAACTTGCGCAGCGACACCTTCTTCCTCGACTTGCCTGACCGACGAGGGCCTGCTGTCGTGGTCCGCAGCAGCCCCATGCCCTCTGGGATACTGCTCAAGCTGAGGGGCCTCATCCACATCCAGATCCTGGAGAGTGCCCGCCGTTCCTGACCACAAGGTGGCGCTGCTGCGCTGCTGAAGAGGCCTGCTGAGGCCTGCACAAGGGCTCCGCCTACTGGCTGGATTCCTTCCACGCCTGGGCGCCCGGGCAGGAGCGGCACCTGGTGCCTGCAGGCGTGAAGGGTCCTGTGAAGCAGGTCTCCGTCTTCGGCGCTGAGCCCGAGGGGAGGCCATGTCTGGGCTAAGGCGCGCCGGCGGACGGGACCGCCGCGGTCGGGGTGCCGGTGGCTGAGGCGGAGCGGGTGCCTCAGCCGACCTCTGAGCAGCTGCTGGACCTGTTCCTGGAGCCAGCCGGGTCCTCGAGCAGCTGCCGCCGACCTGAGATCCGCCAAGAGGGAAGCTATATCTATGGTAAGAGCAGGTGTGCGCAAGTGAGTGCAGATGTGCGCAGCTCCGATTTTCCATAAAATGGCCTCCTTTTTCCCAGACCCTCACCCTTTTAACCCCTCGCTCCGCACCACCCCCATCACTTGACTTGGCCACTCGGCTTCCCAGGGGCTCCCTCAAACCAGCCCCCCGTCATGGTCGCCTCCCCCCAAGGCTACGCCCCCAGTCCGGCTCTTTCTGTCTGTGTGGGCCTGACACACACTGGCTTGCAACTGCGATTACATCACAGTGAAAAAATAATTTGACTTTTTTTTATCTGCAAGGTATTGTGACACCCTGTAACGGTATGAGTGGTGGCCTGGCCAGTGGGCACAGTACAGTCTGTGTGGGCCTGACACACACTGGCTTACACTTTTTTTATCTGCAAGGTACTGTGACACCCTATATGAGTGGTGTGCACACAGTACAGTCTGTGGGCGTGCAGCCTCTCACACACGGGCATGCAACTGCAATATTTATATATATATTTATATATTTAAAAAAAAGCAGACTGATGTACCAGTCCTAAAAAGGGCTTTTTGGGGTGCTGTCAGGACGCTGTCTTTACAGCAGATGAGTCTGTGGACACAGAACACTGCCCTAGCTAACGCTTTCCCTATTAGATCAGCAGCAGCAGCACTGTCCCTCCTCTCACTAAGAATGCTTCCGAATGAATCTAAAATGGATGCTGTCCAGGAGGTGGGAGGGTCTGGGAGGGAGGGTCTGCTGCTGATTGGCTGGAATGTGTCTGCTGACTGTGAGGTACAGGGTCAAAGTTTGCTCAGTGATGATGTATAAGGGGCGGACCAAACATCGCATATGTTCGCCCGCCGCGGCGAACGCGAACAAGCTATGTTCACCGTGAACTGTTCGCCGGCGAATAGTTCGGGACATCACTACTGACTATCTGTAAGGTCCAGACAGGACTGTACTCTGCTGTTGTGCAAACCTAACATTCATGTGACAACACTTTAAAGGGGTTGTCTAAGTTAAGTAAAAACTTTGGCAGCCCCTGTAAGTGGTCTAAAATAACAGAATTATTGATACTCACCTGTTTTCTTCCCTGATGCTTCCTGTGCTGTGTCCTGTCCTCCATTTTCCTGGCTGCAGTGGTGACGTTCTGAGCCCACAGGTCAGCACTGAAGCCAGTCACTGGACTTAACTTGTATATGCTGAGGGCAGTTATTGGCTGCACAGTGAGACCTGTGTGCTCAGAACGTCACCACTGCAGCCAAGATGACTTCAGCAGTGGGGAGAATTGGAGGACATCACTGGAAGTGGCAGGAGAGAAAGGGGGTAAGTATGGCTTCTTTGGTTATTTTAACACATTTACAGGGGCTGATAGAGTTTTTACATAGTGGAATCACATTATTATGACAACTTTCTATTTTCAATGTTGACAGGACATAGCTCATGAAGGAAGGAAGTCACTTGAGCTGGCAGAAAAGGCTTCTTTTTTCGTGGCAGTATTGGAATTGGACATCCGTTGATTGGCAAAGGTTTGCCTCCTCCGATGAGTCACGTTTTCTACTTCATTGAACAGATGGATGTTGGCATGTCAGGCAAGAAACATCAGAGAAGAAACGCCCTGCAACCATTGCTGGAAGATCACAAGCTAGCGGTGCAGCATTATGGTCTAGAGAATTTTTGTGGCCTTCTCTGGCCCACTCATCCATGAGGAAGGCACTGTCAACCGAGTTGGGTATGAATCCATTCTTGAAAATCACGTACACCCATACATGCTAATTGTCTTCCCTGGGGTGGATGGGATTTTCCTGAAAGACAATGCGACATGTCACTGTCACGATCCCTCCCATGACAGAGGTGAGAAGATCTGAGAGACTGGTGGTACATGAGGGTATCTGACAGTCTCTCTGTTTTCTCCTTGCAGTGTTGTTGTTTGGTACCACACCTCTTGTTAGGTACAGCTTGAGGTCATTACTGAGGTTCTATTTAGCTCTGGCTCACACTGCTTACCATGCAGTTGATATTTCCTGCTGGAGTTGGTTGAGCTGGTGTGTTTTTCCTTTGAATATCTGGCTCCTCAATTCTTCTTTAAGCTAAGTGTATTTTGTTTTTCATTTTGTTGTTCGCTTGTGTTTGTTGTTTTCTAGGCCTCAGGGAGACGCTGGTTCCTTCCTCTGGGAAGGAACCAGTAGTCTCATTCCCTGCCACCACTCCTAGGGCTTTCTATGGTCTCCAGGGCTAAGGTTCCGGTGTATGAATACCTTCAGGGTCTACTCATAATGGCAGGAGTCAGGGAGAGGTCTAGGGATTACTAGGAGGTCACCATCCCTCTCCCCTAGCCTTGAGGCCTAGACTCCGGTCTATTTACTTCTGTGTGTTATCTGGTGTTTTCCCCTCCCCATTACCTGTGACATTATCAACCGCCAAAAAAACGTAATTTTGTTTGTGTCAGTGCAGTGATTGATACTGTTTCTGCACTGGTCGATTGTATGCATTGACTGTCTTTGGAGGTGCCTGACCTCCACACGACCATCTCGCAGTTTCAGAGACCACAGGCGACGGCTTCCAGCAGTGGGAACCAGGCCTGCCCGGAACCTAAGGTCGCTCTCCTGGATAGGTTTTCCGGGGAAAGTGACAACTTTGTTCGGTTCAGGGAGTCGTGCAAACTATATTTTAGACTACGTCCTAACTCTTTTGGGGACGAGAGTCAAAGAGTGAGGATTATTATTTTGTTACTGAAAGTAGACCCTCAGTCTTGGGCTTTTTCTTTGCCGACCGGATCCAAATCCCTCCGGTCGGTAGATTTATTTTCAGAGCTCTGGGACTTATCTACGATGACCCTGGCCGAGACTAAGTTGCATGGTTTACAGCAGGGAGAGTGTTCTGTTGAGTCCTATTGCTCTGAATTTAGGAGATGGGCAACTGATACTGAGTGGAATGACCCAGCCCTCTGTAGTCAATTCTGTCAAGGGTTATCCGAGAACCTGAACGACACATTGGCATATTGGAGGCAGCCATGTCTCTGGCTGTACGTATTGATAGACGCCTGAGGGAGAGATCTAAGGTTTCTTTCGCTCAGGACGCACTATCATATGGGGAGGCGGCCATTTCCAACATTTTGGGTAGGGAAGCACTTGAGCTCATGCCTGATGATGAGCCAATGCAGTTGGGAGAAGTCACTCCTGGACCTGGTAAAAAAACGTTAGAGTTAAGAAAAGACTCTGCTTTTTCTGTGGTAAAGGAGGACATTTTGTTAACGTATGTCCCTATATTAAACGTCAAGGTGAAAAAGGAAAAAAAAAAACCAATGTGTTTAGTACTCTTCTCACTCTTGTCATTTACCTGTAGTACCTGATTTCTCCTGCCTGCCAAGGTGGCGCTAGACTCCAAAATTGTAGGAATTGAAGTATTTATTGATAGTGGGGCAGGGATTGACCTAGTGGATGGTCAATTCATCTGTATGCATGGTTTGACAACAAGCGCATTAGACAAAAATATTTCGATGTTTGCGATTGATTCCGCTCCACTCTCACAAAAGTATTTGTCACAAAAGGTACAGGATATTTGCCTAAAGGTGGGAGATTCTCATCAAGAATACATTTAATGTTTTGTGCTGGAGGGTCTGTCTGCTCCTCTGGTACTAGGTTTACCGTGGTTATCCAAACATAACCCTACCATCGATTGGCAAACGAGACAGATTCTTGATTGGAGTGATTTTTGCATAGACAACTCCTGAGGAAGCAGAACGGCGAAAAGTATGTCGAGGAGATAGCGTCCACCTGTCTTGACTCTAACTGGTATGACGATTGCTTTATATCTCCAGCTATTTTTCCAGATAACTGTTCATGATTTGACTTTTTTCCATGTTGTTCAGAGAGTGTGGTGTGTTGTGAGCACATTGAGACATCTCCAGAGGGTGGATCTCTCTTTTTTACTCAATTCATAACATGTTTACTATACCTCATTCTCTGTTCAGCACTATTTTATAGAGTCATCAACCGTAGATGTATATATCCTGGTCAGGTGGCGCTTCTAATTGGACATATTCACTATATGCTCATTATTTTGTTATTCTATAGTATCGTGTTTGATTAATTTTTGATTTGTGCTTTTTTGAATAAAGACTTTATATTTTTAATCTATGGGACGGGAATCTACTCTTTTTTTGTGTGGTATATACAGTACAGTCCTGATCAAAAGTTTAAGACTACTTGAAAAATGGCAAAAAAAAAATATATTTTACATTGTTGGATCTTAACAAGGATCCAAGTAGAGCTTCAACATGCAACAAGAAGAAATGAGAGTCAGACAAAACATTTTTTGAGCATTCAATTAATTGAAAATAACTACTAAACTGAAACAGGCTGTTTTGCAGCTGATCCAAATTTTAGTACCACATGCCTTTAAAAGGCAAAATCTGTGCAAAAATGTGGCTTGTCATTGTCATTTTCTGTCAGGTAGTCATACGTTGTGATGGCAAAGGCAAAAAAACTCTCCCTTTTTGAACGTGGTCGGGTTGTTGAACTACATAAGCAGGGTCTCTCACAGAGCGCCATCAGTGCTGAGGTGGGACGCAGTAAGACAGTCATTTGGAATTTCTTAAATGATCCTGAGGGTTATGGAACAAATAAGTCAAGTGGAAGACCCAAAAAATTTCATCAGCACTGAGCCGGAGGATCCAATTGGCTGTCCGTCAAGACACTGGATGATCCTCGACCCAAATTAAGGCCCTTACTGGTGCTGACTGCAGCCCCATAACCATCAGACAGCATCTGAGACTGAAGGGCTTCAAAAACAAAATACATCTTCAAAGACCTCGTCTCCTTGAATGCTACAGAACTGCTCGTTCAAAGGTGGAAGAAAGTTTTATTCTCTGATGTGAAAAAAATGTAACCTTGATGGTCCTGATGGTTTCCAATGTTACTGGCATGACAAGCAGATCCCACCTGAGATGTTTTCTACGCGCTACAGTGGAGGGGGCGCCATAATGGTCTGGGGTGCTTTTTCCTTCAGTGGAACAATGGAGCTTCAGGAAGTTCAGGGGTGTCAAATGGCCGCTGGCTATGTCCAGATGTTGCAGAGAGCATTCCTCATGACTGAGGGCCCTCGTCTGTGTGGTAACAAATGGGTTTTTCAACAGGACAATGCTACAGTACACAATGCCCGCAGGACAAGGGACTTCTTCCAGGAGAATAACATCACTCTTTTGGCCCATCCTGCGTGTTTCCCTGAACTAAATCCAAATGAGAACCTTTGGGGATGGATGGCAAGGGAAGTTTACAAAAATGGACAACAGTTCCAGACAGTAGATGGCCTTCGTGCGGCCGTCTTCACCACTTTGAGAAATGTTCCCACTCACCTAATGGAAACGCTTGCATCAAGCATGCCGAAACGAATTTTGGAAGTGATAAACAATAACGGCAGAGCTACTCATTACTGAGTTCATGTTTGGAAGTTGGATTTCTGTTTTGATGGGGTTTAGTTTTTTTGGGGGAGGTGTGGTCCTAAACTTTTGATCAGCTGAAAAACAGCCTGTTTCATTTTATTTTGTTTTCATTAAATTGAATGCTCAAAAAATGTTTTGTCTCACTCCCATTTCTTCTTGTTGCATGTTGAAGCTCTACTTGGAACCTTGTTAAGATCTAGTCATGCTAAATATGATTTTTTGTTATTTTTCAAGTGGTTTTAAACTTTTGATCAGGACTGTATAATAGGAATAGAGTATCCCAGTTACAGAAGTAGACATATGGGAAATGTAAAGTAATAACTATTATATGAGGTATCACTATCTATTAAAAAAGTAGAGAAATAGAAATTTGAAAATTTGGGAATTTTTCGAAATTTTTTGTAAATTTGGGATTTTTTCACAAATAAAGGTGAACTATATTGACTCAAGTTTATGACTATGACTATCATGAAGTACAATGTGTCATGAGAAAACAACCTTAGAATGGCTTGGATAAGTAAAAGTGTTCCAAAGCTATTACCACATAAAGTGACACAAAAAATAGCCTAGTCAGGAAGGTGAAAATAGTCCCTGGGTTGGAGGGGATAAGATGCCCTGTTATTGGAATGAGTAATAAAAAATTACATGGAATGTCACTGCGGTATTTTGGATGAGGAAATGTTATACAGGAGAGGCCCTGCTGCCGCTTTGTTGACCCTAGATAACTTCTGCCTGATTACACGTCCCCGTGACGTCCACAATCCAATTGGATAGCTTCCCTATTAACTTTCGATCTTCTTTTATGCGCCTAACCCTGTAAAACATTATATACGATTGCCTGCTGCTGAGCTGACCCTCTAAAACATTATGGGCAAGGGCCTGCTGCTGAGCTGACCCTATAATAAAATGTGAGTTGAGGGCCTGCAGTTGAGCTGACCCTAATAAAGGGGTTGTCCGGGTTCAGAGCTGAACCCGGACATACCCTTATTTTCACCCCGGCAGCCCCCCTGAGCCTAGCATCGGAGCATCTCATTCTCCGATGCGCTCCCGTGCCCTGCTCTAAACCGCGCAGGGCACAGGCTCTTTTGTTTTCAATAACACACTGCCGGGCGGTAACTTCTGCCCGGCAGTGTGTTCGGTGACGTCACCGGCTCTGAGGGGCGGGCTTTAGCTCTGCCCTAGCCGTTTTACTGGCTAGAGCAGAGCTAAATCCCGCCCATCAGTGTCTGTGTTGTCACCAGGGTTCCTGTCAGCCCCATAGAGAGCCCCGGTACATCACCGGAACTCCTAAAAATGCCTTTGCCCTGTGCAATTTAGCGCAGGGCAAAGGAGAGCATCGGAGCAGTTCAGCTTTTGTCAGGGGGGCTGCCGGGGTGAAAATTGAGGGATGTCCGGGTTCAGCTCTGAACCCGGACAACCCCTTTAAAAAAATTAGAGTGGAGGGAATATAGACAAACTGGATGAGGAGGAGGAGAAAACAAGATTCAACCATATACTCTTTTTTGTGGTGGAAAAGGTGCATGGGAATACACTACAGTAGATTGAGTGCATTATAAATGATAGATTGAAATTGCTTTTATGTTCATCATCAGCTCAGCTCTCCTCTGATGGAGTTGAGAAGTCAGGGGCAATCCAGGCCTTGTTTTTTTCCAACCTGTCAGCATTGCTAGTGGACAAGCAGACACGCTTATCTGTTATAATGCCACCAGCAGCACTGAATACATGCTCAGATAAAACGCTGGTGGCATGGCAGACCAGCACCTCCAAGGCGTAAAGGGCAAGCTCAGGCCATGTGCCCAATTTGGAGACCCAGAAGATGAAGGGGGCAGACCCGTCACTCAGTACATGTAGGCTTGTGCACACATACTGCTCTACCATGTTGCTGAAATGCTGCCTCCTGCTAAGACGTTCCATATCAGCTGGTGGTGCTGGTTGTTGTAGCGTGCTGACAAGTTTTTCCACATTTCGGCCGTGCTAATCCTGCCTTCTGAGGTGCTGGCGGTGCCCCAGCTGCATTGGCGACCTCTTCCTCCTCCACTGTCTTAACATGTCACTTTCTGTTGTAACCACTAAAATAGTACCTTCTTTTATTTTGGATTTTTATGGTGTATTCTCTGAAAGTGGCGACCAGGAGTTACCTCCACATCGGGAGTATGATTTCCCTATAAACCTTATTCCAGGAGCTAGATTGCTCAAGTCTCGGTTGTATAATCTTTCTGAACCCGAAAGAGTAGCCATGCGAGAATATATCACGAGAGCTTAGCTAAATATTAGACCATCCAAATCACCAGTGGCTTCAGGGTTTTTCTTTGCAAAAAAAACCCCCAAAAAAACCAAAAAAAAACAGAACCCTTAGGCCATGTTTGGACGAATGAAAGACGGCCTTCAGGGGGGAGATCATTTTGAGAATTTGGTCATGCCTTTTGGGTTGACCAATGCTCCTGCTGTTTTTCAACATTTCATCAATGACATCTTTCATCATCTGTCCCTATTCTCTTCAATATATTTATTAATGATCTTGTAGGAGGCTTGCATAGTAAAGTATCAATTTTCGCAGATGACACTAAACCAGGGGTGCACAACCTGCGGCATGGGGGCCACATGCGGCCCTTGATACCATTCTGTGCGGCCCCCAATCATCTGGTAACAGACATGTATGCCTATGTCTTGTGGCTGCTTACATGTATTTCTGCCATTAGATGGGAGTCCTGGAAGTGTAACTAGACATTAATGGTATATAATGTGTGTTCAATATGCCATAAGTACAATATTTCAGTTGTTAATACATCTTTAAATTTAATTTTGGCCCTCGTCATTGATTAATTCTGGCAATGTGGCCCCCAACCAGGAAACGTTGTGCACCCCTGCACTAAACTGTGTAAAGTAATTTACACTGAAGAGGACAGTATACTACTACAGAGGGATCTGGATAGATTGGAGGCTTAGGCAGATAAGTGGCATATGTGGTTTCACACTGACAAATGTAAAGTTATGCACATAAGAAGGAATAATGCAAGTCACCTGTTCATACTAAATGGTAAAACACTCGGTAACACTGACATGTAAAAGGATCTAGGAATTTTAATAAACTAAGCTGCAAAACCTGTGTCAGGCAGCTGCTGCCAAGGCCAATAAGATAATGGGTTGCATCAGAAGGGGCATAGATGCCCGTGATAAGAACATAGTCCTACCACTTTACAAATCGCTAGTCAGACCACACATGGAGTACTGTGTACAGTTCTGGGCTCCTGTAAGCAAGGCAGACATAGCAGAGCTGGAGAGGGTCCAGAGGAGGGCAACAAAAGTAATAACTGGAATGGGGCAACTACAGTACCCTGAAAGATTATCAAAATTAGGGTTATTCACTTTAGAAAAAAGATGACGAGGGGAGATCTAATTACTATGTATAAATATATCAGGGGTCAGTACAGAGATCTATCCCATCATCTATTCATTCCCAGGACGATGACTGTGACGAGGGGACATCCTCTGCGTCTGGAGGAAAGAAGGTTTGTGCGCAAACATAGAAAAGGATTATTTACGGTAAGAGCAGTGAGACTATGGAACTCTCCGCCTGAGGAGGTGGTGATGGTGAGTACAATAAATGAATTCAAGAGGGGCCTGGATGTATTTCTGGAGCGTAATAATATTACAGGCTATAGCTACTAGAGAGGGGTCGTTGATCCAGGGAATTAGCCTGCTTGGAGTCGGGAAGGAACTTTTTATTCCCCTAAAGTGTGGAAAATTGTCTTCTACCTCACAGTTTTTTTTTTGCCTTCTTCTGGATCGACTTGCAGGATAACAGGCCGAACTGGATGGACAGATGTCTTTTTTTCGGCCTTATGTACTATGTTACTATGTTACATGGCAGTTAGGGCTCATGCACACAAACGTTGTGCTTAATGGTCCGAAATTAATGGATCCGTTGTTCCGTATTTTGTTTCCATATATACTCCGTTTCCGTTCAGTTTTTCTGAAAAAAAACATGTCTGTATTGTTTCCGTGTGTCATCCGTTTTTTGCGGATCGTAATCGGAAGCAGGAACTAGTCACAACTTTGGACTCTTCCCCTTTTTCACACCCCCTATATAAGTTGGTCATGTGATTATCCAGACTCCATTTTATTCAGCTTTTTGCAGCATTGAGAGCTTTGTTAGAAGTCAGGGATGGCAGTGGTTTCTGACTTTGGCTATCTGTTGTATCATGGCTGATGACTTAGAGGAAGAGTTCCTCCTGTGCTGGCTGCTTTCTCGGCACGATGTACAGCAGCCAACTATGCTGACCAACGAACCGAGGAGGAGGCAGTGGGTTCACCCAATTGTCTTTCGGCAGAGCAGGAAGAGCCACTTCCACACGCTGTAGATGGATTTGCGACAGCATCCTGATAAATTTCATGGGTTTTGTCGTATGTCTGTGCGCAGTTTTGACATTTTTGTTAGCATCTCTGCGCCCTTGCCTCACCTACCAGGACACAAATATGAGGCACTGCATTTCTCCAGAGGAACGTCTCATTGTTACTCTGAGGTATGTATTTTTATTACTATGTTTATCTAAATAATGTGTTCATATTAATTTTTATATTAATTGTCTAACACTAGCTTAGTGTAAATATCTGGGGTCATTCATAGAACTGTTGTAAAGTAGAACTGGCTTAGTTGCCATATCAAACCTTTAAGTTATGAAAGCTCCTTTAGATAAAGAAATATGTAATCTGATTATTTGCTATGGACGACTAAGCCAGTTCTACTTTATAACAGAATGATTAGTGACCCCAGTAGTGCCTGGTTAATATTTTGTACTAATGTTTATATTTTTGTCAACAGGTTTCTGGCGTCTGGGAATTCATTTGCATCTCTGCATTTTGAGTTCTTGCTAGGAGTCTCATCAATTTCTCGGATTGTTCGTCAAACATGTGAAGTGATTTGCCAGCGACTCCAGGAAGCGGTGATGCCTGAGCCCAAAGCAAAGGATTGGATTAGAATTGCTGAGGTCTTTCATTTTGATGCGCAGTTTCCAAACTGCATTGGGGCACTGGATGACATTCGTATTAAGAAGCTGCCTCACTCGGGGTCCTGGTACTACAATTATAAGCAATATTTTTCCATTGTGCTGTTGGCTTTAGCTGACACTACATATAGGTTTATAATTGTGGATATCGGTGCCTATGGAAGCACTGCAGATGCGCTCATTTTCAGTTCTTCCAGATTGAATGAGAGACTTCAAGCCAACCAACTTGCCCTCCCAGAGCCAAGATTGCTGCCAGGTTCTGCGGGTCCACTGACTCCATTTGTAATAGTTGCTGATGAAGGTTTTGCTTTGGCCCCACATGTCTTGCGACCCTTCCCCAGATGCAATATGGATGACAAGCTAAGTACATTTAACTATCGAAATTAAACAAGCACTCACCATCCGTCTTACATATCCATAATTAAACAAATGATGTAAAATACTATTTATTATATAACGTGTTAAAATTGAAATTAAAATTGGATAAAATAATATAGTAAAATAATACAAAGGTACCTATAACACCACTTGTGGTGTTGCGGCAAATATCTCCCCTATAGATTACACATAAAATGCTTCAATATAGAGTGCTGATGTTTAGATTAATATAGAATCCAAACTAAAATTGAAACTTTGCCCAGTCACTTTAAACTAAGCACCCTCACCATAGTCAAGGGAGAGGTGAGCCACTATAAAAGTATATATTTAACTGATTAGTGTCTGTCAGTATGTTGAATGTGCGTTTGGAATACTTACCAACAAGTGGAGAGTATTTCTGTCATCCTTACAGATGGCGCCGGACAATGCCACCCTGGTTTTTAAACCATGTGTGATCCTGCACAACTTCGTCAGGATTCATGATACTCCCTCAGATGCTAGTTTAGAGGAGTCTGGTATGTCTTCTTCATTCACAGGATTGGACCAGACTCATCATGGATGGCCTGGAGCTGCAGGACTTGCATATCGAGGCCTCTTTACCAATTACTTTACCAGCCCTGAGGGTGCATTACCGTGGCAGATGGACGCAGTTCTTGACAGACAATGATGTTATTGAGACTCTGGCCATTGTAACTTTTTGTTATTTTGGAGTCAGTTTATTTTATATTTTTTGGTAGATAGTGTAGGAACAAAACAAATAGGGGCCTTGACGTTGGCTTGCAGGCTGTGGTGTATTGTAGTAAAAACCCTTAGACCAAATTTAACGATTATTTTTGTGCATTTAAAATGTACATGAGTACCAACCAAAGTGTGTAATTTTTTGACTACATAAACCTTCTAATACCTCTTTAAAGCCCACAAAATTTGAATTTATGTAATTTGAATTTATGTAATGAAATGTTTATATGTGTGTAATGTAAAATGTTAAAATTAATTTTCCTATTAACTGCCCTTGTCTTCTCTTAAGTTTTACAGGATGAGACGTTACGATGGTGTAGAAGCTTACTGGCTGGGATGTTCCCATAATAATGAAAATGTCACATATATATATATATATATATATATATGTTTGAATAAAGATTTTACACTACATGCAATAACTGTTAAAATGAATGTGTTTCAAAATAAAATGTCAGTATGTGTTTGCATTTACACATGTTTGCATTGACTTTTCATTAATGTCAAATATCAAGATGATTACAATATTTAATGAAGAGGTCAACACAAGATTTGATTTTATAAATAATATTTACTAAAAATAAAATATTATTTGGACTTAACATTCAGCCATAAAATAAATTAAAAAAATAAATAACAAATACATCAAAAATCTAAAAGCTGATGGGTGAATGGTCCATGTGCATGGGCTGGATCCATACCCACATCACAAGGTGGATGCTACTGTGGTGGGAATAATGTTTGTCCCAGGTATTGCGGGCGCCAAGCAGTTTGCCCGTCCTGTGAATACAGGGGCTGTAACAAACTACTTGGGCGGGTCTGAGTTGGGGCCATACTTGGTCCCGGTTGAGGCTCTAAAGACCTTGCATACACCCTCTGCCTCATGCTGTCCACAAAACACATGAGCTCCAGGGTATCCAGCTTGGAGTCCATGATTGTGGCCACAGAAGTCATCATATTAAGAAATATGCGGGGTGGTTTCTTGAGGCCAGTCTTGGATAAGGGGAGCTAGGCCACGCGTCATCCACTTCCCTTCCTTCCCTTCTTCTCTAGCTCTAATACTCGAGCACTTGACTATCAATCAGAACTCGAGTATCTGAGCGAGATAAAGGATTGGCCCTACCCCCCCTTTTCCGCTGACGCAGCCTGGGCTGTGGATCAGGACTCGAAGCCACTGCTCCTCCAGCTTCCGCAGCAGAAGATTCCTCCTGCCGTGGTTGATTAGTGGGCAGCTCCTGGGTGCTGAAGTCCTCCTCACCAGCCACAGGACATGGGGAATGGGGTCCGACAGCAGCTTGCTCCTCCTCAAGCGAGCTGCTGGACTGTTGGACTTCCTCCTCCAGATTGTCAACGGTGCTGAGATTTAAAGAAACAGAGGATTATTAAAGTATATTTTAGAAGCATCACACATTATCTGTAAAAAAAAAGGTATAATTAATTGTGAACAAACCCAGTTAGCATATACTTATGGCCTTAAATCCAATATGGGCCACAAAAACTGCAGCTGACGCGTGTACATATATGTATCAGGCCTCCATCCCCACTATGTCCCTTGGCCAATACCAACTCCCGTCGATATTGCTCACGACAGGACTGCCATCTTGTCTTCACTTTGTGTACTGTTAACACACATAAAAATAAATAAATAAATAAGGTACAGCTTTCAGAAAATATAGTAATATTTATTGATTTCTAATACTAGTATGGCACAGTAGTTTTTGCAAACTCATACATTACAGGGGCATGACCTTCATTAACTTTTGAAGCATGTACATGAGATTTTATATATCTGAACATAATATTATATAACTGGCAAAATTACATATATGCTTCAACATAGCGCAATAATGTGTACAGTGTAGAAGACAAAACATATACTTCATACATATTATGCATTTTTGTGAGTTAACTGTGAAAACAAGTACTGAGGAGGAGGTACATATTTGCAATGAGTTAAAATCCTCCGGGGTGTCCCCCATCATAATGGTGGCACTAAACACGCACTTCCCCTGCTTCCCCTATATCTACGCATCTGTTTAAAATATAGACACAAATAAATTGAAATTAAACCAATCTTAAGTATGGGTGGTCTTACCTAAGTCACTGAGTTTTTGGGAATTTGCCTTCTCCCATTGGTCCGGCAGCATGTGTCGCGCAGCCTCCTCCCATGCCCGCTCCTTGGCTACCCGATCATGGTAGCCCTCACTGCGGGTGTCCCAGATTTGGGGTCTTTCTTGGATCGCTGAAATTAGCCTTTCCACATCCATCATGCAATATCTGGCCTGCAGCACATCTAGGCCTCAGGGACTTTCCAGCACATGTGCTCAGCCAATATTAGTAAATACTAAGCACATGGGCTTAAAATGTAGAAAAAATGGTTCCGCAAAAATGGATGACATACAAATGCATTTACTTGAATGGAGCCACGGAACGTGATTTGCGGACAATAATTGGACAGGTTCTATTTTTCTGTGGAACGGAAATACGGAAACCGAATGCACATGGAATACCTCATGTTTTTTTGCAGACCCATTGAAGTGAATGGGTCCGCATACGGACCGCAAACTGAAACCGCAATAACGGAACGGAAATAAAATACGTTCGTGTGCATGAGCTCTTAGGCCTCTTTCACACGAGCGTGTCCGGATAAGGTCCGGATGCATTGTGGCAAACCCGCGCTAGTAGGTACCCAATTGCAGGCAGTTTTGCGTTCAGTTTTTATCGTGGGTGCAATGTGTTTTGCACGCGCGTGATAAAAAACTGAATGTGCTACCCAGACCCGAACTTCTTCACAGAAGTTCAGGTTTGGGTTCAAGGTTGTGTAAATTGTATTATTTTCTCTTATAACATCCCGATCGTTTCCTATCAACCGTGCGTGAAAATCACACAGCATCCGCACTTGCTTGCGGATGCTTGCGCTTTTCACGCAGCCCCATTCACTTCTATGGGGCCTGCGTTGCGTGAAAAACGCACAAAATAGAGCTTGCTGCGATTTTCACGCAATGCACAAGTGATGCATGAAAATCACCGCTCATGTGCACAGCCCCATAGAAATGAATGGGTCCGGATTCAGTGCGGGTGCAATGCGTTCAAATTACGGATTGCACCCGCGCGGAAACCTCGTCCGTGTGAAAGGGGCCTTACTCTGGATATTAGCTGGTGGTCATAATAATGTGAAGCGAATGTGTATTTAACTTGGACAACCCTATTAATTAAAGACAACAGTGATGGGAAATGAACCTACCCAACTCTCCCAAGTGCCTTCAGGATTTTTTCTGACAATAGGTTCAAGTCGTTGACGAAGTTTCTCACAAGCATTCTGTGCAGGAAGGCAATAAAAGAATTCAAATCAGTCCAAATACTATTTTGTTTTTTCCTGGTGGGGGTATATGGTCGAATACCTGAAAATGGTATTTAAAGGTATATCACGATGGGTACATTCACTTTAGTAGGTCAAACGGAATTCAAAAGATTCATCTTTGGATTCTAATTGACCTGTTTTCAATTTTTTATTTTTTTTTGCTGGCCAGAATGTTTGCCTGGCAAAAAGCGTGGAAACAAATGGAAAACAGGTCAAATGGAGTCCAAATATGAATTCTTTCAACACTTTTTTACCTATTAAACATATATCCACGATGGAACGCCCAGTAGGGGGATTTAATGCAGTATGCACCCAGACTAACATAACATGAGTTATAACATACCTTCACTGCCATCCCATTTACATCTGTTCCAACTGTTGCAGCTGTGTCAATGGTGTTGGGTACAGAGCCAATGCTTGTTTCACAAATGTGGATATCGGACATGGGTATGCCCAGCTCTCGACTGGCAATCTGTGGTGCAAATTAAGAAAACGTGAGGCTCTTGCACGCTTCATATAGTTTCAATTTTTATAGTTTTGTTACCAGACTGATTTTTAGGCATTCAATCTGGAGGGCCATGACAGGTATTTTTGTATAATACTGCAGATTTTCATAACAAATGACATTGTAATATAATAGAAACTTTTAAAATGTAGACCATTATTTTACCTGAATAATTTTGGTATGAATGCCTTGTCCCATTTCAGTACCTCCATGTGACACTAGCACTGAACCATCTTGATAAATGTGAACTAGTGCAGCCGCCTGAATGCATCAATGTGAAAGAATATTATGGTATGTTTTTAATATTATCCATATACATAACCTACAGTAGACAAAAATTTCAAAGCAGCCAACTAAACTTAACCAGTTCAAGATCAGACCAGACACATTTTCCGTTTTTTAGAGCATGTGTCTTCGAAAGCCATAACTCTTTGCAAGACATTTGAAATCAATACAAGAGGGGACACTTTTTTTATTGCTGACATTAGTCGCAATTACAGGAGGAATCCATCCTCCAGAGATTTTAACAAGGCTGTCGTGCCTCACTGCACAGCTCATCTGCACCAGCAGCTCATGCAGTTGATTGCTGGGACTGGAGTAGGAAGTGGCTTTGCTGCTGCCTGATCTGTATACAAAGCACCCATTGAGCTCTATGTATACAGCAATGGGGAAGGCATGGATGGTATGAAAAAAAAAACCAATCTCTGCCTTCCCCGCTCCCACAGCTGTCTTATCTTCATGCAGCTGCTTACTCAGCAGTGAAATCCAGAAACATCCTTGCAGAGGTAATCACTTCAATGGGTCCGCAAAAACAACGGAAGGTAATCCGTGTGCATTCCTTTTTCGTATTTCCGTTCCGCAAAAAAGAAGTCCATGTCCTATTATTTTCTGCAAATCACGGTCCGAGGCCCCCTTCAAGTCAATGGGTCCACAAAAAATACAGAACGCACACGGAACACATCCGTATGTCATCCGTATTTTGTGGATCCATACTGTAGAAATGCTATGCCCAGCCCATATTGCTCATGTGTTTGATGATTAATAAGTTACTGTTTCCGTTTCCGATCCGCAAAAAATGGATCGCATACGGAAACCATACGGATATGTTTTGTGGAATAATGGAACAGAAGAGGACTTAAATCAGAGAAAAAAAAAACATCAGATACAGAACAATGGATCCGTGAAAAACAAGCCGTAAAGATGCAAAAAAAAGCAGGGTTTCTGTAAGGCCTCCTGCACACAACCGTATGGCCTTCCGTTTTTCCATTTGGTTTTTGCGGCTCTCAAACTGAAACGGAAGCATACAATAATGTTTAAACAGTAAGTACATAAAAAAATTGGGCTGGGCATAAAAATGTCAAAAACAGAAGGATGCGTTCGGTATGCATTTTTTTTTTTTTTGCGGAACCATTGACTTGAATGGAGCCACGAAACGTGATTTGCGGGCAATAATAGGACATGTTCTATGTTTGAATGGAACGGAAATGGAAGGCATACAGAGAACCTTCTGTTTTTTTGCGAATCCATTGAAATAAATGGTTCCGTATACGGCCCGTATACGGAACGCAAAAAAAGGAACGGAACCGGAAAAAAAATACTGTCGTGTGCAGGAGGCCAAAGACTGTGTTCAGATCATACAGAATGTGCTGCAGACTGACAAAACAGGGACGACAACTATATTTCTTGTTTAGTTTTAACATTTCTTCCTGGGTTTAGTGTTCCTTTTAGTGACTATTTAAACTTTTAGGAGTCCAGTTAATCATTTGAGTAACAGAAATTGGTAAATTAATTCATAATGCTTACTTGATTTTGGAAAGCCACAATAAAGGCGACTGGAAATTTCAGAGGGATGAGCGCTATGCCTCTCTTCCTCCAGTGGTTCTCTTTGTTAAACTGTCTTACTGCTTCCATCCTGGCGAGGTATGAGGAGCTCTTCTTACAGTCCTCCCAGCATCTCCTCAGATTAGTTGTATCAAACTCCTGCTTATAAGGTGTCATAATAATGTTTCTGTACATGTTGATTTCTCTGACCTAAGGCGGATAGTAACACATGCGTAGGAATAGTAGAGGAAATACAGTACTGCTCCTCAATAAAATGAAACTTTGCATATATATGTATTGGCTTAATATGACTATGCAAAATAACATCTGGAAATGGTGTAGTTAAACTATGTAGACTGCAGTTTGGATTGTAGGCATTCAATGTTTGGTACCTGAGTGGCAATAGCAAATTTAAAAAAGATCCTGACACCAATAAACAATGGATATCTGGCAGTTTTAACTGGTTCACAAGTGGCTGTATATGTATATGTGAATGCCAACTGAACACACATAGGGCTCATGCATAGACCATGATAGGCCAAATGCCTCTCCCCTGAACTGTTTCCTAGTAATTTACAATACAGTTTATATCTTATTGGGGATCTGTTGTACTGAACTGTGAGTTCAGTACAATAGATCCTTTATCACATATGAACTGACTGCATCATAAAACACTATGATACAGTCAGTTCAGTTCAGGTGAACCGCTGTAAGCCTGGGAGATTCGGCAAACACACGGACCGAGTTTCCTGGGCCGGTCACAGTCTATGCATGAGCTGTAAAAGGGGAAATTTATCAAACTGGTGTAAAGGAAAACTGGTTTAGTTGCCCATAGCAACCAATATTAATCCTTTCATTTTTCAGAGGAGCTTTGAAAAATGAAAGGTGGTACCAGCTTGGTTGCTATTATAGAAGTCGAATTTCCTCGTGTTTTGTGTCAGCGAATTGATTTAACCTGAAATAGTATAAAAAACAAAAAAATAGTTAATTTGTTTTCCCTTAGTCCTAACAGCAGCACAAACGGGGTTACCCCCCCCCCCCCCCTCCCCCGTGGACTGGTGGAGCCGGCGGAATTATTAATGAGCCCAAGTAAATCATACAATTAAACAATTAAACACCCCCTATAAAGGAGGGAACCACCCCCAGCCCACTGTGTTGTAGCAAGAAAAAACTAAACTTACTAGGGTGGGATCTTTGTGTGCTGCTGTTAGGACTAAGGGAAAACAAATTATCGTTAAGACGTAAGGGAATCGTTAATTTCTATCAGCTGTACAGATGGGGAGATAGCAAGAAGAACCCCTAGGGAGGGCCCTCATGCCTGGAAGAATCAAGTATAGTCTGCCCAAAGGCCGAGTAATAGAGTTGAGCGGACACCTGGATGTTCGGGTTCGACCGAACTTCACAAAAAAGTTTGAGTTCGAAGACCTGAACTTGACCCCAAACCTGAACTCCATTGAAGTCAATGGGGACCCAAACTTTTGAGCACTAAAATTGCTATAAAAATGTCATGGAAAGGGCTAGAGGGCTGCAAGTGTCAGCAAAATGTGGTTAAGAGCATGGCAAGTGCTCTGCAAACAAATGTGGATAGGGAAATGACTTCAAATAACATAAAATACCTAAAAATAAAAATATATAATCTTGACCTAGGAGGACGAGGTCCATATGGAGTAGGAGGTTGAGGAGGCAGTGGATGTGGCGGTGTAGGTGGAAGCGGCGGTGGAGGAGGAGGAGATAGCCTACACTGGTTTTTGTTTGAAACTTTTATTTTTATTTTTAAAATTAGGGTACACCCCAAAACATTGGGAAATATAACCTCTGATAACCCCCTCCAGCCATGCTAAACAAACGTTCAGACAATACACTGGCTGCAGGGCAGGCCAGCACCTCCAAGGCATAAAGGGCAAGCTCAGGCCATGTGCCCAATTTGGAGACCCAGAAGTTGAAGGGGGCAAACCCATCAGTCAGTACGTGTAGGCGTGTGCACACAAACTGCCCCACCATGTTGCATGTCCCCGTGATGTCCACAATCCAATTGGATATCTTCTCTATCAACTTTCAATGTTCTTTTCTGCGCCTACCATGTTGATCACGGTTAGCGGCGAATCAGGGTTCCACGCCAGAGAGGGAGCGTGAGAAAGGGAGACCACATCCAAGGGAGTCTAATTGTTTGAAATTAAATGTGATCGAGCGGAAAAGTGGGACAAATTATTGAAGCTCAAATGTGGGACAAGTTGTTAAAGTTTAAGCATTGAATGAAAGGAGGGGGCGCATGTCAATTAAAGAAGTTTTGAAATTTAATTCCCTGTCACCTATGCAGAGCAGGGGTTTGTATACGGCAAAATTGGTAAAATGTCACCTGACAATGTAACAGACGATTTTTTAAAATTGATGTCCCTGTCACCTATGCAGAGTAGGGGTTTAATCACGGCAAAAATGGTCAAATGTCACCCAAGAATGTAACAGACAAATTAGTGAAATGTTTTTACCTGTCTACTAGATATAGCAGGGAACACAGAGAGAGAATGCACCAAACAGATATAACACTGACTATGCTGGCAAGACATAAATGCAGGTGTTAAAAGCGGAGACTTTTGCCAATATATTCCAGTCATGAAGGTATTTCTTCTTATCTTCATGACTGGAATATATTGGCAAAAGTCTCAGCTTTTAATACCTGCATTTATGTCTTGCCAGCATAGTCAGTGTTATATCTGTTTGGTGCATTTTCTCTCTCTGTGTTTCATATGATTGCTACATTCTGTGTAGTTTGCTCTTGTGATGCATGTGGACCGCGCCGACATCCTCCATTGTATGCATATTTTGCTGGGGTTAGTCGATTATTGCGGTCCACATGCGGTCGGGCTTCTCCCCCAATGAAAGACACGCCACAGTGTCAGGGGCTGAGCAGCTCCTCCAGAATTGCCACTATATTTCTCTGTTTCTGTCTAGATATAGCAGGGGTATATCACAGCTAAAAATTGGTGAATTTCACCCGAGAATGTAACAGACAAATTAGTAAAATTTGTTTACCTGTCTACTAGGTATGGCAGGGGTATGTCACAGCCAAAAATTGGTGAATTATACCCGAAAATGTAACAGACAAATTAGTTAATTTTTTTTACCTATTAGGTAGAGCAGGGGTATATCAGAGCCAAAAATTGGTTAATTTCACCCAAATATGTAACAGACAAATAAGTGAAATGTTTTTACCTGTCTACTAGGTAGAACAGTGGTATATCACACCCAAAAATTGGTGAATTTCACCCGAATATGTAACAGACAAATTAGTGATTTTTTTTTACCTGTCTACTAGGTAGAGCAGGGGTATATCACACCCAAAATTGGTGAATTTCACCTGAATATGTAACAGACAAATTTGTGACTTTTTTTTACCTGTCTACTAGGTATAGCAGTGGTATATCACACCCAAAAATTTGTGAATTACACCCAAATATGTAACAGACAAAATAGTCAAATGACATAAAATACGTACAAATTAAAAAAGATAATCTTGATTTATGAGTTGGAGGTCCACATGGAGTAGGAGTTTGAGGAGGCGGTGGACATAGCGGTGTAGGTGGAAGCGGCGGTGGAGGAGGACGAGGTAGCCAACACTGGTTTTTGGTTTTAATTTTAAAATGTAAAAAAAAATTAGGTTACACTCCAAAAGAGTGGGAAATATCCAAAATACAAGAATGAGCAATTGCGCTGTAGTATAACAATGGCTGGTTAAGGCTGGTATACATGTCTATTCTGCACAAAGTACGGACAAGTCCTGTGGGATCCATGCCATTTTAATGAACGTGAGCTTGTCCACATTGGCTGTGGACAGGCAGCTGCGCTTGTGCAATGAGCTGGACCGGGGTATACACACTGACGCTAAATTATGCAATGTCTGGGTAAGTTGCAAATAATAGTCTATGTTTGTTTCTTGACGCCAATTGCAGCGTGCGCAGGGTCACTTGCAGGGCCCTTTAAAGGTGTAATATCGCACGTCCCAGGTTAGGAATGCCAGAGTGGTGTAATGTCTCTGTATGGTGGTGATTATAATGTCAACGGTGTCTCCTACCTGGGTACAGTTGGACTCCTGGATCCTGGTTCACTTGCAATAAATTAAGTGTGGTACTAGTAGAAATAATCGAGGGATTTTGCAGCAGAAATTGAGATCCAGACCTTGGGTAAAGTTCAAACTTGTCTTTACTGATTGTAACTTTCATCCAAGCAAGATACAGCTTTAGTCTTAGATCCCAGCATGTATTGGCAATGGTTGGCATGAATTTATCTTCTGCTCTCTCATGTACCTGGAGCTTGCAGGAAAGGACGTCTGCTTGTTAGCTCTATACTGTGGCAGGAATTTGGCGTCTGCACTCTCTATCCTCTGCTGTATGGGGACTGACTAACTGAGTACTCACAGTTATCTTCTATGATTTCTTCCTGGAACTGGAATTGTCTGCTTGCTTCATCCAGCTGAGGCTGCAGGGCTCAGGCTGGGGATGATGATCAATGTCTCAGCCGAGACAAGATCCTGGTTTGGTTCCCTATCTCTTGGAGCTCCTAACACGCACACCCTATCCCTAGCAGGGGGTGGGCTACACTCACACTAACTTCCTTTTTTCCCCATGCTGCAGGATATGGGCACAGCCCACTCTGCTCACAGATGGGGAGCTAAGCTGGAGCAAACTATTCCAGCTTAGATGTACTAAACTGAACCTAAATCCTTGCTAACACATTGCTGCCACCTGCTGGTGAGCATGGAAATTACAGCAATATACACTTTTTTTTACAACATGGTTTATAATGCACAGTTGTGAATGACATAATGTAAAATTACATCAGATGACAAGGTGAAAGCACTTAACAGATTGTAGTGGGGTAAAAGAGCTTAGTAACACAACTCTAGGGTGTTACACTTGTCTGTGATAACGCCCCCTGCCATGCTAAACACACGTTCAGACAATACACTGGCTGCAGGGCAGGTCAACACCTCCAAGGCGTAAAGGGCAAGCTCAGGCCATGTGCCTAATTTGGAGACCCAGAAGTTGAAGGGGGCAGACCCATCAGTCAGTACGTGCAGGCGTGTGCACACATACTGCTCCACCATGTTGCTGAAAAGCTGCCTCCTGCTAAGACGTTCCATATCAGCTGGTGGTGCTGGTTGTTGTGGCGTGCTGACAAAGCATTTCCACATTTTGGCCATGCTAACCCTGCCTTCTGAGGTGCTGCTGGTGCCCCAGCTGTGTTGGGGACATCTTGCTCCTCCTCTGCCTTCGCCTTGTGCTTCCACTGTGCCCCTGCTGTCAGGTGGGAATGCCACTAGCAGCGCGTCTACCAGCGTGTGCTTGTACTTGCGCATCTTATGATCACGCTCCAGTGCAGGAATTAAGGACGGTACGTTGTCCTTCTAACGGGGATCCAGCAGCGTGGCCACCCAGTAATCAGCACAAGTTAGAATGTGGGCAACTCAGCGGTCATTGCGGAGACACTGCAGCATGTAATCGCTTATGTGTGCCAGTCTGCCCAGAGGCAACGACAAGCTGTCCTCTTCCGCTCCAGTGTTTGGGAGATGGAGAGCTGAACGCTTCTGTGGAACATTGTGGAGGTGCTTGATGACCCAGGTGGTGGTGTTGCTGGCAGATCCTCTGTTTGCGGGGTGGAAGGTGGCACTGTCACCCCAGAGGTGGATGAAGAGGCCGCGACTGCAGCAGAAGAGGAAGCAGGAGGAGCCAGAACCTTTCTTGGTTTTTGAGGTGTCTACTCCACTGCAGCTCGTGCTTTGCACTTAGATGCCTGGTCATGCAGGTTGTGCTCAGGTTTAGAACGTTTATGCCTCGCTTCAGGCTCTGATTGCACAGCGTGGAAACCACTCGTGTCTTGTCGTCAGCACATAGTCTGAAGAACTGCCACTCCAGGGAACTCCTTGGAGCTGGCTTTGGTGTGCTTGGTCCCTTGCTGCAGTGGGCAGTAGCAGGCGTACTGTCTAGGGGACGGCCACTCCGCTTTTGCACCCTGCTCCCTGTGCGGGTGGCTCTGTGCGACTACCGCCTCTTCCTCCGAACTATACAGGTCACTCGCATGACCTTGATTCCATGTGGGGTCGAGGACCTCATCGTCCTCCACATCATCTTCCACCCAGTCTTCACCCCTGCCCTCCTTGTCGGTCTGCATACTTTTGAAAGCCACAGCAGTGTGAACCTGTGTTTTGTCATCATCCGAGACGTGCTGCGGTGGTCCTCCCATGTACTCATCTTGAAAGATAAGTGGTTAGGCATCGGTGCACTAAATCTCTTCCACTTCTGGGGCAGGGCTAGGTGGATGACCCTGGGAAACCCTGCTAACAGAGTCATCAAAAAGCAGAACAGACTGCTGCATGACTTGGGGCTCAGACTGCTTGGCTCTCCCCCACAATCTTCAACTTCAATGAATGATGGAATAATGATTGAAAATTGTCTGGCTCTGGTGGTCGGGACTGAAAAAAATCTATGTGCCTTAGTATAAAATCAGAGACTCCTAGAGGAACTGTATGGGCCCATAGCCAGCAATGGATCTATCCAACACAAATCCATAATATGGTTATGTGCATGAGGCATGAGTTTTTAGCGTGTTTTTTTTTCCGATGACACTACAGCTGTTTCGGGGTGATTGCCACTCATCAGTGCATAGCAGAGAGTACTGTCTTACCTTGAATCCTGACCTAGGCCTCTCACACAGTTAAGCCAGTACTCTCTGCTCAATCACCCTAAAACAGCTTTCTGCAGATTGGCTTACTTATTGTCGAAGTCATGTCTCAAGGCATGATTTATAGGATTGAACATTGACATTAAACATTGACTTAAAGGATAGCTGCCTTACATCTGGTGGTATCAGAAGTAGTGTTGATCGAACATGCTCGGCCGAACACCAGTTCAGCTCGAGCATCTCGATGCTCGGCACATGGGGGTGTTCGGCCGAATACCGCATGTGCTTGTGCGCAATTGCTCGAGTCTCCTCCACGCAACCTGCGCTAAATTGCTAAAACTTTACAGACCCAAAAGTCCTTTAAAGGACTATTGTTGTGTGCGGCAGCAGCAATATATATTTTTAGCGCAACCTGCACTAAATTACTAAAACTTTACAGACCCAAAAGTCCTTTTAAGTACTATTGTTGTGTGTGGCAGCAGCAGCAGCAATATATATTTTTAGCGCAACCTGCACTAAATTGCTAATACTTTACAGACCCAAAAGTCCTTTTAAGGACTATTGTTGTGTGTGGTAGCAGCAATATATATTTTTAGCACAACCTGCACTAAATTGCTAAAACTTTACATACCCAAAAGTCCTTTTAAGGACTATTGTTGTGTGTGGCAGCAGCAATATATATTTTGAACGCAACCTGTGCTAAATTGCTAAAACTTTACAGACCCAAAAGTCCTTTTATAGACTATTGTAGTGTGTGGCAGCAGCAATATATATTTTTATGCAACCTGCACTAAATTGCTAAAACTTTACAGACCCAAAAGTCCTTTTAAGGACTATTGTGTGTGGCAGCAGCAATATATATTTTTAGCGCAACCTGCACTAAATTGCTAATACTTCACAGACCCAAAAGTCCTTTTAAGGACTATTGTTGTGTGTGGCAGCAGCAATATATATTTTTTGCACAACCTGTGCTAAATTGCTAAAACTTTACAGATCCAAAAGTCATTTTAAGGACTATTGTTGTGTGTGACAGCAGCAATATATATATATTTTGAGCAACCTGCACTAAATTGCTAATACTCTACAGACCCAAAAGTCCTTTTAAGGACTATTGTGTGTGGCAGCAGTATCTATTGTTAGCGTTTCCTGCTCTAAATAGCGTGCAATAGTTAGGCCGCTGCAGACAGTGACATTAGCTGCGCTACATCTCCTGTGTAATGTTTCCACATCCAAAATACCTGTGACATTCCCTGTAATTTTATATTAGCCGCTGCTGACATCAGCAACATTATCTGCTGTATTTCTTCTGTGTAACGTGTGCGCATCCCAAAAATATCAGTGACATCCAGTGTACTTTTCTGTAGATGGTGTCTGCTGCGGATAGTGACATTAGCTGCGCTACATCTCCTGTGTAATGTTTCAACATCCAAAATACCTGTGACATTCCCTGTAATTTTATATTAGCCGCTGCTGACATCAGCAACATTATCTGCTGTATTTCTTCTGTGTAACGTGTGCGCATCCCGAAAATATTAGTGACATCCAGTGTACTTTTCTGTAGACGGTGTCTGCTGTGGATAGTGACATTAGCTGCGCTACATCTCCTGTGTAATGTTTCCACATCCAAAATACCTGTGACATTCCCTGTAATTTTATATTAGCCGCTGCTGACATCAGCGACATTATCTGCAGTATTTCTCCTGTGTAACATGTATGCATCCCAAAAATATCAGTGACATCCAGTGTACTTTTTCTGTAGACAGTGTCTGCTGCGGACAGTCACATTAGCTGAGCTATATCTCTTGCGTAACGTGTGCACATCCCAAAAATATCAGTGACATCAAGTGTAGTTTTTCCGTAGACGGTGTCCGCTGTGGACAGCGACATTAGCTGCGCTACATTTCCTGTGTAACGTTTCCACATCCAAAAATACCTGTGGCATTTCCTGTAATTTTATATTAGCTGCTGCTGACATTATCTGTGGTATTGCATCCCAAATACCTTTTTTATTTTTTTTTGCGCATTCACTTACAAATCCTACGCTACTGTACGTGTGACATACTTTTAAGCATATATAACATTTAATATGAAGAAAGCGAGCAGTAAGGGACAGGGAAGTGGTGGTGATGCTGATGGTGCAATCAGAGGCCGAGGCCCTGGGCATGTTGAAACTGCGCCTACTGCCAGAGCACAAGAAAAACAATCATCCACGATACCTAGCTTCATGTCCCAGTTTACAGGGCGGCGCAAGACAACACTCTCGAAGTCAGACCAGTGCGACCAGGTGGTCGGTTGGATTGCAGCAGATAATGCTTCCAGTCGGTTAAGCACCACGCTGTCTTCCACCAAGTCCAGTTTCAGTAGCCAAGAGTCTAGTCAACACAATCCTCACCCTGATCCTCCTTCCTCTAACCATGGAGAGTCTTGGCAAACAAGTGATCCCACACTTGGATATTCTGAGGAGCTCTTTTCAGCCCCATTCCTTCATTTGGGCCTCTCGAGAAGCACGTTTGAAGAGGGACATGAGATCTTGTGCGTGATTCCCAAACTCTTGAGCATCTACAGTCACAAGAAGATGACAGTGGAGAACAGCAATTAGTGTTTCACGAGGTAGATGATGATGATGAGACACAGTTGCCAAAAAGTCAATGGCAATTAGTGTCTCAAGAGGTTGATGATGGGGATGAGACACAGTTGTCGATAACTGAGGTTGTGGTTAGGTCAACAAGTCAGGAGGATGAGCAGAGTTAGGAAGTGGAAGAGGAGGTGGTGGACGATGAAGTCACTGACCCAACCTGGGAAGGTGACAAGCCGAGCAAGGACAGCAGTACAGAGGGGGAGGCATCCGCAAGACCGCAACAGGCTGCCTCAGTGGGGTGGCAAAAGGGAGAAGGCGGGCCACACCAAACATGCCCTCAACTGTTCCCTGAAGCACATCATTGTGGAAATCTCCCTTGCCAAGGGGTAGGTGTTCCGCAATCTGGCGCTTTTTTGAGGAAAGTGCGGACGACAAAAGAATTGTAATTTGCAATCTGTGTCATACAAAAATGAGCAGGGGCGTGAACACTAGCAACCTGACCACCACCAGCATGATCCGCCACATAGCATCAAAGCACTGTAATAGGTAGGCCGAACGCCTGGGTCCACAATCTGTGTCTACGGGTCACACCTCTGCCTCCTCTTCCCCTGTGTTATGTGCTGGCCAATCCCCTGTCGAAGGCACAGTCCTGGATGCCTCCCACCCTGCACCTGGACATAAGCAAGAACCATCAGCGACCATATCCACTTCCATGTCCCAGCGCAGCATACAAATGTCCTTACCCCAGGCATTTGAATGCAAGCACAAATACCCAGCCAGCCACCCACCCACAAATGCGCAACTTTCCAAATTAGTGTCCCTGGAAATGTTGCCATTTAGGCTTTTGGACATTGAGGCCTTCCGCAGCCTGATGTCAGCGGCCGTCTCTCATTATGCAATCTCCAGCCGCCACTGTTTTTCACAGTGTGCTGTGCCTGCCTTACACCAGTATGTGTCCCGTAACATCAACCGTGCCATGACCAACGCAGTTATTGTGAAGGTCTACATAACCACTGACACATGGACAAGTGCTTGTTGCCAGGGACTCTACATTTCCCTGACGGAATACTGGGTGAACGTTGTGGAGGCCGGGAGCTAGTCGTACCCTGGGATGGCACAGATGCTACTGACGCAGAGGATTGCGGGCCCTAATTCCATCAGGGTTTCCGCCACCACCTACATTAGTGGCTCCAACACCCAATTCTCCTCCCCCGCCTCCTTCTCCACTTCCACCTCCGAATTATCCGCATGCAGCACCAGTCAGCCATCAGTTGGTATCTGGAAGCAGTGCAGCCCTGCAATGGGGAAGCGTCAACAGGCCGTGCTTAAGCTGATCTGCTTAGGTGACAAACAGCACACTGCCACAGAGCTGTGGCAGGGAATAAGAGACCAGACTGAGCTGTGGCTTTTGCAAACTCAACCTAGAACAAGGTATGGTTGTGTCTAATAATGTCCGTAACTTGGTGGCAGCTTTGGAGCTCGGGAAGCTCACACACATCCTAGCCCACATCTTCAACTTAGTGGTTCAGCGGTTTCTCAAAACCTACCCCAATTTGCCTGAGCTACTGTTGAAGGTGCGCCGTGTGTGTGCCCATTTCCACAAGTCATCGACAGCTTCCGCCGGTCTGTCAACACTGCAACAGCCCTTACAATTGCCAGCTCAGACTGCTGTGCGACGTGAGCACGCGCTGGAACTCCACGTTACACATGTTGGCCAGGCTTTGTGAGCAGCAGAGGGCAGTAGTAGTGCAATACCATCTGCAACACGGTCGTTGACTTTCCAGTCAGCTTCCGCTCTTCACAAGCTAGGAGTGGGCATGGATGTCTGACCTGTTTTAAGAAACTTTGAGGAATCAACACAGATGGTGAGCGGCGATAACGCTATTGTCAGCGTCACCATCCCACTTCTGTGTCTACTCAAACGCTCGCTGCTCACAATTAAGGCCGACGCTTTGCATGTGGAAGAGGTGGAAATGGGGGAAGACATTACACAGGGTGATAGCCAGACCACCCTCAGTTCGTCTTCTCGGTGCAAATTGGATGAGGAGGAGGAGCAGGAGACGGTTGCCTCTGCTACAGAGGGTAGTACCCATGGAAGTTTAATTCCATGTGTTCAGAGTGGATAGGCAGAAGAGGAGGAAGAGGATGAGGAGATTGAGAGTCATCCTCCTGATAACACAGCAAAGTCTTGCCTGTTGGGACTCTGGCACACATGGCTGACTTTATATTAGGCTGCCTTTCCTGTGACCCACGCGTTTTATGCATTTTGGACAACACCGATTACTGGTTGTTTACCTTCTCGACCCCCGCTACAAAGAGAACTTCTCATCTCTCATTCCTGTGGTGAACAGGACAAGCAAAATGGTGCAATACCAGAAGGTCCTTGTGCAAAAATATCTCCAAATTTTTTTTCAATGGTCAGCTCATCAGCAGGCACTAGCCCATAATTTTTTTGATGCTCAGATCAGCAGCAGGCACTCGCCCCTAATGTTTTAGAGAGTCACCAGTAGGTTTCCTAACAATTCTTCCTCTAAAATCGATTTTATCTTCGGTTTTGTGCGTATTAGTGTCAGTCTGTAAAAGTGGCTTACTACTCAGACAACAATGTTCTCAGCAGCGACCTGGGAGTCCAAGATGCATCCAAACCCATGCTGTTCCCGAACCATTTCTGTGGTGTTTCCATCAATTTCTGACCTTTTCATATGAACCAGGCACCCTCCCCTCTTCAGAGCAGGGGGTGCCTGGTTTAATGCTCAGGTTCTCCCATTGACTTCCATTGTGCTCGGGTGCTTGGTAGAGCACCCGAGCATCCCAAGGTGTTCGACCCGAGCACCCGAACACCCGAGCACTTTGGTGCTCGATCAACACTAATTAGAAGCAGAGCTTGCTAAGAGCTCATTTGCTTAATGCGCTCTCCGTAAGGAGATATTGTGTATTGATTGGTGACAGAGGAGAAAGTCACTTCAAGACACTTTTTGCTGCAGCTTAACTCTTGGGAGAAGAGGATCAAGTATTAAAATTTAGAGCACCCGACCCTTCTTCCCCCCCACATCATCTGTTGGGTGAAAGTCAGGAGATTCCCATACACATTAGATTCTCGGCCGCTTCCACTGAAAACGTTGGGTTTGGCTTAACAATACTCTAATTTGTATGGCGTTCTTAAGAAGGCAGAGAGAACATAGGAATAAAGCAAAGTAAATGTCTGATGCTATCTGACTTGTTCATGACAACATTTGCTGCCCAAAACAGAATGAACCTCCATGCACAACATTACAGGTCAGTACCTTTCAAGTACATCACATTATCTCCAGGGACATACACAAAGAAGGCTTATTGATTTTACATTACAATGTCCAACCTTTAAGTGCACCATTTATTTCAGAATTTTTTTTCGCTTAAGATAACAAATATGGAAACTAATAAGATACGAAGTATACTGTTACGATTTACACAGCATGCTCCAGGAAGATCGGGAGGAAAGGGTTGGAATGGATATAACTAAACAGTGGGCACATAACATGAAGTACTCAGCAGATTCACATAAGGACGCTGGCTACAGACTTTAGAGAATTGCGGTTTGGCCAAGAGCTATCGACCCCCACTCCCATTACAGCATTGACTTGGTCAAGTGTTCATGCATTTTTAATGGAGCAGGGAGATAATGCTGGATATCTCTGAGTAAAACAAAGCATCAGACAGATTTAAAATGGGAATGTTTTCTAGACATGCTGTGTGACCTGTGCAGAGGTCAGGAGGGAGTAGATAAGCTGTGATATCATGTATTGTGAATCCTGTGTTATCTATACAAAAGTGATAATTGTCATTCTAATCCTACCTATAATGATAATGAAATGACTGCTGTACAGACAAAGAAGTGGCGCCTATTATTGGGCTTAGTGACTAGTGTGAAAAATGCAGAATTTTTTTATTTTCTTCAAATATAGATAATGACATAGAAAAATAAAAATAATATCACCAAAAATTCATGTAAAAACATGTTTTAAGCAATAAGTCATTTTCTGATGACACATTCCATTTAAAAACAACCATTTTAATTTCTTCTTTCAAGTCAGATCCTGAGCTATAAAGACATTAAAGATGACCTGTCCCCTCTCCTGACATGTTGTAGTGGTGGAGCTCCGCACACTAGGTTTGCTGGTGCCAGCGAGGACTTAGTAGTTGTAATCAGAGAAGAGAAGATTGCGGCACACAGGGGTTCTTCATTTGCAATTTATACCATTTATTAGTTTGACATCATCATATATGAATCATGATCCAGTTACATCATGCGATACTGTGGCCACTTTTGATAATCGTGCTGACCGGTCAGCATATAAATTGCAAATGAAGAACCCCTGTGTGCCACAATCTTCTCTTCTCCCCTCTCCTGACATGTCAGTTTCAGCAACTTCTTGCATTTCCCTTGTAATACCAATTCTGGAGCATCTATTCGTATGACTCTACACTATGTCATTCCTGTATTATTCCTGCTAGAAGAAGATTACAAATAAATTGCCAGCAGTCTGCAGTAAAGGTACTTCTGGGTGTTACCAATAGATGGTGTGTCTAACTCTGTCCAATCAGTGCTGCCAGTGTCAGACTCCCACCCCCTGACTGGTAACACCCATCTGTACATTTACTGCAAGCTGGGAACAAGTCGTTCATAAACTTCTGGTAGGATTAACAGAGGAATGGCACAACATAGAGTCATAAGAATAGATGCTCCAAAATTGTTATTAGATGGGGAATGCAAGAAGCTACTAAGATAGACATGTCAAGAGAGATCTTTAACAGTATTGGCTGAAAAATGACAATGTCCAGTTTCAATTTTATGTTAAACAGAAGATACCTTTGAAGGACTGGAGTACAGTGATGGCCAGTTCAGCAGTGTTCGCCAGCGAACACTTGCGGGCTGCCATCTTGACTCACAAGTCCAGCGATGCACAGGTAAGCCCTTACCTGTGCCTGTGCCGCAAGCCAGTCTGAAACAAATGCGGTCACCGGGAGCAGGCAGTTCCGAGATGAAGGCCCCCCCCGGCGGCTATTCTCGTAACTGCCTGCTCCCGTTGACCACATTTCTTTCAGACAGGCTCCCGGCACAGGTAAGGGCTTATCTGCGCATCGCCGAACTTGCGAGTCAAGATGGCAGCCTGCATGTGTTCTCTGGTGAACACTGTGAACTGGTCATCACTGCTGGACTATATACTATCTTTATAACCATTATGTCGATTCCCTAAATAGTATAAAGTAGAAAACAATATTCAGATATGTAAAGTACTATGTACCTTATGAGGAGGTAGATTGCACTTAGCTGCTACTTCATCTACCCACACTTCTGTAATCAGTGCACTCTGAGGAAATCCAAAACCTCGAAATGATGTGTTGGATGGAAGATTTGTTTTGCAAACTTTTCCTTGGCATCTCAGATTAGGAATGTGGTAGGAAGCATCTGTTTGCAGCACAGAAATCTCCATTATCTATGGCAGGAATAGATTATATTATTTAAAAGTACTTTAAATTTTATAAATATGCTTTCAATCCTATAAAGATTATATAAATATGCTAAAGATATTTGCTGAGTGTATCTAGTCTCATCCTGGCAAGGGAGATTTACACATGCAACACCATATAACAGAAAAGTATCGATGCTAAAATTTCAGCACATTGTAAAATAAAATCAATGTTAAAGTAAAAGTTAATAAATGGACCCACTAGGTATATAACACTTTCCGGATGCAACTATGAGTCTATTCTGGTGCTTGTATACCAAATACAAGTGTTATCTAGCTAATTTAAGGACTTTGGTAGGCTGGTTATATGGCAATTAAATGGCACTTGTGAGGATAGGTATCCACTGTGTGATACAGGCCTGGAGTTAGTCTGGCCTGGATGTTAGGTAGATGATGGGTGTCTGATCTGTATTAGTGTTTAGCGAACTTCTGTTTTAAGTTCGGCGTCTAAAGTTCGGCTTCCGGTTAGCGGAGAATCCCGATATGGATTCCGAATTCCGTTGTGGTCCGTGGTAGCGGAATCAATAATCGGCCATTATTGATTCCGCTACCACGGACCACAACGGTATTCGGTCCCTTATCGGGATTCTCAGCTAACTGGAAGCCGAACTTTAGACGCCGAACTTAAAACAGAAGTTCGCTCAACACTAATCTGTATTCTTTTACCTGCAGCAGGGTCTGGTGGTCACTCTGCTGACTTTGTACTTTGTAGGAGAACTAGCTGAGCTCCCTTGTGTCTGGGCTTAAACTCCCCCTTTTGGCAGGAAATAGAAATAGACCACTCCTACCAAGAGGGGAGGGACAGGGTGGTTAACCCTGTTCCTGCCAAACATACCTCCTGTGCTGGTGTACTAGGCATAAAAATAATATAATACATGAAATTAACTGGATATAACAAACAATTGTAGACACCCCTAGGTCTGGAGTACTGCACATGTTATAGCTGTTCTGGTGATGGACTATGAATGATGATGATGGACACTATATATCATGATAGACACTACAAAAATGCTATCACATATCATAATGCATGGCTCCTGTTGTGATTATCTGCAGTTATCAGCCAGTTCCCAGAGTCCTGAATAAGGTCTCATGCACACAACCTTAAATGTTTTGCAGTCTGTAAATCTTGGATCTACAAAACACAGATCCCGGCCGAGTGCATGCCACCATTTATTTTTTTACTTCTGTAGAAATGTCCTATGCTATGCAAAACGGACAAGTATAGGGCATGTTTTATTTTATTTGCAGGGCCGCAGAAAGGACGTGTGGATGCGGACAGCACACGGTATGCTATCCGCATCTCTTGCAGCCCCATTGAAATGAATGCGGATTGGATGCGGACAGAAACTATGGTTGTGTGCATAAGCCCTAATTATGAGAGCAGACTGGAAAGATACTTGTAAGACTTACAAACACAGATTCTATCCCAGAATATCCGCCATTACTGTATAAGTTGATATCCGCTGCCACAATTCTGCCATCTTTCATGTAACCGACCTAAAAACAAAAAAAAGCATATACTTTAGTTAAGTATGTCTACATATTTTTTTTAATAAGTAATGAATAGAGTTGAGCGAACCCGAACTATAAAGTTTGGGTTTGTACTGAACTTTAGGGTTTTTGCCCCCCCGGACCCAAACATTTACGTAAAAGTTCGGGTTCGGTGTTTGGCGATTTTTATGGCGCTTTTTGAAAGGCTGCAAAGCAGCCAATCCACAAGCATCATACTACTTGCCCCAAAAGGCCATCACAGCCATGCCTACTATTGGCATGGCTGTGATTGGCCAACTGCAGCTTGTGACCCAGCCTCTATTTAAGCTGGAGTCACTTAGCGCCGCCCGTCACTATGCTCAGATTAGTGTAGGGAGAGGCTGCAGCTGCTGTGAGGGAGAGATCAGGGAGAAATCTTATCAAGAACTGGTTTATGTACTCAGCGATCTACAGAAAAAGTGTTTTGTAGGTGCAGTGCACAATTTTTTTAAGCCTGCCCTGAGCCAACTACTGCTGAAAACAAACTTTTTTTTCTTCAGTTAGTCAATATCAATACATGATCGGCAGCAATTTTATGCAACAATAGTGCACCAGCATAGGCTATCTGCAAGTCCAGAAATACAGCTTTGGCATACTGGGGTGAAAAAACCCTCTAATATACTGCACATCTGGGATTAGACAAGCATAAGTGACGGTCACATTTAGTACAGAAATACAGCTTTTTGGTTAGGGTGAAAAAACCCTCTAATATACTGCACATCTGGGATTACACGTGCATAAGTGACTGTCACATTTAGGCCATAAATACGGCTTTGGCATACTGGGGTGAAAAAAGCCTCTGATATACTGCACATCTAGAATTAGACGTGTATAAGTGACTGTCACATGTAGGCCATAAATACGGCTTTGGCATACTGGGGTAAAAAAGCCTCTCATATACTGCACATCTGGGATTACACATGCATAAGTCACTGTCACATTTAGGACAGAAATACAGCTTTTTGGCTAGGGTGAAAAAACCCTCTAATATACTGCACATCTGGGATTACACGTGCATAAGTCACTGTCACATTTAGGACAGAAATACAGCTTTTTGGTTAGGGTGAAAAAACCCTCTAATATATTGCACATCTGGGATTACATGTGCATAAGTGACTGTCACATTTAGGACAGAAATACAGCTTTTTGGTTAGAGTGAAAAACCCTCTAATATACTGCACATCTGTGATTACACATGCATAAGTCAATGTCACATTTAGGACAGAAATACAGCTTTTTGGTTAGGGTGAAAAAACCCTCTAATATACTGCACATCTGGTATTAGACAAGCATAAGTGACTGTCACATTTTGGCCATAAATATGGCTTTTTGGTCACTGGGGTGAAAAAAGCCTATAATATATTGCACATCTGGGATTACACATGCATAAATCACTGTCACATTTAGGACAGAAATACGGCTTTGGCATAATGGGGTGAAAAAAGCCTCTCATATACTGCATATCTGAGATTACACATGCATAAGTGACTGTCACATTTAGGACAGAAATACAGCTTTTTGGTTACTGGGGTGAAAAAACCCTCTAATATACTGCACATCTGGGATTACACGTGCATAAGTCACTTTCACATTTAGGACAGAAATACAGCTTTTTGGTTAGGGTGAAAAAGCCCTCTAATATACTGCACATCTGGGATTACACATACATAAGTCACTGTCACATTTAGGACAGAAATACGGCTTTGGCATACTGGGGTGAAAAAACCCTCTAATATACTGCATATCTGGGATTACACATGCATAAGTCACTGTCACAGTTAGGACAGAAATACAGCTTTTTGGTTAGGGTGAAAAAACCCTCTAATATACTGCACATCTGGGATTCGACGTGCATAAGTGACTGTCACATTTAGGCCATAAATATGGCTTTGGCATACTGGGGTGAAAAAAGCCTCTCATATACTGCACATCTAGGATTAGACGTACATAAGTGACTGTAACATTTAGGCCAGAAATACAGCTTTTTGGTCACTGGGGTGAAAAAACCCTCTGATATACTGCACATCTGGGATAAGATGTGCATAAGTGAGTGTCACATTTAGGCAACAAATACCGCTGTCATATAGAGTAAAATAAATAAATAATTGAGTGCAATACCCTACATCAGGGTTTATATTGGCGGTTAATTATTTTTAACATACTTAACCACTTTTTACTTTGCTTTGTTAACACTAACTATGAGGCAAACATCTAATAAGGGACGCGGTCGTGGTCGTGTTGGTGGTGTTGGTGGAGCCTCTGGTGCAGGGAGAGGACGTGGCCGTTCTGCCACAGCTACACGTCCTACTGAACCTACTACCTCAGTAGCCGCCAGAACCTACTACCTCCCAGTAGCCGCCAGAATCTACAGCGATATTTGTTCGGGCCTAATGCTGTTCTAAGGATGGTAAGGCCTGAGCAAGTACAGGCACTAGTCAATTGGGTGGCCGACAGTGGATCCAGCACGTTCACATTATCTCCCACCCAGTCTTCTGCAGAAAGCGCACAGGTGGCGCCTGAAACCCATGCCCATCAGTCTGTCACATCACCCCCGTGCATATCGGGGAACCTGTCTGAGCATCAAGTCATGCAGCAGTCTCTTATGCTGTTTGAAGACTCTGCTGGCAGGGTTTTCTAAGGGTATCCACCTAGCCCTTCCCCAGGGGTAGAAGACATAAAATGCACTGACGCACAACCACTTATGTTTCCTGATGAGGACATGGGAATACCATCTCAGCATGTCTCTGATGATGATAAAACACAGGTGCAAACTGCTGCATCTTTCTGTAGCGTGCAGACCGAAAAGGAGGTCAGGGAGGAAGACTGGGTGGAAGACGATGCAGTGTCACAACCAGACAGCTGAGAAGCTCTTACAGAAGCCTTTCAGAACCTCCTCCTTGAGTTCTCTTTGTTGTGCTGTTCAGTTCCTCATCTCGTTGGCCTCTCTCAGCTGTCATGTGGTTGGACTGATTGCTTCGGGCTACTGGGCGGCTTATACTACTTCCTGGAGTGTGTGTGCATGCTGATCTTGTTTTCCAGTCTGCTACAAAGTTAAGTGCTGAACATTTATCTGTTATTTTCTGTTTGCTGGATCCCAGGTGACCCTGACTCCCTCCGTGTCTGGTGTAGGGAACCGGTGGTCGTGTCCCCTCACTATTGTAGGGTGTTCAGGGGTTATATAGTCGAGGTACGTGGATATGCAACCATCCACCTCTGGGATCTTTGCATAGGCTGAGCAGCCAGGGAAAGTCTCAGGTCTTGTGCAGGGGTCTCCCTTTTGGTTCCTTAGCTTTGGATCCACTCAGTCATATATGCATGTTGCTTTGTCTTGTTTCCTGTACACTGTCCGTGACATTATAAGCCGCCAAAACCGTCTCAAGCATGGATCCGGTTTCACTTTTGGCTGAACGCTTCCAGGGTCTTTCATTGGAGGTAGCTGATCTCCGTAAGACTTTTTCTTAGCTTCAAGTGACCGGTTCAGCTTGCGTTCATGGAGTTTGTTCTGAGCCTAAGATCTCGCTCCCGGATACGTTCTCCGGGGGTAGTGAGAATTTTGTGCGTTTTAGAGAGGCTTGCAAACTCCATTTTCGCCTTCTTCCCCATTCCTCTGGTGATGAGGAACGGAGGGTGGGGATCATTATATCGCTGCTCAGGGGTAACGCTCAGTCTTGGGCATTTCGCTGCCGGAGGTGGCACGGCCTCTCCGTTCAGTGGATGAATTCTTTTTAGCCCTGGGTCAGATATATGATGATCCGGATCGTATTGCTCTGGCTGAGTCTAGACTACGTCTATTATGCCAGGGTAAACAATCCGCAGAAATATACTGCTCAGAATTTCGGAGATGGGCAGCTGATACTGGTTGGAATCATGCTGCACTCCGAAGTCAATTTTGCCATGGTCTTTCAGAGGGATTGAAAGATGCATTTGCCTTTCATGAGAGGCCTATTTCTTTGGACTCTGCTATGTCTCAGGCCGTTCGTATTGACAGGCGTCTTAGAGAGAGAGGAGAGATGTCCCCTTCCTGTCATACTCAGTCCCAGGACAGTGCAGCGGTCTCATTCTGTGCGCAGGGGTCTCGGTCGCTGTCAGCCCCTTCTGAGCAGGAGTCCATGCAGCTGGGGTTGATTGCTTCTGACAATAGAAGATTCAGCTCGCATGGGAGGGTTTGTTTTTGTTGTGGAGGTATAAATCATTTGGCAAATATTTATCCCTCTAGGAGATTCAGGCAGTTTTCTGGGAGTAATAAAGAAACAAACAGGAAAAAATCTTTGAAAAATGTTCCGTCTGTTACTATTGGCAGGGTTGAGGTGGAAATTGAAGGTTTTCCGTTTGCTTGTAGTTCCCGTTTTGTCCTGCCGGCTAGGGTGGCGCTAGAGAGCAAGAACAATTTTTGTGAGATTTTTGTGGATAGTGGAGCAGCGGTCAATCTCATTGATAATCAATTTGCAATAACTCATGGTTTCCAGGTGCGCACTTTGGGAAAGGATATTCCTGTTTTTGCTATTGATTCCGCTCCACTTTCTCAGAAATCATTAAAGGGCATAGTTCACAATATCCGTTTAATTGTGATTGATGCTCATGCTGAGGATGTGTCATGTTTCGTCCTTAGCAGTTTGCCTACTCCTCTAGTGTTGGGGCTACCCTGGCTCACTAAACATAACCCCGCCATTGATTGGCAAGCGAGGCAAATAAATGGTTGGAGTGACTTTTGCAGAGAGAATTGCCTCACGACATCTGTTTCTGAGGTTGCTACTAAGACTGTGCCATCTTTTCTCTCTGAATTTTCGGATGTCTTCTCTGAGAGTGGAGTTCAGTATTTGCCCCCGCACAGGGAGTACGATTGCCCTATTAATCTCATCCCAGGCGCCAAACTGCCTAAATCTCGTTTATACAATCTTTCCCAACCTGAGAGGATCGCTATGCGTGCTTATATCTCTGAGAGTCTGAGAAAAGGACACATACGACCCTCGAAGTCACCTGTTGCCGCTGGTTTTTTCTTTGTTAAGAAAAAAGATGGTTCTTTAAGACCTTGTTCTGGATTTCAGGGAGCTGAACAGTATCACTATTCGTGACCCTTATCCGCTTCCTCTGATAGCGGACCTGTTTAACCAGGTTGTTGGGGCTAAAGTCTTTTCCAAATTAGATCTAAGAGGGGCATACAACCTGGTCAGGGTCAGAGAAGGAGACGAATGGAAGACGGCCTTCAATACCCCTGAGGGCCATTTTGAGAACTTGGTTATGCCTTTTGTTTTGATGAATGCCCCAGCCGTTTTTCAGCATTTCGTGAACAGCATTTTTTATCATTTGATGGGAAAATTTGTATTAGTGTATTTGGATGACATTTTGATTTTTTTCTCCTGATTTCAAAACTCATAAGGAACATTTACGTCAGGTCTTGCTCATCCTGCGGGAGAATAAATTATATGCAAAACTGGAAAAATGTGTGTTTGCGGTTCCAGAAATTCAATTTCTGGGGTTTCTTCTCTCCGCTTCTGGTTTTCGCATGGACCCCGAGAAGGTCCGCGCTGTGCTTGAGTGGGAGCTTCCTGAGAATCAGAAGGCGCTGATGCGTTTTTTGGGCTTTGCCAATTATTACAGGAAGTTTATTTTGAATTATTCCTCTATTGTTAAACCACTCACTGATATGACCAGAAAGGGGGTAGATTTTTCTTCTTGGTCAGTAGAGGCGCGCAAGGCTTTTTCTAATATCAAGGAGAGTTTTGCTTCCGCTCCCATCTTGGTGCAACCTGATATTTCTTTACCCTTCATAGTTGAGGTTGATGCTTCTGTGGTGGGTGTGGGGGCGTTCTTGTCTCAAGGTTCCTCTCCTGCCAAATGGCGACCGTGTGCCTTTTTCTCGAAAAAACTCTCCTCCGCAGAGAGAAATTACGATGTGGGAGATAGGGAATTGTTGGCCATCAAGTTGGCTTTTGAGGAATGGCGCCATTGGCTAGAGGGAGCCAGACACCCTATTACCGTATTTACTGACCATAAAAATCTGGCCTACTTGGAGTCAGCCAAGCGTCTGAACCCGAGACAGGCCAGATGGTCTTTGTTCTTTTCTAGGTTTAATTTTGTTGTCACGTTCCGCCCTGGAGTTAAGAATGTGAAGGCAGATGCCCTGTCACGTTGTTTTCCGGGAGGCGGGAATTTTGAAGACCCGGGTCCCATTTTGGCTGAAGGTGTGGTGGTCTCTGCTCTTTTTTCTGAATTGGAGGCAGAGGTCCAGGCAGCCCAGTCAGAGGCTCCTGATCTTTGTCCTCCTGGGAGGTTGTTTGTGCCTCTCGCGTTAAGACACAAGATTTTTAAGGAACACCACGTTACGGTCCTTGCTGGGCACCCGGGGGCAAGAGTAACACTGGATCTCATTGCTCGGAGATTCTGGTGGCCTGCGCTTCGTAAGTCGGTTGAGGGTTTTGTGGCAGCCTGCGAGACTTGCGCTCGTGCCATAGTCCCTCATTCACAGCCATCAGGTCCTCTCCTTCCCTTACCCATTCCTTCCCGTCCTTGGACACATCTGTCCATGGACTTTATAACGGACCTGCCTCGTTCCTCGGGGAAGACTGTGATTCTGGTGGTGGTGGACCGTTTTAGCAAAATGGTGCATTTCATCCCTTTTCCTGGTTTGCCCAATGCTAAGACGCTGGCGCAGGCATTTATTGGTCACATTGTCAAATTGCACGGTATTCCTTCAGACATAGTCTCTGATAGGGGCACGCAGTTTGTTTCCAGATTCTGGAAGGCTTTCTGTTCTCGCTTGGGGGTTCGGTTGTCATTCTCTTCTGCTTTCCACCCGCAGTCGAATGGCCAGACAGAGCGCGTCAATCAGAATCTGGAGACATATCTGCGCTGTTTTGTGGCGGAGAATCAAGAGGATTGGTGTTCTTTTTTGTCCCTTGCTGAGTTTGCTTTAAATAACCGTCGTCAGGAGTCCTCTGATAAGTCACCATTTTTTGGTGCATATGGGTTTCATCCGCAGTTTGGGACTTTCTCGGGAGAGGGGTCTTCTGCTTTACCTGATGAGGACAGATTCTCCTCGTCTTTGTCATCTATTTGGCAAAAGATTCAGGATAATCTAAAGAGCATGAGTGAGAGATATAAGCGTGTGGCAGATAAGAGACGTATTCTTGGTCCGGACCTGAATGTTGGTGATCTGGTGTGGTTGTCTACCAAGAATATCAAATTGAAGGTTCCCTCCTGGAAGTTGGGTCCTAGGTTTATTGGACCTTACAAAATCCTGTCTGTCATCAATCCTGTTGCCTACCGTCTTGATCTTCCTCAGACTTGGAAGATCCATAATGTTTTTCATAAGTCCTTATTGAAACCTTATGTTCAACCCATTGTACCCTCGCCTTTGCCTCCTCCTCCGATAATGGTTGATGGGAATCTTGAATTTCAGGTCTCTAGGATTGTGGATTCTCGTCTTGTCCGCGGTTCTCTTCAGTACCTTGTTCATTGGGAGGGTTATGGTCCTGAGGAGAGGATGTGGGTCCCAGTGACGGACATTAAGGCCTCTCGTCTCATCAGGGCTTTCCATAGGTCCCATCCTGAGAAGGTGGGCTCTGAGTGTCCAGAGTCCACTCGTAGAGGGAGGGGTACTGTCACAACAAGACAGCTGAGAAGCTCTGACAGAAGCCTTTCAGAACCTCCTCCTTGAGTTCTCTTTGTTGTGCTGTTCAGTTCCTCATCTCGTTGGCCTCTCTCAGCTGTCATGTGGTTGGACTGATTGCTTCCCTTTAAATTCCTCCCCATGGTGCATTACTGGGCGGCTTATACTACTTCCTGGAGTGTGTGTGCATGCTGATCTTGTTTTCCAGTCTGCTACAAAGTTAAGTGCTGAACATTTATCTGTTATTTTCTGTTTGCTGGATCCCAGGTGACCCTGACTCCCTCCGTGTCTGGTGTAGGGAGCCGGTGGTCGTGTCCCCTCACTATTGTAGGGTGTTCAGGGGTTATATAGTCGAGGTACGTGGATATGCAACCATCCACCTCTGGGATCTTTGCATAGGCTGAGCAGCCAGGGAAAGTCTCAGGTCTTGTGCAGGGGTCTCCCTTTTGGTTCCTTAGCTTTGGATCCACTCAGTCATATATGCATGTTGCTTTGTCTTGTTTCCTGTACACCGTCCGTGACATGCAGGGGACGATGAGGTCCTAGACCCCACATGGAATGAAGGTCGTGCCACTGACTTTCAGAGTTTGGAGGAAGAGGCAGTGGTGAGACCGAGCCAACAGCGTAGCAAAAGTGGGAGCAGGGTGCAAAAGCAGAGCAGCCGTCGCCAAAACAGTTCGCCTGCTACTGGCCACCATCAACAGGGACCAAGAACACCAAAGGCAGCTTCAAGGAGTTCCCTGGCATGGCACTTCTTCACACAATGTGCTGACGACAAGACCCAAGTGGTTTGCACGCTGTGCCATCAGAGCCTGAAGCGAGGCATTAACGTTTTGAACCTTAGCACAACCTGCATGACCAGGCATCTTCATACGAGACACGGGCTGCAGTGGAGTAAGCACCTTCAAAACCAAGAAAGGGCCCCTCCTGCTCCCTCTTTTGCTGCTGCCTCGGCCTCTTCCTCCACCTCTGGAGGAATGTTGCCACCTGCCGCCCAGCAAACAGAGGATGTGCCACTAACAACACCACCTCCGTCACCAAGCATCTCAACCATGTCACATGGAAGCGTTCAGCTCTCCATCTCACAAACCTTTGAGAGAAAGCGTAAATTCCCACCTAGCCACCACCGATCCCTAGCCCTGAATGCCAGCGTTTCTAAACTACTGGCCTTTGAAATGCTGTCATTCAGGCTGGTGGAGACGGACAGCTTCAAACAGCTCATGTTGTTTGCTGTCCCACAGTACGTCGTTCCCAGCCGCCACTACTTCTCCAGGAGAGCCGTGCCCTCCCTGCACAACCAAGTATCGGATAAAATCAAGTGTGCACTGCGCAACGCCATCTGTGGCAAGGTTCACCTAACCACAGATACGTGGACCAGTGAGCACGGACAGGGACGCTATATCTCCCTAACTGCACACTGGGTAAATGTAGTGGCGGCTGGGCCCCAGGCGGAGAGCTGTTTGGTGCACGTCCTTCCACTGCCAAGGATCGCAGGGCATCATTCTTTGCCAGAGAAAATATATAAACGTTATCTGGTGTGAAAGTGATGGACCACAGCAGCGGTACCCTTAAGGGAGTAGGTTCGGTCTCCTAAATAGCAAAAAAATTGAAAGTACGGGAACCGCGCTCTAAATGAACAGTTTGTGTCAGTTATTGAGTCCTATAAGGACAGAGAGCTGAAATCTCATCCAGCTATCAGAGGTGATAATCGCAGAGACGTATTGTTCATGCGAAAAAAGTTGTAATCCACCTCCTACTGGTCCGCAGCTCTCGTCGTGAGTCACCAACCACTGATTCCAGACACCGTACCCGAATACCTTCAAGAAGGAATAGAACAGATGGTGCAATACCCTCGATATCTTTTAAGGTAAGGGGTTTATTGTACTCACAATTATTAAGTTACATGTGCATGCTTGTAACTTAATAATTGTGACCTGGGGCCTATCTCCTCCTCCTCCATTGCTGCCTCCACCTACAACACCACATTCACCGCCTCCTCAACCTCCGACTCCATATCCACCTCCTTCTCTGAGTTGCAGGTTAATAATTTGTAATTTTTAGTTATTTTATTTCATTTTAAGTTATTTCCATATCCATATTTGTTTGCAGAGCAGTTGCCATGCTCTTAAGCACAATTTACTGCCTTTTACATCCCTCTAGCCTTTTCAAGGACTATTTTAGAGCCATTTTAATTTAAAAAAGTTCAAATTTTAGTGCCCTAAATTGAAAAAAAATCTTATTTTCAATTGTCGGTTGACATTTTACCATTTTTGGCGTATACAAACACCTGCTGTGCCTGGGTGACAGGGGCCTAAATCTCTCAAAATCCTCTGTTGTATTGCTGGGTGACATGAACGGAATAAATTGAAATGATATATTGAATATACGCCTATAAATACAATAGAGCAAATAACATGGGGATAGGCGCTAAAACAAAATAATAATGTCTTTATTAATTGTCTGATTAAGAAATAAGGGGTATCAACCGTCAGTATAATGTGCAAAACTGACTTTAACAATTGTGAAAACACTGATATATACCAAATAGCACCACCATCTGGATTGCCAGTGTAGTCTCACAAGCTACTAGCATAAGGGGCTCATTCAACCACAGGGTTCAAGATGTGTATCCCAGGGTGAAAGGTATCAAGGGGATGTATTGGTATAGGAATTTCACCAAACACCACTCCAAAACAGTGAGAGCCAGCGCGCAGACTCTCACTGCACTAATAATCACAGGTGCTGGACTATGGCAGAGCAATAGCAATCACTCCAGGTGGATTAAAGGAGCAATAGTTGCCCTGACATGTCCCTTATTGGCAACAGCTCAACGCGTTTCCATGCATTGGGGATGCATTTCATCAGGAGCTATGTGCACCAGGTTAATACTAGAGCCCAGAGCCTCAGTGTTGTTTTACTAACCGAGGTAATGGACAAACAAACAGTGATAGAGATCCCTGCCTAGCGCCGTTTTCCTCTAGTGTGAGGTACGGAGCTTTACAAACAGTCACTATCCTGCCTGAGCTAGCAACCTCTAGGCTGAGGTGCTGCGTGCTAGTGTGCATGTAATTCGGCACTGTGATGGCCGCAAAGCGGCCCACAGAACGCCGAGCTTTACAGGGTGAAGCCCCGCCCTGTTAGACACGCCTCCGTCAATCAGCCAATCCGGCCAGGAGGCACGGCACAAGGCAAACCAAAGGCTGAAGGGAGGAGGAACACGGTGAGTCACAGGGAAAGCGCAGCAAGCGCCACATAAACAAAGCAAGGAATTTACAAAGCGGCTTTATATACATTTATCGCAGCATGGACATCTTTATTGTAAATATACAGTAAAGGAGAGTCACTCCAAGAGAAGTGTGTAAAACGGACAGACACATAGATTCATGTGTGTAGCCACTTGTGTCAATGATCACACACATGAATCCACTTCTCATAGTGCATTGTACAATAACACAAAGAAATCAGCCTGGTCACTAGATGAACGGGCCGTATGAGATCGCATCATTGAGGCCGGATGGTTTGATGGTATTCAGAGAAAAAATCCATCTCGCCTCTTTTTGCAACAATATGCGATCATAATCACCGCCTCTTGGTGACGGCTTCACAGAGTCGATCACTTGAAATTTGACCGATGATGTATCCCCCCTGTGAAGGTCAAGAACATGACGAGCAATTGGCGTATCTTTGAGATTGGTAATATCCAAAATATGCTCCCCAATCCGTCTTCTTAGCTCTCTGATGGTTTTGCCCACATATTTGATGCTGCATACACATGTCATTAAATACACAACACCAACTGACTTGCAATTGTGGAAAGACTTAATGAAGAACGTTTTATCCGCAGTGCTGTTAGTGAAGCTTTTGGATTTTTTAATGAACCCACAAAATTTACAGGATCCACAAGGAAACGTACCTGTAAGTGGGTTTCGCAGCCATGACTGCGGACGGGGGCTGATGTACAGACTATGTGTCAACATATCACGTAAATTATTGTTGCGGCGATAAGTGACTGAAGGGTTGGCTGAAATCATCCCACCAATATCCGGATCGGATTTCAAAATGTCCCAGTGCTCGTTAAGGACATGGCGCACCTCGTCATGGGCGCCGTCAAAAGTCCCAATAATCCTCACGATGTTCTCACTATTGCCCCTCTTTTTCGGAGACAACAACAGATCCCTGTTGGTACTCATTGAGTGCTGGTAAGCCTGCTTTAGACACTGCTGAGGATAACCACGACACTGAAACCTCTGCTGGAGATCTTTAGCAGCCACCCTAAAATCACTGAGATGAGAACAATTCCTCCTAACCCTCAAGTATTGGCCCTTAGGGATTCCTCTCCTAAGGGCCACAGGGTGCGCACTGTCCCATTTCAAAAGGTTATTGGTAGCTGTGGGCTTTCTAAAGACGTTGGTACTAATATGCCCATCAGCAGACAATGAAATGGACAGATCCAGGAAGGAAATGTTCTTCAAATCCATTTCTGAGGTGAAAAAAAGTCCCACGGTGTTATTGTTGAGGACCGCAACAAATTCACGGAACAAATCACTATCGCCCCCCCACAGGATCAGCACATCGTCGATGTACCTGATCCAGAGGGGGACAACGTCTGTGAATCGCTCCATATCTTCACAAAACACTACCTCCCTCTCCCACCAGCCCAGGTAGAGGTTCGCAAAAGTCGGGGCACAGGGACTGCCCATTGCGACCCCCCTGAGCTGGTGGAAGATAGAGCCATCAAACAAAAATACATTGTGTGTGAGTATGAAACTCAACAATTCCATTACAAAGGCATTATGGGCCCTGTATTGTTCACCCCTCTGCTGAAGGAATGTTAGGATCGCTCCACAGCCCAATCCATGAGGGATTGAGCTGTAGAGCGCCTCCACATCCAAACTAGCTAGATAGGTACCACTGTCACATTGGACACCATCCAAGCGTCCCAGCACATCCATAGTATCCCTTACATGTGAGGGCAAGCTGTTAACAAATGGACGCAGGATGGTGTCAACATAAGTACTGATATTGGCTGTCAAACAATTGTTTCCAGACACTATCGGCCTCCCCTTTAGAGGTTCATACCCCTTGTGAACTTTGGGGAGACAATAAAAGGCCGCAGTGACTGGGTGTGCAGGTAACAAGAAGGCCAATTCAGTCTTATCGATGAGTTTCTTCTCAAGGGCTTGGTTCAAAATACAGGACAATTCCACCTTATAAGTTGGCGTGGGATCAGACGGAAGTAGTTCATATGTAAGCTTGTCCCTGAGCACGCTCATACACATATTACGATATTGTTCGTGCCCAAGGACAACAATATTTCCGCCTTTGTCTGATGATTTAATCACCACTTCTTTGTCCTGTTGCAATAACCACAAGGCCCCTCTTTCTTGGTCATTCAAATTGTCACTGTTAAGTCCATGCATGTCAATCTGACTCAACTTATTAGACACTATGGACACAAAAGTATCAATTGGGGTGCAGTCACCAATAGGTGGCATTTTTGTTGAGGGTAATCTAAGCTTGGTGAACGGACCATCACCTGGATCCCTTTGTCCCTCAGCAAGAAGATCTGATAAGATTTGGACATCTGGCAGGTCCGATATATCAATTCCTAGCTCTTCGCATTTTCTGCGGTCATTGTTGACAAAAAATTTTCGCCACTTGAGCTTACGCGCAAATAAATTCAGGTCTTTGACCCACCCAAAACAATCAAACCTACGCATCGGGACAAATGAAAGGCCCTTTTGTAGAACATGGGTCTCCATGGTAGTTAGAGTCCGTGAAGACAAGTTAATAACTTGTAACTCGTCCTTCACTGATCTAGATGGAAATAGGGATGTAGTTTGGGACGTACAGGGGGATGTCAATGTTTGTTCCTCAGTAGGTATTGAGAAATCAGCGGGGTATCGTCTAAAAAACCCCCCCTACCGTATTGACCTCTACCTCCTCGTCCTCTTCTACTACCCCGACCTCTGTTCCTACCACCATACGGTCTTCTAGCAGACTGGGACCTTGTTCGCTTATCACCAGTAGCGTCTGAATCTATTTCACCCTCTGAGGAAGAGACTTCGGTATCTAACTCAAGAGCATCCGAGTGTTTGATGCTATAATCAAAGATTTTGCCCTCTTTAAAGTCTCTGATATCTCTATTGAAAAGGGAGTGTTTCTTTTCTTTTAACTGGGCAGTGTATTTTTCCACAGAAATTTGGAGGAGTGACTCCTTTTTATTAAAATCAGTGTGACTATTGAATTTTTTTGTTGCCTCAATAGCTTCCTTCAGGTCACTTTCCAGAGATGTCACAACACTCTTTTCCTCCTCCAATAGGAGTTTCATCAATCTCAGAGAAGAATCTACGGACTCCTTCTCCCACTTTTTCAGGAAGTCCGCAGATCTCAATCGGACTGATGGTGTGATAGGATTCCTCAGGCCACGTGGGACAATTTTATTCCCAATATACGTTTCCAAGGACTGCACCTCCCACCAGGATCTAACAAAATTTTTGTAGATCTTAGTGACTTGTTTGAAAGCAGAAGAGATGGTAATTGTCTGAGAGGCAAAAGATATGTCTCGCTCAGAAAACACCTCACTAGGATCTCCCATCCACTGTGCGGTGTCAATGCCGCTAGATAAAAAGCCTGCCATTCCTTGTATAATAATTAAATAGAATAAATTGAAATGATATATTGAATATACGCCTATAAATACAATAGAGCAAATAACATGGGGATAGGCGCTAAAACAAAATAATAATGTCTTTATTAATTGTCTGATTAAGAAATAAGGGGTATCAACCGTCAGTATAATGTGCAAAACTGACTTTAACAATTGTGAAAACACTGATATATACCAAATAGCACCACCATCTGGATTGCCAGTGTAGTCTCACAAGCTACTAGCATAAGGGGCTCATTCAACCACAGGGTTCAAGATGTGTATCCCAGGGTGAAAGGTATCAAGGGGATGTATTGGTATAGGAATTTCACCAAACACCACTCCAAAACAGTGAGAGCCAGCGCGCAGACTCTCACTGCACTAATAATCACAGGTGCTGGACTATGGCAGAGCAATAGCAATCACTCCAGGTGGATTAAAGGAGCAATAGTTGCCCTGACATGTCCCTTATTGGCAACAGCTCAACGCGTTTCCATGCATTGGGGATGCATTTCATCAGGAGCTATGTGCACCAGGTTAATACTAGAGCCCAGAGCCTCAGTGTTGTTTTACTAACCGAGGTAATGGACAAACAAACAGTGATAGAGATCCCTGCCTAGCGCCGTTTTCCTCTAGTGTGAGGTACGGAGCTTTACAAACAGTCACTATCCTGCCTGAGCTAGCAACCTCTAGGCTGAGGTGCTGCGTGCTAGTGTGCATGTAATTCGGCACTGTGATGGCCGCAAAGCGGCCCACAGAACGCCGAGCTTTACAGGGTGAAGCCCCGCCCTGTTAGACACGCCTCCGTCAATCAGCCAATCCGGCCAGGAGGCACGGCACAAGGCAAACCAAAGGCTGAAGGGAGGAGGAACACGGTGAGTCACAGGGAAAGCGCAGCAAGCGCCACATAAACAAAGCAAGGAATTTACAAAGCGGCTTTATATACATTTATCGCAGCATGGACATCTTTATTGTAAATATACAGTAAAGGAGAGTCACTCCAAGAGAAGTGTGTAAAACGGACAGACACATAGATTCATGTGTGTAGCCACTTTGCGGCCATCACAGTGCCGAATTACATGCACACTAGCACGCAGCACCTCAGCCTAGAGGTTGCTAGCTCAGGCAGGATAGTGACTGTTTGTAAAGCTCCGTACCTCACACTAGAGGAAAACGGCGCTAGGCAGGGATCTCTATCACTGTTTGTTTGTCCATTACCTCGGTTAGTAAAACAACACTGAGGCTCTGGGCTATAGTATTAACCTGGTGCACATAGCTCCTGATGAAATGCATCCCCAATGCATGGAAACGCGTTGAGCTGTTGCCAATAAGGGACATGTCAGGGCAACTATTGCTCCTTTAATCCACCTGGAGTGATTGCTATTGCTCTGCCATAGTCCAGCACCTGTGATTATTAGTGCAGTGAGGGTGACATGAACCCCTGAAGCTTATGTTTATTAAAATGAACCAGGCATGGATCCCACAGGACTTGTCCGTAACTTGTGCAGAATAGACATTATACCAGCCTCAACCATCCATTCTTGTACTCAAGTGCACTTATTCTTAGTTTTATTTTAACAATAAAAAATAACACAAATCAGTGTTGGCTACCTATTCCTCCTTCACCGCTGCTTCCATCTACACCGCCAAGTCAACCTACACCGCCACATCCACCCATCCACCGCCTCCTCAACCTCCTACTCCCAGATACAGATTGTTATTTTGAATTTTTCTGTATTTTATGTTATTTTAAGTTATTTCCCGATCTACATTTGTTTGCAGAACAGTTGTCATGCTCTTAAGCACATTTTGATGCCTTTTGCAGCCCTCTAGCCCTTTCCAAAACTATTTCCGAGCCATTTTAGTGCCCAAAAGTTCGGGTCCCCATTGACTTCCATGGGGTTGGGGTTCGGGTTCGGGGTCAAGTTCGGGTCCCGAACCCAAACTTTTTTTTCAAGTTCGGTTGAACCTGCCGAACCCGAACATACAGGTGTCCGCTCAACTCTAGTAATGAATCACTAAAGGAACTTTAGATTTTAGAAATATATATTCTTAAGGGGGTTGTCTCACCTCAGACATTGGTGGCATATCTCTAGGATATACCACCAATGTCAGATAGGTGCAGGTCCCACCTCTGGGAAACACTCCTATCTCCAGAACAGGACCCCTGAAATGAACAAAGAATTTATTTCTATGGGAGCTTGAAGAATAGCCAAGCACTGGCTTGTTCATTTCTGGCAGTCCCATAGAGGTCAATGGAGCACTGACTGCCCTTGCTTGGTGTGCTCTCCATTCATTCCTAGGGGACTACTGAAAATAGCCAAGCCAACTCTCATAGAAGAGAATGGAGAGCACACCAGGCATGCATGGTGCATTCTCTTTCACTTTGGGGAACCCTTGTTTTAGAAATAGGTGTGGGTCCGAGAGGTGGGACCTGCACTTGTCTGACTTCGATGGCATATCATAGCAATATGCCACCCAGATCTGAGGTGACACAGTCCATTTACGACAAGTCTTTAGAATAATTACTAATGTTAACATGTATCCATCATACAGGTATTAAATTTGAATCGTCATTCGCGCATAAACAACAGTAGGTGTTATTCGCCAATGAGAACGGGAATCTAATTGCTTGCTATGGGCTAAACTGATACTTTGTAGAAGTATTTTTCTGCATGATAGTTGTTGCATTGTCATCTCCATTGTTCCAGCTTCCAAGTGTCCCATATTGTACTGAAATAATCAAATAAATATTGAGATAGAATTTGAGAATGTGGTGAGGCAACACTTCGATAGCAATGAAGAAACATTATTTTTGTCAAGGAAACCTAAAGTATTAAAAAAAACAAAAGACTTTTGACCTGTCATGGTGACATACCAGAAGTTTTGATCATTGGGGGTGAAAAGACCCCCACCAATGGCTAAAGTGTAGGGGAAGAAGCAGCCAGGATAACACTGTGCTATTCATAATTGGCTCTCCTCGGAGAGAGGAGTAAACAGTGTATTGACTTCCTATGAGCCATACACATGTCACTCCACTATCAGAGATGAGCCTAGCAGAGCTAATCGGGAACAAAGGGACACAGCTCTCAGTGGACTGCTTCTGCTCCTTTATTTTAGCAGTTGGTGGTGGCACCAGGACCCTGACTGATCAAAACTTCTGACATGTCACTTTTTGCCTACTTTTTTATGATAGGCAACACATTTTGATTTTTTTAAACTTACTTTGTATATTCCAAGATAGGGGTGTCTTCCAGCCTTTATTAGCATGTCTTCATCTCGCTCTAGAACACAGCGAATAGGATGTTTTGTTCTACACGACAAGAAAACAATGGATTTACAAACACATCTCTCTGTAACTATACCAACAGCTCTCAGGAACAAGCACATGGAATGCTTACATTACCCAAAATCTTTCTACTTGAACCAAGGAATCTGCATTAACAATGCAACATACAGCTCTCCTGAATTTACCTTAGGCTGGACTTACACCAGGTAACTGACGTGTGTCATAATTTTGTGGTAAAGCCAATGTCTAACCTAAATTGTGTGGCCATTGGCCACTGTGGGTGGTTGGGTCATCAGCTGGTTGTGCCACTCGCCATGTGTAAACCCAGTCTTAAGGTTCTTTTTCCTGCACCAACTTTTTGGGTGATATTTCAACCCAGCAGTCGGACATTATATTATATTAAACATGATCTTAAAGAACTGAAAGTTCTTGTTTTTTTTTTACAAAAAAACATCATTTCATATAACTTATGGCACGGAAACACAATAGAATCATGCTTCTTAATTATATCAGCTATATAGAAAAAATGCTGGGACACAGCAGTAGGGCACAACTCTGTCTAGTCCTGTCAATCAAGGGAAGGAAGGAGTGTCCAGGTCACAGGAGGTGTTACATAAAGAGTGCAAAAGATTCAGTCCAACCCCATGGTGCTCCAACTTGCTCATTTGCATATGAATAAAACGCTGATATCTCCGCAGCTGTTACATACAGACAAAAGGAAGGTATGTCTGGTTTAATATCGTTGCTCATGCTGACAGAGGCTCTTTAACTAAGGACAGCATAAGCTGGTGACAGAGGGAGGAGCAGAGAGCTCGCGAATATCAGGACTCATCGGCTTGTGCTGTGTATTGAGTAGCTCTAATGCTGGATATTCAGTGCAGATTTTGGCAAAACCACTGGGTCAAGGGCAACATAAAAGTAGTGACAGATTCCCTTTAATAGGACCATCCCTTTAAATATCTATAACAAGCACTTAAAAATGTAATGAATGTATTGAATACATGTCACATAGGTCACAATAAATATACAATGCACAATGTAGTCCTATCTCTGAAGAATTTAAAAATGACACTTACTTTTGAGCTGCCACGGCACTAATTGCTGCTATAGAAGCTGTCTTTACAATTTTGCCACCAAATGCTCCCCCTATTCTCTTCACATGGCAATTAATGCGGTTAAAGGGTATGCCAAGGGATGCTCCTACACGTTTCTTTTGAGAAAAAAGAATGGTATTACAATCAGAAAAAAAAAAGTATTTTACTTGTCTCAGAATTGTATACTATACAAAAATACTCTAACTGTGGAGTGACCCCCCCTCCTGAGAGCATATATTCATGGTATATGGTATTCATGATATTTATACCTTAGTTCACACACTCACCAACAATTGAGAAACACAAAGTCATTTCCCTTACACAAATTTGGGGGAAAATACCTTTAGGACATCTTTTTAATCACCCATAATTCTATATTAAGTCACGAATGCTGGTCACATTGCTAGCTTAATGCTATAGGGGAGATTTATCAAGCTCCCTCTGCCAAATAGTCACAAAGTTTTGCACAGGCCCCATTTTTGTCCATTTATGCTGCGCTTTCCACTTTTCTTAAAAAAAGGAGGGGGCATGGCCAAAAATTCCTAATGGATTGAACAAAAATTTAAATCTACACCAGCTCCTACAGAAGTTGGCATATATATCAGTTTCTTAAGGATGGCTACCATGCGCATCATATTAAATATGATGCATCTTATGCCTCCGTATTTTTTAGCATGTTTTTTTTTATTGAGCCTGTATTAAGAAATGCCAGTCTTACATTTTCTCTTTGTGTGTGACATTAAGACTTTGTTCACTAAAACCAACACAGACTTGATGCACTTCACATCCATTGAGTAATAGGTGTGATGTTATTGGTTGACACACCTGAATGTATGTTGGATCCTGTGTTGCTGCATATATTTCTATTTCCTGGCTTTCTTTGCTCGGGATAACGCGGATGCTTTGGGTCTCCATGTAAAAATGTTCCTGTCCTCCGACATATAACTCTCCTGTTTTATAAAGCATAATAACTTGGATGACAGAGATACAATTGTGGAGCTTTGTTACCACAAGAAATATAGTATACATCTACAGCCCAACATTTTGCCATCTGAAAGAGCATCAGTGAGCACGAGTAATGCTATTTAACCAGGGTACTTTCTGATATAGTTGATCATGGTGATTAACAGGATACCTATATTTTGTCTGTATGTTAGACAGATTCAGAGATATCTGTGTTTTTATTCATGCAGAATCCTCGGAGCACTGCTTTTGTAACACCACTGTACTCTGATTGAGAGGGCTAGACATCAGTATGGTGAGGGCAAAGCTATGTCTTAGGACTGTGTCCTAGCAAGTATATATCATATATACTACTTACTATAGCCTTACAATATTCAAAAGAGTGGATTTCTAGGTTTAGAAAGCTAATACATATTACTGATGTATTTAAAGGCACAACATATGATTATAAAGACACCGGTAATATGTATTAGCTTTCCAAATAAAAGAAAATTATTATTGTGATAAGGCTATGCCTGGAGGTAAGTGGTGGACCTTGCATGTAGAGATCCCAGGTTTTAATCTTGGAATTTTTGAATTTTTTTCTTCAGATATTTTTCTCCCTCATTTAACCCATAATAACAGTCTGTAGCCTTATCATATTGAGACTAGTACTTTATTATACTTAGAAAGATAATACATATTACTGGTTTCTTTATCATCATATATTGTGCCTGTAAATAAACCAGTAATATATATTAGCTTTCTAAGCATAAAAACACTATTCTCAATATTATGATAGGACAATAACCTTTTATTATGGCGTAAATGATGGAGAAAAAAAATATCTGAAGAAAGAAATTCTAGTAGTCTCCTGTGACTTGAACCTATGGTCTCTACATGCAAGGCTGACGACTTAGCTTCAAGCTATAATCTTACTATATTGAAATTTTTTGTTTTTCTATACTTAGAAAGCTAAGATATATTACTGATTTCTTTATATTAATATATTTGGCTTATGAATAAACCAGTAATATGTATTAGCTTTCTAAACACTGAAATCCACTCTTCTATATATGGTAAAGCTATAGTAAGTAGTGTATATGATATGTACATGCTAGGACACAGCTCTGTCCTCACAATGTCTAGCCCTACCAATCAAGGGGAGGGGGGAGTGTGCAGAGCACAGGGGTGTTAGAAAAGCAGAGTTCCGAGGATTCATCCCTGCCCCTTAGTGCTCAACTTCCTCATTTTTATATGAATAAAAACAAAGAAATCTCTGTAGCTGCTTAACATACAGACAAAAGAAAGGTATCATTTCAATCAGCTCGATCAACTCTACCAGGCAGTATGCATGGTTTAATAGCTTCGATCATACTGACAGAGCCTCTTTCAGAAGGGTCTCAAGAATGAGTGATTTATTTTTTCTGTTTAGATCTATTTGCGCATAGTTATGAATACATACTGTATGTTTTGGGCTTGCTTTAATTATATTAGTCCCTCTAAAGGATGCATCTGTGTTACACTATTTTTTTTCTAGGGAATATGAACTTGGCCTTGATGTGCACTTAGAATTATTATTTGCACAAACATAGATATTAAATTTGCTAATTAGCCTGTAATAAGTACCACTGCTAAAGAGCTCCACAGAGATTTCAAACCCCTTACTCAAAGATTTCTGGAAAACTGTGCAAAAATGTAATCATTCAGATCAGTGATACTGTGACAGAAATCTCAGAGCAGCACCAAAGAATTCTCAGCGTTCTTTGAAACCCTTTAATTCTGGAAATTAGTAGTGATCCAGTAGACTTCACTCAGTGCACTCAGCGGTTTTATTACGGCCAATTCTCTGCATATTCGCTGGGTTGTAGCTGGATCTCCGCCGGTCCCCATTATAGGAACAGCCTGCTGGAAAACTAGGCTAAGGGTGCTATTACACATGTAGTTGGAGCCACAGATATTGCACTGCAGTTACTGCTAATTGCCAGGCTGCAACAGTACTCAGCAACTGGAACCTGAGCAAAACTTGAGAACATATGGGCAGCCTTTTAACCATACCTTCAAGTATGTGGTCTGCGGTCTTTAAAGCCTCATCAACATCTCCATGGTGCAGTTTCTTATCCGGTTCAAAAAAGGATTCATGTTTTATTGCATCCTTTAATAAAGGACAGAAATAGGAAAGATTATTTGTAGTCTGTCTTATAGTTGCTAGACCAAAGCCTCAATAACTTGAGCACAATAAGTCATCTACTAATGTTAAAGATAATTAAAAATAAAATTGCCTAAAATAAAAATGATTTTATAGTCACCCCTTTTTCTAATGTCGTTCTCTGTGGCACAGGTTCAGACCTCCTATCAATCTTTGTCTTTGTCTCATTGTCTTAACAGTAGACAATGTTGAAATTGGTGTTTGTTTATCTCCCCAATAAAAATTATAAAAGTTATTTAATACACTATATGTACCCCAAAATGGTTCCTAAAAAAACGACTGCTGGAGTACAGAAGGAAAAAAATGTCACCGGGTTATTCCAGATATAACAACTTGAGGACAGGATAGGGGATAACTGCTAAAATGGTAGGGCCTGGCTGCTGGGACCCCCACAAATCATGAGAATGGGGGCAACCCAAAATTAATGGAGTGTTATGTTGAGCATGTTCACCTCTATGAGACTGCTGGAAATGTGAAAAGCAGGGGTGCCAGCAGTCGCACTGCCCCCGATTTAATAGCTTTTTAATTTCTTGTGGATAGGTTATAACTTGATATAACAAGCTAAAATGCACTTAGGCACTTGAGTTGTGCTACATCTATTTAAGACATAAACTCAAAACCTACAATTCAAAAGTGAGGGTTTTTGGGCGTTTTTTTTTTCAAAATTTAATGTAACTGTTAGGGGTTTACAGAGCTGCAGACTTCTAAAAGGGTCCATTAACACGTCCGTAAGTGTTTTGCGGATCCACAAAACACGGACACCGGCAATGTGCGTTCCGCATTTTGCAGACCGCACATTGCCGGCACTTAATAGAAAATGCCTAATCTTGTCCGCAATTGCGGACAAGATTAGGACATGTTCTATTTTTTTCGGGAACGGAATTGCGGACCCGGAAGTGCGGGTCTGCATTTCCGGATCCTGTCCGCACATCGTGCGGCCCCATAGAAATTAATGGGTCCGCAATTCCGTTCCGCAAAATGCGGAACAGAATTGCGGACGTGTGAATGGACCCTTAGGCCTCATTCACACTTCAGTGTTTGGTCAGTGATTTCCATCAGTGATTTGTGAGCCAAAACCAGAAGTGGAGCCTCCACAGACATGAGGTAAACGGGAAAGATCTGCTCCTGTTCTGTGTTTAGAGTTGCACCTGGTTTTGGCTCACAAATCAATGATGGAAATCACTGACCAAACACTGAAGTGTGAACGAGGCCTTAGAGTACAGCGCAGTACTGTGTGTCCTGTACAGCCCTCTATCTGTACACGATGAGCTGTTCCTCTGGACACCAGTTAGGCTCCATTTTATTTTTCTGGTACATTGTGTGTCATACAGGAACCTGAGGAAGCTCCTGTTTTATCGTAGACAGTGATTTACAGATTCCAGCAGCTATTCCTACCTGCTATATGTAAGGACTTGCCTTAGTTATCTGCTTATTTTTCTGAAATCTTCACTTTCTTTTATCGCGGGATGACATTTTTAGGGCTTTGGAACTAGTTGCCACTTTTCTATAGAGTTATGGGCTCAAGTTACAATGATTTCAGTTTACAGTGGTCATCTCGGAACCAATCAATGTTGTAACTTGATGGTCCACTGTATTCTTTTCTAAAGGGGTTGTCTATTACAGGCAATTCCTTTTCATATGCCTATTTACAGTATATGGATGTAGTAGAGGAGTGTCAAACTCTGTATGTTGTACACTAAAGGACTCCAGTTTATTAAAACTTTGTTTGGCCACCAGCTTTCTGCTTACTGTTGCATACCAAATTGAAATGATTGGTTGCTAAAAAGCTGCAAAGCTAGGCAGAGTGGAGAATTCATATCATACTAAGAAGGTTTAAAGGGAGTCTGTCACCAGGAAATTCACTGTTAAAAGGCATGAGGCCTTGTAGGGCTAGATCAGCTGAATGTAATGCTATCTTTCACTTAGCGATCCAGTGCACTGAGGCCAGGCCAAAGACACTCTGTGATCCTCCTCTTTCCTCTGCCATCCTCTCCCACTCCTTCTTAATTGAGAAGGCCAGCGAGATGACTATACAGGCCTGTCAATCAAGAAGTAGAGGGAGAGGCGAGCACAGGAAAGAGGAGGAGCACAGAGTGGCTTGGGTCTGACCTCATCGCAATGGATTGCTAAGTGAAAGCCCTACAAGACCTTATGCCTTGTGTAACAATGAATCTCCTGGTGACAGACTCCCTTTAAAGTGAATCCTTAGGAATTGATGGTCTCAAGTGATCAGGCAATCAATATACTGCATATTTTAACACGCACTTACATACAGATTCATCCCAAACAGTGCCTCACACTCAGTAATAAACACCGATATCTTACCTTGATAGTGAGAATCGCTGGTTCTATATCTTCATAGACAATTTTCACTTTTTTGGCGGCTTGTTTTGCACGCTCTGGTTTATCAGCCACAACAGCGCAGATAATATACCCGACACATAGCACCTTTTACAAATAAAAAATAGAATGGGATTGTATTTTCCTGCTTGTGGATCTTCAAAGCCGCCACTAGGTTGAAGTGTATAGTTTTAATCTCATTATGGTGTGAGTAACATTGCATTGCAAAGTTGCTAGATATCACATAAAAGGTCCATTCACACATCCGTATGTGTCCGCAACACGGACACCGGCAATGTGCGTTCTGCATTTTGCGGACCGCACATCGCCGGCACTATAATAGAAAATGCCTAATCTTGTCCGTGATTGCGGACAAGAATAGAACATGTTCTATTTTTTTCGGGAGCCGAGAACCGGAAGATTGGCGGCGCGCTCCGGAAATGCGGATTCGGAGAGCACATAGTAAGCTCTCCGCATCCATTCTGTCCCAATAGAGAATGATTGGGTCCGCACCCATTCCGCAATTTGCGGAACGCTGTGGACCCATTATTACGGAAGTGTGAATGGAACTTACCTGTGATATTTGCGCAACTTGTGTGAAAGATTAGTGTCTATTTAAGAATAGGTAAACAATATCTTGGTGGGGATCTCACTCCCAGCGCCTTCAATGATAACCTGTTTGAAAACCAGTGACGTCACATTCATTGGTCACATGGCCTATGTGCAGATCACCCCCATTCAAAGAAATGGCCCTGGAATGTAAAACCAAGCACAGCCACTATCGCAGGCACAGCGCTGTGCTTGGTATGCTGTGAAGAGGCTGCAGTGCTCGTCTGAGCACTTCCTCCCCTTTAGGATCGTTGGAGGTGTCAGGAGTTGGACCCTCTATTGATCTGATATTGATTACCTATCCTGGAAATTGGTCTTCAATATTGTACTTCCAGAAAACCCCTTTAATAACTGGATATTTTTGTAAAACTTCTTTGCAGTTTTAATTTTTGGTAATTTTGAATGACCTTGTTGATGACAATTAAAGTAATCCCTGGTTCTCTTACTGCTTCTGTGATCCCACCTCCCATGGTTCACAAGTCTTGTATAGGTTGTAGTTGTAAAAAAGTGGAAAGATCATGGGATGTGAAATGGGATACTTCACTTTTTGCTACTTAAGACCACCTCTCATATTGTGCACTCTGCTTTACTATTCATATTCATATTTTATGTGTGCATAATTGTTATTTCACTTTTTTTTTTTACTAACTTTTTTTTAAACAAAGGATTAGCTAACAAAAAGTGAAGAAAGTTTCAACCTATTAAGTATATTTTTCTCCATAAGTAGACTTTTGGCAGTGGTATGCTAGTCTTCATTCACACAGATTGTGGGTAAATCCCACCTACATGGCCTGGCTGAATCCCCGTGCAGTTATCTGTGGCCTCCTGCAAAACTAAGATAGGGTTAAATACCTACAGATTATACAAATAATATTAGGTGCTAGCATTGAACAATCATATACTCAATTGGACTAACCAAAAGAGCACCAGGGGATTCTTAGGTGGTCCCTGGCTTTTACAATCCAGCAGAAGACAAACCCCTTTTGAGACAATCTCTTTCCAGTAGATAGTACCCTAAAATCCTGACCTAGGCTTCTCACTCAGTTAAGCCAGTACTCTCTACTCTGCACTGATGAAGGGCAATTACCACAAAACAGTCGTCTGCAGATGAGGTGCTGGCTTATTTATTATCCAAGTCATGTCTCAAGGCATATTTTAAAGGGTCGAACATTGACTTATAGGATAGCTGCCTTACATCTGGTGGCATAAGAGGCAGATCTTGCTTAGAATTTGTTTGCATCCTTTCTTCCCAAACAAACCACAGATAGTTACTATATCAATCTTTATTAAACAAATGTAATAACATACATGATAAAATCAGGAAGTGCAGAGGAGTGTGGATGAAAACCTCCAGAACCAAGAATAATGCAGTAATGATGTTGCAAAAAAAAATCACTGTTGTACGTGTGATACACAAGAAAGGAGGATATGCTGAGTGTGGCCCTACAAGCAAGTATATAATTGCGCCAATAAAATGGCATATGCAAGATTGAACATAAAATGAAAAGTAGGGACAACCAGCGTGCAAGTGGATGACCACTGTAATACTGGTAAAAACACAGACAACAGTGACAAGCATAAACATGTGTTAAGGCCGATTCATTGGCCTGTATTTGTGGGAGGGGCACGGTTGCCTATATCATGGCACCTCTGCCCCTCCTTCAATGAACGACGTGTCAAACGCTGGCCTCGTTCGGTGCGTGAAGTTGCGTCTGGTCCTGGAAGTTCGTTTCCACGCAAAGCAAGCTACTAGATCAGGTAAGTGGCTGCCACAATTGCAGTCTCGGCTCACAAGTCCGGCCGGCAGTGCCGGCTCCCTTAGGTAAGAGGGGGCCACACTGCACCGGAGCGTCTGCCAGGAGCCCCGACTCCCACGTGGCATGAATCGTAGGGTGCAGGGATCAGCGCGATCCCGATTCATACGTCTCTCCTCCCCTAATGTCTGGCACGGGCCGCTGTGCCATTAGCTAGGTAGGGCTCTCGGTAGCTGTAGTTAATTCTTTCCCCTCATGCCCCTCATGTCCCCCATGTCCGCTCTGGCCCTTGTCATGTCAGCCGCACACTCACCTCAGCGTCCTGCTTGCTGTCTCCTCCGCTGTCTGCCCGTGCTGCAGGTGGCCGGCGCTGTGTGAGCTCCCCCTGGTGGCCGCCGGAGTCAATGCAGTCCATGGAGCAGTGTTGGTTGTCACAGGCTCCCTCTGGTGGCGTCTGCCGGCTGTACAGTCCATGGTGCTGTGCCCTGTGTTGGCTCCATCTAGTGGCCACCAGGGGTTATGACCACAAAAAAAAAAAAAAAAAGGGAGTGTTGAGAAATGGTGTGTGTGTGTGTGTGTGTATATATATATATATATATATATATATACATTTAAGAAAAAAAAAAAAAAAGGGGGAGAAAAGAATCATTATAGAGTGTTACCCATGCTTCACTGATGGAGTTTAAGGAAGGGGCGATATACTTGTTCAGTGCTAGTTAGAGGATCTCCGTATTGTTGGGCACACGCCTCTACGCCTGGCGGTATGTCGTACGCAGGGATCTTACATATGAATTATTCCAGGATCTGTGTCGTCCTTCTTCCAATATATTCTGCACGTTGTTCAACCATCAGGGTACAGTATGGCAGTAGCTGTGTCGTGTCACTATTCCTCTTCTCTCCTTCTGGTGGTGGGTCAGTTGTGCCACCGTCAGACTCATCAATCACTGGGGTGTTCTAGGTTCAGCTATCGCTTCTCCTCGGCTCAGGTCCTCTCGTCCCTTTTCACTCGTATTCTTCACAGTTGCATGGGTCTCGACCTTCCCACAGCTTACGTCACATGATCCCGGTGTCGGTTGGCAGTCAGAAATTGATTTGTGCATGCTGTATTTACAGGATATGTCACGCGCTTCAGACATAGTGGAGGCTTCGGTCGACAAGAACCCCGCCAGGATGTCAGAAGGGGGCAATGTGTCGTCTCCTCGCACTTGGACCGTCCCTAGGCTGATGACGGAGATGTCCAGACGGGGTGTTTCGCATCCCGCTTCTGCTGGGAAGGCTAAGTTATACCGGTTATTGTCATTAACTAAGGCCCTCAGCAGCAGGTAGAAGTCTCAGTGGTCACTGTTCAGAACTCGCTGACACAGATCCATCTGTTGTTGAAAACAGTAGGGTAATTGCCTGTCGGGATGTGTCAGTGGTCCTGGAAGGCCGGGACCACAGGCTGAACCGCAAGCTCACGGTACCTGAGTTTGTGCTAGTTTTTAGTTTGTACAGAGACGTAGTCTGTTCAGTTCGTCCCGAGAGAAGGGTTGAACTGGATTTATACTTGTTCAGGATAACAGAGTTGGGCTACAAGTACGGTGGGAGTTCCTTCTACGACTACCATTGTTCTTCTCGGTCAAGGCAGCTGCCACCTCAAGTCAGTTCCAGTTTCTTACTAACTGGGCCAATATTGATTCAGAGATTTGTAGGCATTTCGCCGGGCTTAAAGCACTATCATGCTCCCTGTGCCAGTCAATTGACCATTCTACGGTGTGGTGTCATAAGGCTGCCCAGAGTGAGGGGTCTAGTTCTACAGGTCCTGTTTCCGGCCCGTCCGATTCACACAGATCCTCTGGTTTAGGTGACAAGCTGGGTAGACCCATCAAACTACTCGGCAGGTCACAAATTGTAATAATTTCAACCATGCGTCCTGTAACTTCAGTCAGTGCCGCTTGCTACACATATGTACTAACTGCTTCAGAGCCCACCCTAAGTAGTCTGTTCATTAAAAGAAGATAATAATTACATGTGTGTTGTCAATATAGTTCGGTTGCAGCAGTTCCCATACTTAACATCAACTCTCGTCCCATCAGAAGAGGTTAGCATGAGATATGTCACCATAGATCAAGCCATCGCTCTTATCTTACAGTTAGGTCCCAGCACCATCCTTTCTAAAGCTGATATTGCAGACGCCTTCAAATTACTACCGATCAAACCATCCCTCTGGCAATGGCATGGCATCAAATGGAGGGACCTTTATTATTTTGCTTTCAATCTCACATTCGGGTCTAAGAGTAGCCTGTGGTTATTTGACCAATTAGCCAAGGCTCTCCACTGGATTTAGTCCATGAATTCCACTGTAGCTATGTTATTCACTTCCTGAATAGTTTTTAATTATTGAGCGTCCTGACGCTCCCCCCAAAGACCTTCGTTGCTACTGGAGTGTTTCAGACAATTAGGGGTTCCTGTCTCTCCCAAGAAAGTGGAAGGTCCCTCCGCAGTCATCACATTCCTTGGTATAGTATTGGACACCCAGAACATGGTTGCCAAGGGACAAATTACAGAGAATCAGGGAAGTCGTTCATAGTTTCACATCCACTAGAGTGATTATAAAGTTCAGCTTCAGTCCCTGTTAGGTATGTTGAACTTTGCCATGCGTACAATTCCGCAAGGTAGGGCATTCGTATCTCGTTACTTTCACTCCTTCCTACAGCCCCTTCCCAGGATAGCAGCATAGGTCTGGGCGATATGGTCATAGCTGACTTGAACATGTGGAATCATTTCTCACGCAATGGAATGGCATCTCGCTCTTTGTTCCCACAATATCCGGCAACTCCCCCGTAATTTTGTCCGACGCCGCTGCCAATACAGGTTTCGCAGCTATTTTTGGCAATCATTGGTTAGCAGACAGATGGCCAATCGAAGTCAGTTCCATTCCTGGGTTTTCCGTACCTCAGCAGTTTTGTACTCTAGCCCTTAGTGGCAGCATCCCATACCTGGGGTCAAAGTTGGTCAGGTCAGACAACGTCCTTCGTGTCCGATAATGCAGCCGTCATCGAGTTTCTCAATAGTGGTTCTTCTAAGTCTGTATGTCATGTTATTTCTTAGGCGCCTGGTCCTTCTGTCATTACAACACCAGTTTCGTTACATAGCTTCACATAGCCGGTAACCACAACGCAGCAGCCGACGCATTATCTCGTTTATTACCCTCTTTTCACAGATCTGTCCAGAAGCCGATGTCATCGGGAGTCCAGTCCCGCCATACGCTGCTCTATTCCTTCCATAGACGCTCATCTCGCCACCGCTCGGTCACTGTTAGACAAGTCCCTCTCACCCAATACAGCCAGAGCCTACCAGACAGGTTGGAGAGCCTTCCAGAGATTTCAGGACTCCTGTCCGCAAGGTGACACTGAGTTCGTTCCGTACATCCTGGCGTTTATAGGTTACTGTCACCCCAATCTGAAACTATCCCACGCCGCGGTCAAGTCCTACCTCGCAGGGGTGCAACATTTTAGAGCCATGAGTTTCACCCAGCCAGGTTCGTTGTTTTCAATCCATGCCATTAAAGCTACTCTGAGGGGTCTCGAGAGAAGCGACTGCGAGACACGCACTCGCCGGCTACCCGTCACTGGCCAGCTTTTCCGCGACCTTTCCGACCTGCTAGACAAAACCATTCGGTGCACTGCATAGTTGATAATTAAGCTGCCATGTACCTGGCCTTTTACGGGTTGAGACCGGCCGAGTTTACCTCCCTGGCTAACAGTAGCAGATACGTCACTCTCGGTCAGCTCTCGGCTTCCAGAGATGGTTACATACTCTCGCTACTCATCACCAAGACCTCTCAGGTAGGCACCCCGACCCAGGTGTTTCTTCCCGACCTCTCATCAATGGGGCCCCGTGCGCGTGCTGCAACAGCTTCTGTCCTCTCTGCCAAACAAACCGCCCGACAGTCCTTTGCTACCATTCCATAATACTCACCTTACCTGTCCCCAATTCATAACTCATATTCGCGTTTTACTGACTAATCTGGCAGTAGACCCGTCCTCAATATGCGGGTTCGGAATCGGGTTCCAGCACATATAATCATAAGACTAGGTCGTTGGCGTTCGTCATGTTTCAGCCGCTACATTCCTTGTCCATATACTGAAATGAGTCTTGCTTGTCAGAATTTGGTGTTATGAATAAATGTTTGTAGCGTTCCGATATGATAGGAATTGTTGCTCTTTTTGGCCTCCTTCAGCTATTCCTTCAACGTCGCGGTTCCGGCATAACTCTAACCGCTTTAGCTAGCCAGCAGGTAGGAGTCCTTCTTTCGTGAGTGCCCCGACCACAAGTGTTAAGGCCGATTCATTGGCCTGTATTTGTGGGAGGGGCACGGTTGCCTATATCATGGCACCTCTGCCCCTCCTTCAATGAACGACGTGTCAAACTCTCCCACCCTACCCACCCTCATTCTCAGCTTCACACCAAGGGGATGGCCTCCTTCAGCTATTCCTTCAACGTCGCGGTTCCGGCATAACTCTAACCGCTTTAGCTAGCCAGCAGGTAGGAGTCCTTCTTTCGTGAGTGCCCCGACCACAAGTGAAAAATACCAAACCTGGCTGGAGGAACGGCCCGACGACCGTTTCGCTAACACGCTTTTTCAAAGGTGCCCAGTAGGTTTTCTTTCTTGAGGATGCATATGCATGGTGTGGCCTGGTCATGGAATATGCACGTGGATTTCTACTAATTGCCCAGCAATTAGTGCTAATCTGCATAAAGATTCCACAGCCGGGCCGCACTGCGATGACTGGTGCAGCCTGGCAATTAGCAGTAATCTACATGTGGATGCCTGCTGCAGGGTCACTCCCTATATGGCCAAACTGAGGCTAGGGCTACACGACAACATGTGTTGTGCGACAATAAGTTGCACGACAAAAAGGGTAACAACTACACTGCAACATGTGTCGCACCAATGTCACGCAACATTTTTAATAATGATGGTCAATGGTCGCATACCGCATGTCGTAGTGCAACACCATTGACTATCATTATAAAAAACATCACGTGATATTGGTACGACATGAATGTCATGCGACATATGTTGCCATGTAGCCCTAGACTTAGAATATCACCACACATGCAGGTTTCCTGATGCAGTTTTGGAACCCAAAATCAAATTTACAAAATAGAAAAGTTGTATATGTACTCAGTTAGATATCAGATGCGTATTGAATATGTTCTGGAAGCATCATATGATGATTGTGTTTCTCCTATATATAACTTATGGAGATGCTAATTCATCATTCCTTTAGCTTTTAAATTGTCTGTATTTTTACTGCAGTTTTCCCTAACTCCATAAATATTTTTCCAACCTCATGACTGGTGCAAATAACATTGATGCCCCATTCACTGTAGCTGTCACGGCTTGGTGGTAGTTTGCCGTGACATTTTCGCTGCGCATGATGGTTTCCGGTGGCAATGTGTTATACATGCGTGTGTGTGCGCACTTCTCCTTTAAGGCTGTTTCCGTTCCCATTTCTGGTGTGTATGGGGTTAAGGTGTGTGCAAGGTGGAGCTGGGTGTGGCCTCTTGGCTCTTATTGTTCTGAGTTGTGAGCCTGAGGTCAAATTGTCTTCAGTGTCTTGAGGAGCTGGTGCTATTCCATCTGCCCAGTAATTGAGGACCACCTTATGGGACATCGTTGTCACCTGATGTCTTCTGATGTCACCCCTTTGTGTCTGTTGCTGTTACCCTACCTCTCTTGTTGTATGTTTGGTGTGAGTTTATGTTTGGGGTTTGTTGTTATGTCTAGTTTGGGGTTTTATGTCTGGCCTGTTTGGTGTTTCAGGTCAGCATGGATGCCATACATATCCTTTGTACAAACCGGATTCCAAAAAAGTTGGGACACTATACAAATCGTGAATAAAAACTGAATGCAATGATGTGGAGGTGCCAACTTCTAATATTTTATTCAGAATAGAACATAAATCACGGAACAAAAGTTTAAACTGAGAAAATTTACCATTTTAAGGGAAAAATATGTTGAATCAGAATTTCATGGTGTCAACAAATCCCCAAAAAGTTGGGACAAGGCCATTTTTACCACTGTGTGGCATCTCCCCTTCTTCTTACAACACTCAACAGACGTCTGGGGACCGAGGAGACCAGTTTCTCAAGTTTAGAAATAGGAATGCTCTCCCATTCTTGTCTAACACAGGCCTCTAACTGTTCAATCGTCTTGGGCCTTCTTTGTTGCACCTTCCTCTTTATGATGCGCCAAATGTTCTCTATAGGTGAAAGATCTGGACTGCAGACTGGCCATTTCAGTACCCGGATCCTTCTCCTACGCAGCCATGATGTTGTGATTGATGCAGAATGTGGTCTGGCATTATCTTGTTGAAAAATGCAGGGTCTTCCCTGAAAGAGTTGACGTCTGGATGGGAGCATATGTTGTTCTAGAACCTGAATATATTTTTCTGCATTGATGGTGCCTTTCCAGACATGCAAGCTGCCCATGCCACACGCACTCATGCAACCCCATACCTTCAGAGATGCAGGCTTCTGAACTGAGCGTTGATAACAACTTGGGTTGTCCTTGTCCTCTTTGGTCCGGATGACATGGCGCCCCAGATTTCCAAAAATAACTTTGAATCGTGACTTGTCTGACCACAGAACAGTCTTCCATTTTGCCACACTCCATTTTAAATGATCCCTGGCCAAGTGAAAACGCCTGAGCTTGTGGATCTTGCTTAGAAATGACTTCTTCTTTGCACTGTAGAGTTTCAGCTGGCAACGGCGGATGGCACGGTGGATTGTGTTCACTGACAATGGTTTCTGGAAGTATCCCTGAGCCCATTCTGTGATTTCCTTTACAGTGCGCATTCCTGTTTGTGGTGCAGTGTCGTTTAAGGGCCCGGAGATCACGGGCATCCAGTATGGTTTTACGGCCTTGACCCTTACGCACAGAGATTGTTCCAGATTCTCTGAATCTTCGGATGATGTTATGCACAGTTGATGATGATAGATGCAAAGTCTTTGCAATTTTTTGCTGGGTGTAACACCTTTCTGATATTGCTCCACTATCTTTCTGCGCAACATTGTGGGAATTGGTGATCCTCTACCCATCTTGGCTTCTGAGAGACACTGCCACTCTGAGAAGCTCTTTTTATACCCAATCATGTTGCCAATTGACCTAATTAGTGTTAATTGGTCTTCCAGCTCTTCGTTATGCTCAAATTTACTTTTTCCAGCCTCTTATTGCTACTTGTCCCAACTTTTTGGGGATTTGTTGACACCGTGAAAATTTGAATCAACATATTTTTCCTTTAAAATGATACATTTACTCGGATTAATCGCTTGATCTATCATCTACGTTCTATTACAAATAAAATATTGACATTTGCCATCTCCACATCATTGCATTCTGTTTTTATTCACAATTTGTTTAGTGTCCCAACTTTTTTGGAATCCGGTTTGTATATCTTAACCACCGGAAGGGGGTCCCTGGAGTTCCGCAGAGGGGGAACTACAACCAGCTTGGCCTGGTACCGCCATGGTTCTTGCCGCATGGTGGTCCAGGTTGTTATTACTGGTGTTTGTGTTTGGTGTTCGTGCTGGGTCCTGCCTGGTGTGTATGTTTGGGCCTATGCGCATTTCCAGGATCCTGTGGTAGCAGCATGGACGGCTCGAGTTCCTGTTACAGCTGTTTCAGGTAGGTGTCCATGTTGGTAGTGGTGTTTCCTGCCTCTGGACACTTACCTGTCGTGTCCTCCACTGCTCGCTGCTTTCTACCCCTTTGTTGCTAGGCCTGTTGGAGACTCCGGTTCCTCCGTGTCTTGGAGGAATCGGTTATCTCCACCTTCTGACGCCATATTGCAGGGACCGTTAGGGTCAGTAGGGCCCAGGTTCGAGAGTATGAGCCCCCTACCATCGAGGGAGGCTCATACAGTGTGGAGGTCCGGGATAGGATTTAGGGATGCTTAGTTGGTTTCCAGCTTCCTTTTCCCTGTTTCTACATTGTACTCCCCATAGTACATAGGACCTCCGTGGCCATGTTGCGGACTGCAATCTGCACCACAAAAGATAGAAAACGTCCTATTTGTTGCTGTATCTTGTGGATCGCGGGCCCATTCAAATCAATGTGGTTTGTGGTCTGCAACATGGGCACGGAGACACTACGATACTGTGAATGGGGTCTAAGGACGAGTAGAACAGAGAAAACAGCTTCTTAGAATGGTATAATTTTTGATCACACTCTGTGACATACCTTATTGTCTGCCATTAACTGGTCAGACCAGTCGTAATAAGTAAAATCATTTGTTCCAGGAACATCTTTAGCAGTAATGATGTCACACACTCCTGGCATGTTCAGTGCTTCTGTCACATCTAAAGATCTATGATAGACACATTGAAACATTAGCTAAAACACCATGATTGCTTTCTTCTTAAACACTTGCAGACCAAGGATTTACAGGCATCGTGCCACTAAAAACATGTATAGCCATTTGCTTGGATACACCAATAATGTTTTTGATGGGAATTTGACCACTGTGACCCGCTTACTGTATGTCTACAGTGGCAATATTGTTAGGAAAGCATGGTGCCCTTTTGAGTCACGTATGTTGACTCTGCTTGGTATTTTCTCTTGGGCTGAAGATCAGTCTAGTATCATTGCAGTGCTTGGATCTTTACAGATCAGACAATGATGAGATATCCTAGACATATGATATTGGTGGCCTTAGTGAGAACACTTCTTTACAGTGGCAGAAAAGAATACCTAGCTAGTCATAATTTCAATGATTCAGAGTGCAAGGACGCAGGCTGGGAATCACTGCCTTAACCAAACCGATTAGTTTGAATAAGGGGTTCAGTTTTCTTTCAAATAATATGTATTTCCCCTTTAATGAACCACCTGCTTAAAACTTAGCAACCTACAGGTCCATATATGATCTAATTGGAGATTGTTGGGACATTGTTGTCAAAAGTTTCAGTTCACTATCAGTTTAAGCCTGATAGTAATAGCACTTTCATTGGCTTGGTTCTTCCTTAGTTCCGTCTCTTGTTGGATAGCTCCTGGGAAAATATCTTGTGTCAAGTCTAGTTCCTCTCTGTTCTTCTGCCCTGTGTTTTCTTGTTGCATTTTTTAGTTGTTGCACCTAGACTGCCTGCCAACATACCAACTTACTTCATTGGGATATGCCTTCTAGTAACTCTCCAAATCTCAGTTCTACTTGCTAAAATAAGATGGCAAGGTATACTACATATGCGCACTACATTCAAAGCACTAAAATGAAACAGTCTTAAGGGTATAATGGTAAAGATTATCAGGGCCAGCTCCAAGTGGACAGACCACCATATCTAGGCTACATCTTGCTTGTACGACGAACCCAGGAGTAGCTAGAGCAGAGTATCTGAGTGGTAGTGGCTCTGTGGCAGAAAGTCTATCACAGTGGCTTTCCTCACACCGTTGCTCCCTAGGGCCAGTGCAGTGAAAGGAGAGTGCACTCTTTTTTCCCTCAGGGCACACTTTGATTCTGGGGCTCCTGCTTGATGGTAGCTGGGGTGCCTGTAATGTTGGGTGTTTTTTTTATGGGTGCAAAGCAGAGTGCGTAGAGTGCAATGGCCTTCATATATGGTGCAGAAGTCAGTAACCAGGCCAAAGGTAACAAATCAAATGCTATTTTTTTTTTCAGAGAAGCTCCTCCGTTGCAGCGCTGTTTCCCCCCGTTCTGTTCGGCCATGCAGACTCCATACATAATATGACAATACATAACAGCAAATTAGATAACAAACCATTTGCAGATACCCTTCTCTTGGGTACTGCACAGGCCATAGATCTTCTTCGTATGCAATAACATTTCATGTGCAAGATCAACCATATACTCCATAACATAGCAAAAATAAACTGACAAACACAATCACTGTATGATCACAGACTATACTCACATGATTTTTGCATGAGCTCTTGAGCTTGTAACCAAAGCCAAAAACAACTCTCCCTCCATAAGTGGCATGTCATCACAGTATACTGCCTCACCAGACACATGCTTCATGGCTGAATGGTGCATGATAGGACGTCCAACAGCATCCACAATGGGCTGATGAGCTGTAATGTCCTAAGAAATATGTAATTAAATAATTGCAGTCATTCTACAAATAGGAAGACAAACAATTTGCATTATGATCGACATGAACCCTAATCTTTACAGCTACTATTTCCAAAATATCAGCAAATAGCTCTTAAAGGGGTCTTCCAAGTTATTTTAAACTGTGGCCACGAAGACTATGCTGTGGATTGGAGTGCAGTGCTGGAAGCTGTAGGGAATTAAACTGGTAAATATAGCCTCTTTTGTTATTCTAAGCACAATTCCGAGCAGTGGCAAAAAATTCTAATAACTCTGGAAAAGCTCTTTAAACAATTCACTACTAGACTTGTCTTTCAAGATTCACTGCCTTAAGCTGTTGCAGTGATGATACTACTGATTGTGAAATATAAATTCAATGTGTTGCCATCTCCAGCTACCCTTTTTAATGGATGATTTAAAGCAGTCTGTATTCTGGATTCTATCTGCGGACTATAGATTGCTGTAAACTACATAGTCAAAACCAACCTTGTTAAGGGAGGATTTGAGTGTAACAACTTGTAGTTTGACGTAAACTAAATAGCAGCATGTAATGTCAACCAGCTGCTGTTGTCTTGTATTAAAAGAGACATGTCCCTGTGCGGGACAGAGACATAATATTATCACTTTACAAAACTGTAATGAGGCCTCATTTGGAATATGCAATTCAGTTCTGGGTGCAAGTCCATAGAAAGGATGCCCTGGAGTTGGAAAAGTACAAAGAAGAGAGACTAAACTGATAAGGGGCATGGAGGGCCTTAGTTAAAAAGATACGTCTAAGGGAGTTCATGAATAACTTATACAAGTATAGAAATGGGTCGTACAAAAAATATTAAAGCTAAGCTGTTTCATGGAAAACCTCCTCAGAAGACAAGGGGGCACTGCCTCTGTCTGGAGGAGAAACATTTAAGTCTTCAGAGGTGTCAAGTCTTCTTTACTGTAGGAACTGTGAATCTGTGGAATAGTCTACCTCAGGACATAGTCACAGCAAGAACAGCCGGTAGTTTAAAAAGGGCTTGACAATGATGCTTATGTATATGTGTAGAATTCTGGTTTCTTACTCCTCTTCCCTTAAAGGGGTTGTCCAAGTTATTTTTATTGATGAACTATCCTCAGGATTGGTTATCAATATTAGATTGGCAGGGGTCCGACACCCCTACCGATCAGTTGTTTGAAAAGAAGGCGCGTGCCGTGCTCTTTATTTTTTACTTGCTCGCCATCACATACGCAAAGGCAAGCAGGTGTAATTACACTTAAGCCGTCCCATTAATTTCAGTGGAACGGCTCGTTCCTACACAAGTTTATAAGAATGAGCCATCCCATTGAAGTGAATAGGACGGCTTAGGTATAATTATACCTGCTCAATGCTGTGGATGCGACAACGAGCAGATAAACAATGAAGAGGAGGCAGCGCTGGCACAGCAGCATGCCTTCTCTTCCAACAGCCAATTGGCGGGGTGCCGGGTGTCTGGCCATTAGAGATGTCGTGAACATAAAATTTTCCGTTCGCGAACGACGAACGCAAATTTCTACAATTTACTGTCCCACCCGATATGAGTGCTATTTTCTATAGTTCTATCTTCTCATCAGTTTAATCCCTGTTATGTCCCCAATCTGGGGTCCATTTATTAAACGGACTGTTCGAACGGGGAGATGGTTAAAAAAACGCTTGCTCCCTCCCCTTTGTTTGAATCCACGCCACGGTCACTGCGTCTGCGCCGTGCAATTTACTGTCCCACCCGATATGAGTGTTATTTTCTGTAGTTCTCTCTTCTCATCGGTTTAATCCCTGTTACGTCCCCAATCTGGGGTCCATTTATTAAATAGATTTTTCGAACGGGGAGATGGTTAAAAAATTGCTGGCTCCCTCCCCTTTGTTTTAATCCACGCCACGGTCACTGCGTCTGCGCCGTGCAATTTACTGTCACACCCGATATGAGTGGTATTTCCTGTAGTACTATTCTCATCAGCTTAATCCCTGTTACGTCCCATATCAGGGTGGGATTGCCTTTTGTGAAAAAAAATTTAGGCCGGGTACCTTCGACTGCCTTCACAGTGACAGACCAAACTCTAATACACCAAACTGAATTGATTTTAGGAACCGGGAGATGGAAAAAGCATCTTGGTCGGTCCTCTTACTCCCAAGTTGGGGCACTGCGCGTGCATGGAGCAATGTGCTATAACACCCTATATGAGTGGTGTCTTAACTAGTACTATTCCTATCAGTTTACTCCCTGTTACGTCCCCTATCCGGGGACGTGTGTCGAATTGATTAACCATTGTCGAATTAACGAACCATTACGACATCCTGGAATAATTTAGTTCTGAGCTTTGTACTTGATTTGTATTGGAATTGTTGGGGATTTTTTAAATTGTCTGCATTATTTCTAATAAACTATTAAGAGACTTTATTATGATTTTTTTATTTTATGTATCAAAAACCCACCCATACAACTTAAAAAAATGATAAATAAAAAAATGTAAGTTTTTTCTATGAAAAAACATCCAGCCGTCCCGATCGCTTTTGGTCGGATCATAATGAAGCAACGGCCTTATCATCTGGGGTGTGGCAACATTGCCAACACACTCATAGAGGTGATGATCACTTCATTGTGATACGCAAGCCCCTTTACCACAACAAGGTAACGATCATGAAAGGGGAATTGATACTTGTATGTGCCTTTTTTTTGTTTTGTTTTTGCAGCCACAGTACAGCACCAGAGGCCAGAAAAATTAGGCATGTACACATGCCTGAAAAACAATGTCATTGTTGCAGCCGCTGTTGCAGCAGAGGCCGGAAAAATTGATGTTTTCAAGGCAGAAATGTGACTAAAACATTGCGGCTTGAACCCTAGTTGGTGGCGGAGAATTCACGAAAGTCATCCGGTATGCAGACATTAAATACAGCAGCATTGGGACCATTTTGAGGCCAAGGCATGTCAGGCCTTTTGTTAGTTAAACGTATCCCCTACTGTCAGTCCCTTCGGGATCCATGCCTCATTTATCTTAATGAAGGTGAGGTAATCAACACTTTTTTGACCGAGGTGACTTCTTTTGTCAGTGACAATGCCTCCTGCTGCACTGAAGGTCCTTTCTGACAGGACACTTGAAGCGGGGCAGGCCAGAAGTTCTATTGCAAACTGGGATAGCTCAGGCCACAGGTCAAGCCTGCACACCCAGTAGTCAAGGGGTTCATCGCTCCTCAGAGTGTCGATATCTGCAGTTAAGGCGAGGTAGTCTGCCACCTGTCGGTCGAGTCGTTCTCTAAGGCTGGATTCCAAAGGGCTGTGGCGATGTGTAGGACTGAAAAAACTCTGCATGTCCTCCATCAACAACACATCTGTAAAGCGTCCTGTCCTTGCCGCCGTGGTCGTGGTAGGAGGAGGATTACTTTCACCTCTTCCCCAGTTAGATTCCCGCTGTGCTGTGACATCCCCCTTATAAGCTGTGTAAAGCATATTTTTTAGTTTGGTTTTGAACTGCTGCATCCTTTCTGACTTCCGGTAATTTGGTAACATTTCTGCCACTTTCTGCTTATACCGGGGGTCTAGTAGCGTGGCCACCCAGTACAGGCCGTTCTCCTTCATCCTTTTTATACGAGGGTCCCTCAACAGACATGACAGCATGAAAGACCCCATTTGCACAAGGTTGGATGCCGAGCTACTCATTTCCCGTTCCTCCTCCTCACTGATGTCATTGACGGTCTGTTCTTCCCCCCCAGCCACGTACAAGACCACGGGTCCCAGATAGGTGACAACAACGAGCACCCTGGGATGCCTGCTGTGGTTGGTCTTCCTCCTCCTCAAAGCCACATTCCTCCTCTGACTCCTCTTCCTCATACTCTTCTTGCAGCGTTGCCGCAGGTCCGGCAAGCGATGATGACAAGGCTTTTTCTGGTGGTGATGGTGACCACAACTCTTCCTCTTCCTCTTCCTGCTCATCTACAGCCTGATCCAGCACTCTTCACAGGGCACGCTCCAGGAAGAAAACAAATGGGATGAGGTTGCTGATGGTGCCTTTGGTGTGACTGACTAGGTTTGTCACCTCCTCACAAGGACGCATGAGCCTACAGGCATTGCGCATGAGCGTCCAGTAACGTGGCAAAAAAATTCCCAGCTCCGCAGAGGCTGTCCTAGCACCCCGGTCATACAAATACTCGTTGACGGCTTTTTCTTGTTGGAGCAGGCGATCGAATACTAGGAGTGTTGAATTCCAACGTGTCGGGCTGTCGCAAATCAAGCGCCTCACTGGCATGTTGTTTCGGCGCTGAATGTCTGAAAAGTGCCCCATGGCCGTGTAGGAATGCCTGAAATGGCCACACACCTTCCTGGCCTGCTTGAGGACGTCCTGTAAGCCTGGGTACTTAGACACAAAGCGTTGTACGATGAGATTCAACACATGTGCCATGCACGGCACATGTGACAACTTGCCCAAATTCAATGCCGCCAACAAATTGCTTCCATTGTCACACACCACTTTGCCGATCTCCAGTTGGTGCAGGGTCAGCCACTGATCCACCTGTGCGTTCAGGGCAGACAGGAGTGCTGGTCCGGTGTGGCTCTCTGCTTTCAGGCAAGTCAACCCCAAGACAGCGTGACACGTATCCGGGATATGGAATAGCCCTTGGGGAGCTGGGGGGATTCAGTTGATGTGCAGCCAGACGCCGCAGCAGAAGAGGACTCAGCTGAGGAGGTTATGGAAGAGGATAGAGTAGGAGGAGTAGAGGAGGTGGCAGTAGGCCTGCCTGCAAGTCGTGGCGGTGTCACCAACTCCGCTGCAGAGCCACGCATTCCATGCTTGTCAGCCGTCAGCAGGTTGACCCAATGCGCAGTATAGGTGATATACCTGCCCTGACCGTGCTTTGCAGACCAGGTATCAGTGGTCAGATGGACCCTTGCCCCAACACTGTATGCCAGAGATGCCATGACTTCCTTTTCAATCACTGAGTAGAGGCTTGGGATTGCCTTATTAGAAAAAAAAAATTGTCCAGGTACCTTCCACTGTGGTGTCCCAATAGCGACACATTTTTTGAAGGCCTCAGACTCCACCAGCTAGCATGGTAAAAGCTGGCGGGCTAAGAGTTCCGTCAAGCCAGCTGTCAGACGCCGGGCAAGGGGGTGACTCTGTGACATTGGCTTGTTACGCTCAAACATTTCCTTTACCGACACCTGACTGTTGGCAGATGAGATGGAACTGCTCAAGGTGAGAGGTGGAGTGGCGGGTGGTTGAGAGGGGGAAAGGAGGACAGCAGTGGTTGACGTGGCTGAAGATGCTGGACCTGGAGGAGGATGGTGGCTTTGAGCTTGTGTGCTGCTTCTACTCGTCATCATGTGTTGATCCCATAGGCGTTTGTGATGTGCGATCATGTGCCTTCGCAAAGCAGTTGTACCTAGGTGGGTGTTGGATTTCCCAATCCAACAGCGATGCCATTTGGCATAGGTTGCAAATGGCATCGCTGTTGTCAGAGGCAGACACACACAAAAAATGCCACACTGCTGAGCTTTGCAATGATGGCATTCTGGTGGTGGCAACAGCATGCGTTGATTGGCGTGCTGTCTGGCTGACCCCGGGTGCCGATACATGCTGTCTGACTGTGCCAATAGCTCCTTGCGACGACCTCCCCCTGCTTCCAACTCGTCTCCTCCTTCTCTCTGTCTCCCCTTCTGAACTTTCCCCCTCTTCTTCTCTTCGAGCAGGCACCCACGTGGCATCCAAGGACACATCGTCATCATCAACCACTTCACTTGTATCTGACACCTCAGCAAAGGAAGCAGCAGCGGGTACAACATCATCATCATCATCACACTGTACGTCCATGTGTGTAATGCTTCCTGATTGAGACATATCCCTGTTATCTACATCCCCTGGCAATAATGGTTGTGCATCACTAATTTCATCCAACTGATGTGTAAATAACTCCTCTGAGGGATCAAGTGAAGCGGCTGTGGTGGCTGTGGTGGTAGTGGTGGTGGTGGCGGGCGGGAGAGTGGTGACCAAAGCTGAGCTGGAGGAGGATGGTGCATCAAGGTTCTTAGCAGAAGCTGTTGAAGATTGGGTGTCCTGTGTAAGCCAGTCAACTATTTTCTCAGAATTTTTGGGGTTCAGGGTACGTGGCCTCTGAACACTGGGCATTATTCCAGGGCCAGTGGAAATCACAGCACCACGAACACGACGGCCCCTGCGGCGTGGCCTGCCTCTGCCTGTCATTTTTTATTAGATAAGTGTTACTATGCGTGCAAGGTACTGTGCCACCCTATATAAGTGGTGGGCAGGTGGCACAGTACAGTATGTGTGGGCGCCTGACACACACAGGCTTGCAAATGTGATTAGATCACAGTTAAATTTAAAATAGATTTTTTTTTTCTGCAAGGTATTTGTCTGAATGACACCCTGTAATGGTATGAGTGTAGGCCTAACTAGCCACTAGCCAGTGGCCACAATACAGTATGTGTGGGCGCCTGACACACACGGGCTTGCAAATGTGATTAGATCACTGAAAAATATTAAATATAATTTTTTTTATCTGCAAGGTATTTTCTGTCACACCCTGTATGAATGGTGTGCACTGTGCACACAGTGCTGTCTGTGACTGAGCCTGCAGCCTCTTACAATATATATATATATATATATATATATGAAAAAAAAAAAAAAAAGCGGACTGATGTACCAGCCCGAAAAAAAGGGCTTTTTGGGGTGCTGTCAGGACGCTGTCCTTACAGCAGATGAGTCTGTGGACACAGAACAATGCCCTAGCTAACGCTTTCCCTATTGAATCAGCAGCAGTACTGTCCCTCCTCTCTCTGTGAATGCAGTTTCCGAATGAATCTAAAATGGATGCTGTCCAGGAGGTGGGAGGGAGGGTCTGCTGCTGATTGGCTGGAATGTGTCTGAGGCCTCATGCACACGACAGTTTTTTTTCACGGTCTGAAAAAACGGGGTCCGTGGGTCCGTGATCCGTGACCGTTTTTTCGTCCGTGGGTCTTCCTTGATTTTTGGAGGATCCACGGACATGAAAAAAAAGTCGTTTTGGCGTCCGCCTGGCCGTGCAGAGCCAAACGGATCCGTCCTGAATTACAATGCAAGTCAATGGGGACGGATCCGTTTGAAAATTGAGCCACAGTGTGTCATCTTCAAACGGATCCGTCCCCATTGACTTACATTATAAGTCTGGACGGATCCGCTTGCCTCCGCACGGCCAGGCGGACACCCGAACATAACTTGAAGCGTCCCCATCACCATGGGAACGCCTCTACGTTAGAATATACTGTCGGATATGAGCTACTTCGTGAAACTCATTTCCGACAGTATATTCTAACACAGAGGCGTTCCCATGGTGATGGGGACGCTTCAGGTTAGAATACACTGCAAACTTGGTACAAGACTGCCCCCTGCTGCCTGGTGGGGCACCTAAAGGGGTTAATTGTACTATCATATTCTCCTGTAAGAGATCAGGGCTGCCAGGCAGCAGGGGGCAGACCCCCCCTCCCCAGTTTGAATATCGTTGGTGGCACAGTGTGTGCCCATCGCCCCCCCCCCTTCCTCCCTCTATAGTTAAAATTCGTTGGTGGCACAGTGTGTGCCCATCGCCCCCCCCTTCCTCCCTCTATAGTTAAAAATCGTTGGTGGCACAGTGTGTGCCCATCGACCCCCTCCATCTCCCCCCCCCCCCCATCATTGGTGGCAGCGGAGTTCCGATCGGAGTCCCAGTTTAATCGCTGGGGCTCCGATCGGTAACCATGGCAACCAGGAAGCTACTGCATCCCTGGTTGCCATGGTTACTTAGCAATAGTACAATTGTAGAAGATTCATACTTACCTGCCTGCTGCTGCGATGTCTGTGACCGGCCGGGAGCTCCACCTACTGGTAAGTGAAAGGTCTGTGCGGTGCATTGCTAAAGAACTGTCACTTACCAGTAGGAGGAGCTACCGGCCGGTCACAGACATCGCAGCAGCAAGCAGGTAAGTATGATTTTTAACTATAGAGGGAGGAAGGGGGGGGGGGGCGATGGGCACACACTGTGCCACCAACGATTTTTAACTATAGAGGGAGGAAGGGGGGGGGGCCATGGGCACACACTGTGCCCCCAACGATTTTTAACTATAGAGGGAGGAAGGGGGGGGGGGGCGATGGGCACACACTGTGCCACCAACGATTTTTAACTATAGAGGGAGGAAGGGGGGGGGGGCGATGGGCACACACTGTGCCACCAACGATATTCAAACTGGGGAGGGGGGGGTCTGCCCCCTGCTGCCTGGCAGCCCTGATCTCTTACAGGAGAATATGATAGTACAATTAACCCCTTTAGGTGCCGCACCTGAAGAGGTTAATTGTGCTATCATATCCCCCTGTAAGAGATCGGGTGGTGCCAGGCAGCAGGGGGCAGTCTTGTACCAAGTTTGCAGTGTATTCTAACCTGAAGCGTCCCCATCACCATGGGAACGCTTCTGTGTTAGAATATACTGTCGGAAATGAGTTTTCACGAAGTGAAAACTTAGATCAGAAAAAGCTTTTATGCAGACGGATCTTCGGATCAGTCTGTATGAAAGCAACCTACGGCCACGGATCACGGACACGGATGCCAATCTTGTGTGCATCCGTGTTCTTTCACGGACCCATTGACTTGAATGGGTCCGTGAACCGTTGTCCGTCAAAAAAATAGGACAGGTCATATTTTTTTGACGGACAGGATACACGGATCACGGCCTCGGCTGCAAAACGGTGCATTTTCCGATTTTTCCACGGACCCATTGAAAGTCAATGGGTCCGCGAAAAAAAACGGAAAACGGCACAACGGCCACGGATGCACACAACGGTCGTGTGCATGAGGCCTGACTGTGAGGTAGAGGGTCAAAGTTTACTCAATGATGATGTATAGGCAGGGGCATACACAGAAATCATTGGGCCCCATAGCAAGAATTTAAATTGGGCCCCCATGCCCGTTCCTAGTCCCTCCTACTATGCGCCCTGGCTCCTCTCACTACCCTCCCTAAGGCTGGGTTCACACCTGAGCGTTTTACAGCACGTTCCTATGCGCTTTAAAACGCTCAACAAGCAAAAACCAATGCTTCCCTATCGGCATGGTTCTCACCTGAGCGTTTTACAGCGCGTATGATTGCGCTGTAAAATGCCTGACGCCCCAAGAAGTACAGGAGCTTCTTTGGGGCGTATTGTTGCGCGTTCCCGCACATAGACTTCCGGGAACGCGCGACAATGAGCGTTTGCTTATTTCCGGAGCCGCGTGTTTCTACGCCCGATAAAATCGCGCATACAGAGCGCATCCAGTACGCTCAGGTATGAACCCAGCGTAACTTCTCCCCTGCCCCACCTCATGCAGCAGTATTTTGTTCTACAAAATGGCAGTAATCATGCCGGAACCCAACAGACCCATTATAGTGAATTCAGCGTATATTGACAAGAATCTGGGGCGTTACATGATGTAATACCACCCAACTTTCCTGCTGTCCAGCATGGCACATGCGCAGAGACATGAGAAAAGTGTGAGGAAGCGAGTGCCCCCCTTCCCCCATCCTCTGTGTCATGCAGGACGGATGGGAGACACTGACATTACTCGCTATCCTGCATGACACATGTGCAGAGACAGGAGTCTCTGGGAAAGCTGGGTGCCCCCCTCCCCCTGCCTTTCCATGTTCTTATTATCTGCATTTATGCCTTGCAGGATAGCAGGAAATCTGAGGGACATCACATGATGTAATAGCACCCAGGTTTTCTGCTGTCCTGCATGGCACATGTGGAGAGACATGAGAATAGTCTGAGAAGGCTGAGTAACAGCTTCCACCTCCCCTCATATCTTCTCATGTCTCTGCACTTGTGCCATGCAGGACATCAGGAAAGCTGAGTCACATTACATAATGGCACCCAGCTTTCCTCCTGTTCTGAATGACATATGTGCAGAGGAATAGCCTGGGAAAGCTGAGTGACCCCCCCCCCCTTCCTACACACACACACACACACACACACCTCTGCACTGTCCCGACTTCTCACCTACAAGTCGTCACTTGCTTCATTACTGGTGGGGTTGTGGCAATCCAGAGGAATCCGGCGGGAGGTGGAGCTAGCAGGCAGGAGACAATTCGGAAGATAGATGGGCGGGGACTCTCCTTCACTGGGGCCCCCCTTCCTCACGGGCCCCATAGCAGCTGCGTGGTCTGCCTATATGGTAGGGACGCCACTGTGTATAGGGTGCGGATCGAACATCACATATGTTCGCCCGCAGCTGCGAAATCTATGTTCGCCGGGAACTATTTGCCGGCGAACTATTCGGGACATCAATACTGGCCATTGTTGATCAGATATTGATGCCCTATCCTGAGGATAGGCCAGAAATAAAAATAACTTGGACAACCCCTTTAATTCACATCCTCTCCCTATCCATGGTTGAACTTGATGGACATATGTCTTTTTTCAATCAACCTACATAACTATGTATGTAACCTCATAAAACCCTTCCTAAATGAATATTTCTCATACATCATTTCAACAAAGGCAAGTAAAATGCATCTATTACTGCTGTTGTATCACACATAGCTATTTTTGGGGAGGACTAACACAGCTGTAATGTGTAAATAATTGTTCACTGTGTTGTGCTATGCTGATGGAGATTAAGGGAATTCTTGTAGACCTAATGCATATTTTATGGTCTCTTACAATATATTTGTCTAATTGAAACACTTACCTGATATTTCTGCATAGTCTTTAGCGCTGCCTTCTGGACTATTGTACTTTTAACACTGTGTTTCTTAGATATATCTGCAGGATAAATGTGCCCATTCACACTACACTAAAGGAAAATGTACAATAACAACATTAACATTTTTGAAAAAACACATGTATAATACTTTATGCTGAGTGATAATATATGATCTTCTACTTTTAATGCACCTGTCAACAGGCAGGTCATCTCCGTAACCAGCTCACTACATACAGATTTATACAGCTTTCAAGGGGTTGCCTCATCAGAGGTGCCACTCCAGTACCCCCAGCACACAGCTGATTTTGGTGGGGGAAGCCACAGCTAGTTAGGCATGTCTAGTGTCTCTCCGTTATTGCTTGATGAGGAGAGGGGAATGCTCTATATAACATCAATATGTCCTAAAATGGCATAAGGACAGGTAGACAACGCTTTTAATTATAATTTGAGCTGTATAAATCCATATGTAGTAGGCACCACCTAGTGGCAGATACAGGCAGCTGGATGTTATCACTGTGTAGAGGGATAAAGGCAAATGTGGATTTCTAACTCAGCAAAAGGAAAGGTAATCACCATAAAGATATATTATAAAGTTAAATAGAACACAGTTTTCAACTTCTTAATAAAATGGACATTCACTTTACAGGGGTGTTCCTGGAGAAAAAAAATAATAGTTGGCATCAGTTTCAGGGGTTTTTGTAACACTTAAAAAAAAAAAAGTTTTATGGATAGAGATGCGGAGCGAGGTCAGGATGGGGCCTGCTCCACTCAGCTAAATCCTGGCATAGCACAATGGTACAGGGTATCAATGTGCTGTGCCCGAATGTAGCCATGCTTGAGGGGCACAGGCAGGAGCAAGGATCTGTTCCCCAGTCTGTGCAGCATTTACCACAGCCCCAGTGAAATTTGTACCCCAGTACAGCACTAACTGGCAGTACTGTACTAGAATATTGATTTTAAAGTTCAATAGTACCCAAGACTTTGGGTAGGGTTTAAGTAGGAAAAAAGCATAATTAATTAAGTATATCACAAAAAAATAATTTTTTGGCCTTTTTAAAACCTTTTAGAAGAAAGAACTTACAAAAGTTTAGTTACTCTTTAAAACATAAAAGAAGAGATACTAATCCCCAAAAGTCACTGACCACTGCCCGCATCCTCGCTGGTCTTTATGTCTGGCTCCCATCTCGAAATATAGGAAATTACCTAAAATGCCTTCTCAGCCCATAACTAGGGTGGGTCACTGCTGTGGCCCCGATATATATGATGCAATGCCCTTTGTAATAGGAAGTAGCACATAATAGGGATCATTTATTATGACTCGCTATGCCAGAAACAGGAATAAAAAGTCACAAACCCTTGTTTGTGACTTTTTGAATGCCATTGCACCTAAGTTTCTAAGTTTTCAACACTTTCTAAAAAGAGGGGGTGGCATGGGCAGGGTGGAGTGGGGACATTGACTTCGGAACAATCACTTTCATTTATGCGTTTATTGACTAAAGAACAAATGAAATCTACTCCAGTCTAGCCGCATAGACTGCCAGAGGATGGCCTAATTTATAAGAGGCCTGCACATCCTCTGGCAGTGCAGGGGCTATTAAAGACAGGCATAAACAGCTGGCTCCTGATAAATAACCCTCAGTAAGTAAAGGTAAGTAATTTTAAAGTTACTAATCATTTTATGTAGATTCAAACAAATTGTTAATCAAACTTTTACCATAGATTGTTTAGTTATATGGTAAACACAATGAGCCCACCTCTGATTTCAGGGCTTGTAACACTTCTAGGTAGAATTTGAAAAAAAAACTGATGGTCAAGGTTCTTCTGAATTCCACCTTCCCACCAGGAGCAGAGGGTGGAAGATCAATCTCATCCAAAATGAATCTACATGCTTCACCAAGAGTCTCCTCATTCCACTTCCTGGTTATATAAAAGGGTTAAATTAAAATCTGTGGCACATCGGATTTATATGGCGGTATTGTACATAACAACATTGCCACGAACCTTCCAATGACAGCTTCTCTCGCTTTATTTGCTTGAACTGTGGTTGTGCTAGCGCCACCAAAGTAAATATTCATGTCTTCAATTATGTCTGAATGATCTCGAAATAATACTCTCATTCCTGAGACCAGTATAGCCACAGAGTTAACCTTTCTCTGTGCCTGTCTGAAGGCAGACACAACCTCCCACTGTGGAAAGAGGGCAATAATATAAAATTCTTGGAAATGTAATTAATTTTACACAATGTAAAATTTTTAGTAGTTTCCATAAAGACATTTGGCTCTTGCCAAAATATTAACGTATCAAAACCACCAAAAAGTGTTAAAGGGGTTTTACAGTACTTCAATACTGAATGCCTATCCTCGGGATAGGTCATCAGTATCTGATTTGTGGGAGTCCGACACATTGCACCCCCACTGATCAGCCGTTCTGCAGTTGGCACCAGAACTACACAGCTTCATCCCTTTCTGTAGTGGACAGAGTTTCTCCACTTCACTTCAATGGCAGCAGTGCTGTAGTAACCAGCTCCACCATCACAGAAATGAACAGAGCTGTGTAGTTCTGGCACCAGAGCTACTGCATCTACTGCAGAACAACTGATTGGTGGGGGTTAAGGCTGTTGTACCCTTGCCGATTGGATATTGATGTACCCTTGCCGATGTGGATAGGCCATCAATATTAAAGTACCAGATAACCCCTTTAGGGGATTTTTTTTTAATCTTTTATCACCAATATATATGGCACAGCAAACAGACAAAATGTATAGGAGGTTGTACTGCTCATTAACCCTCCAAAAGTATTACATACTTTTGGAGGTTTAATGAGCAGTACAACCTCCTATACAGTCCTTCCCTTCCAATCTGTTTTCAAATACGTCCTGAAAACTTGCAAAGTCAATAATAAAGGCCCCTTTACACTGAAAGACACTGCAGGCGATTATTGTCTGCTTATCAGAGGAGTTGAGAGTTGCATTTACATGTAGCAATCATCTCCTCTGTATGGGGATAAGTGATTGCTACTGTGATCACTCATCCTCATAGAGATTTATTATTTCTGGGCCTCAGATCACTATTTAGAGAGCACAGTTTGCTGTCCAGAAACAATGATTTAGGTGACCACATAAGTGATGCTTTCATCCAATGAACGAGCATTTACTCGTTCATTGGGTGATTGGCGGCATCTTTATACAGGGCAATTACCTGGAATGAGTGTTCCTAGGAATGCTGCTCCTTCCCAATAACTGCCCCAATAATCGGCCCTTGTAAAGGGGCCTTTACACTTTAAGCAGATGTAGCTCTTTGTTACTTGCATTTCTTTCTCTTAAAAAAGTGCAGCAATCGGCCATGGGGCCGTCGGCCTTCAGGCACTGAGCAAATTCCTGGTGGTAACTGAGCTTATAGTTCAAAATGTACAGCACCTTTTGAGTAAATGGAATGAACACAGACACGAGAACCTCTTCTGGCAGGAGACAGAATGGAGATTCCTTACATTTGAAGAAGCCATCATTGCAAATGATCTGTCGAGTTTGTCCTAAGAACAATATACAACATTATTTAAAACATGCGGGGGAAAAATGGACAAATAAAATCTATAACCATTTAAAGGTCATCTGTCAGCAGATTTGTACCTATGAAACTGGCTGACCTGTTACATATGCACTTGGCAGCTGAAAGCATCTGTGTTGGTCCCATGTTTATATGTGCCCGCATTGCTAAGAAAAATTATGTTTTAATACATGCAAATGAGCCACTAGGAGCAACCTAAAGTCAATCAAAGTGCAGGGGGTGCAGCAGTTACAGAGTGAGCAGAGCCTCCATTGCTCATAGAGTCTCATTTGCATATATTAAGACCTAACTTTTCTCAGTAATGCCGGCACATATGAACATGGGACCGACACAGATGGCTTAAGCTGCTGCTGATGGCTTCAAGATAACATGGAACAGGTCACACCTTTTTTATAGGTACAAATCTGCTGATAGGTGCCATTTTAATTGACTTTATAAGCACCAAACTCTGGTAAACAAGAATATTTATTTAAAAAAAATATTGTGCCAAAATGAGGCCACTTTCCCTAAAATAACTTCTATAATCATCACTTATTTATGTATATGTTCATATAATGAATTGCTTTTGGATATTAAAAAGAACAGTCGCATACTTTGGAGAGTTAGTGAACAAGTACTTTATCCCTAATACATACTGCAAGACAGATACAGATCTTATTTCATTTACCAAGAAAAAACATGAGAGGATGGACCGTTCTAATATATTTCACATGACATACAAAGAAGCTTGTTAGCATACACATATCTTTAAGAACAAATATCATGGGAAATGTTACAGGAAGCCCCCAGAGACCATCTTTATAATCAATAAATGTTTAACTATCACATTGATTACTGACTATTAGGCCCCTTTCACACGGGCAAGTTTTCCGCGCGGGTGCAATGCGTGAGGTGAACACATTGCACCTGCACTAAATCCCGACCCATTCATTTCTATGGGGCTGTGCATATGAGCGGTGATTTTCACGCATCACTTATGCGTTGCGTGAAAATCGCAGCATGCTCTATATTGTGTGTTTATCACTCAACGGAGGCCCCATAAAATGAATGGGGCTGCGTGAAAATCGCAAGCATCCGCAAGCAAGTGCGGATGCGGTGCGATTTTCACGCACGGTTGCTAGGAGATGATCGGGATGGAGACCCGATCATTATTATTTTCCCTTCTAACATGGTTATAAGTGTGAATCTACAATTTTCATAGTCATGAAAATAAAGAAAACTCTTTGAATGAGAAGGTGTGTCCAAACTTTTGGTCTGTACTGTATGTGGGAAACTACTACTGATGTTTTTAGCCATAATATATTTACATATATTCTAAATATATAATAATATATGTAAATATATTATGGCTAAAACGCACATATATATTTAAATTAAATTTAGCCTCTTTTTCTGAAAAGCTTCTGCTGGGATTTTAACTCTCAACCTTCTACATTACAGCCAAGAACCTTTACCACTTCACTATACAGCTACATGTTAACCTGCAGTGAAATATGAAATGATACTTCTGCTGTATAGGAATACTTACTACATGACAAACTACTATGAGGTATTTCTGACACAGTTTATTATTCAGCTTTGTAGCTGAGTGGTTAAAGTCCTTGCCTTTAATGTCAAAGGTTGTGAGTTCAAATCCTGACAGAAATAGAGGCTTAATTAGATTTAAATACACTAGCTCGAGCACAGAAGGTATTCGGGCAAGCATTGCGATGCTCGAGCCGAACTGGTGTTCGACCGATCATGCTCACTTAACACTACTGACTATATGTTATGCCTAGAGAGCAGGTTTTATATTGTTTCTTTTATACTTGGTCTGTTTTTTACTCCTTTCACTCCATCTTAGGTTTCACCTCTGAATGGCCTATTTTGTTTTTTGAAGGTTAGAATGTTGACCTGATTAGGCCCCATGCACACGGCCGTGTTTCACAGCCGTGTGCGGGCCGTGGAACCGCGGCCTGGATCCCTCCTGAGAGCAGGAGCGCACGGCGTCACTGGTTGCTATGACGCCGTGCGCTCCCTGCTGCTGGCACAGTACAGTAATACACTGGTATAGATCATACCAGTGTATTACTGTATTGCGGCGGCAGCAGGGAGCGCACGGCGTCATAGCAACCAGTGACGCCATGCGCTCCTGCTCTCAGGAGGGATCCAGGCCGAGTGCATGGGGCCTTAATATGGAATCTACTATCAAACTCCACATCAGGAGTCGGCAACCTTCTTCGCTCCAGCTGTTGTGAAGCTACAACTAGTGATGAGCGAAGGGAGCTTCTGATCCTAGATTCCAAGTCGCTTAACTCCAAACTTCATTTTAATGCTCTACGGAGATCGGTCTCCGTACAGCATAAAAATATATGGGGTCCAGCAAAGCGAAATAAGAATTACTTCGGCATTTGGTTATTAAACTTGAAAACCATTTTAAAACAGTTATCTGAAGTCGGCTTCAATACAGACTGGTACTTCTGTATCAAAGTCAACTTCAGAACTAAGTTTTAGAATGGTTTTCAGGTTAAAAAATCAAATCCCGAAGTTATTCACAAAATCCTGCAAGACTTTGGTGATAACTAATTTGCCTCGCCGGAGCCCATGCATTTTAATGCTGTACGGAGATGAATCTCCATACAGCATTAAAATGAAGTTTGAAGCGAAGTGACTTTGAAGGTGTCAGCAAACTTAATTAGCACTCACAGCTGTTGTGAAACTACAGCTCCCATTAATTTCTATGGAGGCCAAGCAGGTGTGCATGCTTAGAGTTGTAGCCTACAACAACTGTGAGTGCTGAAGTTTAGTGACCCCTGCTCTACATTTTCTTAAATTATTCTATAAAATATCTACTTATAAAGGGTTGATGACCTTTAATATATCTTAAATAACAACATACAGTTATGTACTTTGTAATTAACATTCTCATGAATATGCTGGTAGCATGTCTATAGATTTGCATTCACCTTTAATATTACATTTGGTGTCTGGACTTATGGAAAGATAGCTGCCTCCTTTCTTAGTTTATCTATTGAAATTCCTTTTTTTAGGAAATTGTATGGCTCTGTTATTTGGCCACCTTTGGTACTGCAAATTATTAAATCTGTGTATTGTACGAACGCTTTTTTTTAGGTGCAACATGGCATGCCATATGAGGAGGCTCCAAAGTAAGGGGAACTATACAAGCTATGGACATTTCTGATTAGACAATGATATAAAGTCCAATCATCTTTTATTTTTATTTATATAACAAAAGTTCAGACTCCTTCAACCTGTTTTGATGCTCCCTATTATTTTGTCATGTAATGTAGGTGGAGAATTCAGTGCTGGGCCTAAGACATTACGTTCTTCCTGACATCCTGTTGGTTGTAACCCAACCAGTGAACACCACAACCTAGCAGGGGCATCATGGACCAGTCCATCTACTCCTATAGGCTATACTCTAGTGTGCGTCTACCTGTACAACAAGAGAAAGTGAGCAATATTCTACCTACTGAAGGCACAATTACTGTACTTCTTCACCCTATGAGCGCCTTTCTCATGTCGTCCCCATCGCTATTTCTTTTGTCACACTTTCAAAACAATTAATAATCATATGATCACTTACCCTTTGACAGGACATTGAGTGTAGCATTTCCACAGGCTAATATGGGGTTTAGATCAGAATTTGGGTTCCGGCTAACTATGTGTCCACCTAATGACTGCAACAAAGTTGTGTAAAATTATTGACTGTTAGAACTTGTAATTATAAAGTGGAAGCATTAGAAGATACAAGATCTAATCATGAAAAAATAAGAATTGAAACATAACATTCCCTATACTATATAGTGTTGTAGCGATATGCATACATTATGTGTGTCTAAAGGGATATTGTACTAATCACATGCATAATGGTGAGTTTACACCTGCGTTGGAGGCTCCATTTGTGACCTCCATCACAGATTCCATCTAAAAGACCAGATCAAAAAAGTTCTGCATGCAGGACTTCTTTGTCTGATAAAAAAACTGGATTTTAATCAGAAAGTGGAGTCAATGGAGTCTTTTCGGCTCTGTACAGGTAAGATGTGTGCTATATCCAGCACTTCTGTTATTCTGCTCCTCAAATGGAACAACAGAAATATATAGTGGTGATGTGAAGTCGGCCTTATGCATTCCTAAATGGCTAATATTTAATGATTATTATTTCATTATCTACATTACAATCACATGATAATTTAAAATATCTACATACAGCCACATTTCTGATCTGTTGCCCTGCCAGGGACTTCAGCTGTTGTAAAAGAACATGAAAAATCTTAGTCTTCTCATTTGGGAGCTGAGATACCGCTTCCTCCAAAATATCCTTCAACATAGATAGAGAACAGGCAGCACCTATAGAAAGCCCTGCAAGTAAATTGTAAAGTGCTGTTAAAGCAAATGTATTTTCAGAAAAATCCCTTTTCAGTAGTCATCTCATTATCATCACAGGCATGATTACAGTGAAAGGTGGCACTTCTCTTTTAAAGCTGGAGGCACATAACACGGAATCCTCTATTGAGAATAGTTAATGGTTAAAGCTCACCTCTCCATCTCTGCATCCCCTCCCCATCCCTGTCCCATCCCAAGGGCAGATGTCATAGGACTATTTGGCAAGCAGCATAAACTTGATATTGCTGTTGACACCATCCAAGATATAAACAGTAGAGATGAGCGAATTTCATATTTTGAAATTCGTTCACACTTCGTTTGTTGGCAAAAGGTGAATTGCGTTATGGATTTTCTTACCATGGACCATAACGCAATTCTGTGACGAAATGAGTAACGGAATGCCTTTAGAGGAATTCCGTTATTCATTCCGTCATAATAGAAGTCTATGGCCTGCATAACTGATCCGTCCCGTCTCCGTTATGCAGGGGAGGACTCCCCTGCATAACGGAATCGGGATGGATCCATTATGCAGCCCATAGACTTCTATTACACTGAGCAAAAATATAAACGCAACACTTTTGGTTTTGCTCCCATTTTGCATGAGCTGAACTTAAAGATCTGAAAAATTTTCTACATACAAAAAAGACCCATTAGTCTCAAATATTGTTCACAAATCTGTCAAAATCTGTGTTAGTGAGCACTTCTCCTTTGCCGAGATAATCCATCCCACCTCACAGGTGTGGCATATCAAGGTGCTGATTAGACAGCATGAATATTGCACAATAAAATGCCACTTTGAAATGTGCACCTTGATCACACAGCACAATGCCACAGATGTTGCAACGTTTGAAGGAGCGTGCAATTGGCATGCTGACTGCAGGAATGTCTACCAGAGCTGTTGCCCGTGCAATGAATGTTCATTTCTCTACCATAAGCCGTCTCCAAAGGCGTTTCAGAGAATTTGGCAGTACATCCAACAGGCCTCACAACCGCAGACCACGTGTGACCACACCAGCCCAGGACCTCCACATCCAGCATGTTCACCTCCATGATCGTCTGAGACCAGCCACCCGGACAGCTGCAGCAACTATCGGTTTGCATAACCAAAGAATTTCTGCACAAACTGTCAGAAACCATCTCAGGGAAGCTCATCTGCATGCTCGTGCCCTCATCGACGTCTGGACCTATCTGCATTTCGTCGTCATAACCAACTATAGTGCTCACATTCGATGGCATCTGGCACGTTGGAGAGGCATTCTGTTCACAGATGAGTACCGGTTTTCACTGTTCAGGGCAGATGGCAGACAGCATGTGTGGCATTGTGTGGGTGAGCGGTTTAGATCGAGTGGCCCATTGTGGCAGTGGGGTTATGGTATGGGCCGGCGTATGTTATGGACAACGAACACAGGTGCATTTTATTGATGGCATTTTGAATGCACAGAGATACCGCGACGAGATCCATGACCATCACCTCATATTGCAAGGATCTGTACACAATTCCTGGAAGCTGAAAACATCCCAGTTCTTGAATGGCCAGCATACTCATCGGACATGTCACCCATTGAGCATGTTTGGGATGCTCTGGATCGGCGTATACGATAGCGTGTTCCAGTTCCTGCCAATATTCTGCAACTTTGCACAGCTATTGAAGATGAGCGGACCAACATTCCACAGGCCACAATCAGTTTGATCAACTGTATGCGACGGAGATGTGTTGCACTGCGTGAGGCAAATGGTGGCCACACCAGATACTGACTGGTTTTCTGGAACCCCCCCCCCAGTAAGGCAAAACTGTGCACATTTCGGAGTGGGCTTTTATTGTGGGCAGTCTAAGGCACACCTGTGCAATATTCATGCTGTCTAATCAGCACCTCGATATGCCACACCTGTGAGGTGGGATGAATTATGTCAACAAAGGAGAAGTGCTCACTAACACAGATTTAGACAGATTTGTTAACAATATTTGAGACTAATGGGTCTTTTGTGTATGTAGAAAATGTTTCAGATCTTTGAGTTCAGCTCATGCAAAATGGGAGCAAAACCGAAAGTGTTGCGCTTATATTTTTGCTCAGTGTAGTGACGGGATGAATAACGGAATGCTTCTAAAGGCATTCCGTTATGCATTCCGTCATAGAATTGCGTTATGGTCCGTGGTAATGGAATCCGTAACGCAATTTTGCTTTTACAAGTAAATGAATCGCAAATGAATTTCATAAGCGGAAATTTGCTCATCTTTATTAAACAGAATTGTCCAATAAAATCTTTTACAAAATACAGGCAATATAAGATATATCCTTCATACTGTTTGTATACAGTGTATGTCTATAAAACATGCACTCAGACAATACAATGTGATACATACCATCCTTTGTGTATTTCACAGTATTTAGATCTGGAATCCTTCCAATTGAAATTATGACTGGGGGGGAAATTCCTTTTAACTTTATCCCTGGCCCTGGAAGAATAATAAATGGTTTTGCATGTGTGTAAGGGCTCTTTCAGGTGGGCATGACCACATTCACACACAAAAAGCCAAAGCAGCAATGCTTGCATGCCGTGTCCAGGCATGTCCAGGATTGGTGGCTGTAGTTTCTCTTGAAGAAACAGCTCTATGCAAAGTTCCTAGGACTGCCTGTTTCTTTTTCTAGTAACATCAATTAAGAAAATGCATGGCATTATTTGCAGGTGTACAATATGGAAGACCTATCCTCAGTATAGGTCATCAATATCACATGGGTAGGGGTTAGACCCAAGCCGATCAGCAGTTTGCAAGCGATGCAGCACTTAGATAAGTACTGCAGCCTCCTCACAGCATACCAAGCACAGCACAGTGCATAATATAGTGAGTATGCTTGGTATTGAATGGGACTAAACTACACATAGGGCAAGAGACCAATAAATGTGACATCGCTGTCCTAGTGAACTTCTAACAGCCTTCTTTTATAAACACCACAGGGGCAACAGTACTGTAAGGGGGGGGGGCACTAAGACGCCAGCACTACTGTAAGCGGGGCACTAAGTGGGGAAAACTACTGGTGGGGGCACTATGGAAGCATTCTACTGTGTGGGGGCCCTAAGGGGACAAAACTATAGTGTGGGGGCACTAATGGGGAGTAACGACTGAGTTGGGAAATTAAAGGGGCATACAGGGCTCGGACGGCATACTATAAAGTAAACTTTTATCATCTCCTCCTGTCCAGCTCTAGTAAGCATTTTATTTACATATTTTTTTACATGACTTAGTAGGGGCGGGGTTTTATGGAGAGCATGGGCAGTCTTAACTAGCCGTGGGAGGTGGGTTACGGGGAAGTTGCTTGAGTGGGGTGGCCCATTCAAAAATTTGCTTTTCCAGTTATGCCCCTGGCAGTAACCCTATGTTAAAATTTGCTATGTGGCCCAGCCTTTTCTAGTTGAGCCCCTGACAGTATCCCTATGTTATGTCACTTTGGCACACCTGGAGTGTGGTTTATTATTCCTGTGGAGACATATCTGTCTTTATGGTCTACCTGCACGATCCCCTGAAGACGCTGGGTGTCCAGCGAAACATGTCGGGTTGCAGGGCACATGAGTGTTTATGTTCTTAATTCAGTGGTAGCAAGGGAGCTCCGCAAAAGGAGTACATTTCAGCTAGTACAGTTGACAAGAGGAAACAGTTGCAAGCAACATACCAGCTGTAACTAATAGTGTAGAAATACAAGCTGTGAATCAACAGCAATAATACTGTCCTGCAAGTTGGAGCTACCCGCACCACTGGTAGTTTTAACCTGTCTATGTGTGGTGTATGTTAAATAAAGTAGCATTTTAAAAGAAACTAAATAAAAGTAAAGTTTTAGATATGTTCGACAGCACATGATCCAAAGACGTATTTATGTTTCAGATACTGCATGAGGAACCACATTATGCCTCACCCTACATAAATCAGTTAGAGAAGGGCAGAATGTGATGCTATGTGGACAATGTTACCAATGCATGATGCAAATGTCTTTGGTACTCACCTATGCTGGTATTTCCTACTATAAGAGGGGCCTCTGGATATTTGATTTTTAAGTCTAGAAGTTCTTCCAGATTAAAAACTGTAATCCATTTCACCTTTTCTCCTTGAAAGACCAATGACTGGAAGCTCTGGTTTTGTGTCATCAACTAGGCAGAAAAACACATGTATGTTTTACATTTTACTATATGAGGGATACAGGCTTGTTAACATGGCTGTATCTGTAGCCATCGTATCCTCTGTATATCCTCTTTGTTACATTTTACTTGTTTACTTGTAAGGCTTTTTTCCTGCTGGAGTCCATCCCAGTACTGGGCAATAAAAGTACAGAAGGACCATAGGCTGAATTATGCTCAAGGAAATAAGTCCTCAAAATACTTATGGATAAGTCGGTGGGTTCCCATGCTTGGGACCACCATCTATTAGCCAGATCGCTGCTAACAAGCAATTACATGGCCCCACTATACTACTGTATATTCCCCCCGTAGCAGCAGTGGCAGGAGAAGGATATAGCTGGCTGTACCTTCCCCTGGTATAATAAGCTGTTTAATAAGTATTTTTAGCAATGAAATCACTACCAAATGATGACATTTATAGAATTGTTGAAGTATCTTAAAAGTGAAATAGAAAACTGAGATATATTTATCTGTAACTTACAATGAGTTCAGGGGGAAATATTAATTCCTGTGATGGATCCAATGGTAAAAGCTCTTCTTTGGTAAATAGCAATGAAGTTATCTAAAAAACAATTTAAACAAATATCTCATCACATGTCAGCTGCCAGCATTGTAAGTATGTAGCAATGTTGCTGTTGAGACTCTTACATTATCCTCTCGGTCATGCTCCAGTTGACCATTCTGTTCAAGTTGACAACAGTTCAGCTCCTGGTTCGACAAGACAGCAGAAATCAAGATTTGGCAGTAATACATATTGGCTGTGCTTGGCCACATTATATCTATTATTTAAAGCCTCACATTACCAGATGCACAACTGAGTCCAAGGCACTGCCAGTTCTAGGAAGGCCTGCATGCTGATACGGTTACATTTATGTGCTCCATAATAAAGCTAGTTTTTTACACTTGAATTTACCATGGTTTGGACACATTCTTTTTATGGATGCCTTTAAGTGGTACTCACCCCAATGTAAGCATACCTACCAAGGTGCACGCGTTACCCCTCTGGATAAACTATAAGCCTTATATTACCACCGTTCCTTTACTTAAACTTGTCAATATATATGATTTTCACAAGACATAACAGATAGTCCAAATATTTTAGACATTTAGGAGATGGGGAGAAGAGAGAAAGCGAGAAAGAAAAAAGAGAGAGAGAAAGAATTGTAGGCCAGGAAATGCTCCTTTGGGTTTCTATGAAAAATATATGCAATTTAGCATGGCTTACATCTGGTGGAATCAGAGAGGCTTACTTTCTTTTTTCTTTTGGAAGGAAAGCTAATTTGAATATCTTTCCCAGGAACCCAAAGATATGCAAATTAGCTTTCGATCCCAGAGAAGAATGACTTGTTGGATGTTTCTCTCTTTCTCTAAATGAATCTCTAGAAATTTTGGTTTGTCAGAATCCAAATTTTTTAAAACATATGGAATGAGTTCTTCTGAATTGATAGAATTTATTTGTTTCTGTCTAGAAGAAAGATGATTTGTCGGAAAGGTGCCGCATATGATCACACTAAACAACATCCAGACCTGAACTGGATCATGTTCAAAATGCTAGATGCATTTGTAAAAAAGTTTAATACGCCTTTCGGGAGCTGGTTATTGGTTTCTTTTTAAATTAAAATGTATTTATTGTGATACAAAAACTTAAATACATATTACATAATTAACCCTTTCATGACCAAGGGTCATTGATGCCCCAATGTCCAGGTCAAAATTTACAAATCTGACATGCGTCACTTTATGTGGTAATAGCTTTGGAACACTTTTACTTATCCACGCCATTCTGAGATTGTTTTCTCGTGACACATTGTACTTCATGATAGTCATATATTTGAGTCAATATATTTCACCTTTATTTATGAATAAATCCCAAATTTACCAAAAATTAGGAAAAATTCTCAATTATCCTAATTTCCATTTCTCTGCGTCTAAAACAGAAAGTGATACCTAATAAAATATTTATTACTTAACATTCCCCATATGTCTACTTTATGTTGGCATCATTTTGGAAATGTCATTTTATTTTTTTAGGTCGTTAGAAGGCTTAGAAGTTTAGAAGCAATTCTTACAATTTTTAAGAAAATTTCCAAAACCCACTTTTTAAGGACCAGTTCAGGTCTGAAGTCCCTTTGTGGGGCTTACATAGTGGAAACCCCCATAAATGACCCCATTATAGAAACTACACCCTCAAGTTACTCAAAACTGATTTTTACAAACTTTGTTAACCCTTTAGACGTTCCACAAGAATTAAAGGAAAATGGAGATGAAATTTAAAAATTTCACTTTTTTGGCAGATTTTCCATTTTATATATTTTTTTTCTTTAACACATTGAGGGTTAACAGCCAAACAAACTCAATATTTATTACCCTGATTCCGCGGTTTACAGAAACACCCCACACGTGGTCGTAAACTGCTGTACGGGCACACAGCAGGGCGCAGAAGGAAAGGAATGCCATACGGTTTTTGGAAGGCAGATTGTGCTGGATTGGTTTTCTGAACGCCATATGTTTTTTATTTTTCTGCCGATCGTCTTGTGCAGGGGCTCGTTTTTTGCAGAAAGTGTTGAGGTTTTTATTGGTACCATTTTTGGGTACATAGGATTTTTTGATCATTCATTATTACACTTTATGGGGCAAGGTGACCCAAAAATTGGCTGTTTTGGAACAGTTTTCATTTATTTATTTTCACAGCGTTCATCTGAGGAGTTAGGTCATGTGATAATTTTATAGAGAAGATCGTTACGGACGTGGCAATACCTAATATGTATACTTTTTCTTATTTATTTAAGTTTTACACAATAATAGCATTTCTGAAACCAAAAAAATGATGTTTTAGTGTCTCTATAGTCTGAGAGCCATAGCTTTTTTTTTTTTCTGGGCGATTGTCTTAAATAGGGTATCATTTTTTGCGGGACGAAGTGATGGTTTGATTGATACTATTTTGGGGGTCATAAGCCTTTTTGATCGCTTGCTGTTGCACTTTTTGTGATGTAAGGTGACAAAAATAGCTTTTTTGGCACAGTTTTTTTAAAATTTATTTTTATGGTGTTTATCGGACGGGGTCGATCACGTGATATATTTATAGAGACGGACGTTACGGACGCGGTGACACCTAATATGTGTATTTTATTTTATTTTTTCATTTTTTTATAGGAAAAGGCAATGTCTTTTTTTTTTTTTTTACATTTTTATTTATTTATTGATTTATTTTTACTTTTATTATTTTCACTTTTTTTTATCAGTTCCCTCTTGGATCTTGAAGATCCAGTGGGGCCGATAGTTGTACTATACTTTGCAATGCTCTTGCATTGCAAAGTATAATACTTCCAGACTGCCTGTAGGTGGACGCCAGACTGCCTGTAGGTGGACGCACTGGACGCCTTTGCCATGGCAACCATCGGGCGCTGCAATCACAGCGCTGCAGCCCCGATGGTGGAGAGGGGGAGCCCCCTCCCTCTGTTAACCCGATGGATGCCGCAACCGCAGCATCTATGGGGTTACAGGAGAGTGTCAGCATAGAGCTGACACTCTCTGCTGATGGCGGCGGCTCAGGAATGGAGCCGCCGCCATCGCACACAGAATGGGGAATCGGGGGCAGCGCTGGGGGGGGGGGGCGCGCCGGCGGCCAGAAAATTAATGCAGGGGCGGGGAGGGGGCGGACCGCATCAGGGCAGGAAGGAGATCAGCACAGCTGCGCAGGAGGCACAGATCTCCGTGGCACAGGTCAGCGGGGCACAGATGGGGGGGACCACAGAGGGGCACACCAAAGGCTTGGAGGATCGGGGGGCACGAGGACACCTTACCGATTTCAGGCTCTGATCTGCAGAGCGCAGATCAGAGCCTGAAACCGGCATTTTAACGCTGCCGCGATCCGATTGGTTAGTCTGCACAGACTAACCAATCGGATCGATTGCCGGCAAGGGGCCACTCTGATTGGTCCCTTGCCGGCATTACTGCACTGTATGCTGTCCGTGACAGCATACAGGGCAGGGGCAGAAGCTTTAATCCAAGCGCTTTGCAGCGCTTGGATTAAAGAGCTGCCAGAACGTATATATACGTGGTAGCTGCACGGGGTATGTGCAGCTATCACGTATATATACAGATTGCATACGTGAAAGGGTTAACATTATAAGATCCATAAGTCAGCCAATTCTAATCTGTGAACGTGATTGACAATAATTTCATACGAATATACATAATAGTGTCGACATTTGAACCTTAACATTCTACATCTATAGAATAAATGCTGAAAAGCCGGACAGATAGCATTTTCCCCGTCTCTTCCCACCAACCCGCCACCCCCACCCTGCAGGGAGAAAAAAAAAGAAAAAAAAAAAAGAAAAAAAAAGAAAAAAAAAAAGAAGGGGATCCTAATTAATTAGCCGTGTCCCAATCTTTCCATAGACTATTCCACTTTGAGTAGGATCCTCTTTGTTTGTACAGGATCCTCTCATAGCTTTTCACTTTCTCCACCAAACCCAGCCAGTTCTTACAATCTGGGGCAGAGGAGCAAAACCAGGATCTAGAAATCAGAAGCCTCGCCAAGAACATCACCTTGATCAACAAGTGACTTTTTATGGGTTGATGATTGACCTCAGATAAATCTCCCAGGACCCATATCCTAGGAGACAGAGGAACAACAATTTTAAGTTTACGCGTCAGATTTTTTTGGACCAGGCTCCAGTACCTCCTCACCATTGGACAGTCCCAGAACAGATGTAGATGATCTGCCCCGGGATGGCCGCAGCGGGGGCAGTTAGAGGAGGTCCGAAGTCCTCTTCTGTATAGCCATATAGGTGTCGCATAAATTTTGTGCAGAATATTAAATTGAACAACAATGTGATTAGAATTGTGTGAAACCAATTTTAAGCTTTCCCCTATATTCTCCCAGTTTGGGGGACCCTCCTCTGAAAGAAGAGAAGACCAGGCTCTCTGTCCTGGAGAAAGAACATCCCGAAAAAAATTATCCATTAACTGTCTATAACAGTAAGATAGTTTAATTCTCGTGGCAGTTTTCTTACAAATTAAATCCTGTAAAAATAAAGGAGTGTCTATAATAAAAAGGTGACTGTTCAAAGTGCTAAAGAGTGCTGACCTCAATTGAAAATATGCGAACCAGGCCACCTCACCTAATTTTGCCCTTAGTTCCATAAGGGGCAGAATTTGTCCACCGCTGACTACTTGATGTAAGTACTGCACATTTTTAGTCCTCCAGTACTGACTGCAACTTAAGTCGTTTAGATTAAGAAGTTTCGGATTGTGCCATAATGGGGTGCAGATAAGCGATGCCTTAACTGCGCACCAAGCCCTTATAACCGACCAGGTCTTTATAGCCATTCTGCAGAAAAGTGTGTACCCGCTCAGTATATTTAATAGGTAATCGGATTCCAGTACAGTGAAGAAATCAGAAAAACCTGCCTCCTTCACCACTTTACTGCAGAAAGGACTATTTTCCAGTCACTAAAAAGGCAGAGTTGGGAGGCCACAAAATAACCCCTAAAATATGGGAGATTAAGACCTCCCCGCCTATAAGGCATAAAGAAATAAAGTGCCTTCAGTCTCACACGCTTCCTCCCCCATAGTAAGTCATTAAGCATCCACTCTATCAATCTGAAATGCTTGTCTGTAATCCATATAGGCGAGTTGCGCAGGACATAAAGAACCTGGGGCAGCACTACCATTTTTATTAATGAAATTCTATCCTCTCTTGCTTGCAGAATTTTCTGCCATATCTTAATTTTTGCTCTCAACTTCATCAGCAAGGGGAACAGGTTAAGCTGTAGATATTCCTGAGGTTTGGCGGAAATTATTATCCCCAGGTACTTTATTGAATCAGAGATCGTTATCTGATTATTTAATTCGCCTCGCAGCTCGTTTATCGGGAGAAGTACAGTCTTCTCCCAATTAATCTCAAGTCCGGATATGTCGGAAAAGTGACCGACCAGATCCATTATGCGAGGGAGGGTGGTATTTGTTTGATGAATAAAAACCAGAATGTCATCTGCGTAGAGGGACACACGGTCATGCTTCCCCATTATGCCAAAACCGGCCACCTCCGGATCATGTCGTATCATGGCCGCTAAGGGTTCGATATAAATATTAAATAAAAGGGGAGAAAGGGGACAGCCTTGGCGGGTGCCTCTTCCCAGAATAAAGCTCTCTGTCATCAAATCATTGATCCTAATCCTGGCGACTGGGGAGTTATAGAGTAGCTGGACCATTGCCATAAATTTTGGGCCGAAGCCCATTTTTTTCATTACCTCCCAAAGAAAAATCCACTCCACCCTGTCAAAGGCTTTAGTAGCATCCAACGACAGGATGGAGCGGGCGCCGCGCCCCGGGGATTGAATATTCATAAATAGCCTATGCAAATTGTGATGGGTGCCCCTGTTTGGCATAAAGCCGTTTTGATCCGGATGAATAATCGTAGGGATAACCCGCGAGAGCCTCCTAGCAAGGACTTTTGATAGTAACTTAGCGTCTGTGTTTAATAGGGAGATTGGTCTATAGGAGCTCAATTCGGCCGGATCTTTATCTTTTTTTAGAATTAGAACAATAAGGGCCTCCATCATAGAGTGTGGTAATCTCCCTCCCTGTGCTGCTTGGGAAAAAACCTCCAGCAGCTGGGGGAGGATCACCTCACTATGCTTGCGATAGACCTCATATGGAAGGCCGCCTGTTCCTGGCGATGAGTTCCCCGAGACGGACCCAAGGGCCTCCTGCAACTCAGCAAGAGAGAGCTCCTCCTCCAGATATTCTTTTTGAGTTTCATTTAACGTAGAAAGTGGAATTTTCTCCAGGAACCGCATCACCAGTTCAGACGACAGTCCAGGGGAAGATCTATATATCTGAGCAAAATATTGTAGAAAAATATTCCCAATTCCCTCTGGGTCTGTTATGGTTTCACCCTCTACATTACGAATTGAGATGATAGATTGTTTTTTCTTATCTTGTTGCGAAATTATTCTAGCTAGAAGCTTGCCCGGACGTCCAGACTCGATGAAATAATTGAGCCCCTTGAAGAATACCCTGTGATTTGCTTTCTCTGTTACATATTTCTCCAAGGAGCAACTAGCCTTCTGCATCTCTTGCCTATTGTGCTCAGTGGGATGGCTAGCGTATCGCTCAGCTGTGAGTGCAGCGATCTTACCCAGTTCCTCCTCTTTCTTCCTAAATGTTCTCTTTACTGCGGCAATCTCACTTATAAAGACCCCCCTCAAATATGCTTTCAAGGCATCCCATACTATGTTGATATTAGCAGAGGGAGGGTTAACCTCCCAAAAGGAGGATATCAGTAGTTTAATTGTCTGCAGATTGTCCAGAATAGTGAGCCAATATGGATTTAGCTTAAATCCTAGCCCCCTAGTATCCTTATTCTTCCCGCTGCGAACCTCAACCAGTAGGGGTGAATGGTCCGAAACTGTTCTTACTCCGTATCGCATCTTACAGATATTACTCAGATTGCTCTCATTAGTAAATGCTAGATCGATCCTAGACATTGCTCTGCCCCCCCTACTGACACAGGAGTATACTCTCTTTCCTCCACCAAGATGTTCCCATATATCCACCACTCCCACCTCAGAGCAGAATTGAGGCAGCGGGGAGTTACAAGGATACCTCCCCTTTTCCACATCAAGTGAAAATCTGTCTTTATTATGATCAATGACCACATTAAAATCCCCTATCAGGATTAAGCAGCATTCTGGTCTCTTTTCAGAAAAGAGCATTAACTGAAGCAGTGGGTACATTGAAAATGGCGGAGGTATATAGAAAAAGGCTAGGATATAACTATCACCATTAAGCTTGCCATGCAAGAAAATAAATCTGCCCTGGGCATCTATATGAGATTTTTTAAGGGAGAAGTCTATGGAGTTATGAATAAGAGCCGAAATACCCCTGGAGGAGCCACTAAAGGTAGAATGATACGATTGGGACTGCCATCCCGTTGTCAGGCGGGACAAGGTTTCCCTAGTTAGGTGAGTTTCTACTATACAGATAATTGCTGGAAGATATCTTTTTAATGCGTCCATAATCGCTTGCCTTTTAACTCTTTCCCCAAGTCCTCTGACGTTCCAAGCTACAATTCTAGTGGACATCTCTCACAAAAGGGAAAAAAAAAAAAATAAAAAAAAAAAAAAAAAAAAATGACCATTCCTGCAAGGTGGGTCCCCCCCCCCCCACTCTTGATCCGCCCGAACTAGTCAGCGAACCTCTAACCTCCGGCCGTTCTCCCCCAGCCGGGCCCCCCCTCCTATCCCTCCAATCATAGTGAAGCACAATTTCAGATGCCCTTTTGATCCATCCAGTCTGATGCCTGTTGTGGTGACTCAAAAAAAAGGGAAGACCTGTTATGAATTACTCTTAATTTCGCTGGGTATTGTAAGGAGTATTTAAAGCAAACCTTTCACCTCATTTTCACTTTTTAAACTATCAACAGTACGTTATAGATTACCTTTAGTGTGTTGTTATCCATGTTAGGTGCGCTTTCCTGCGCTCTTTATTCATCCAGAAATCGGCTTATAAAGTTCAAATTTTGTGCTGTAACAGTCAAGCAACAAGTCAAGGGGGTAGCCCGTTCCTCTCCTCTGGCCGTACCGCCCCTGCCCTAACGCCGCCTCTATGCCATGTAATTGACAGCAGGCTCACTCGCAGGGACGGCGCTTCTGAATCCTGCGCATGCGCCGTCCTCCTCATTCGCCGCTCGCTCCCGTCTTTCTTGCGGACACAAGCGCAACCATGTAAGAGAATAGCGCATGCGCCTGTGGTTCCTGCCTGCTTCTCTTCTCTACCTCCCGTGCGCGCGCTCCACTATCTTCATAGTGGAGCGCGCGCACGGGAGGTAGAGAAGAGAAGCAGGCAGGAACCACGTACGGCGCATGCGCTATTCTCTTACATGGTTGCGCTTGTGTCCGCAAGAAAGACGGGAGCGAGCGGCGAATGAGGAGGACGGCGCATGCGCAGGATTCAGAAGCGCCGTCCCTGCGAGTGAGCCTGCTGTCAATTACATGGCATAGAGGCGGCGTTAGGGCAGGGGCGGTACGGCCAGAGGAGAGGAACGGGCTACCCCCTTGACTTGTTGCTTGACTGTTACAGGACAAAATTTGAACTTTATAAGCCGATTTCTGGATGAATAAAGAGCGCAGGAAAGCGCACCTAACATGGATAACAACACACTAAAGGTAATCTATAACGTACTGTTGATAGTTTAAAAAGTGAAAATGAGGTGAAAGGTTCGCTTTAACCTCCTTAGCCGCCAAGCGTTTCTTTATCTCTATAAAATTTCTTCTTCTTTCCTGAGTCTGCCGCGCAAAATCAGGAAAGAAGAGCAGTTTTGTACCCTGATATTCAATAGGTGTACATTCTCTTGCTCTCCTCAAGATACTATCTCTATCCGCGGACAGTAATAATTTAATTAAGACTGCAAGCGGGGGTCTCCCTGGGATGGGTTTCCCTCCCGGAATTCGGTGGGCTCTTTCTATTTGAAACATAGAGGAAAAGTTATCGCTGCCAAAGCTATTCATAAGCACATCTTTAAGTTGTTCCTCTAGATGACGGCCTTCAACTCCTTCTGGGAAACCGATTATACGAATGTTGTTGTGCCTTGATCTATTTTCTAAGTCCTCTATCTTGTTTTGAAGTGCTTGATTTTCTGAAGCAAGAAGCAAAGTTTTAGATTTTAATATGCCCATGTCAGTTTGCAGAGAGTCAACGGATTTTTCCATGCTATGGACTCGATCCCGAATCTTTACTAGATCTTCTCTTATTAATGAGATATCGCTCTGCACTGACCCCAATTGAGTGGACATTCCTTGCACTAAAGTGCCATTATTTTCCACAGCACTTAGGATTCTGTCCAAGACAGCTGGGTCGCATTCGGTTCGCATTTGTACAGAGAGGCTTTCCTCGCCTACCTCCTGATCCGCGTCCTCTAGACCATCCTGGGAGAGTTCATCGTTTTGGGAGGTTTTAGCTGATTTTTTCGTCTTAGCAGGGAGTTTGGTTTTAGCAGGATTTTTATCATTTAGAAAGGGCGACTTCAAAAACTTTTCGATTTTGTTCTCTGGGGTCTTTGCCCCAGGCTTAATTGCAGAGGAATCAACTGAGCGTCGTTTTGGGGCCATTCTCCCAAGATTTCCCTTCTTTTTTTTTTTCTGTTGCCTTTCTTTTTTTTTCCTCTCCTTCCTTCCTCCTTTGATTTGCCACAGCTTTTTCCCCTGGTTGTTTTTTTTTTTTATTCTTCCCCCCCCCTGCCTCCCCTATATCCTCGCCTTTGTCTTTTCTTTTACTTTGTACTCTCCTTTATATTTCTTTTGATTATTTTCACGCCGGCTGCCTTTTTTTTTTTTTTTGCGTAACGCAAAGTTTCGGCAATAAACTACACCCTCTTTGCTGCCATGTACACTACTAACCCCTCTCTTCACCAATAGCATAGAAATCAGCAGTACTGCAAGTGTAGACTGAATAAAATGGAATACTTATTTCTCACGTGACCAGAGTGTGATGTCCAGAGCCTTAGTCCCAGTGCACGCTGTGGCTAACGGAGGAGAGGGGCGACGGCGATATAAGGTATAACGGCAGCAAGATATCCGGCAGAGTGACAGTCCAGCATCCGCAGAAAGCAGCAGGGTGAAACCAGGCGAGCAAGGCGGTTCGGCCACAGGGAGAGGAAGACAGCAGGCAGGGCAGCACCAGCAGAGCCCATCAATCAGAGCCAGTCAAGGGCCCAAGCAGAGCAGCCACAGCGAGGACGGCAGACAAGAAGCGCCGAACGGCAGACAGCAGGCAGAGGAGCGGGGCAGGCGAGGAGGCAAGGAGGCACGGCCGAGGGACAGAACACCCAGAGCAGGACGAGAGAAGCAGCAGCAGCACACGGCAGCAACAGGAGAAGCGATCAGCGGCCAGACCAGGTAAGATTCAGCGTCTCAGAGCACGAGTCTTGGCATCAGCTGTTTGGCTTCAGCTGGTCAGCATTAGCCTGGAGGGGAGAGACGCGCTCCCTCACGTCATCCCGCCCACTCCCAAAATGACATGGATGTTATTGGTTTCTTCATGATCGGAATCTAGCTTTGGGATAACAGTTATTCTTTTTTCTTACATGTCTATGTCTAGACAAACAAAACTCTTGAATAGTTAAGCTATAGATGATGATGTGAACGATTTGCTTATTTATGCCTTGCACGGCTCACCTTGCAAAAGGTCTTGCAGCCATCAAGTATTGCTCTGTATCCTGTACAGCGGCACAGATTTCCTAGTGAGAATAACAGGATTGTTTGTTAAATGAGAAGGATATTATTATTATATTAGTAGTGTAGATGGCATATTTAGTACATTTTATGTAAAATTTGGCCTGTCTTAGGCTACTTTCTTTTTGCTGGATCCGTCATGGATAAGCATAAACGCTTCTGTCATGATAATACAACTGTCTGCATCAGTTCTGAATGGATCTGTTTGTTAGGCTGAGTACACGCTTCATTTATTTGGTCAGTTATTTCTATCAGTTATTGTGAGCCAAAACCAGTAGGTAAGCCTACTCAGAGATAAGGTATAATGGAAAGATTTGCACCTGTTCTGTGTTTTTGACCTGTACCTGGTCCTGGCTCCCAATAACTGATGGCAACAACTGACAAAATAACTGAAGTATGAACTTGGCCTAAGTCAATGGGGGACGGATCAGTTTTCTTTTGTGTCACAGAAAACAGATCCGTCACCATTGACTTATATTGTGAGTGATGATGGATCCGTCTTGCTTCGCATCCCAGGACGCACTCAAAAAGCGTGCATCATGGGAACACAATGAAACAGAACAGAATGCATTCTGGTGCACTCCTTTCCCTTCAGTTCAGTTTTGTCCCGATTGACAATGAACATGGACAAAACTGAAGCGTTTTCCCCCGCTATTGAGATTCTATGATGGATCTCAATAGCAGAAAGGGAAAGCACAAGTGTGAAAGTAGCCTTACTTATCTATGATGTGTTAGAATAAAAATATGTTACTATGTAAAGTGTCTATTTGCCAATAGAAGCCAGTGTACATCTTTTTCCTGATGCAGTTTAAAATATTGAAGTTACACTTATATCACCAACAAAGTAGGTTGTCTGATTTAGGATTTCTACATGTGTTGAGTTGTGTTTATAGAACATACCTCCAAGAGCTTCATATATCTGTTCCATAGTTGGTTCTGGATGATTTCTCAGCAATGAGTACATGGACATCACCATCCCAGGACTACAGAAACCACACTGAGACCCATGAGCTTTAGCTATCCTTTCCTGTGATTTCAAATATATACAGTACATGTTATATACTCTGTAGCTTCCTAGAAACTGTCCATAAGCTGCTGTTGATGGATCTATTGTTCTTACTCTCTTCCTTTACTTTTTACCTTTGGTGCGTAATGGTGCCATACTGAGAACTGGTGGTCTGATTAACATCATAATGGGTTTTGATTCATTGACCCCTTAAAACTTCAAGTTTAAGTTCACTAAGAGATGAATATTCAATGCAGGTATTAGGTATTGATAAATTTATCTGGGTAGGTAAAGATGAGTTCACACTTCAGTTATTGGGTCAGTTATTTTGATCAGTTATTGTGAGCTAAAACCAGGTATGGATCAAACACATAGAATAGGAGCAAATCAGATTACTACTGGTTTTCGGTCACAATAACTGATGGAAATAACTGACCAAATAACTGAAGTGTGAATTGAGCCTTAAAGGGTTCCTTTTTTGGATAAAGCATAGAGCATGCACAAATCAAAGCCCTGCATGGTTGTTGTCTGCCTATGTAAGTTTTCGTTTCCAAATTGAATTACGGTATAATGGATTATGCCACAGAATGCCTTATTATGCAATCAAAATTCTTTAGGTGCCTTATTACAATATGTTCAACTCAGATCCAGGAATACCACAATGTGCAAAAATGTCTTGTAGAACAGAGCGTGCTAAGAGGGATATGTCATGAGACACACAAATCAGTGCTTAGAGTGGATAAAAACAGTAGGAGAAAATGAAGCCAAAATCATAAATGGAGGACAATTTTTTTTTGTGGACCCGTTGAAATGAATGGTTCCGTATACGGTCTGCAAAAACGGACACGGAAAGAAAATAGGTTTGCGTGCATGAGGCCTAAATGAAATGCCACATAGCACACAACAGTCTTGATAAATCAGGGCCTGAATCCAAAATATAAAAAAATAACTGAACATGGGAACCCAGCCTAAATCTAGACAATTCTGAATACAATAAAATAAAATGTCAGACTTTCTCACCTGTACTGGGTGTAATCTGCTGGTTGTGCTTCCAATCCCCTCCACCGTAGTGATTGCTGCTCCATGTAGAGAACAGATGGGCAATAAACAGGCATTGGCTGAATAATGTCTAGGTTTTGTTAAGGAGTAAAACAACTCGAAGGGATTCATATATTGAAAATATCCTCAGTATAGGTTATCAATATCTGTTTGAATAGCCTGCAGTTCTTGGGTGAACGCTGTGGCCTCTTTTTAGTCCAGTCCTGTTACAGTCATCGGCCCAATGGTTTATTTATCAGCCCATTGAAGTGAATAGGCCTGAGCTGCAATAATACGCACAGCTGCTGTACAATGAATGCTGCTTTCCTTGGTATGCTGTGAGGAAGCAGCAGCGTTCACCAGGGCACCACTGCCTCTTCAAACACCTGATTTGTGTCAGACCCCCCTCCGATCAGATAGTGAGGACATATCCAGAGGATAGGCCATCAATATATGAATCCTGGAAAATTCCTTTTAGGGCTGCACATTTTGTCATGTTGCCATTACCTGCCGTGGGTGGGCATGGCCTGCCGCCTTACTCCATAAACTAAGTTAGTCAGCACAAAGAAATTGAAATAAATGACACATGCACATCCACTGAAGTGCAAGAGCAAACAGAAATAAATATATATGGGGAAGGATGCTAAAACAAAAGCTTTATTATAATGTATAAGTAAAATATAGGTGTGTCTACCCAAACTGCACAAAGCAGCTGATTGAAACGTCACTGATTTATGGGACCAACCATCATAATAACCACACTGGTAAAGGTGGAACTGCAAAAGTTTTGGCCGATAGGCTTTCAAAGGTGGTTAAAGGTATAATAAACATAGATCAAACAGGTTTTATACCTGGTAGAACGATATACTCAAACATAAGAAGGCTGTATCTAAATATCGAAGCCAATAGAACAGAAGCGGGGGAGAAAGCTGTACTATCATTGGATGCCCAAAAGGCATTTGACTGTATTGAATGGGAATATTTATGGGCAGTATTAAAAAGGGTCGGTATAGGGGAAGGATTTATAAGATGGATACAATTAATATATCAGGATCCGCGGGCTAGAGTGATGGTGGATGGGAGCTTGTCCCTGCCCCTTACCCTATCTCGGGGCACTAGGCAGGGATGCCCTCTCTCTCCACTATTATTCGCTATCGCGATTGAACCTATGGCATGTATAATAAGAAATGATGGGGAAATTAAAGGTTTTCACTATGAGGGTGGGGAAGAAAAATTGTTAATGTACGCGGATGATATTTTGCTATTTATGCACAATACTGGAGACCAGTTTAATAGAGTTATAGATATAATAGATAAGTTTGGATTCTTTTCTGGATTAAATATTAATTGGGGGAAATCACATATGCTGATGCTGGGAGAGGCACAACCACAGGGGTTTTTGAAGGTTCAGGTGTTGGGAAAACAAGAAAACTTTAAATATTTGGGGATACAAATTTCCGGAAACATAGGAGAATATGAAAAATTAAATGTACTTCCCCTAATAAAAGAACTTAGGACCAAAATACATGTTTGGCGTAGATTACCAATTTCAATACAGGGTCGTGTAAATTTAATAAAAATGGTCTTTCTCCCTAAAATATTATATGTCCTTCAAAATGCCCCAATTAGACTGTCGCAGGACACTTTTAGATTACTGGATAGTTTAATGGGTGATTTCCTCTGGAAAGGTAAGATTCCCAGAATAAAGAGAGAGATACTTCAGCTCCCAGTGAAAGAAGGTGGACTAGCAGTTCCGAACTGTTTTTTTTTATTATATATTCACGCAATATGGTCAAATAAAGAGTAGCTTAGATGGTTTGGTGGGTAGGCAGGTAGTAAACAGATTGGGATGGAAAGACGAATGGAACTTTTTAGAAGTACTGGAATCAGGCACTTTGGGGAGAAATAGTATTGGAAATAGAGTTTTAAACTTAACGGAATACATATGGGTGGAGATTAAAAAAATACTAGAGATTAAAGGGTTTCTGCAATACACACCTTTATGGAAAAACATTAACCTTAAAGAACTGCAGGGGATTAAGATGTATATAAACTGGGAAAAAAATGGGATGAAATATTTAAACCAGATATTTGAACAGGGTAAATTGAAAGATTTTAATACAATGGTTAGAGAGTTTGGTATACCGTATAGGGACTTATACAAATATTTTCAGCTTAGGAATGCATTGAGGTCAGCTATGCAAGAGGAAAAATATAAGATGGAAAGATCTGAGCTATTGTACAAATTCACTAATGTGGGTGAAAGAGCAGGCATAACGGCAAAAAGATATAAGATATTGATGGAAGGAAAAAAGAAACGGGTTATAATATTAGCTAGAAAAAAATGGGAGAATGAACTCCAATTTTTTACGGAAGAAAAATGGAAAGACGCATTAGGGTACTTTCACACTTGCGGCAGGACGGATCCGACAGGCTGTTCACCATGTCGGATCCGTCCTGCGGCTATTTCGCCGTGCCCGCGGACCGCCGCTCCGTCCCCATTGACTATAATGGGGACGGGGGCGGAGCTCCGGCGCAGCACGGCGGTGCACGGAGAAAGGCCGCCGGACTAAAATTACTGCATGTCAGGCTTTTTAGTCCGGCGGCTTTCTCCGTGCACCGCCGTGCTGCGCCGGAGCTCCGCCCCCGTCCCCATTATAGTCAATGGGGACGGAGCGGCAGGTCCGCGGGCACGGCGAAATAGCCGCAGGACGGATCCGACATGGTGAACAGCATGTCGGATCCGTCCTGCCGCAAGTGTGAAACTAGCCTTAAAGAACTATTCTCGAGTCTCAAATAGGGGTTCACATAAGATCTCACAATTCTTTGTAGTCCATAGGTTGCATAGATCCCCATGGATATTGAAAAGAATGGGTGTTAGAGCCTCGGATGATTGCGTAAAATGTGGGGGACAGAGAGCCGACTTAATGCATTGTTTTTGGAGATGCCCCAGATTGTTTAGATATTGGACAGAAATAACAGATACTATACACCGAATTTTGAAGGTTCAAATATCAGAAGATCCCATGACTTGTATTCTGGGGGCAACCGAACATCTGGGTCTAAATAGAGACATAAGTATGGTCCTGAGTAAGGTGCTATTTCAAGCTAGACTCTTAATACTTAAGAAATGGGTAGGTGCTGACCCTCCAACAGTTAGGCAGTGGAGAAAAGCAGTGGATGATATGATTAAAGAAGAACGGGTGATGGAGGGCCATAGCAGTAAAGAAAAAACTATGGATGAAATATGGAAGAGGTGGCTACTTTAGGGCTGGATAGATACACTTTTTTTTTTTTTTTTTTTTTTCACACGTCTCCCTCTCCCACTCCCCAAGGGAGGTGGGAGGGGGGGTAATTGGGGAGTAAAAAAATATTTGTATATGTATGGAATAGGATTGGAATGTCCTCTCTTTTTTGATGGTCCAAAAATGTAATTTGTATCCAATCTATTGATGAGGAATTTTGAGATGATGGAAATAAAGAGATATCTATTTAAAAAAAAAGGTGGAACTGCACAGGAGCAGAATAATCGATGTGTCCCACAAACTAAAACCCACCAACACTAGGGGGCATATCACCACAGGGTCCTGGGTGTGAGACCTGGGTGTACAGCTGGATACCTGGTACCATGTGTAGCACCAGATATCACCACTAACAGTGGATGTCAGCGCGCAGACATCCACTGCACTGAAACAATACAGGTGCAGGACTGAGACAGAGTAAGAGCCGCTGACTCTGACTGGTGTGTCAAGAGCACCGATTCCCCTGACACAGTCCTATGTAATCAATGCTCCGTTTTGGCGGCTAGGATGCGGACCCATTCACTTCAATGGGGCCGCAAAAGATGCGGACAGCACTCCATGTGCCATCCGCATCCGTGGCTCCGTTCCGCGGCCCCGTTAAAAAAAAAATAACATGTCCTATTCTTGTCCACGCTTTGCGGACAAGAATAGGCATTTATATTGCTGGTGCCTGTTCCGTTCCGCAAATTGCGGAAGGCAACAGGGGCGGCTTCTGTTTTTTGCGGATCCGCGGTTTGCGGACCGCAAAAAACGGCATGGCCGTGTGCATGAGGCCTTACTATAACATTTACTATACTTACAGATGCAAAGTTTCTTGCATACATTTTCATCAAATATCACCAAAATCTGTGTTAAAATCTGTATGTAAAATATGCGGATTGATTTCTTCCAGCATGGTCAGATGTACCCTAAGGCCCCTTTCACACAAGCAAGTTTTCCACGCAGGTGCAATGCGTGATGAATCTCAAATTTACTTAATAAGCATAGCATTAGCATTAGAACACTTTTTTGTACTTTATTTGGTTTGCAGAGTGCTGTTGCATTGTATTTTTTTCTTTGTGAACGCATAGCACCCGCACTTAATCCTGACCCGTTCATTTCCGGAGCCAATCTGCCACACTCCTGTGAAAGAGGCCTAACAGGTGACCATGATGTGGGATCACAAAATGTAATCCAATTGTGTGCTAGGAACTGTATATTTATAAAACTAATTTCACACGGGTATGTCCAGTTGGGGAAACCCACTCTGTGTGATGGCTGCATTTTCCTGAGCGAACACTGCTCCTCTAACCTGAATTTACAGCATCAGAAGTCACTGTGATTCAAACACGAGCGTGGTTCCTGGACTGAACACACTCATGTGAAATTAGCCTAAGTATATTAAATATTGCATTAATCAAATCACATATTCAATGTTTACGCATGTGTTGGCACTATAGATGTGTGAATTTGAAAAAAATTTGATTCAGCCGGTTCGCCAAAGTTTCCGAAAAAATTTGGTTTGATCCAAATTTATTTGCTGCGAATCATGTTAAAAAACAGCTATTTCCTGGCTGCAGAGAGCCTGTATAGTGGTGTAGAACACTGTGCCTTGAAGTTACATGCATAGGGAGTCTGCTGTGGTAGTGAAACAATACTGTGAGTCAGTATGACATGCACATGACAGGCGTCGCTCTTAGGCCTAGTTCACACGACCGTATGGCTTTTATTGTTTTTTGCGGTCCGTTTTTCACGGATCCGTTGTTCCGTTTTTGAGTTCCGTTGTGTTTCCGTTTCCGTTCCGTTGTTCCGTTCCGTTTTTCCGTATGCAATGTACAGTTTACAGTAATTACATAGGAAAAATTGGGCTGGCCATAACATTTTCAATAGATGGTTCAGAAAAAACGGAACGGAAACGGAAGACATACGGATGCATTTCCGTATGTGTTCCGTTTTTTTTGCGGATCCATTGACTTGAATGGAGCCACGACCCGTGATTTACGGCCAAATATAGGACAAGCTCTATCTTTCAACGGAACGGAAAAACGGAAAAACGGAAACGGAAGGCATACGGAACACATTCAGTTTTTTTTGCGGAACCATTGAAATGAATGGTTCCGTATACGGACCGTATACGGAACACAAAAAAACGGCCCGTACACCCGCAAAAAAAACGTTCGTGTGAACTAGGCCTTAGAATCACTGGACACTTCACTTATTTGGGCAGTTAGGGGCCAAAACTGACCAAATAACTCAGCCTTAAATATATTTAACTTTTGCCACTAATACACGCCACAAAAGGTTTGAGAACATAATACTGCACCGCTAAACAGCAAATATATTTTTATTTTGCCACTAATATACGCCACACTGCTGAACGGCAAATATATTTTTCTTTTGCCACTAACACGCCACAAAAGGCCTTAGAACATATAACTGCCCCGCTGAATGGCAAATATACAGGTGAAACACGAAAAATTTTAATATTGTGCAAAAGTCCATTTATTTCAGTAATGCAAATTAAAAGGAATTGCATTAATGCAGCTTAAAATTAGAATTTTGTGAAAAGGTTCAATATTCTAGGATCAAAGTATCACACTCTAGACAGCTAATTAATCCATACCTCAAAATTGTGACTTTGAGGTTTCATAAACTGTAAGCCATAATTATCCAAATTATAACAAATAAAGGCATGAAATATCTCGCTTTGCATGTAATGAGTCTCATATGTTAGTTTCACCTTTTAAGTCGCATTACTGAAATAAATGAACTTTGCACAATATTTAAATTTTTGGAGTTTCACCTGTAATTTATTTTCCCACTTATAGACGCCACAAAAGGCTTTAGAACATATAACTGCACCGATGAACGGCAAATATATTTTTCTTTTGCCACTAATGCACGATAAAAAGGGCTGTATTTTCGCACTTCACCACACAACAGCTAATAAGCCCTTTTCCCCCCACTAATACAAGCCAAAACATGCTTTAGAACATATAACTGGACCGCACAAGAGCAAATATGACGTAGAAATATTTCCTTGTAATAAACCCTATTAATGGCTGTATCAAACAGCACTTGCACCCTAATAACAAGAACGGTTTGCTGGAATTACAGAGCTGTATAATGGCAATTTGGATCCACAGTCATTGCAGCAAGATGTAATAGGATTGTTCCTATTACCCAGGCTGTAACTTCCCCTACTAAACCCTGTTCAACAGAAATGCTGTGGAATGATTCCTCCATATCCTTTCCTTACACCATGAATAATCTTTCTCTGAACTTGTAAATCTTTTTTTAGCACAATGAAGTTTTTTTTACCACTGTCCCTAGCGCCTGCTGACGTCTCTCCCTGCACCAAGTACACTGGAAAATGGCTGAATCCAAGATGGCTGATACTATTTATACCTAGGGCTGTGACATCACAGGGCTGGCTGCTGATTGGCTGCATGCATGGCATTATAGGTGACCCCGCCTTCCCAGAGTTCCTTGCTCCATGTCCTCACACGTGCAGCAGCCATTTTAGGAAATAATGCGATTCGTTACCACGAAGTGTGAGGAAATTCGGTTTCGGTGCAAATTGAATTTTTCCGGAAATTTGGATCGAATTCCTCTTTGTCAGCTTCGATTCGCTCGTCTCTATTTGGCACTGGTGGAGTGCTGCACCACCTTTTTGTTGGATGTGAACAACGCTGTAAGACCACTATATAGAGTGTATTATAATATCGTCCCTCAATGTGTTTTTTGCGCCATTATTTTCGATATACTATTTACTAGATCCTTAGTACTTCCCTGATATAAGGGGAGATGTGCTATACCCCAGTGTCAGTAACACTTCCCTGTAAAATAGGCAGGCTATGAAATAAAATAAACTTTATTGGTATGCACTAAAAACACTGCCGATGTATATATTAAATAGTAAAGAGAAAGGGGACTCATACATCAGTTGCTGTTGCAGCTTATCGGGCTGAGAAATGAGGTTAAGCTGTTAGGTCAATCTCAGGCCCCTAGTGTAAGGGTTTGGCTACTCATTGATTTTGGTCATGCCCAAGGATCGCAGTGTAGCAGTGCTGGCATAGAAGTGAATAAATGGGGTCGCAGGGTTCTCCTGCTTCATCCACACTTAAGCATTTATCGATTATTGAAGAAGTATAGTGGCTCACCCATCTTAATTTCTGGTAGTTTGTGCACTGTTATAGGCCTACCCCACAACCTTTTAGTAATGATTATTGCAGAATATTAACAGGCACTCAATCACCTGGAACTGCGATAAGAACTTGCTCTTTAATGCATCAATATGGGAAAACAATAAGATATGAAAAATATACCAAAATATATAAAAGTAAAAAAACGCTTTAAAAAAATTACATTAAAAATATAATTAAAGCTGTGTTTGCATCAAAAGTTCATATGGTGGTTGGTCAGCTATCATATATATTTATAGTCCTTAATCAAATCTATATAGACATGATTCCCATTCTGTTAGATATATAAGTAATTGAGTTATATGATGAAAAAAAGTAGATGAGATCATATCCTAAAAAATATAAACCAGATATTAAATGATAAATAATACTGCTTGGTCCAGGGAAAGAATTAATCACATTATTTGGTCTAAATATTCTTAATTCATCCAATAGTCACATTAGTTGATCCAAATATTCTTGATTCATCCAATAATATAACTGTGAATAAGCAATAATGTCACCTAATCCAGGTTGTGTGCTCAATTTCATTTAAGAATAAATGTTCATGATTATAGATAGTTAATGATGTTACTTGATCCAAACAGTATGCTTAATTTCATTTAGGAATCAATGTTCATGATTGTTAATATGTTTGTTATTTTGTATTCCCTTTTTAGAATGCATATATCTCTCTCATCTGTTTAGCTTGTCCATATAACATTATGGCTGAGAATCAGGATGAGTGTTATCAATATAATATGGATATATGTGAGCGCTGTGTCCTGCGCCTGGCTCCCCGTATGTCGGACTGTGCAATGGCTTTACTTGGCGTCCCAAGTGGCGTCCCCACGTGCATGAGGTCCTTGCTTGCCCTCCAATACAGTGAGCCATTTGCCAAATTGTATCGGATTCTGTATCCAGCGGTTCAGTTTTGCACTTGTGTATCACGACTATAATATATCAGGGGATCCTTTTGGATTACATCAATTACACCATAGTAGTATAGCCTAACCAGCTTTTGTCAAACTCAAAAGTGACAGGTGCCACGCCCCTTTTCAGCCATTTGACAGCTGTTCACAGACACGTAGGTGTATGTCTAACAATAGCCTGGCCAAGTCCTGAAATAGCCAGGCTACTGTATAAGCAGCTGTTCACATACGTTATCACTCTCTTAGAGTTTATAACAGTTATTTAACTAAGTTTAACATGTTTTTAAAAAAATTATATTAAGCTTATGTTAACCAATATATGTATAAAATGATTATAAATATTAACAATACTAATAGATACTTCAATCTAACTATCTATCCTTAGGACTTTTTTTTTTATGATCTATTATTAAATACAGTATGCCCCTAAACCCTAATACAAATCCTAATAAATTCCTATACAAATTCTATAAAACCCCTATCAAGCTATTAAAAACCTAATAAAAATCCTAATAAATTTCTATAAAAATCCTATAAACCCCTATCAAGCTATTAAAATCCTAATATCTATCTATCTATCTATCTATCTATCTATCTATCTATCTATCTATCTATCTTTCTCTCTATCAATTATCTATCTATATTTCTACAATTATCTATCTATCTTTCTATCTATCTATTTATCTGTCTTTCTATCTATCTATCTATCTAGTTATCTATCTATTTATCTATCTGCAAAAGAAAAACAACTGCAGCACTGCCGTAGGTGAAAAAGTAGTGGAGTCCTTTATTCACCCACGCAACGTTTCAGTCCGCTTTCTGGGACTATTCTCAAGCCTATCAGTTATCTATCTATCTATCTACAGCAAAAATTAGCTAGTATGAACGGCACCACTCATTAAAAGACAGCAGACGGGTGCCCGCAGATGTTGAAGTGATCCCAACTCCAAAAATGCAGAAAAATAAAAAATATTCCACGGCACTCCAAACAAGTAAAAATAAATGTGACTTTAATTCACCAACGCAATGTTTCGGTCCACACACTGCTTGAGGAAGGTTCCAGTGTGTCAACCGAAACGTTACGTTGGTGAATTAAAGTGACATTTATTTTTACTTGTTTGGAGTGCCGTGGAATATTTTTTATCTACCCATCGATTTATCTATCTATCTATATTTCTATCTACATATCTATCTATTAGTGATGATCGAACACCAAAGTATTCAGGGACCCCCTTCTCTGAAGAGGGGAGGGTGCCTGGTCCATTGGAAAAGGTTAGAAAGTGACAGAAACACCACCGAAATGGATCAGGAACACCATGGGGACAATGGATGCATCTTTCGACTCCCAGGTTGCTGCTGGGAACCATGTTGTCTGAATTGTACGCCACTCTTACAGACAGACAAAAATACGCACAAACACCCCCCCCCCCCCCAAAAAAAAATTAATAATACTATTTTATATGAAAAATTGTTAGGAAACATTCTTTCCTGTATAAAGTGCAAGTGTTGCAATAAATTTACAAGCAAGAGGCACTCCGAAACAGCCTTTATATCACATAAAGGAGGGCCTCATTCACATTGTGGTACAATTGTTCAGGTAGTGGGACTCTTACACTCATAAAGCCTATGCACTAAGTGAAAGGGCTGCCAAAAATTACAAGGAACCAGCACTCCAAAGCACCCTTTGTTACACATAAAGGAAGGCATCATACACACCCTTGAAAAATTATGATTGATGGCCTGCTGGTGACCCTCAAAAACATTTGGAGCAAGGGCCTGCTGATCTGACCATCTAAAACCTTAGGGGCGAGGGTCTGCTGCCGCATTGGTGACTCTAGATAACCTCTGGGCGATTGCACGTCCCCGTGACGGCGATGATCCATTTGGATGTCTGCCCTATCAACTTTCGATGTTCTTTTCAGCGCCTACCATGGTGATCACGGGTAATGGGGAATCATGGTTTGATGCTGGAGAGGGAGCTTGAGAAAGGGATACCACATCTAAGGCAGGTCAATGGGTGAAATCTGATTGGGTGGAGATAGTGGGTCAAGTTATTAAAACAGAAAAATCGAAGGAAGGGAGGAGGAGCGCGCAATTACCCACTCCTGACTCCGGAGAAAGTGACGATAAATAACAATACAGGACTCTTAAGATGCCCTGTATTGGAATAAGTATTAAAAAATTACAGGGAATGTGGTATTTTTGATGAGGAAACGTTAGCCAGGAGAGGCCCTGCTGTCGCTTTGTTGAATCTAGATAACTTCTGCCTGATCGCACGTCCCTGTGATGTCCAAGATCCATTTGGATATCTTCCCTATCAACTTTCTATGTTCTTTTATGCGCTTGCCATGGTGACTACCGATAACGGGAAATCATAGTTTGATTTCGGAAACGGAGCCTGATAAACTGCTACGGCTACTACTTCAAAGCAAGGCAGCATGAGTTGCAGGCCTGCATGTGAGCTGACCCTGTAAAAGATTTAAGTCGCAAGCCTGCATGTGAGCTGAACCAGTACCAGAACCAGATTTTAGGTGCGGGCCTGCTGGTGAGCTGAGGTGGAACCGACAAACCTAACTTGAATTTGATGGCTGCATTAATCTGCAGGTGACAGTGATACAGCTCTACAGATTGTTTCCATCTGCATCTTTCTAAGCAATCTGTGGTCTTAGTATTTTATCCAGACTCACATCCATGTCCACATCATGTCACCTTGCCACTCATTTTTATCACCATGCTGCTGCTGATGCTGCTTATCCTGTATATTTAATTGTATATAAAGTGCAAGTCCTGCCAAAAATTACAATGAAGAGGCACTCCGATACAACCTGTATATCACATAAAGGAGGGCCTCATTTACATTGAGTTGCGGGCCTGCAGGTGTGCTGACCAAGTAAAAGATTTTAAGTGCGGGCCTGCTGCTGAGCTGACCCTCTAAAACATTATGGTTGAGGGCCTGCTGCTGAACTGACCCTCTAAAACATTAGGGGGTGAGGGCCTGCTACTGAGCTGACACTCTAAAACATTATATGCGATGGGCTGCTGCTGAGCTGACCCTCTAAAACATTATGGGTGAGGGCTTGCTGCTGAACTGACCCTCTAAAACATTATGGGCAAGGGCCTGCTGCTGAACTGACCCTCTAAAACATTAGGGGGCGAGGGCCTGCTGCTGAGCTGACGCTCTAAAACATTATATGCGATGGCCTGCTGCTGAGCTGACCCTCTAAAACATTATGGGTAAGGGCATGCTGCTAAACTGACCCTCTAAAACATTATGGGCGAGGGCCTGCTGCTGAGCTGACCCTCTAAAACATTATGGTCAAGGGCCTGCTGCCGAACTGACCCTCTAAAACATTATAGACGAAGGCCTGCTGCTGAGCTGACGCTCTAAAACATTATATGCGATGGCCTGCTGCTGATCTGACCCTCTAAAACATTATGGGCGAGGGGCTGCTGCTGAACTGACCCTCTAAAACATTATGGGCGAGGGCCTGCTGCTGAGCTGACACTCTAAAACAGTGATGGCTAACCTTGGCACTCCAGCTGTGGTAAAACTACAACTCCCAAGATGCCCCCCTTGCTTGGCTGCTCTCAGAACTCTGTAGAAATAAATGGAGCATGCTGGGAGTCGTAGTTTCACCACAGCTGGAGTGCCAAGGTTAGCCATCACTGCTTTAAAACATTATGGGCGATGGCCTGCTGCTGAGCTGACCCTCTAAAACATTATGGGCGAGGGCCTGCTGCTAAACTGACCCTCTAAAGCATTAGGGGCGAGGGCCTGCTGCTGAGCTGACCCTCTAAAGCATTAGGGGCGAGGGCCTGCAGTTGAGCTGACCCTATTAAATGAGAATGGAGGGAATATAGACATTCTGGATGAGGCGGAGGAGGACGATAAAACAAGATTCAACCATATACTCTTTTTTTTTGTGGTGGAAAAGGTGCATTGGAATACACTACAGTAGATTGAGTACATTATATATGATAGATTGAAATTGCCTTTATGTTCATCATCAGCTCAGCTCTCCTCTGGTGGAGTTGAGAAGTCAGGGGCAATCCAGGCCTTGTTCATTTTTATCTGAGTCAACCTGTCAGCATTGCTAGTGGAAAAGCGGATATGCTTATCTGTTAGAATGCCACCAGCAGCACTAAATACACGCTCAGACAAAACACTGGCGGCAGGGCAGGCCAGCACCTCCAAGGCGTAGAGTGCAAGTTCGGGCCACATGTCCAGCTTGGACACCCAGTATTTATAAGGCACTGAGGGATCATTTAGGACACTGACACGGTCTGCTATGTATTCCATCACCATCTTTCAAAACTTTTCCCTCCTTGTAATACTAGGCCGCGCTTCAGGGTGAGGTTGCTGGTGGGGTGTCATGAAAGTGTCCCATGCCTTGGAGAGTGTTGCCCTGTCTTTGTTGGAACTGCTGTGTATTCCCCTTGTCTCCCTTGCTCGGTTGCCTAAAGAAAGTACGGACTCTGCCGCCAGCATTGTCAGATGGAAAATTGTGGAGCAATTTTCCATCAAGGATCTTCTGGTATTGCACCAATTTGCTCGTCCTTTAACACCACAGAATTGAGATATGAGAAGTTCTCTTTGTAGCGGGGGTCGAGAAGGGTGAACACCCAGTAATCCGTGTTATCTAAAATGCATATAACGCGAGGGTCGCTGGAAAGGCAGCCTAACATGTGTGCCAGAGTACCAACAGGCAACACGTCGATGTCGACATCAGGATGACTCTCCATCTCCTCCTCCTCTTCTGCCCATCCACGCTGAACAGATGGAATTAAAGTTCCATGGGTACTACCCTCTGTAGCAGAGACAACTGTCTCCAGATCCTCCTCCTCCTCTTCATGGTCTAGTTCGCGCTGAGAAGACGAACTGAGGGTGGGCTGGTGATCACCCTGTGTAATGTCCTCCCCCATTTCCTCGTCTGCCACATTCAGAGCGTCATCCTTAATTTTGAGCAGCGATCGTTTGAGTAGACACAGCAGTGGGATGGTTACGCTGATAATAGCGTTATCGCCACTAACCATCTGTGTGGATTCATCAAAGTTTTTTAAAACCTCACAGAGGTTTGACATCAATGCCCACTCCTCGCTTGTGAATAGTGGCAGTTGACTCGAAAGGTGATGACCATGTTGCAGCTGGTATTCCGCAACTGCCCTCTGCTGCTCACAAAGCCTGACCAACATGTGGAACATAGATTTCCAGTGCGTGCTCACGTCGCACAACAGTCGGTGAGCTGGAAGCCACAAGTGCTGCTACAGCATTGACAGACCGGCTGAAGCTGTAGACGACTTAGGCACACACGTGGCGCGCCTTCACTAGTAGCTCTGGCAAATTAGGGTAGGTTTTGATAAACCGCTGAACGACTAAGTTTAAGACGTGGGCTAGGCATGGGATGTGTGTCAGGTTGCCGAGCTCCAAGGCCGCCACCAAGTTACAGGCCATTGTCAGACACAACCATGCCTGGTTGTAGGTTGAGTGGCGAGAGCCACAGCTCGGTTTGGCCCCTTATACCCTGCCACAGCTCTGCGGTGGTGTGCTGTTTGTCCCCTAAGCAGATCAACTTCAGCATGGCCTGTTGACACTTACCCACAGCAGTGCTACACTGCTTCCAGCTAGCGACTGATACTGTGGAACACCTACTCCTTGGCAAGGTAGATTTACGCATGGGGGTGCTCAGTGTAATGGTTGCGGTCCTGTTTGGTGTGGGCCAACTTCTCTTCCAGCCTGTTGCGGTGCTACGGATCCCTCCCCCTCTGTACTGCTGTCCTCGTTCGGCTTTTCACCTTCCCATGTTGGGTCAGTGACCTCATCGTCAACCACCTCCTCTTCCACTTCTTTACTCTGCTCATCCTCCTGACTTGACCTAACCACAACCTCAGTGATTGGTAACTGTGTCTCATCATAATCCACCTCGTGAAATAATGATTGTTGTTCACCACTGTCATCTTCTTGAGACTGTGAAGGCTCAAGAGGTTGGGAATCAGGGCACAATATCTCAGGTCCCTCTTCAAGCGTGCTGGGCGCAAGGGCCAAATGTAATAGTGGCGCTGGAAAGAGCTCCTTGGAATATCCGAGTGTGGGATCACTTGTTTGGCAAGCCTCTCCATGGTGGGAGGAAGGATGATCAGAGAGAGTATTCGGTTGACCAGACTCTTGGCTACAGAGACTGGACTTGGTGGAAGAGAGGGTGGTGCTTAACTGACTGGAAGCATTATCTTCAGCAATCCAACCGACCAACTGTTCGCACTGGTCCGACTTGGACAGGGTTGTCCTGCGCCGCCCAGCTAAGTTGGACATGAAGCTGGGTACAGTGGATGTTTAAATTTTTTCTGGTGCACTGGCAGCAGGCACAGTTTCATTGCGCCCAGGGCCACAGCCTCTGCATGCACCATCAGCATCATGCCCACTTTCCCGTCTCTTAGTGCTCGCCTTCTTCATTTTAATTGTTTTGTCACTAGATGTGGCGCAGATTGTTTTACAGTCTGCTAAAGACACCGTTTTCTAATGCAGGACAGTATATGTCACACAAACACACAGAATAAGGACACTAGATTAGGCGCATATATTAGGGTTTTGCCCTAAAGACACTGTTTTCTGATGCAGGACAGTATATGTCACAGAAACACACAGAATATGGACACTGGATTATGACCAGATATTAGGATTTTGCTCTAAAGAAACAGTTTTCTGATGCAGGACAGTATATGTCACAGAAACACACAGAATATGGACACTATTTTAAGCCCTGATTATTGAAATCTGCAGTGCAGACACTGTTTTAAGTAGTTTATATTTATATTTTTAACTATATCTGGCCCTGACAACCACAAAATGTATTGAAGCGCAGATCACGGATTGCACCGTTGACAGCAAAAATGTGGGTAGATTATGGGAAAAAAATAGTGTTTTCTGTATTCAAATTGTTTCCCTATATCTGGCCCTGACAACCACACAAGGTATTGAAGCGCAGATCACACAATTCACAGATTGCACCATTGACAGCAAAAATGTGGATAGATTATGGGAAAAAAAACGGTGTTTTCTGTATTCTAAATTTTTCCTTATAGCTGGCCCTGACAACCACACAAGGTATTGCAGCGCAGATCTGACAACTCACGGATGACACCGTTTACAGCAAAAGTGACCCCATTTTGGAAATAAGACACCCCAAGGTATTCTGCGAGGGGCATGGCGAGTTCCTAGAAATTTTTATTTTTTGTCACAAGTTAGCGGAAAATGATGATTTTATTTTTTCTTACAAAGTCTCATATTCCACTAACTTTTGACAAAAAATAAAAAATTCTAGGAACTCGCCATGCCCCTCACGGAATACCTTGGGGTGTCTTCTTTCCAAAATGGGGTCACTTGTGGGGCAGTTATACTGCCCTGGCATTCTAGGGGCCCTAATGTGTGGTAAGTAGTTTAAAATCAAAATGTGTAAAAAATGACCTGTGAAATCCTAAAGGTGCTCTTTGGAATGTGGGCCCCTTTGCCCATCTAGGCTGCAAAAAAGTGTCACACATCTGGTATCGCCGTACTCAGGAGAAGTTGGGCAATGTGTTTTGGGGTGTCTTTTTACATATACCCATGCTGGGTGAGAGAAATATCTCGGCAAATGACAACTTTTCCCATTTTTTTATACAAAGTTGGCATTTGACCACGATATTTATCTCACCCAGCATGGGTATATATAAAATGACACCCCATAACACATTGCCCAACTTCTCCTGAGTACGGCGATACCACATGTGTGACACTTTTTTGCAGCCTAGGTGGGCAAAGGGGCCCAAATTCCTTTTATGAGGGCATTTTTAGACATTTGGATCCCAGACTTCTTCTCACGCTTCGGGCCCCTAAAATGCCAGGGCAGTATAAATACCCCACATGTGACCCCATTTTGGAAAGAAGACACCCCAAGGTATTCAATGAGGGGCATGGCGAGTTAATAGAATTATTATTATTTTTTTTGGCACAAGTTAGCGGAAATCGATTTTTTTTTGTATTTTCTCACAAAGTCTCCCTTTCCGCTAACTTGGGACAAAACTTTCAATCTTTCATGGACTCAATATGCCCCTCACGGAATACCTTGGGGTGTCTTCTTTCCGAAATGGGGTCACATGTGGGGTATTTATACTGCCCTGGCATTTTAGGGGCCCTAAAGCGTGAGAAGAAGTCTGGAATATAAATGTCTAAAAAATTTTACGCATTTGGATTCCGTGAGGGGTATGGTGAGTTCATGTGAGAATTTATTTTTTGTACACAAGTTAGTGGAATATGAGACTTTGTAAGAAAAAAAAACAAAAACAAAAAAAAACTATTTCCGCTAACTTGGGCCAAAAAAATGTCTGAATGGAGCCTTACAGGGGGGTGATCAATGACAGGGGGGTGATCAATGACAGGAGGGTGATCAGGGAGTCTATATGGGGTGATCACCCCCTTGTCATTGATCACCCCCCTGTAAGGCTCCATTCAGACGTCCGTATGTGTTTTGCGGATCCGATCCATGTATCCGTGGATCTGTAAAAACATACGAACGTCTGAATGGAGCCTTACAGGGGGGTAATCAATGACATGGGGGTGATCAATGACAGGGGGGTGATCAGGGAGTCTATATGGGTGATCACCCCCCTGTCATTGATCACCCCCTTGTAAGGCTCCATTCAGACGTCCGTATGTGTTTTGCGGATCCGATCCATGTATCCGTGGATCCGTATAAATCATACGGACATCTGAATGGAGCCTTACAGGGGGTGATCAATGACAGGGGGGTGATCACCCATATAAACTCTCTGATCACCCCCCTGTCATTGATCACCCCCCTGTCATTTATCACCCCCCTGTAAGGCTCCATTAAGACGTCCGTATGTGTTTTGCGGATCCGATCCATGTATCCGTGGATCCGTAAAAAACATACGGACGTCTGACTGGAGCCTTACAGGGGGGTAATCAATGACAGGGGGGTGATCAATGACAGGGGGGTGATCAGGGAGTCTATATGGGTGATCACCCCCCTGTCATTGATCACCCCCCTGTAAGGCTCCATTCAGACGTCCGTATGTGTTTTGCGGATCCGATCCATGTATCCGTGGATCCGTAAAAAACATACGGACGTCTGAATAGAGCCTTACAGGGGGGTGATCAATGACAGGGGGGTGATCAATGACAGGGGGGTGATCAGGGAGTCTATATGGGTGATCACCCCCCTGTCATTGATCACCCCCCTGTAAGGCTCCATTCAGACGTCCATATGTGTTTGGCGGATCCGATCCATGTATCCGTGGATCCGTAAAAATCATACGGACATCTGAATGGAGCCTTACAGGGGGGTGATCAATGACAGGGGGGTGATCAGGGAGTCTATATGGGGTGATCAGGGGTGATAAGGGGTTAATAAGGGGTTAATAAGTGACAGGGGGGATGTAGTGTAGTGGTGTTTGGTGCTACTTATTACTGAGCTGCCTGTGTCCTCTGGTGGTCGATCCAAGCAAAAGGGACCACCAGAGGACCAGGTAGCAGGTATATTAGACGCTATTATCAAAACAGCGTCTAATATACCTGTTAGGGGTTAAAAAAATCGCATCTCCAGCCTGCCAGCGAACGATCGCCGCTGGCAGGCTAGAGATCTACTCGCTTACCTTCCGATCCTGTGAGATGACGCATATACATGCGTGACTGTGCGCAGAGCTGCCGCCTCCGGAACGCGATCCTGCGTTAGGCGGTCCGGAGGTGGTTAAAGGGGCAGTCAATGTGAAAGTCACTGTTAAAGGGGCTTTCACTGTGAAAGTCACTGTTAAATGGGCAGTCACTGTGAAAGTCACTGTTAAAGGGGCAGCCACTGTGAAAGTCACTGTTAAAGGGGTGGTCACTGTTAAAAGAACCAGTCATTGTGAAAGTCACTGTTAAAGGGGCAGTCACTGGGAAAGTCACTGTTAAATGGGCGCTCATTGCTAAATGGGCGGTCACTGTGAAAGTCACTGTTAAACGGGCGGTCATTGTGAAAGTCACTGTTAAATGGGTGGTCACTGTGAAAGTCACTGTTAAAGGGGCGGTCACTGTTAAAGAAGCGGTCACTGTGAAAGTCGCTGCTTTTTTCTTGCCATAATACAAATTCTAACAGTCTATTCAATAGGACTATCTATTCAGGTGACTACCTCTTGAAGCTCATCAAGAGAATGCCAAGAGTGTGCAAAGCAGTAATCAAAGCAAAAGGTGGCTACTTTGAAGAACCTAAAATATGACATATTTTCAGTTGTTTCACACTTTTTTGTTATGTATGTAATTCCACATATGTTAATTCATAGTTTTGATGCCTTCAGTGTGAATCTACAATTTTCATAGTCATGAAAATAAAGAAAACTCTTTGAATGAGAAGGTGTGTCCAAACTTTTGGTCTGTACTGTATATGCATTCTAAAAGCGAAATGAAAAATAACAAGCATATTAACAATCATGAACATTGATTCCTAAATGAAATTAGGAACAACTAGAGGGCCGAGCGTACAAAAAATAGAGCTCAGCCAATTCCTCCCAAAATGCAAATACAAAAATACTGATCCCCCTAGGGGACAGAGGAGGTAAAACTTAACATTTAATGACGATAATGTTAAAATGACCGTGCTGTATCACAGTAGGAACCAACAAGAACATTAAATAGACAGCCCAGATTGGACCTAGACGAACATACACTGATTGGTGCCTGTATATATGTATAAAAATGAACAGTCTCACCCATCGATGGCTGTGCAGGTTAATGGTCGGACGGATATCCTTTATATACTGGAGATGAAAAGGATCCCAAAGATGGTGGTACCAATCAGGAACAATGCCAATGATGAACTTCAGTGTAGATAGGACACAGGAGAGTAAGTCCCTAATACACCCTGTCCAGGGGGAAGGGACAGAGAATACCCTGCCTATCTATACAAAGTACTTGCCGCACAAGGAGCGACCCCGTCCGGATACCGTTCCCTGTTCCCGGGCAGTATCCCTAGTACACCCTATTGGAGGTAAACTCCCGACGTGTCACGTTTCATTCCACATGAACTCATCAGGGGAGATGTGCAAACACAACAAAGAGCTTGCTTAGAAAAATAGGGGGATAAACATAGATAATGAAATGGCAGTGGTAGATACTTACACCAAAAATCAAGGTAATTCAGAATCCCTAGGGGAAAGCCAGGCCAGTTGTCATGGTCTTACCTCCTTGCTGTTCTCCTTCGTTTGACATGTGCTGGCGGCCATCTTGGTTTCTGGGTTTCTTGTAGCCTCCCACCCTGCGGCTCCTCCTTCCCACTGGGAGGAGCTGGATGCCTAGCTCATATATATAGGAGGTCTGTGGCTTCAGTTCCCTGCTTGGTCCTCCTGTGCTCACATGCTTCTAAGACTGCTGCTGCTTCTGGTTCCTGATCCTGGCTTCGTCTGACTACCCTGCTGATTCCTGATCCTGGCTTCGTCTGACTACCCTGTTGGTTCCTGATCCTGGCTTCATCTGACTACCCTTCTGGTTCCTGATCTCTGGTTTCGCAAGACCCTGCTTCGGTTTAGCCATCCGTTTGGACTTTTGCCTTACAGCTTTATTTTCAATAAAGCCTTCTTATTTCCACTCATCTCTTATTGTACGTCTGGTTCATGGTTCCATGACATTAGGACCAAGCCATGAATTCTGACGGTACAGGGCCATCCTCGCTACCTACGCTGGTTGCCAGACTTGATCAGCAGGATCACCTGTTGGGTCGGTTCGCTGTGGCGTTGCAAACCCTGCTTGAACGCACGGCTCATTTAGCTTCCGTTGCCGATGGGTCGGTTGTCGCTCCTGGGCCCGCTCCTACTGCCGCTCCGGTTGTTGCGCCAGAGTCTACCCCGACACCTGTTGCTGCGCCTGCGGTGTTTCGGGGTATGACCGGTTCTGCCCCCCTTCCACAGCGCTTTGGGGGAGAGCCAACTCAGTGCCGAGGTTTCCTTAACCAGGTGGGCATTTACTTCGAGTTGCTGCCACATGCCTTTCCTACTGAGAGATCAAAGGTGGGCTTCTTGATCTCGCTGCTCTCGGACAAGGCCTTGGCCTGGGCCAGCCCTTTATGGGAGAACAACAATCCGGTGGTTGCCGAGTTTTCCGGTTTTGTTGCTTCTCTTCGGAAGGTATTCGATGTGCCGACTCGTGCTGCCTCTGCTGCGAAGCTCCTTATGTCCATCAGACAGGGTTCACGATCCGTAGCTGAATACGCCATTGAGTTTCGTACCCTGGCAGCAGAGGTGGGCTGGAATAATGAGGCTCTGGTCGCTGCTTTCTCTCATGGTCTCTCGGATGCCTTGAAGGATGAGGTTGCAGCTAAGGACCTACCTGTGGAGCTCGAGTCTCTTATTTCTTTCCTGATTTTGATTGACACCAGACTCAGGGAGAGACCTTCGTTTCAGGAGAGCCTGCGGAGGCCTTCTAACAGATTGGCGCCTACGTTTGCTGTCCCACCCGTGCCTCCCTCTCCTCCCACGCCTCCTGGGGATGACTTGTCTGGGGGTGAACCCATGCAGCTGGGGTTTGCTCTCCTGTCCGAGGGGGAGAGGGTACTCCGGAGACGCGAGGGCCGATGCATGTACTGTGGTCTCGGTGGGCATTTTCGGTTGGCATGCCCGAACCGTCCGGGAACCGCTCGCACCTGAGATCCTGTCGGGGGCAGATCTTGGGTGGAGTCTCCTCGTCCCCGGTTTCCCGTGTTGACAAACCACTGATTACTGTTGTCCTCTCCTGGGTCGGGGGCTCGGTGACGACCCAGGCGTTGGTGGACTCTGGTGCTGGTGGTTTGTTCATTGATAGTGTGTTCGCTGCCGCCAATTCCATTCCTCTGCAGCCTCGAGATTCCCCACTGGCTCTTGAGGTGATAGACGGCAGACCCCTTCTGCCGCCACACGTGACTCATGAGACCCTTCCAGTGGGGATGGCCATTGGTGCCGTTCACAGAGAGTCGGTCTGTCTCCAGGTTATTTCGTCTCCACACTACTCGGTGGTCTTGGGGTATCCCTGGCTCCAGAAGCATAATCCGACTTTCGATTGGAAATCGGCCGAGATCCTCTCGTGGTCACCGCAGTGTGGGGCTAGTTGCATCCATGGGCCTGTCAATTTGCTGTGTACTTCCTCGGACTCTCTGTTGCCTCCTGAATACGAGGAGTACCGGGATGTATTCGATAAGGTGCGTGCGGTTGCCCTACCTCCGCACCGCCCATACGATTGTGCCATAGAGTTACAATCTGGTGCCGTTCCTCCTCGTGGCAAAGTCTATCCACTGTCGGTAGCGGAGAATGAGGCCATGGAGGAGTACGTGAGGGAGGCGCTTTCACGCGGACACATTCGCAAATCCTCGTCCCCGGCAGGGGCTGGATTTTTCTTTGTGAAAAAGAAGGGCGGTGAGTTGAGGCCTTGCATCGATTACAGGGGTCTCAATCGCATCACGATCAAGAACGCTTACCCGATATCCTTGATTTCCGAGCTGTTCGATCGCCTCAAAGGGGCCACGGTCTTTACCAAACTCGACCTGAGGGCGGCATATAACCTGGTAAGGATCAAGGCGGGCGATGAGTGGAAGACCGCGTTTAACACCAGGACCGGTCATTATGAATCCTTGGTTATGCCCTTTGGGTTGTGCAATGCGCCCGCAGTCTTCCAGGAATTCATCAACGATATTTTCCGTGACCTGTTGCAGCAGTGTGTGGTGGTCTATTTGGATGACATCTTGGTATATTCGGAATCCATGGAGGCCCACATTCTGGATGTCAGACGAGTGTTGCAACGGTTACCAGAGAACAAGCTGTTCGGTAAGCTTGAGAAATGCGAATTTCACCGATCCCAGGTAACCTTCTTAGGTTACATCATTTCCGCTGAGGGGTTCTCCATGGATCCTGAGAAGGTTTCGGCTGTCTTACAGTGGCCCCAGCCCAGTGGTCTTCGTGCCCTGCAGCGCTTTTTGGGCTTCGCCAATTATTATCGGAAGTTCATCAGGGACTTTTCCATGCTAGCCAAGCCTCTCACGGATCTGACCAGGAAGGGCAGTAATCCCCAGGTCTGGCCGCCCGAGGCCATCCTGAGCTTTTGAGGCTCTAAAGTCCGCCTTTGTGTCGGCTCCGATTCTGTCGCATCCCAACCCTGGGTTGCCGTTTGTCCTCGAGGTGGACGCGTCTGAGACGGGAGTAGGCGCCCTCCTGTCTCAGCGTAGAACACCAGAGGGTCCTCTGCTTCCTTGTGGGTTTTACTCCCGGAAACTGTCTTCCGCGGAGTGCAACTATCAGATTGGTGACAGGGAGTTATTGGCCATCGTGCAGGCACTTGCTCGAGGGCTCGGTGGTTCCGGTTCTCATCCTGACGGACCACAAGAATCTGACCTACCTCTCTGAGGCCAAGAGATTGACACCACGTCAGGCCAGATGGGCTCTGTTCTTGTCACGTTTTAATTACGTGGTCTCCTACCTACCCGGTTCCAAGAACATCAGAGCGGATGCCTTATCACGGCAGTACTCCGAGCTGTCCGGGGAGGAGTCGATTCCGACTTCGGTCATACCTCCGAATCAGATCCTGGCCGCCATTCGCACCAGCCTGACCTCTCCCCTGGGTGAGCAGATTTTGGCGGCTCAATCTGGTGCTCCCTCTGGGAGACCCAACGGCAGGTGTTTTGTGCCTGAGGAGTTGCGCACTCGGTTGTTGCGAACCTACCATAACTCCAAGGCCGCGGGGCATCCTGGAAAGAATCAGCTGTCCTGGGCTGTTTCACGTCTGTTCTGGTGGCCTTCTCTACGTTCCGACATCGCCGCATATGTAGCGGCATGCTCCGTTTGTGCCCAGAGTAAGTCCCCTTGGCACCTTCCGTTGGGCCTTTTGCAACCCATAGCCACCGGGGAGCGTCCATGGTCACACCTGGGGATGGATTTTATTGTGGACCTCCCTGCATCCCGAGGCCATACGGTCATTCTCATGATAGTGGATCGGTTTTCCAAAATGTGCCACTGTGTACCTCTCAAGAAGTTACCCTCTGCACAAGAGTTGGCCTCGATTTTTGCCAGGGAGGTCTTCCGGTTGCACGGTTTGCCCAAGGAGATTGTGTCGGATCGGGGGAGTCAGTTTGTGTCCAGGTTCTGGCGCGCCTTTTGCTCCCAGTTGGGGATTCATCTCTCTTTCTCATCGGCCTACCACCCTCAGTCCAATGGGGCCGCAGAACGATCCAATCAGGCCTTGGAGCAATTCCTTCGTTGCTATGTCTCCGATCACCAAGACAATTGGGTTGACCTCCTGCCTTGGGCTGAGTTTGCCAGGAACACGGCGGTGAACTCTTCCTCTGGGACGTCTCCCTTCATGGCCAATTATGGGTTCCAACCTGCCGTGTTACCGGAGGTATTCTCTCCCCAGGATATTCCGGCTGTGGAGGATCACCTTTCCGTCCTACGTGCTTCTTGGGTACAGATCCAGAGGTCCCTTGAGGTCTGTGCGCAGCGCCAGAGACTCCAGGCTGATCGCAGACGAGCGCCCGCTCCTTCCTACCAGGTCGGAGACCGCGTATGGTTGTCCACCCGCAACCTCGACCTTCGAGTGCCCACTCCCAAGCTGGCGCCTCGCTTTGTTGGTCCCTTCCGAGTGCTTCGCAGGGTAAACCCGGTAGCCTATGCCCTTGCGCTTCCTCCTGGCATGCGGATCTCCAACGTGTTTCATGTCTCCCTCTTGAAGCCACTGGTGTGTAATCGTTTCACTTCCTCGATTCCTCGGCCTCGTCCGGTCCAAGTGGGCAATCGTGAGGAGTATGAGGTGAGCAATATCCTGGATTCACGCCTGGTCCGCGGCCGGGTGCAGTTTTTGGTCCATTGGCGTGGTTATGGTCCAGAGGAGCGTTCCTGGGTTCCCTCCGCAGATGTCCATGCTCCTGCCTTGCTCCGAGCCTTCCACGCACGCTTCCCTCAGAAACCGTTCCTTATTCCGCGGAGGAGGGGCCCTTGAGGGGGAGGTACTGTCATGGTCTTACCTCCTTGCTGTTCTCCTTCGTTTGACATGTGCTGGCGGCCATCTTGGTTTCTGGGTTTCTTGTAGCCTCCCACCCTGCGGATCCTCCTTCCCACTGGGAGGAGCTGGATGCCTAGCTCATATATATAGGAGGTCTGTGGCTTCAGTTCCCTGCTTGGTCCTCCTGTGCTCACATGCTTCTAAGACTGCTGCTGCTTCTGGTTCCTGATCCTGGCTTCGTCTGACTACCCTGCTGATTCCTGATCCTGGCTTCGTCTGACTACCCTGTTGGTTCCTGATCCTGGCTTCATCTGACTACCCTTCTGGTTCCTGATCTCTGGTTTCGCAAGACCCTGCTTCGGTTTAGCCATCCGTTTGGACTTTTGCCTTACAGCTTTATTTTCAATAAAGCCTTCTTATTTCCACTCATCTCTTGTTGTACGTCTGGTTCATGGTTCCATGACACCAGTGGGACCCAGACCACCCAAAAACCACTAGTCACCAATATGCCAGCACGCCAGTGGGTAGTGACAACTTGGCCAACATATGCCAGAACACCAGTGGGCAGCGGCAGATTAGGCAACTATTAGGCAGAGTCAAAGTAGTAGGGCTGTCAGCAAGAGGAATTTAACTGCCAGCGCTTTTAAAGGCATACAAATTTGTGCCGCTCGTCCAGGACCGCCCTATCCCAGTCATGTGATGCAGGGTCATGCGGGTCACGTGACAGGTGGAACGCAGGCGGCGGACGCACCACACGCCAGCGCCGCGACCGCAGACCCGGACAGGGGCGGCAACACAAGGGAGCCGCGTACCCCTGTTAAAATGTCAGGTTTCTGTGCTGTAAGAAAATGAGACAAAAATAATTCATTTCAGAACTTTTTCCACCTAGCTGTGTTCAGAATTAAGCAATCACATTCAAAATCATGTTAACTAGGAGTCAGCATACACCTGCCATTATTTAAAGTGCCTCTGATTAACCCCAAATAAAGTTCAGCTGCTCTAGTTGGTCTTTCCTGAAATTTTCCTAGTCGCATCCCACAGCAAAAGCAATGGTCCTCAGAGAGCTTCCAAAGCATCAGAGGGATCTCATTGTTAAAAGGTATCAGTCTGGAGAAGGGTAAAAAAGAAAATATAGCGATCTGGACTTCTTTTTGTAGATCTACTTCTGTATTACTGAAGATAATAGTTCAAGATAATAGTGATAGATTGCCTTAAACCCCACAATCCACATACAGAATCCCAACATTTACCGCAGATACAGCTGTCTTTAGGCTAACAACACAACACATTGGGGGTCATTTACTAAGACCGGAGTTTCTACGCTGGTCTTTTATTCCCTTTTTACCCTGGCTTTGCTGCCAGAAGATGGGCATAATTTATTATGGGGTGTGTGGCTCATAATTAATTAGACGCACTTTCAACAGTCTGTGCACCTGGAAGAAAAACTTTTTTTCACCAACACATATGCTTTCCAGGCGAAAATGTTGGTAAATTTGTCAGAGCGATGCCACTCCCTGGACATTTCTAAGTGTCGAACGTGTTGCAAAAAAATTGAAAAGGGGGTCGTGTGACATTTTTAGGCCAAAATATTTGTGTTTGTATACCTTCCTGTCTATGAATAATTACAAGGGGCAGTTATATTTTAGCGTTACAATGGCTTCAAGTAACAAGACGGTCATCTAACCAAACGCTTTTTTTAATATTCCACCACTAGGTGTCTCCACCTTACTATAACTTGAAGAGATATGCAATATCTGTTCCTAATGCATTAGAAAATTGGATACAGGATCTTCTTGGAAACAGGATGGATATGAGATACCATCACGGTACAGGATCCGCAGCCTCCTTCCCCACACCCATATTTGGTACCTGTCAGATGCACTGGAAAAAACGGTCAAGGAATAATTTCTGTTGCATTGTAAACAGCAATACATTATTTCTATGTTATTCCAAAGGGTAATCCATGCTTAAAGTGGCAGTATATTGATACATGGCATTTTAAATAGGGCATAATTCTGTGCTAAAAACATGGACTGTGCTAAAACACAGATGTGTTAATAGACACATTAAAATGAATAGGTACTTGTGCTGTGCATGCAGAACACGGACAGCACACGTCCATGAATCACTGACTTGTGAATAGGCTTAAAGTGGTTTTCGGAGATTTTTAAAATGATGACCTATCCTCCCGATAGGTTATCAGTATTTGATCAGTGAGGGTCTGACACCTGGGACTCCTGCTGATCAGCTGTTAATGAAGGCACTGTCTAGAAATGAGCAAATTTTTTAAAATTCGATTTGCCGGTTTGCCGAATTTTTCTGGAAAAATTTGGTTCAATCCGAATATATTTGCGGAGAATTACGTTAAAAACTACTATTTTCTGGCTGCTGAGAGCCTTTATAGTGGTGTAGAACACTGTGCCTTGTAGTAACACGCATAGGGAGTCTGCTTTGGAAATGAAATAATACTGTGAGCCCGTATGACATGCAGATGACAGGCGTCACTCTTAGAATTACTGCACACTTCACTTATTAGGGCAGTCACGGGGCCAAAACTGACCAAATAAGTATGAACTCAGCCTTACAGGTCGATGTTAGCGTGAAGAAGAATTGCACTGCTTTTACACTGTCGCCAGCTGATTCCACATAGATGTCTACAGAACCTGTTCTATTAAACGCTTATACAAGTAGAGCCCCCCGACAGAGTGGAGAGGGTGGCAGCAGTAAGTTTGTGTTGACATCACTGATTACTTTGCCCTTCCTCTGATCCGTCAGAACAATCACCAACAAAAAATGGATCCTGTCTGTGGAGCATACGCCTTCACTCGGTCAGCATTTGCTCAATAAATCATTAGTATTGCTAATGCAAAAAAAAAAAAAACAGGAGTGGATGTAAAACAGAGATGACACATGAATGGAATCTTTGCATGTCTTCTGTGTTTTGTACCCACTCCTGCTTTTGGCTACCAAATCATAAGCCAATTCTGATTGGACCATACAGGCCTTACAGCTTCTACACAGACAGGATCTGTTGTGCGTCTCAGTTTTCCTTCCTTCTGACAGATCAGAAGAAAGGTCAAATAAATCATGATGTCAGTCAGGCCGAAAGTCAAAATAGTGGCCCAGTCATGACATATTGATGAGGTGGAAGCAGCATCAGGATACCACAGAGTGGCAAGGTTACATAGTGTGAATATGGCAGTAGCATCAGGAGACCGCAGAGTGGCAAGGTGACATAGTGTGGAGATGACAGCAGCAGCAGGAGGATACCACAGAGTGGCAAGGTGACATAGTGCGGATATGGCAGCAGCATCAGGAGACCACAGAGTGGCAAGGTAACATAGTGTGGAGATGGCTGTAGCAGCAGCAGCATCAGGATACCAAGCGTCCAACAAGGTGGAGAGACAGAAGTCATCCATCTGCTGAATGGTGACAATTCGACTGTCACTACGCAAGCAAGTGAGCATGCATCGGGCCATTTGCGCAAGTGACTTGGAGGGACTCCCTGCCTCCATCTCTACTGCATACTGCCACGGTGTGTCTGGGTCTTCTGTATCGTCTTCCTCATCACCCTGTAGCTCCTCTGGCTGCTCCTGCTCCTCTTCTCCTGTCACCTGAGTAGAAAAAACACCCATTTGGCTACACATTGCCTGTGCTCCAATGTCCTCCTCCCCCTCCTCTTCCAGTTCACTTCCCCCACAGAGCTCATGTGGCCTTGAGATCTAGGCGCCACATCTCCAGTCCCCTGACCAGCCATTGTTACCAGCATCTGTTCCAGGACATGAAGCAGTGGAATGACGTAGGGCCTTAGCAAACGATAGGTGTCACGCATGAGCTGCCACTGTCTGACATCAAAGTTACAGAGGGGAGTACTCCTATCCGCTTGCATCATCAAGAAATCATTGATGGCCTTTCTCTGTTCGTATTTTTGATACAACATATGGAGGGTGGAATTCCAATGGGTAGAAACATCACATATCAGCCTATGTTGGGGGATGCCGTTCTGCCACTGCAGCTCAAGGAGGGTGTGCTTTGCCGTGTACGAGTGGCTGAAGTGCATGCAAAGTTTCCTGGCCATTTTTAGGATGTCTTGCAGATGGGTGGTAGACATCAGGAACTGCTTGACAACCAGATTGAACATGTGTGTGTGGCGGATGGTGTTGCAGAAAGCTGGAACTTATAAATAAACATCCGACTGGCTTGATCCCAAACTAAGGAGCATATGGGTGCGCCCTATAAAACCCCTAGAGCTCTCCCTGACTGCTATGCCCATGCAAAGGTCTTTATGGTAGACGATTGCATGCCCACGTACCTAATACTATGTGACACCTGAAAACCCTATAATAGTGAGGGGACACGACCACCGGCTCCCTGCAGTTAATACGGACAGAGTCAGGGTCACCTAGAATCAAGATAGCAAGGAAACACAAATAACGGAAACAGACTTATCTGAGGAATCAGCAGAAGCAGCATCCAGCAGTGAACAACTCATCCAGGAAGAAGTATAAACCGCAAAGTGAGGCAGTATGGGAGGGAATATAAAGGGAGACAATTAGTGTAAATAGGTGACAGCTGGGAGAAGGAAAGGAGATGACAAAGTGAAACCAAAACAAAGAACGACATGCAAGAGGTAGAGAAGAACGTCTAACAGACCTTCTCACAGACCTGGCAGTGACAGTACCCCTCCCTCTACGGGTGGACTCCGGACACTCAGAGCCCACCTTCTCAGGATGAGACCTATGGAAAGCCTTGATGAGACGAGTGGCCTTAATGTCCGCCACTGGGACCCACATCCTCTCCTCAGGACCATAACCCTCCCAATGAACGAGGTGCTGGAGAGAACTTCAAAATTACCATCAACAACAATCGGAGGAGGAGGCAAAGAGGAGGGTACAGTGGGTTGGACATAAGGTTTTAATAGGGACCTGTGAAAAACATTATGGATGTTCCAAGTCTAAGGAAGATCAAGACGGAAGGCAACGGGATTGATGACGGACAAGATCTTGTAAGGCCTAATAAACTTAGGACCCAACTTCCAGGAGGGAACCTTCAGTTTGATATTCTTTGTAGACAACCACACCAGATCACCCACATTCAGGTCCGGACCAGGCACACGTCTCTTATCCGCCACACGCTTATATCTCTCACTTATCCTCTTCAGATTACCCTGAATCTTTTGCCAAATAAATGACAAAGACGAGGAAAATCTCTCCTTATCAGGTAAACCAGAAGACCCCTCTCCAGAGAATGTCCCAAACTGCGGATGAAACCCATATGCACCAAAAAATGGTGACTTATTAGAGGACTCCTGGCGACGGTTATTTAAAGCAAACTCAGCAAGGGACAAAAAAGAACACCAATCCTCCTGATTCTCCACCACAAAACAGCGCAGATATGTCTCAAGATTCTGATTGACGCGTTCGGTCTGACCATTCGACTGCGGGTGAAAAGCAGAAGAGAACGACAACCGAACCCCCAAGTGAGAACAGAAGGTCTTCCAGAATCTGGAAACAGATTGCGTGTCCCTATCAGAAACAATGTCTGAAGGAATGCCACGCAATTTAACAATGTGATCAACAAACGCTTGGGCCAGCGTCTTAGCATTGGGTAACCCAGGAAAGGGAATGAAATGCGCCATTTTACTAAAACGGTCCACTACTACCAGAATCACAGTCTTCCCCAAGGAACGAGGCAGGTCCGTAATGAAGTCCATGGACAGATGCGTCCAAGGACGCAAAGGAATGGGTAACAGGAGGAGAGAACCCGATGGCCGTGAATGGCATGAGCGCAGGTCTTGCAGGCTGCCACAAAACCCTCAACCGTCTTACGAAGAGCCGGCCACCAGAATTTCTGAGCAATGAGATCCACTGTGGCATTGCTCCCCGGATGCCCAGCAAGGACAGTATCGTGGTGCTCCTTAAAAACCTTGTGTCGTAAAGCGAGAGGCACAAACAACCTCCCAGGGGGACAAAGATCAGGAGCCTCTGCCTGGGCTGCCTGAACCTCTGCCTCCAAATCAGGATAAAGAGCAGAGACGACCACCCCATCAGCCAAAATGGGACCCGGGTCTTCAAAGTCCCCCCCTCCGAGAAAACAACGTGACAGGGCATCCGCCTTCACATTTTTAACCCCAGGGCGGAACGTAACAACAAAATTAAACCTAGAAAAGAACAAAGACCATCTGGCCTGTCTCGGGTTCAGACGCTTGGCCGATTCCAAGTAGGCCAGATTCTTATGGTCTGTAAAAACGGTAATAGGGTGTCTGGCTCCCTCTAACCAATGGCGCCATTCCTCAAAAGCTAATTTGATGGCCAACAACTCCCTATCTCCCACATCATAATTTAGCTCTGCAGAGGAGAGTTTCCTTGAGAAAAAGGCACACGGTCGCTATTTGGCAGGAGAGGGACCCTGAGATAAGACCGCACCCACAACAAATAAAAGTAGAGAGACATCAGGTAGTACCAAAATGGGAGCGGATGCAAAACTCTCTTTGATACTAGAAAAGGTTTTAGGCGCATCTACCGACCACGAAGAAAAATCTACTCCCCTTTTAGTCATATCAGTGAGTGGCTTAACAACAGAGGAATAATTCTAAATAAACTTTCTGTAATAATTGGCAAAACCCAAAAACCGCATCAACGCCTTCTGATTCTCAGGAAGCTCCCAATCAAGCACATCGCTGACCTTCTCAGGGTCCATGCGAAAACCAGAAGCGGAGAGAAGAAAACCAAGAAATTGAATCTCCGAAGCCGCAAACACACATTTTTTCAGTTTAGCGTACAATTTATTATCCTGCAGAATCAGCAAGACCTGACATAGGTGGTCTTGATGAGTCTTGAAATCAGGAGAAAAAATCTAAATGTAATCCAGATACACCAGTACAAATTTCCCCATTAAATGATGAAAAATGCTGTTCACAAAATGTTGGAAGACGGCTGGAGCATTCATCAAACCAAAGGGCATAACCAAATTCTCGACATGACCCTCAGGGTACCCTCAGGGTATTGTATGCCCCTCTTAAATCCAACTTAGAAAAAACCTTAGCCCCAACAATCTGGTTAAACAGGTACGGGATCAGAGGAAGTGGATATGGGTCACGAATCGGGATACAGTTCAGCTCCCTGAAATCCAGACAAGGTCTTAAAGAACCATCTTTTTTCTTAACAAAAAAAACTCCAGCGGCAACAGGTGACTTCGAGGGTCGGATGTGTCCCTTTCTCAGGCTCTCAGAGATATAAGCACGCATAGTGACCCTTTCAGGTTGGGAGAGATTGTATAAACGAGATTTTGGCAGTTTGGCGCCTGGGATGAGATTAATAGGGCAGTCATACTCCCGGCAACTCCTGGACACCACTCTCGGAAAACACATCCGAAAATTCAGAGAGAAAAGATGGCACAGTCTTGGTAGAAACCCCTGAAAGAGACGCCGTGAGGCAATTCTCTCTGCAAAACTCACTCCAACCATTTATTTGCCTTGCTTGCCAATCAATGGTGGGGTTATGTTTAGTGAGCCAGGGTAGCCCCAACACTAGAGGAGTAGGTAATCCGCTTAAGACAAAACATGACATATCCTCAACATGAGCGTCACTCACAGTCAAACGGATATTGTGAACTATGCCCTTTAACAATCTTTGAGAAAGTGGATAGCAAAAACAGGTACATCCTTTTTCAAAGTGCATCCCTGGAAACCATGTGTTATTGCAAATAGATTTTCAATGAGGTTGACAGCTGCTCCACTATCTACAAAAATCTCACGAACAATGTTCTTGCTGTCTAGCACCACCCTGGCAGGTAGGAGAAAATGGGAACTACAAGTAAATGGCGAACCTTAAATTTCTGCATAAACCTTGCCAATAGTAGCAAATAGAAAGTTTTTAGATGATTTTTTTCTTTTAGTTTTTCTTTTATTACCCTCAGAAAACTCCATGAATCTCCTAGAGGGGAAAACATTAGCCAAATGATTTATACCCCCACAACAGAAACAAACCCTCCTCTGAAAGCTGAATCCTCTACTATCAGAGGCAAGAAAACTCAGCTGCATGGCCTCCTCCTCAGAGGGGATTGAGAGAGACTGAGACCCCTGCGCACTGATTGAGACAGCCCCACTGTCCTTGGACTGAATATGACAGGAAGGAGTAGTCTTCTCTCTCTCTCTAAGACGCCTGTCAATACGAACAGCTAGAGACATGGCAGATTCTAACGAGGCTGGTCTCTCATGAAAAGCAAATGCATCTTTCAATCTTTCCGAAAGACCGTGGCAAAATTGACTTCGGAGTGCAGCATCATTCCAACCAGCATCAGCTGCCCATCTCCGAAATTCTGAACAATATACTGTATCTCTGCGGACTGTTTACCCTGGCATAAAAGACGCAGTTTAGATTCACCCAGAGCAAGACGATCTGGGTCATCATATATCTGCCCCAGGGCTACAAAAAGTTCATCCACCGATCGGAGGGGCTGTGCCCGACCGGCAGCGAAAAGGCCCAAGACTGAGCGTTATCCCTGAGCAGCGAGATGATGATCCCCACCCTCTGCTCCTCATCACTAGAGGAATGAGGAAGTAGGCACAAAAATGGAGTTTGCAAGCCTCTCTAAAGCGAACAAACTTCTCACTACCCCCGGAGAACGTATCCGGAAGCGAGATCTTAGGCTCGGAACAAACTCCATGAATGCCAGCAGACACAGTTTTACGGAGATCTGCTACCTCCAGCGAAAAAGACCTTGCATGCGGTCAATCGAGGCTGAAACCGAATCCATGCTTAAGACGGTTATGGCGGTTTATAATGTCATGGATGGTGTTGCAGAAATCTGGAACTTATAAATAAACATCCGACTGGCTTGATCCCAAACTAAGGAGCATATGGGTGAGCCCTATAAAACCCCTAGAGCTCCCCCTGACTGCTATGCCCATGCAAAGGTCTTTATGGTAGACAATTGCATGCCCACTTACCTAATACTATGTGACACCTGAAAACCCTATAATAGTGAGGGGACACGACCACCGGCTCCCTGCACTTAATACGGACGGAGTCAGGGTCACCTAGAATCAAGCCAGCAAGGAAACACAAATAACAGAAACAGACTTATCTGAGGAATCAGCAGAAGCATCATCCAGCAGTGAACAACTCATCCAGGAAGAAGTATAAACTGCAAAGTGAGGCAGTATGGGAGGGAATATAAAGGGAGACAATTAGTGTAAATAGGTGACAGCTGGGAGAAGGAAAGGAGATGACAAAGTGAAACCAAAACAAAGAACGTCATGCAAGAGGTAGAGAAGAACGTCTAACAGACCTTCTCACAGACCTGGCGGTGACAGTGTGCCATGCAGGGCGCATTGCTAAGCCTTCCTTGACGCAGCGCCGATACAATGCTCTTCCCGTAGTTGGTCACCATGGTTCCGATTTTGAGTTGTCGGGAGAAAGCCAGGATTCGATTTCTTGACGAAGGACACGGAGCAGTTCATCCCCTATGTGACTCTGCTTGCCCAGGGAAACGAGGTGCAGAACAGTGTGACATGTGGTATGCTGGAGGGGCGCTGTGACTTGTCCCTGCAGTGGAGGCTGAGGACATGGTGGAGGATGGGAAGGCAGAGGCGGACATTATCGCAAGACCAACAGCATGACAACATGGAGGTGGAAGCGGTGTGACCTGGCCAAGTTGCTGGTGTGGCTGTGCAGCAACCACATTCACCCAGTGGGCAGTAAAGGACATGTACTGTCCCTGACCGTAGTTACAGCTCCACACGTTGGCACTGCCGCGCAATTTGCACCGACATGCTCAAGGACTGGCCCACCTTCTGATCTACATATTTGTGTAGAGCTGGTACTGACTTTTTTGTAAAGAAATTATGGCTTGGGACTCTCCACCATGAAGCCCCTTCTGCACCCGGCTCCCAAGTGCGATCGGCTTCATCATAATCGAGTAGTGTCTGCACGTCACTGATGTCCTCCTAAACAGTCTCTGGGTCAGGAGCCTGATCACTCACAACACCACCTCCCACGCCACTCTCCTCATCACTACTTGCCCGCCTAGCGGAGGAAGCGGCGGATGTCTCCTCCAGATCTTGGCTTGGCAGTAGCTGCTGACTGTCCTCTAGTAGCTCGTCCTCGCTGTATAGTGGAGCTGAGTCCACAGCATACATAACTTCTCTGGCTGAGGGAACAGAAAAGGACAGAGGCAGGTTGAGGACAGGTGAGGGCACAGGGCCTACTCTCGGGCCATGCCAACCAAGGGTTGTGTCTGACTTACCCACCGACTGTTGGCTGGGGGTGTCTGATGTCACGGGATGAAGTGGATGACTGAGTTAACCAATCAAGGACTGCTAGGTTGCTGCTCAAGACACGACCGCTAAATCACACCGGGAGCTCAGGCCTCTCGCTGCGACTCCTGTTGCCACGACTCCTTACTATGCTGCGACCTCTGCCTGTGCCAGAAACATTTAGGTCTCTTCCCCTCCTCTGTGCATGGCCTGGCACTTCTCTGTCTGACATACTTTCAACTGAACTAAATAAATGAAAAGCAAATTAAAACACCCCTAAAAGCGACAAATATATTTTTCTTTCTGTACTGAAATAGGCCACTAAATGCTTTTGCCACAAATAACTTCAACAGTGAAGTGCGTATACATTTTATATTTCTGTACTGAAATAGGCCAGTAAACGCTTTCAACACATATAACTGCAGAAATGAATTGAGAATATATTTTTCTTTTTGTACTGAAATAGGCCAGTAAACGCTTTTATCACAAATAACTGCACCAGTTAAGTGCCTATATATTTTTCTTTCTGTACTAAAATAGGCCACTAAATGTTTTTGCCACAAATAAGTGCACCAGTGAAGTTCGTATATTTTTTTCTTTCTATAATGAAATAGGCCACTAATCGCTTTTGCCACAAATAAGTGCACGAGTGAAGTTCGTATATGTTTTTCTTTGTGTACTGAAATAGGCCACTAAACGCTTTCAACACATATAACTGCAGAAGTGAACTGAGAATATATTTTTCTTTTTATACTGAAATAGGCCACTAAACGCTTTTATCACAAATAACTGCACCAGTTAAGTGCCTATATATTTTTCTTTCTGTACTGAAATAGGCCACTAAACGCTTTTAGCAAAAGTAAATGCACCAGTGAAGTGCGTAAATATTTTTATTTCTTTACTGAAATAGGCCAGTGAACGCTTTTAGCCGAAATAAATGCACCAGGGAAGTGCGTATATTTTTTTCCTTTTCGTACTGAAATAGGACACAACGCTTTTACCACATATAACTGCAGAAGTGAAATGCATATATATTTTTCTTTTTTGTACTGAAATAGGCCACTAAACTATTTCAGAAATAACTGCAGAAGTGAAATATGTAGATATTTTTCTTTTTCCACAGATATAAGCCACTAAAGGCTTTTCAAGATAACACTTGCACCCCAATAACAAGAAAAAATTTATAGAATGCCAGAACTGTATAATAGCTATTTGGATCCCCAAATAATGTTTCCCTGCACTTGTAAATCGCTTGTTTTTTCACAATATGTTTTTTCTAGCACTGTCCCAAGCGACTTCAGACGTTTCTCCCTGCACTAAGATGCTGTGAAATGAGTACTCCCTATTCTTTCCCTGCACTTGTAAATAGCTTTTCTAGCACTGTCCCTTATTGTCCCTAGCGCCTTCTCACGTCTGTCCCTGCACTCTGAACCCTGGAAAATGTCTGACTCTAAGATTGACACCGTATTTATAGGGCTGTGACATCACAGGGCTGGCTGGCTGCTGATTGGCTGTATGCATGGCATTATAGCATTATGGGTCAGCCCGCCTTCCCAGAGTTCCTTGCCCCATGTCCTCACATGTGTAGCCACAATTGTAGCCAACATTTTAGGAAAAATTGTGATTCGTTACCATGAAGCGCGAGGAAATTTGCATTTGTTGCGAATCAAATTTTTCAGAAATTCGGATCGAATTCCACTTCGTCAGCTTCGATTTGCTCATTTCTAGCACTGGCACTTGCAGTAGTGACACAGCCTTCTAACAGCTTATGAAGCTCAGCGCCGTACATTTTATAGTGGCTGTGCTTGGTATCGTGCTCAGCCCCATTTCAATGGGGCTGACCTGCGCCTAGGATATTTGACTGATGAATGTGACGTCACGTGGCCTAGAGAAAGCTGTGGCACTACTGCAGATACTGATGACTTATCCAAAAGTCTAGGAGAACCCTTTTAATGACGCAAACAGATATCTTGGTTAGGCAGTATTAATTAGGGAGCCACATGTCTCTTGGGCCCCTTGCTTGTGAATTCCAATTATTGGCAACTGCAGATACTTTTGTGCATTACTGACAAGCAGATCCATGTACTGTAGATGTGGAGTTTTGCCGTTGATTATAGATGGAAGTCAGCTTTATGAATCAAGTAGTTTTAGCACTTATGGGGTCATTTATCTAACTGGTAAAGTAGAACTGTCTTAGTTGTCCATAGCAACCAATCGGTTTCCACCTTTCATTTTCCAAAGGAGCTGTCAAAAATGAAAGGTGGGATCTGATTGTTTGCTTTGGGCAGCTAAACCAGTTCTACTTTACACCAGTTTGATAAATGACTCCAACTTTCTCCATTGTATTTTTTAGACCAGTCATTAGATACGGCCTATTGTCAATGGCACTATACTGAATTTGACATTAGTGTGAGAACAATACACATGTGCTGTGGGCACCACCAGGGCATGGCACCACTATTGGTCAGAGCAATACAGTTGACATATGGCTACGAAGAACCATTTCACATGTTCTATGGGTCAGGACAATATGGCGGGCATTACAGTCAGCAATGTATTACTACATTGTGTCAGCACAATATCACTTCTGCTTAGCACCAGTCATTTATGATTATATTTAACTATAACTTTTTTGTTTTTCCTTTCACATAGCTATATAAGGGGTTATTTTTTGCGGGACAAGATGTATTTTTTTTTTATGCCAGCATTTAATTTACCATATCTTGTATTGGAAAATGGAAAAAAGAGATTGCGTGGCAAAAAAAAAAAAAAAAAAAATTACGCCAAGGTTTTGGGGGTTTTGACATGACAGCGTTCACTGTGCACTAAAAATGACCCTGCGGCCTTATTCTGCAGCTCAATATGAGCAATACCAAGCTTGTATAGGATTTTTCCGTTTTACTGCTTTAAAAAATATAAAAACCTTTGCCTTTTACCAGAGTGGACCCAGCATGCATGTGGAACCTGCATTCCCTGTATTTTATGGTGGCCAGTATGGCACATAACAAGTAGTATTTAGTGTTAGGTGTTAGGTTCCCGTCTTATAGAGACCGCCTTGACGCCAGCAGACAAGCCCAAATAATTTTTTACAAAATGTATTTGCCAAGAATCTCAAATTTACAAAATAAGTGTAGCACTAGCACCAAAATATTATAACTTTTGCATTATTATACATTATTTATGTTTGCAGAGTGCTGTTGCATTGTGTTTTTTTCCCTTGCAATCAGTATTGAGATTGCCATGACAGGCCTGGAGTGCTTCAGTAGAGTCCAGGCTGCCATGACAACTGATTGGAGCCCCGCGATTTCACTGCGGCAATGTCACAATGTAGGGGGAGGGGAGGAACACCAGAATGATCACAGAAGGAAAATGACCTGAAACTAGGCCTCACAGCTAGGGAAAGGTAAAGGTCACCACCTAGGAAACCCTAAACCTATCCCTGACTCCTGTCAGTATGAATAGACCCCGAAGGTGGGAATATTCATACACCGTAAACCTAGGCCCTAGAAACCCTGAAAAGCCCTAGGCATAGTGACAGGGTCTGAGACTACTAGTTCCTTCCCAGATGAGCGAACCAGCATCTAACTGAGGCTTAGGAAACAGTGAGCAAAAGGAGACAACAAAATACAAAGGGGAGTACACTTATCTTCAATAGAAAATGGATGAGCAGAAACTCAGAAGAGGACAACACACCAGCTCTTCCAAATCCAGGTAAAAAATATCAACCGCATGGTAAGAAGTGTCCAGACTAAATAGAGGAGCAGTAATGACCACAAACTACACCTGAAGCAAGAGGTGCTGTCATACTAACAACAACAACAAAGCAAAGTAAAAACCGAGAGGCTGTCTGATAGCATCACGTGATGCAAGTCTCTCAGATCTTCTAACCTCTGTCACGGGAGGTATCGTGACAGGCGGCTACAATCGGATGGCAGAGAGAGCCGCATACCTCTGCCTTCACTCACAGGTGCCGCGATCAGCGTTGATTGCGGTACCTGAGGGGTAAATGACAGGGACAGCACGATCGCTGCTCCCTGTCAATGTGAATGCCTGCTGGATGAGACAGCCAGCACCCGCCGTATATGGAGCGGGTCCGCTGCAGAGGCCTGCTCTATACATCCCCTCACTCATTATGACATACAGTTATGTCATAATGCGCAAAGGGAATTTAGTCAGTGAATATAATATTCATTCCCCCTGTCTCAGCAACTGACCTTTATGGTGTAGACAAAGTTAAAGAGATATTCCGGTTAGATTAATTTATCAACTATCCACAGAATACAGTTCCAGAGATAGCAAAAAACAATGCTCCACCATCTCTGGAATTCCCATAGGAATGAATGGAACGGCAGCACACATGTGCAACAGTCCTCCCCATTCTTTTGAGAGGGGTGCAGGGGGTATGGTGCCCCCCTTTTTGTGATTAGTGGGGGGCTCAGCAGTAGGACCCCCACCGATCTAATAGTTATCCCCTATCCTGTAGATAGGAAAATAACTTTAATGAACCAGAATACCCCTTTAATACAAGGCACTTACTAATGTTTTGTGATTGTCCATATTGCCTACTTGGCTAACTTGATAAAAAAAATTAACCCATTATACACTGCTCGTATCCAAGAGTTATGACTACCCTGTAATCCAGCAGTGGTGGTGGTGCTTGCACGCTTTAGGAAAAGGCACCAGCCTCTCTGGTGGCCAGGTCCGTGGGAGCGTGCCTAGGCTTACACTTTTTTTTAATACTGTCCAAGCATGGCCACCACTGCTTGATTACAGAGTTGTCATTACCTCTGGATATGAGCCATGTACAGTTGCAAGAAAAAGTATGTGAACCATTTGGAATGATATGGATTTCTGCACAAATTGGTCATAAAATGTGATCTGGTTATCATCTAAGTCACAACAATAGACAATCACAGTCTGCTTAAACTAATAACACCCAAAGAATTGAATGTTACCATGTTTTTATTGAACACACCATGTAAAAATTCACAGGGCAGGTGGAAAAAGTATGTAAACCCCTAGACTAATGACATCTCCAAAAGATAATTGGAGTGAGGTGTCAGCCAACTGGAGTCCAATCGATGAGATGAGATTGGAGGTGTTGGTTACAGCTGCCCTGCCCTATAAAAAACATACACCAGTTCTGGGTTTGCTTTTCACAAGAAGCATTGCCTGATGTGAATGATGCCTCACACAAAAGAGCTCTCAGAAGACCTATGATTAAGAATTGTTGACTTGCATAAAGCTGGAAAGGGTTATAAAAGTATCTCCAAAAGCCTTGCTGTTCATCAGTCCACTGTAAGACGAATTCTCTAAAAAAGGAGAAAGGTTAGCACTGCTGCTACTATCCCTAGGAGTGGCCGCCCTGTAAAGATGACTGCAAGAGCACAGCGCAGACTGCTCAATGAGGTGAAAAAGAATCCTAGAGTGTCAGCTAAAGACTTACAAAAGTCTCTGGCATATGCTAACATCCCTGTTAGCGAATCTACAATACGTAAAACACTAAACAAGAATGGATTTCATGGGGGGATACCACAGAGGAAGCCACTGCTGTCCAAAAAACATTGCTGCACGTTTACAGTTTGTACAAGAGCACCTGGATGTTCCACAGCAGTACTGGCAAAATATTCTGTGGACAGATGAAACCAAAGTTAAGTTGTTTGGAAGAAACACACAACACTATGTGTGGAGAAAAAGAGGCACAGCACACCATCAAAACCTCATCCCAACTGTAAAGTATGGTAGTGGGGGCATCATGGCTTGGGGCTGCTTTGCTGCATCACAGCCTGGATGGATTGCTATCATCGAAGGAAAAAAGAATTCCCAAGTTTATCAAGACATTTTGCAGGAGAACTTGAGATCATCTGTCCACCAGCTGAAGCTCAACAGAAGATGGGTGTTGCAACAGGACAACGACTCAAAGCATAGAAGTAAATCAACAACAGAATGGCTTAAACAGAAGAAAATACACCTTCTGGAGTGGCCCAGTCAGAGTTCTGACCTCAACCCAATTTAGATGCTGTGGCATGACCTCAAGAATGCGATTCACACTAGACATCCCAAGAATATTGCTGAACTGAAACAGTTCTGTAAAGAGTAAGGGTCAAGAATTACTCCTGACTGTTGTGCACGTCTGATCTGCAACTACAGAAAATGTTTGGTTGAAGTTATTGCTGCCAAAGGAAGTTCAGCCAGTAATTAAATCCAAGGGTACACATACTTTTTCCACCTGCACTGCGAATGTTTACATGGTGTGTTAAATAAAAACATGGTAACATTTAATACTTTGTGTGTTATTAGTTTAAGCAGACTGTGATTGTCTATTGTTGTGACTTAGATGAAGATCAGATCACATTTTATGACCAATTTGTGCAGAAATCCATATCATTCCAAAGGGTTCACATACTTTTTCTTGCAACTGTATAATGTGATGAAAAAATGATTCAAGCCAGCAAAGGAAGCAATATGGACAATCATAATACATTAGTAAATGTCTTGTATGAATTAGTCTCAAGCTTCGGATCCAAGATCTCCGTTCAGCATTAAAATGTAGTGGCTCCGTGGAGCCAAACTTAGTTTCACCAGAAGTCGTACGAGACTTAGTTGACTTAATTCGGTAGTCATTTCTGAATCTTTAAAAACATTTTAAATTAGTAATCCAAACTCAGGTTTGGTACTGAAGCTGACTTTGGGTTACTAAATTGTCTTATAAGTGCGGGTCCCACCGCTATAACCAGCACCTATATCAAGAATGGAGCCCTGCAAGTCCTCCAGCCACTACCAAGCCGGCTCCCCTTAGAAATAAATGGGATCGTACCGCGCATGCGCGGCCCCCGCTCCCATGCATTTCTATAAGGCCGACAGAAATAGCCAAGCCAGCCCTAAGCTATTTTCGCCAGCCCCAAAGAAAATGAATGGAGGGCGGCTGCGCATGCACAGTGCACCCTCCTTCACTTGCGGGGCTCCGTTCTCGATATAGGTGCGTGTCCCAGGATATGCCCCTATTGTCTATGATGAGACAACCCCTTTAACTTTATCTACATGATAGTTAGACAACTCCATGATGTTAGCCAACTCATTTTAATAGACATACTATGAGACATAATTAATTAAGGCTTATTCTCATCTCAGCTGGTGGTTCAAGTGTGAATGCGCTTCTAATTTATCCTGAGAGTAGCATTCTTGTGTACTTTTGCTGCTCCTTGATTAAGGTGGTACATATAGGTGTGTGTGCTCCTCCTCTGATCAGTTGCTGGATGCACACAGAGGTAACTAGGAGCAGCACACTATATGTGCAGCGTCTGCTCTCCTGCACATAGATGCCCAACGGCATAGGCAGGTATAGAGTAGGACCTACCTGACTGAGATAACTTTGGCGTGGGTAGGCGGGCACAGATATGTTGATCAAAATATATTGGCTATGACTCTCAGATTGTATTATTACAGTGAGGGCTTAGTCCATATGTAATGTTGTGTTAGTGCATTATTATTTTCTGTGATTTTTTTCATAAATGTAGCCTTGAACATCCGCATATTTACAGGTGAAACTCGAAAAATTAGAATATCGTGCAAAAATTATTTCAGTAATCCAAATTAAAAGTTGAAAAAGTTCAATATTCTAGGCTCAAAGCCTCATCTTAATCTAGTCAGCTAATTAATCCATAACCTCTGAGCAAAGGGTACCTCAAAATTGTGACTTTGGGGTTTCATAAGCTGTAAGCCATAATCATCCAAATTTAATGGCTCTATTTCATATGTTAGTTTCACCTTTTAAGTTGCATTACTGAAATAAATGAACTTTGCGTGATATTCTTTTTTTCCGAGTTTCACCTGTATTTATCATATTGTGCAGGATGTTTTTATCTTAGTTTTTTATATTTTCTCTGTGATTTTTGCTGAGATTTGAATAACCTTCATCTGTGGTATGTGGTGGGCAGAGTTGCAGAAACAGCTGAATGGGCATACTTTGCCGTTTCCGCAGCTTCCATAGAAGTGATTGGGAGCTACATGAACGGCGTAGCACAGCCCACTGGTGTTTCACATGTACCTGTCACCGCCGGCCCTGGGTGAGATCTTAAAAGTTCAGATAGACGGAAGACTCAGGAGTCTATCTAAAAGATCTCTCTTGTTGCTGACAGGTTTCCACCCCTTCGCAGATGTTGCTCATTATCAGTCAGGTTGCTCTTTATATGTTTCGCCCCTTACTTGTTTCACTGCGGCTGATAGTTCTTCTGTGGCGTGCTCTGCTTGTGTGGTGGTTCTCCTGTTCCAGTTACATCTCAAGCTAAGTCCTTATCCCTTTTCTTGGTGTGTCTGTTCTGACTAGGCCTCAGGGAGACACTAGCCCCTTCAGTTTGGAAAGAGACAGTTGCCTCTTTCCCTGTTCCCTAAGCTGAGGGTTTGGTGTAGTGTTGCAGCAGTCTCAGGTTCCTGTGCATGTGCATTTCTATCTTTGAGATTTGCACATGTTGTTAGCAGCTTAGGGAGAGTATCAGGGATTGCTAAGAGGTGACCTCTTCATTCCTTAGATTTGGGGCCAAGTCTGTTGTTGTTCAGTTGTGGTTCCTTTTGTTTGTTTTTCCTTCCCCGTACTTACTGTGACAGTACCATTGTACTGTCCGTGCCAGCATCGGTTGCTTGTGGGTTTGGATTTGTGCTGTTGTGTTCAATGGTGGTTCATGTTGCCATTGCTTCGTGTATTCTCTGTTTATCCTGGTCCCAGTTACTTGTGGTGTGGATTGTGCAAATGTGCTTGTACTCCTCCTCAGTTCTGTATTGCAAGGGTTAATCATTCCCTTGTTGTGTGCGTCTGCATCTGTCCTACTAATTAGTTATAGGTGGGTTCGCACTTGCATTATGGCATTCCGTTTTAGGTTCTATTTATAACGGAATATAACGGAATAACCAGACGGAATGCAAAACGGAAGCCTTTAATAGGCATTCCTTTTTAATCCGTCACAATAGAAGTCTATGGGCAAGCATAACGGATCCGAATGGTTTCCGTCCTGCATACCAGGAACCAGATCTGTTATGCTTGCCTATAGACTTCTGTTGTGACGGATCAAAACAGAATGCTTCCTAAAGGCTTCTGTTTTGCATTCCGTCTGGCCTTTCCGTTCAGGGCCGGTTTTAGGTGAAATGGGGCTCTGGGGTGAAAAACAATAAGCCCCCCCCCCCCCATGACACTTGATGACTTTTACAGAAGAAACTGTATATTGTGGGGCACAGTGTATGCTATATGTGTATAACATAAACACATTTCATATGAAAACTTACAGTTACTTGGCTTGACCCTTGGGGATCTCGGACACCACTTCAACACTTTGGCTGGGGGGCTCGGTGGAGCTGATGTGTTTTATCCTAATGAGAAAGATTTCATAATAAGGATTTTGAGAAGGGGCAGAGGGATAGAAGAGCAGGAAGAGGCTGGTGCTGCTACTAGGGGGTCATACCATGGGGGAGTAATAAAGCCCACCATAATGCCTCCCCAGTAGAGATAATTCTCCTTATAATGTGACAGTGCAAAAAATACCCCCTTGTAATGCCCCCAGTTGAGCTAATGTCACCAGTATAAAATACCCCTATATGGTGCCCCCAGTAAATGCCCCCAGAGTGCTCCTATCCCCCTCCCTCCTAGTGCCCCCATAATGTACCAGTATAAATTGCCCCATATATAGTGCCCCAGTAGATGCCCTGAGTGTCCCCCATAATTTGTAAGTATAAAATACCCCTTCTCAGTGCCCCCGTAGATGACCCCATAGTACTCCTCTCCCCCCTTCCCCATAGTACCCACCATAATGTGTCCCAGTATAAAATGCCCCTATACAGAGCCCCCATATAAAATAACCATTCTTTGTGTCCTCAGTAGATGCCCCTATAGTGCCCACCAATAATGTGCCAGTAATAGGTGCCCCCCAATAATGTGCCAGTAATAAGTGCCCCCATAGATGTCCCCCAATAATGTGCCAGTAAAATGTGCCCTCATAGATGCCACCCAATCATGTGTCAGTAACAAGAGCCCCCCATATCATGTGCCAGTAGCCAGAACCCCCCTATCATGTGCCAAAAGTCAGAGCCCCCCCCTATATCATGTGCTAGTAGCCAGAGCCCCCCTATATCATGTACCAGTAGCCAGAGCCCCCCTTATATCATGTGGTAGTAGCCAGAGCCCTCTATATCATATGCCAGTAGCCAGAGCCCCGCTATATCATGTGCCAGTAGCCAGAGCCCCCCTATATCATGTGCCAGTAGCCAGAGCCCCCCTATATCATGTTCCAGTAGCCAGAGCCCCCCCATCATGTGCCAGTAGCCAGAGCCCCCTATATCATGTGCCAGTAGCGAGAGCCCCCCTATATCATGTGCCAGTAGCCAGAGCCCCCCATCATATGCCAGTAGCCAGAGCCCCCCCTATCATGTGCCAGTAGCCAGAGCCCCATGTGCCAGTAGACAGAGGGCCCCCATTATGTGCCAGTAGCCAGAGGCCCCACCCATATCGTATGCCAGGTTCCAGAGCCCCCCTATCATGTGCCAGTAGCCAGAGGCCCCTCATATCATGTGCCAGTAGCCAGAGGCCCCCCATATCATGTGCCAGTAGCCAGAGCCCCTCATATCATGTGCCAGTAGCCAGAACCCCCCTATCATGTGCCAGTAGCCAGAGGCCCCCCTATCATGTGCCAGTAGCCAGAGGCCCCCCTATATCATGTGCCAGTAGCCTGGGCCCCCCCATCAACATGTGCCAGTAGCCAGAGCCCCCCATCATGTGCCAGTAGCCACCAGTATTGTACACAATTTTACAAAAAAACATTTATACTTACCGCCATGTCAGCGATGCGATGCAGGCCTCTTCCGGCCTGTCTCCCGAGCTCTACGGCTCAGGCGGCGCGAGCCTGCACCGGTTTCTGATAGGCTGCAGGCCTAGTGCCTGCAGCCTATCAGAGAAAGGGCAAGGGACACACCTCTCCCTCCCCTACCCTGCTGCACAGCCATCTGTATCGCTGTCCTGGGGACGGCGATACAGATGACTATGGAGATGAGCGCTTCCCCAATGGAAGCGCTCATATCCGTGTGACTGTCCACTGCCCCCACAAAAATATAGTTAGTTGCGGGCCGGCGCGGGGGGGCCCCTAAGGACTCGGGGCCCGGGGCAATTGCCCCCCTTGCCTTAATGGAAGTGCCGGCCCTGATTCTGTTATTTATGGAAACTATAACAGAATGCCATAACGCGAACCCACCCTAAGTCTGTTATACAGTCCTGAGTTCTATTTGGTGGAAGTCACTTGAGTGCTATAACCTGCCCTGGTTGAGCAATCCTGTCTTGTCTTTCTTTCATGTCATGTTTTGCTTTAGGCCCCATTTACAACATCCGTATTTTTGCTCTGCATTTGAACCACATGTTTTGCGGATCGCATGCGGACCCATTCATTTCAATGGGTCCGCAAAAAATGTGGACAGCACACTATGTGCTTCCCGCATCTGTATGTCCGTTCAGCAGCCCTGCAAAAGATAGAACATGTCCTATTCTTGTTTATTTTGCATGCAAGAATAGACATTGTTGCAATTGATCCGCCAAAAAAATGGATGCAACGCGGACGGCACAAGGACGTCATCCATATATTTTGTGGATCCGTGTTTTGCGTAACGCATAATACATATGGCCGTGTGCATAAGCCCTCAATCTGTTTGGGGTCTGTTTGAGTCATAGTCCTAGTTCATAGTCAGGATTTGTCCATGTCTGAATTCTGATCTAGTGTCCTAGCCATTGTTTGTGCTCTGCTAGAGTCTGTATGGAGCCTTCTGTCTGTCTGTCTGTGTTTCCCAGCTTCTGTCTGTATTTCAGTACAGCTGTGTCTTAGTTTTGCTTAGGTATTTGCTATGTCTGAACAATGTCCAAGTTTCTTTAGCCTGTTCCTGAAATCCGTATTGCCAAGTTCTATGTCTGAACAATGTCCAAGTTCTAGAAGTCCATGTGTCCAAGTTCCCGAAGTCTGTACAGCTGGCTCTTGTGGTCTGTCAGCATAGGCTTCAGATCTGTTTGTCTGCCAGTGCTCTTTGTTTTGTGTCATCCTGTAATCTGTATTTGCCTTGGATTTGCCTGGTTCTGAATTGTGCCATGTCTGTGTCTCTGGTGTATTCACCAGTGTCTGACCTCAGTAGGTTAGCTGCCAAGTACCATCAAAGGAGGTAGCAGTATGGTCGCCGCAACAAAGTCTACATTCCTGTACAGGTTTTAAAAGGTTGAAAACCAGGCAGGTGCCAGAATAATGCCCTTAGGGTTTGACCCACAATATATAACCGGTTACTTGGCGCAGTGGTTATACCACCACTGTCCATATGCATGTCTGTGACACCACTAATCTGTTTCCGTATATCTGGACGCTGCTTACAAGGGTTATTTTGATCTACTGCATGAAACCCTGAGATTAGAATAACCCTTTAACTAAACAAATAAAACAACAGAAGTGTAATTACTATACATTACTGTGTGCATGCTATCTGAACAGAGGAAGTCAGCTGGATGTTATATAGTCAAATTAAATAAAGTGTAATAACATTATGAAGTCACATGCTTTCTGTGTCTTGAAATAGTAGAGGAAAAGTAAAAGTTTAAAAGTAAATGCAACTCTGCTTCAACTTGCCTGTGAAGGAAAATAATTAATTCATGCTTTTTAACCCCAACATCCTTTTTAAGAAAACAAAATATACATTAGAGGCAAAGATTGTAAGTGATAATTGCATGTGAGTTCCAGAACTGCTCTGGGACTTTGACATGCCTTGCAGCTTTCATTTTTGTGGAATGGTCAGTGACTAGTACGTTGTAGTCTTATAAAAGGATACATGTTCTCCTGAGGTACGGCAATAGCATTCGCTCTGGATCTGCCTTCTGCTCAATGATCTATTGTCCAAAAAAGAAGTTAGATGAATACAAAAAAACCCGTAACAAAGGTACACACTGTAACCACCAATATTATTTCAGTCGATATGTACCATGCATGTGTGATCGCTGAGGACAGTGAATGATGTACTACTGTACGTAAGGCTGTTTCTTTATATCATTTCCTGCCCTTAGGACAATTTGTAGAAATCCTGAATAACCCACTTAATGCACCACAGAAACATGTGTTTTGGGGTCTGGCTACACGGCGACCTGTGTGGCACAATAAAAAAGGCTCTAGCTACATGGCGACATATGATGCATGCCCACTTCTTGCAGGAATGTTGCACAACGTTTTTTGCAATGATAGTCGACATGTCGATAGTGTCGACATGCTGCACAGTCGCAAAAAATCCATCCCAGTCACGTGACTGCTGCAGCTTGTTGCATTGCGACACTATTGACTATCATTACAAAAAGGCTTGCGCAACATTCCTGTGGCACATGCTACTGTGTAGCTGCACCCTTATTGGCATGGGGCATGGTGTCATATTGTCATTGTGTGTCCAAACCCCTGACATTAAAAGGAATGACCTGCAATGGTCCGATTTAGTAGTTCCCTCTTCTGTGAATATGACTTTGGTGTTTAGTTCTGAATTTCAGGGAAAATTAAATTCATCGTGAAGCCGAACATCCTTGTGCTCCATGGTAACAAATCAATTTTCCCTGAAATGGTGGTGAAAAAAAAAATCATACTAATCTCATTCATTTGAGCATGAAGAGACCGTCAAGCCCATCTTGATTAAAGAACTCCTCACGAAATCTTGTGCGCAGTAACATATGACATTATGTCATCATGCGCTGTGTGAAATTTAACGTGGAATCTTCAATCAAGATGGCCACAGCGGCCTCTTCAAATTGATAAGGTGAGAGTTATTCTTATTTTTTCACCAATTAATCCCTGAAAGCCCTTTTTTAAAAAAATCTCAGATGCCGTGATCAGCGGCGAAGTGATTCGTCACAAAACACATTTTTTGTGAAATTCTGCGAAGCAGACAAATTGAAATTTGTTTTATTCCCTGCTAATATTATATTAGGAAAACAGGTAGTGTTTGCGGTGTGCTCTTTTATTATGTAAGGATAGGGTGTATAAGGGTCCCTTGCAGTCATTGTTATGGAGTTGCCCAGGGTGGGTGCTCCAAAGGTGAGTGTAGAGACAAGTACAATTTCACAGGGTTTAAAGAGTAACTAAACTTTTATTCAAGTGTTTTTTTTTATAACCCTAAAAATAATTTTTCTAATATACTTTATTTAATGATTTTGACTTTTTACGAAATATATTTCCCCCTAAAGCCCTGATTTCCAGCCTGTTTTAAATTCACTCTTCTGGCACATCACTAACTTGTCAGAGGTGTACTGCGTCTGCCTGTGCCCCCTGAGGTTGGCTAAATGTTGGCATAGCACATGGGTATCCTGTAACGATGTGCTATGCCAGGATTAGCTGAGCATGTGCCTGCTTCACTAAGCTTAAAGCTTACATGCAGGACTTTTAGCTTAGAAAAATTATTATTTGGGCATTTGGGACATTTAAAAAAAAAAACTTGAATAAAAGTTTAGTCACTCTTTAAATTCAAATTTAAAGTATTACTGTCATTTGATCCTTTTAGGAAATGTAGGGCATGTGGTGTTAGAGATTTTTGTAATAAACTTTAACGGAAATATGTGACTCTCTCTTAAAGGGGTTGCCTCACTTCAGCAAATGGCATTTATTATGTAGAGAAAGTGAATACAAGCCACTTACTAATGTATTGTTATTATCCATATTACCTCCTTTGCTGGCTTGATTCATTTTATCATCGCTTTATACATTGTTCGTTTCCAGGGTTTACGACCACTGAAGCATCCGTGCCTATGCACACTCCTGTGGTCCGGGCCACCAGAGAGGGTGCTTTTTCCTATAGTGTGCCCTTACAGCCACCACTGCTGAATTGCAGGGTGCTCATAACTCCTGTATAAAAGCAATGTATAATGTGATGGAAAAATAAATCTAACCAGCAAAGGAGGCAATATGAACAATCACAAAACATTAGTAAGTGCCTTGTATTTACTTTGTCTACATCATAAATGCCATTTGATTTGCTGAAGTGAGACAACCCCTTTAATTCTCCCCTTAGCAACACCCTAATTGAGAATTGGTAATAATCATCCATCTTTATTAACATCACTGTCCCTACACGTTAACAAACATCTTAAGACACTTTAAACTTGGTTTCTGGGGCCAGCCAGTTCAGTTCTTCTGTACGGCTTCCTTTGTATATGCATTGGTCATTCTGGTCATTCAGGGAGAAGCAGCAACGGTGGTGCGGGGATCGTGATCGGGGTAAGCATATTCCCAAGGAGGGGCCCTAAACATGGAGGGGGTTTTGTAGATACTGGATAATCCCTTTAATGGCAGACTGCACCACAGAAATGGATCAGCAAATTACAGCACAATTTTACCATCAACTTTAAACCCAGAAAAAAAATTTAACCAGAGTTTGATAATAGCAGAAAAATAACTTGAATGTGGCCCATCAGAGGTAGCATAGATTATGCCACATAACTATTTTCTAAGCCACAAACATTTCCCAATTTCTTCCATATTTTGCCAAGCTGCTAGCTGTTGAGCTATTACATTGAGGCTGAAGGAGGATGTGGTAAATGTAAGGCCTGTATTACACCAACAGATTATCTGACCAATATCTGTCCAATCAGACCAATAGTTGGTGTTTATAACAAAAGATCTGTGGGCATAAACGGCCATCTGACCAATGATTGGTCAGAAAATCTGTCAGATAATCTGTTGGTGTAATACAGGCCTAAGACTGGTGAACCATTGTGTAGAAATGTTCAGTTCAAGATTTTTCTAAGTTTATAAGATAATAAAACCCTGGAAAAGGTTGGTGTAATATATCTTTTTAATCAATTTAATCAGATTGTCTTACATTCAGATTACAGACTATAAAACACTAACAACTTGCATGGATCTATGAAAAGCAATGATCAGCAAGCAAGCTAGAATTAAATGTTCGCTATTCATGTGATCTATATGGATTTTGCAAAAAACTATTAATACATTCTGTACTAGCCGATAACACAAAATTCTCTTAAATCAAAACATAATGTTACTAATATGTATGAATACAGCCAAGATTACCAAATCAAGCAAAAGACGAGAATTGGATAACAGCAAGCTAAGCAGCAGAATTTGATTCCAAGGAGCAGCTTGAATATATGGAGTTTGGTTTTGGACATTGAATGGTTATCAGAGAGTAGATAAGGATTGATATGTGTTGGATGGAAGGTTTCTTTAACATTGAAATATTATGGGCTTTCTCAGATTTTATTGACATGGATAAATATCCAGGATAACTATAAAGATTATCCAAATCAACTGTATAATGGTCTAGGGAGATATAACTAGTATAAAGAATATATTCTTTCCTATGATCAGTGCAGGAAGGGGCTTATCATCCATTGCATTGTAATTACCAGGCGAATGAAATGAGGGCATCATATAAAATACATGCCCCTAAATATGACATCCACTTACCTTTCTTCCATTTACGAAAAAGATAAGCTGATCAGAAGTGGCACCTACAACCATGGTTACAGAGGGAAAGCTACTAGAGCTATGAATCCAAGCTGATGTGTAACACTATGATAGAGTAGGAGTTTATTCATGAATGGAGGAGTAAAGAGGAGGAGCACATGGGTGGAAGCAAGATGCTTTTCCTCTGAAGCTCTGGAGAATATAATCTGGTTACTTTTCTCAAAAGCTTTCTGGCTAAAGGAAAAAAGCTGTGGAAAGCATGTGGTGGTGGTGAAGTTGGAAGGTCCTTGTAGATAATATGAAATTGGAATTGCACTTAATTATATTCATGTCTTCCTCTTTATTGAGAAATTGTAAAAATCATTAATTAGAGAAAAGGCTAAATTCAGCATGGCTGTATGCGTTATCCAGGTATACAACGTTTTCTTGTTCAGCTAGTAACATCAATAGACCAGGGGACAAATGTTCCAGGCTTATCTCTTGGGATCTGAAACACAATACGGAATATATGAGAACCATGTGCTATATTAAATGTACGTGTCATAAGTACCACTGACATAGCTGTAAAACCAGTTTGCACATCTATAATTAAGATATGATTAATCAATGAACTTCACAAATGCATTGCAAGTGCAGCAGGCCTATGTAATTTGTAAAAAATGTATTTGCCAAGAATCTCACATTTATAGTTTAGCATTAGTACATTTTTATAGTGAGTATGGCACGATTATATTTTCTTATATTCTTCTTTATTATTTGTGATTGAAGAGTGCAGTTGCATTGTGTTTGTTTTTGCTTTTGCACTTTCAGCCATGGCGATGCGCACCTGCGCACCTGCGCACTGGGATGTGCTCACTAACCCCCATTTCTTTCTTAGCTGCTACCTGAATACGTCTTACAGTAGAAGAAGATAGGCGTTTTTCACACATCTGTGGTGACATCAGTGACAAGATGGTCAGTTGTTCATCCATGAAGATGCCTGGGAAGAATTAGTGTTTGGTCCATGTGTCTGTTTGTTGCCCTCCTTGTGTCATCCGCATTCCACAGACACTACTTAGGTTGAGAATTAATTTCCAGAGCATTTCCTAGCAACTAGCCATGATTAGCCATGGACTAAACACTGATGGCATCTGTGTTCTGTGGTTTTCAACTGGCCCACCAGAGAACGGATGGACATTGGTATGTCAGGTGAAAACATCAGAGAACAAATCACCTGCAACCAATGCTTGAAGAAGACAAGCTGGTGGTGGCAGCATTATGGCCTAGGGAATGTTTTCGTGGCATTCTCTGGGCCTTCTCGTCCAAGGTACTCTCAACCTATTTGGTTATGAATCCATCCTTGCAGATCACATATATACACCCATGAATGCTGATTGTCTTCCCTGTGGGACATGAGATCTTCCAACAAGACAATGTACATATCACATGGCTAGAAATTTCTGACATTTGCTGGAAGAGCATGACCAAGACTTCTGAGTACTACCCTTACATTCTCGATCATTGTGTTCATTCTATACATCTCCAGCACGCCTCCTCAGCAGATGTGGGATGCACTGCAGTCATCATAGCTTCAGCTACCTGTGACAACCTACTATAACCTTATTGAGTCACTCCCAGCACATCTAGCTGCTGTCCATGCTGCACATGGCGGTTATTCTGGATATTAGCTGGTGGTCATAATGTGACTCGACTGTGTATCTACTGGTCATTTAGCAATAACAACATTACAAGGTTTTTTAGGAAGTATACCACTGCCCCTGTTACACTGGAGGGGGCACAAGGCACTGCCCATTAATCCAGGCTGGTATAGCCATGACATCACAGCTGCAAGGTGTACAATCACATGTCTGTTGCAATGCAGTTTCATTAAGCTGCAGATATTGGGTGGCTTAATATTTTTGCATGGCCTCATATAGCCCAGGTCTAAAGCATTGATCCTGCAGAGTCATACCATGTTTGTTAGGTGGTCTTCACATGCCATTCTGATCTTCTCAGGAGTCATTGGGCTGTTGAGTGTGATCATAGGTAAGCCACGTTCCTGCCGAGCAGAGTCCACTGCATCTTTTATGGCAAAGAATACAGAACATCCCAAAAACACGGATATTTCCCCTAGACCCTAGAAAATAATTATAAGGATATGTTAATGTATGTATAAAATTATCTTCGGGATGAGGAAATAACAAAACTCAGCCACATGACATATACGGTACTTAGTGTATGACGAATATATCTCACATGATACCACTCAATAGCTGCTTGCTGTTTCCAACATTTTTGTGCATTAGAGAGTGTCACACAAAGTTCTACACATCTGTCTCATCCAACATAACTGTCTGAAATACATCTGCTTTTAAGAAGAGGACAAGAGACCTTATTTTTCATTAAATTTGCTTCATAAATAGATGTAAAACTTGCTGCAATGTTATACATCAGAAATGCAAATTTTGGCAGTTTACAACAAGGTATAGATGCCCCAATGTTTACATTGGGCATACATAAAAATCAAGGGGCACCATAGTAAAAATCAGACAGGACCCCCTCTTCCCCACACAAAAAGAAAAAATCCTTGAACACTGCTAAATGCACCAGTTTGATAAATCTTCCCTAAAATTGTGTCTAGAGTACAAAACACATTGGATCACTTTTACTAATGTGACCAAGATTTTGGTGTAAACTGTGCCAAAATGTAGTGTAATTTGGCGAATCTAGGTTTAAAGAAAAAAAATCGGCTTATCAAGCTTATCAAGAAAAGTAAAACAACAACCTTACCTTAAAGTAAACCAACGAAAAGTTGTTATAAAGTCAGAGAAAAGTATCCCTGCATCCGATTTATCCTCCAGCCCGAGCCCTGCCCCTGGTGCAGGTCTAGACAGCCTGGCTAAGTTTAAACTGTCTATAGGGGTAGTAAATCTGCCCCAGTGGTGTTATAGTAAATTATACCAAGGAATTTCTAATCTGCTGCCTACCCCGGAATACAAGCTTTTCCTCTATGTGCATGCGAATTTACAATATCTAATCCACACTGATGGACTGTACTTTAGCGTTCCTTCCTTTGGTATTCTTTGTTTTTCATTACGGTATATAGAATAGTTTTTTTGTGATGATTATTTGTATTTTGTTATATAGAATTTTGTTTTTCAAAAACAAATAATCATACCACAGGAAAAAAAACTATTTTTTATAATGCATATTATGCATATGCCGTGCACAGTCATTGACCTGTAAAATGAATAATGTATATTCTGTTACCATATGCCTACATAATTATGTGCACAATATGGCAGAATAATGTAATACCACCATACAGTGCACATTAACTTTTACTGTAAAAATACAATCACAATATACAAATAACACACCCATTAATAAAGACAACCAGAGTGCCCAGGATGTAGCACTTTCAGAATTCCCCCATTAATAGTGCCATCCTAAGCAGTAGAATGTCACATATAATCAGTGCCATCTGAATCAGCTGGTATTATCTGTGGTTGTCTGGTAAAATGGTTAGTTTTGTTCTCCCACAGGTCATACAAAACAGAAATCTGAATTCAGCCTTCATTTTCTGTCACAAGCCCCTAATAAATTTGCTAGCCACAGACAAATCCTTGACACGTGAACCTAGGCTTAGCGTTACACAATAAAACTCTATCAATAGTCGCCACAAGGGGGAGTCATTTGGATACAGATGTACACAGCTCTGAATGAATTCAGTGACAGCTGTATAAATGCATGTGCTGAAAACTCTCCTTAGTGGGTTTTGCCCTAAGACCAGCTATAGAAAAGATCATCAGTTAATGGAAAAGCACTGGAATATACAACTTAATGGATTTTTTAAGGGATAATTAAGTAACTTGGTAGCTCACCTTAGCAGAGTATATGGTATATGGATTGTTGGATGATGCCAGAAGGGAGACATTAAATTCACTGGGAATATCACGCACACCAGGTATCTTATATTTATCAGGTCCTAATGTATACATGTCACCTTGAGGGGAATAATGGAGTTCTTCTATTGTGTAGAGACCAAGTCCCTGAACAAAGGCACCTTCAAGCTAACAGAAAATAGAGACAAATATGTGAAATCTATTGAATATAGATGTGCTTTCTACTCATTGCTATAAATGTAGTGTATTATATATAATAATAAAATGTATACAAGTCTATATATACAGTACAGTCTTTTTTAGACTGCTTGCAGCATTTTCAGTATTACTAACTTATCTTTGACAGTTAGGGCTCTGAATAGATAGAATATGATTGTTTTGAAGGAATATGTGGAACCAACCTGACCAATGTCTACACCTGGGTTTATGCTTTCTCCAGCATCCACAACCATATCAGTGCGGAGATTCTGTTGGATAGAATTAGAATTTAAATTAATAAAGTTGGTCTGCGTTTATCAGTGTATTTGCAGCTTTTTTTGTTTTACTCGAAAACTCTGTGTTATATGGTTTGAGGAACATTTATTAACCATTGACTGCTGTAGGTGCATTTACCCCTTCTATTTAGAGATGGATGGGAGGTTGTACACCACTGCTAAGAATGCTGTGAAATATTCTACTAATATGTTATAACACTATTTCATGGGAATACCACTTTAACTTACAAAGAGAATAGAAGACCAGCTTGGTGCTCATACATTCTTGCCGGACTGTCACAGATATTGCAAATTACGTTAGACTCTCACTCTCTTCTGGTATCTACTAAAAAAAAAACCTGACCCTTTCTGCATGACTAAGTACTGAGCTGTCTCTAAGCTATATCTGTAAAGAATAAATCAAGGCAACTGGACGTACTGTAGATTTCTTGAAAACGTTTCACTCGTTCTTCCAACGAGCTTTCTCGCTCGTTGGAAGCTCGTTGGAAGAACGAGTGAAACTTTTTCAAGAAGTCTACAGTACGTCCAGTTGCCTTGACCTGGATAAATGAGAACCTTCACAGACATGTCTCTAAGCTACTTATCATACGAGTATCTAAACTCCTTGTCTACTCTCCTTTCATCCACTCTGTATGTTAACTATCTCTCTGAACCCTTACAATCAGTTTTTTGCACTCTACAGAAATCACTCTTATCAAAGTATCAACTGTTCCCCTGTTGTCCACAAGCAACAGTGACTACTCTATATTCATTCTCCCAGATCTCTCTGCAGCATTTGACACTGTAAACCACCAACTTCTTCTCAGCCTTAGGGACACTGCCAATTGGTCAATTGGGCACCGCTCTCTTTTGGTTTTCTTCCTATATCTCTGACCACTCAGTGTATCATTTGCTGACTCTACTTCTTCTGCCCTTCTTCTTCAGGTATCAGTGCTAGATCCTCTCCTCTCTCTACACAGTCCCTATTATATACTTTATCCCGTGACATTACTACTTCAAAACACCAGTGACTGTCTGCTCTCTCTAACATCATGTCCTCTATCTGAAACAAAAAAATTCATAAATTTATCAGATTTATCATTAGCTCAAGTCAGAATAATGGAGAGAAAAAGTCGCAAAGATTTTTGCGCAATCGCCTAAACTGCGCAAACATTTGCAACTTTTATTAGCTCTGTATTATGCTCTTTTTCTGAAAGTGGGCGTGTTTTCTTATGTAAATGAATCTCTAGATAGATTTACTATTGCGACAATTTAAAAAGTCGCCAAAAAATGTGCAAAATCACTCTACTGCGGACCATGCTTATCTTATGCGACTTTTTAAAAGAAAATGCAACTTTTTGTAAAGACGTGCAACTTTTGTAAAGCCGCTTACTGATGGATAAACTGCTACTGTCAAACCACATTTATCACAGTCTTAAAGGGCTGATCATAAATCTGACTTGGCTAAAACTGACTTTAGCCATATGTGAAAGTGGAGTCAGCTGTCAGAGTCAAGATAAATCTGGACCCTTCTGTTTTTTCATCTACCAATCTACCTAAAACTGATATTTCTGTCTTGGTGTGTGGTACTGTCATAACACTTAGCATGACAACTGTCTTGTGGTTATCTTTGACTCAAATCTTTTCTTTACACCCTACATTCAGTTACTTGCTTGCCCATGTTGCCTGCACTTAAAAAACATTTCTAGAATGCCCCCTTTTCTTACTGTAGAAAGAGCAAAAACTACTTTTATTATCCTGAACCATTCTTATCTTGATTACTGTAATTCAATACTAGAAGAAAATTTAGACTAGCACATTCATATTCATAGTCACAGGTGCATATCCATAAAGCAAACATGGTTGATAAAAAAAAATGGCTGCACACCATTATACATACAAACAATAGAGCTGAGAAATGGGGATCATTCTAAATTAAAGTGGAATTATACCTACTATAAATGGAAAAATAGAAGCTCTTTGCACACATTTTTATCAATACCACTTTAATTTTGAACTTTGATTTTGTACTTATTGTACTGTTAATATGAGGTGGATATAGCTTTTGCCAAAACTGCTCCCTGCTTGTGGTTAAGGAAAAAAAAAAAGAAAAGAAAAAAAACAAAAAAAAAAAAACAAACAGAAAGTGTATCACAAGAGTAGTAGGCGGCGGGATGACGTGAGCGCATCACGTCTCGCTCTCCCCTCTGTGCTGGCTTCCTCCCTGCAAGCGCTAATGCCCTGACGCGGAAACAGCTGATACCGGCGTCCTCCTCCCAAGCTCCGACGCCCTGCTCCGAACAGCTGATGCTGGTGCCCTCCGATGCGCTGAGCTCCGATGCGTTGAACCGGCCAGCTGATGAGGAGAGCAGAGCTGTGTGCCCGGCTTGATCCTCGTACAGCTAACGTCTCCGCATGATAAGTTAAGTAGAGGACGTAGATGCCGGCTGTGGTTGTCTTGCTCCCTGGTCTCCGCTAGACTTGCTTGCCCTGCGCTGCTGTATCCGCCTCACCTGTTGGATGTTGATCCTTATCTGCTTGTCCTTGTGGTTGCCCGTCTGGTTCCTTTTTGTGGCCCCTGTCTGCTGTCGCTGCCTCGCTGCTCTGCTTGACGTTGGACTGCTGGACTGCTTGTCCCTCTGGATTTTTGCCTTGCTGGGCTTTTCCTGCCTCCTGTCTGCTGGCGTGTTGGTGTGCCTGCTGCTGGACTCCTTGACCCTCTGCTGTTCGCCTGCTATCGGTCTTTTTGCCACTCGGACGGATACACTATATCTAAACCACGGCTTGGACTTGCTGCCACGGCCACGGCGGATACTGGGACGACAACGTCGGTCACGTGAGGATTGAACTTTGATTTTGTACTTATTGTACTGTTAATATGAGGTGGATATAGCTTTTGCCAAAACTGCTCCCTGCTTGTGGTTAAGGAAAAAAAAAAAGAAAAGAAAAAAAAAAAAAAGAAGAGGGAGGAAAAAAAATAAACAAAAAATAAATAAATAAAAAGAACTAAAGGAAAGAAAGAGAAAAAGAGAGGGGGGAAAGAAAAGAAAGGAAAAAAAAAGGGAAGAGAACGAGAAAAAAAAAAAAAAAAAAAAAAAATAATAATATATACACAATATAAGGTGTTGGAAATGGCCCCAAAACGACGTTCAATTGACTCCTCCACTACTAAGCTGGGGGCTAAGACTCCAGAGAATAAAATCGATAAATTTTTAAAATCGCCCTTCCTAGCTGAAAAAATTCCAGCCAAAATTAAACCTCCAGCCAAGATGAAAAAACTGGCGAATACTCGTCAAACTGCTGATCTCTCTGAGGATGGATCAGAGGACGCTGACCAGGAGGAAGGCGAGGAAGGCTCCTCTACACAAATACCAACGGGATACGACCCATCGGTCTTGGACAAAATCCTTTGCGCTGTGGAAAATAATGGCACTCTGGTGCAGGGAATGTCCACGCAATTGGGGTCAGTGCAGAGCGATATTTCCTTAATAAGAGAAGATCTAGGAAAGATGAGGGAGCGAGTTCTTAGCGTGGAAAAAACTATTGATTCCCTGCAAACAGGCATGGGCATGCTAAAATCCAAAATGACAACCCTGGCATCAGAAAATCAAGCACTACAAAATAAGCTAGAGGACCTAGAAAACAGGTCAAGACGCAATAATGTGCGCATAATCGGTTTTTCGGAAGGAGCTCAGGGCCGACAACTAGAGGAAGAAATTAAAGATGTGGTCATGCACAGCTTTGGGAGTGAGAACTTTTCCCCTATGTTCCAAATAGAAAGAGCACACCGAATACCAGGAGGGAAGCCCATACCAGGGAGACCGCCGCGTGCAATTTTAATCAAACTTCTACTGTCTGCTGATAGAGACATGATTTTGAAAAGAGCAAGAGAATGTGCACCCATTGAATATCAGGGTACTAAACTGCTCTTTTTCCCTGATTTTGCGCGGCAGACCCAGGAGAAAAGAAGAAACTTTATAGAGATAAAGAAACGATTGGCGGCCAAGGAGATCAAATACTCTCTACAGTATCCAGCGAAATTGAGAGTAATCCACAACGGGACTTCACTTTATTTTGAGACACCACAGCAGGCGCTAAACTGGCTGGAGCAAATGGGCATCTGAAATTTTGTATTAGCAGGAATGAAGGGGGGGAGGGGAGGGAGGGGCGCCCAATGATGTTAAATATTTGCTATAGTATCCAGCGATCCAAGAATGATCCATAAGGGAACTGCTTAATCCTTTTTAGATAGAAATAAAGGAAAAAAAAAAAAAAAAAAAAAAAAAAAACAAACAAAGCAGAACAAGCGTCAGAGTAGCTGGAGAAAACGGATACTATTATGGAAGGGAGGGGCCAGGGCAAGGGAGAACGGCCGTGGGTTTAGAGGTTCGCTGACCAGATCGGGCGGATCAATGGAGAGGGGAGCGGGATGGGCGGGTGGGAACCCACCTTGCAGGTTCGGGGAGGGTTTTTTTTCTTTTTTTTTTTTTTTTTTTTTTTTTTCTTCTCTTATGCACAGTGAAGGATGTCTATTCGGATTGTAACCTGGAATATCAGAGGGCTCGGTGAAAGGGTAAAAAGGCAAGCCATTATGGATGCACTTAAACGATATCTTCCAGCAATTATTTGCATGGTAGAAACCCATCTTACCAAAGAAACCGTGTCCCGCTTGACAACGGGATGGCACTTGCAGTCTTATCACTCCACTTTTAGTGGCGCCTCTAGGGGTGTGTCAGTTCTGATCCATAACTCTGTGGACTTTATCCTTATTAAATCCTATATAGATGACCAGGGTAGATTTATTTTCTTGCATGGTAAGTTGTACGGCCATAGCTATATTCTCGCTTTTTTTTATATACCTCCGCCCTTTTCAATGTACCCATTGGTCCAGCTAACACACTTTTTTGAAGGGAGATCTGAATGCCGGCTAGTTTTGATGGGGGACTTTAATGCAGTAATGGACCCCAAGAAAGACAGATTCACACTAGATGCAGAATGTGGGAGGAATCTATCTGCCTCCCCGCTGCCACAATTCTGCCGGGAAGTTGGACTGGTGGATATATGGGAACATCTCGGCGGAGGCAAGCGAGTATACTCTTGTGTCAGCAGGGGTGGCAGAGCTATGTCTAGAATTGATTTAGCATTTACCAATGAGAATAATCTCTGTAATATCCGTAGGATACGATATGGGGTAAGAACAATCTCGGATCACTCACCGGTATTGATTGAGGTTTGTGCTGGGAAGAACAAGGACAACAGGGGGCTAGGATTTAAGCTGAACCCATATTGGTTTTCTATTATGGATAATTTAAAGTCCACTAAATCATTGATATCCTTTTTTTGGGAAGTGAATCGCTCCTCTGCTAACATTAACATAGTATGGGATGCCCTGAAAGCATATCTGAGGGGGGTCTTTATAAGCGAGATTGCTGCAACAAAGAGAACATTTAAAAAAAAAGAGGAGGAATTGACCAGGGCTGTAGTAGGCGCAAGCGAGCGTTTTATCGCCCAACCCACTGAGTATAATAGGGAGGAGTTGCAGAAGGCCAGCTGCTCCTTGGATAAATACATAACAGAGAAAGCAACTCATAGAGTATTTTTCAAGGGTTTAAAATATTTTTCGGAGTCTGGACGCCCCGGCAGGTTGCTGGCTAGGATAATTTCACAACAAGGCAAGAAAAATCAGTCTATTGTTTCGATCCGTAATACAGCAGGGGAAACTATAACAGATCCTGAAGGAATCAGGGACACCTTCCTACAATATTTCACCCAGATATATAGCCCCTCTCCTGGCTTGCCGCCTGACCTAGCGACGCGGTTTCTTGAGAGGATCTCACTTCCTGTATTAAATGAAGCCCAAGTAGAATATCTGGAAGAGGAGTTATCCCTTTTGGAACTTCAAGAGGCTTTGGGATCCATCACAGGGAACTCGTCGCCGGGGATGGATGGCCTTCCATATGAGGTTTACCGCAAGCATAGCGACGTGATTCTCCCTCAGCTATTAGAGGTCCTTTCTCAGGCAACACAGGGAGGAAATCTACCATGCACTATGATGGAGGCTCTGATTGTCTTAATTCCCAAAAAGGATAAGGATCCGCTAGAAATGAGCGCCTATAGACCGATCTCGTTATTAAACACAGATGCTAAGCTACTATCTAAAGTTTTAGCTAGGAGGCTTTCACAGGTTATATCAACTATTATTCACCCAGACCAAAATGGCTTCATGCCAAAAAGGGGCACTCACCACAATCTGCACAGGTTATTTATTAACATTCAGTCTCCGGGGTGTGGGGCCCGCTCCATCCTGTCGCTGGATGCCACCAAGGCCTTCGACAGGGTGGAGTGGACTTTTCTCTGGGCGGTAATGAAAAAAATGGGCTTTGGCCCTAGATTTATGGCGATGGTTCAGCTATTATATAGCTCCCCAACTGCTAGGATCAGGATTAATGATACGGTCACAGAGAGCTTTTTCCTAGGAAGAGGCACCCGTCAAGGCTGTCCTCTTTCACCTCTTCTTTTCAATATCTATATTGAACCTTTAGCAGCCAGCATAAGACAGGATTTGCAGGTGGCTGGCTTCGGTTTAATGGGGAAGCATGACCGCGTATCTCTCTACGCAGATGACATTTTGATTTTCCTTCAGCAAACAGAAACTAGTCTCCCTCGTATAATGGATTTGGTTGGCTTTTTCTCCGCTCCGTCTGGCCTAGAGATCAATTGGGAGAAGACTGCTCTCCTTCCCATAGACGAGCTGCGAGGTAACTGGGATGATCAGCTAACTGTCTCTGAATCAATAAAGTACCTGGGGATTTTAGTTTCTGCTAAACCTCTGGAATATTTACAACTTAACTTGATTCCCCTGCTGACAAAGCTGAGGGCTAAATCCAAGATATGGCAAAAAATTCTGCATACGAAAGCTGATAGAATTTCTTTAATCAAAATGGTAGTACTGCCCCAGGTTCTTTATGTCCTGCGCAACTCGCCTGTATGGATCGCAGACAAGTACTTTAGATTAATTGAGCGGATGCTTAATGATCTATTGTGGGGGAGGAAGCGCGTCAGATTGAAGGCGCTCTACTTCTCTATGCCCTATAGTCAGGGAGGCCTTAACCTCCCTTACTTTAGGGGTTACTTCATGGCCTCTCAGCTCTGCCTTTTTAGTGATTGGGAGAATAGCCATTTCTGCAATAAGGTGGTGAAAGACTCAGGCTTTACGGATTTCTTTACTGTATTGGAGTCCGACTATCTATTAAATTCACAGACCGGGTATACACTTTTTTGCAGAATGGCTACAAAGACCTGGCGGGTCATCAGGAGCTGGTGTGGAGTTGAGGCATCGCTTATTTGCACCCCACTGTGGCATAACCTAAAGCTTGTGAATATAAGGGACCTGAAGTGCTGCCAGTACTGGAGGACGAAGAAAGTTCAGTATTTACATCAGGTGGTTAGTGGTGGACAAATTCTGTCCTCAAGGGAAATAGGGGAGAGGGCAGATATGGGTGAGGTGGCTTGGTATGCATATTTCCAATTGAGGTTTGCACTCTCCAGCACTTTGAATAGTCACCTTCTTTTTATAGATTCTCCTGAATTTTTACACAATCTTATTATTAAGAAAACTGCTACAAAAATTAAAATGTCATATTGTTATAGACACTTAATGAAACACTTTTTTATGGGTCTTCTTTCTCCAGGACAGAAGTCCTGGTCTTTGCTACTTTCGGAGGTGGGTCCCCCAGATTGGGAAACTATAGGGGAAAACTTAAAATATGTTTCACACAACTTCAATCACACTGTTGTACAATTTAACATTCTGCACAAAATATATGTGACACCTATGTGGTTATATAGAAGAGGATTTAGGACCTCCTCCGATTGCCCACGCTGTGGCGACTCCGGGGCAGATCATTTACATCTGTTCTGGGATTGCCCGATGGTGGGTGGTTATTGGAGATCAGTCCAGACCACTTTGGCCTGCAAACTGAATATGCTTGTTCCTTTGTCCCCCAGGATATGGGTCCTGGGAGACCTATTGGAGGTTAACTATCAGCCTACAAATCGTCAATTATTGATTAAGGTTATGTTCCTGGCCAGGCTTATTGTTGCTAGACTGTGGCTTAGCTCCTCCATCCCAGATTGTGGTAACTGGATGGCTATGGTTGAGAAGGTGAAGAACTACGAGAAGATCTTGTACAAACAGAGAGGAGCCTACTTAAAATGGAGTGGTCTGTGGGGTGAGTGGGTTACGGCTTAATCCACTAATTTTTTCTTTTTTTTTTTTTTTTTTTTTTTTTTTTTTTTCCCTGCAAGGTTGGGAGGGAGGGGGGTGGTTGGGGCGGGTTGGGGATGATTTCAACATTTAAGATATTATAAATGTCATGTCGATATGTATTTTTGTATCATAAATAAAATATGGAGATTGGAAAAAAAGAAAAAAAAAAAGAAAAAAAAAAAAAAAAATACCACTTTAATTTAGAATGATCCCCATTTCTCAGCTCTATTGTTTGAATGTTTAAAGTTGTGCAGCCATTTTTTTTTTATCAACCATGTTTGCTTTATGGATATGCACCTGTGACTATGAATATGAATGTACTAGTCTAAATTTTCTTGTAGGATATATTGAGGGTAGCGCCTCTTTTAGACTGAGCAACGCACATCTGCCTGGGGCTTCTGAGCAGAGTACAAATGTAGCTGGTTCCTACACTGCTCTGAAAATGTAGGCTTAGGTAAGTCCAAGAGAGGCGGTATATTAGTGTTAGGTACCCGTCTGCGGAAGCCATCTTGATGCCTAGTAGATGGGCCCGACACAAGTTTGATCAAAATGTGTGCAGGGGAGCTTCCATTTTTCCATTTATAGTAGGTATAATACCACTTTAATTTAGAATGATCCCCATTTCTCAGCTCTATTGTTTGTATGCATTTCAATACTAGTTAGTCTTCCCCTCAGTAAGCCCTCTTCTCTTCAGTCTATCCTGAATGCAGCAGCCAAGAACATCTATGTGTCCAACCACAACTCTGATGCCTCTAGCCTGTGGCAGTCACTGCACTAGATATCTAACAGTGATGAGCAGCAGGGGCAATATTCGAATTCACGATATTTCACGAATATTTGGGCGAATATTTGTCATATATTCGAGAATTCGAGAATTTGTGATCTCCAGTCATTATTTTCTTGATTGTGAAAATCAGCAATCGGAAAATTCTCGATACGAAAATTCGTGAAAAACACTACTACTATATAGTGATGAGCGGCATAGGCAATATTCAAATTTTTGGCCGAATAGTCTCCATAAATTCGCAAATTCGAGAATTTGTGATCTCCATTCATTATTTACGATAAATTTGCAATTAGCATATTTGTGAATACAAATATATAGCACTGTATTCTAAATATTCTCGAATTCTCAAAGTGGCGATATTCGCCATTCGAATATTTTCTCTCAACACTAATATCTAAACAGTATAGAACTGAATGTAAACTTCAGACCTGCAGTCAGAAAGCTCTCCACAGCACTGCACCCACCATATCTCCTTCCTCATCTCTAAATGTCTAAAACCCTACCTGTGTTCTCTGTTCTAACACCTTTTGTGCCACTCCTATTTCCTATGTGCCACTCCTATTGTAGGCTTTTGCTCTCACTTCTCATTTGATTCGTTTGTTACTGAGTTATGTCTAACTTTGTATGTGCATGTGCCCCCCTAAAGTGCTGCGGAATATGCTGGCGCTATATTATTAACCGTTTCTGACAGGCAATCTGGCATTTGATACACATTTGATGACTTGTAATGGGGTCTGTTTGGTTCTTCAGCTAAGGTTTCAATCATTGTGACCGCAAATAGTCCTGTATGATGAAACAGCAACAGCAAAAAAGACATAATAACACCACTGCTAATGGATCAAGAACCAGTACCGAAGCTCTTCTCCTTACATTACTTATTTACATTATGTAAAAAAAAATTGAATGCTGTCTGGACTTAGATTTGTACATTTTTTTTAATAATAATTGATCCTATTCATAAAAAATGGTGTACTTTCAATTATTTTATAACAGTTGTGGGAAAAAGAAGAATACCAACACTCATTCCTTTAACATGAATTTGTACAATGAGTTCCTTTGTATTTGTATGGTGGAGTAGATTTAATTACTGAATCAGGTTAACTTATTCAGAAGTATGCAGCGCATACATCATGTGAGGCTCCAGCAATCAATTACACAGAGTACATCACCCAAAATAAAAGCATGGAAAGTGCCTTACCTTATGTCCTCCAGTTAGACAGTCTAGCTCAATCTCAGAACAAGCTGCCCCAAAGATGTAATATGGGGTAATATTACCTTCTCCCTTCTCCCAGTCCATTTCTGTGTTATATCCCCTGGAAGAAATGAGGAGTTAGTACCAATCTAAACAGATTTCCCAGGAAATACTCTTATCTTTTGAAGTTAAAGGTTCTTGTGAGCCCAGGTTAAATCTAATCCAGCAATGTACTAATATACATCTATTATGGCAATTATTAATTAGCAGTCAATATATAACAACAAGGCAGTCCTGTTAGTTTATTGACACCTTACAGGTTATCATTCATAGTAGTCAGTATTCTTCGAGGTCAGCAGGTAGGCCTTAAGGAATTAGATTTTTCTAATTAGGATCACACCTTAAAATTTAAACTATGATTCTAACAACAGAAGGCACGCTATTTGCTAGCAAAGCAGCAAAGGTTACCCTATAATTTCTATGAATTCAACCAGTTATGAATGAGGGGAAATATTCCTTGTGACAATTATGCACAAAATAATCTGATCTCTAGACAAATTTTCTACATGGAAGGCAGACTAAGAACTTAAAGTTGCCTTGGAAAAAATCTAAAAGTGGTCACACGTGGTAAATAAGTCTAAACTGGCAGCAGATGGGGCCAACGCAAGTAGACAGGAACATTGTCTCTGCAACAAATATCATAGTGTCAGCCATCAATTCAGATGCTGGAAACTTCAGGTCTTTATATACCTGGTTGGTTGCCATTTATTAATACTGTAATAGATTAGACTGGCTGGCAACCTGTCAACTGCTCGGGTGGCCCTCCTAGGCATCGGCCCACCAGGAAATTTCCCAGTAGAGTCTGTGGTCAGTCCACCCCTGTGATCACATAATATCAGATATCAAATAGAGATGAAGGCACAATATCTACCTGAAAAATCCAGTAGCTGAAAGGCTCACTTTCTGACTAAAAGCACCCAAAACCTGGAAATCAATTATCACAGTGTTATTTTTAAGCGGACATCTTCTGTGTATATTTTTTATCTTTTGCACATTTTACAGTGTAAAAACAGTAAGGTTTATACTGCTTTATCCACTCAGATAGCAGTGGAGAAAATGGCTGACAAGATTTCTTCATTTATTTATTTTTCTCTTATTTTTTTCCTTTGCAAGACACATGGAATTCATTAAGGATGAGGCTCAGGGTACTTTCACACGAGCGTTGTTGGAATCCGGTAGGCAGTTCTGTTGCAAACAGATATACTTGTTTTCCGGATCCATCTCATCCGAGATCATCTGGAATAATGGATCCAGTATTTAATTTTTTTCAAAGATCAAAACTAGCTCCTCCTATATCCCAGTGGATGCGCAGACCGGAAAACTGGATTCGGCGATGTGGCAATTTCAAGAACACTTCGTATCGGATCCGGCATTAATACATCTCTATGGAAATGAATGCTGGATCCGGCAAGTGTGGTATTGTTCTTGGATTTTGGCAGGAAAAAATACCGCAGCATACTGCGGTACTTTGTCCGGTCAAATACCGTAAAAGGGACATTACAGAGGACATTCTGATGCATACTGAACGGATTGCTTTCCATTCAGAATGCATTAGGACAAAATTGAGGTGTTTTTCCCCCGTATTGAGACCCTTTACCGGATTTCAATACCGGAAAAGAATAACGCTAGTGTGAAAGTACCCTCAGGCTCGGACTGACCCTCAGGTGCACAGGTGAATCCCCTGGAGGACCCCTAGTCTCCCACCCTCTGAACAGGTTACACATGATACAGTACACTGACTGCACTACATTTAGATAGGCAGCAGACAGCACTTCAATCAGTTTATGTTCATATAAAACTGGGTAGATTATTCAACCCCTGTCAGGCTCATTATTACACAGGGAGGAGACTTCAAGGGCCGTTCTTTTTCAGAGTACACTAATAGTTTAATTGAATTACATAGTTTATATAAGCTTGGTGTCCAGTTATGAGTTTAGCTACTAGTGAAGATAGCAATGTGGGGATAGTATCTTTTACCAAAACAACCTTTAAAGGGGTTCTCTGGGATACAGATGTTGACAACCTATCCTCGGGATAGGTCATCAATATCAGATTGGTGGGGATCTGACACCCAGCAACCACATTGATTAGGTACTGCACTGTAAACTACAGTATACAATATACAAAGCGGAAGCAGAAGGCTCAGTACAGTGTGTAGTTTACTGAGCTGCAGTATCCTGACACGACCACTGCACAGTGTATGGAGCTGTTTTCTTCCACTTAATATATTGTATACTTTTTGGCATCGGAGGCTGCATGGAAGAGCTCATTGCTATCTCTCCTAAACCCTAAATACACATGTATGGTTGGCTTGACTAAGCTTATGCATCCTGAACAGATAGTAAGGAGAAGGCTGACGTCAGGTACCACTGGCAGCACGATCTCTTGTCAAGAAAAACAATCAGCCAGTTGTAAACAAATCTTCACTGATAGCTACCATTATAGGAGTGTCAGAGGACCCATGCACAATTGATGACTGGTTTTATGTATTTAAATAAATCACAAGTAAACTTGTAATTCACCTAACCTGTATAAGTCTACCTTATTCCTGTATCTAAGAATTCATGGTAAAACAATAGGCTTTGAGTATTGATTTTTTTTTTGCAAAAAAGTATATATTGAACTCACCCACTCCTCCCATTTACCATTTGGATTTTTTTTGACAAATGGTTCTAACCTTTCACAGAGGGTCTCGCAGGCATACTTGAAGAAAGAAAAGAAATGAAGAGATAATTACTTTTCTTACATTTCTATAATTAGTGTATAAGGATTTTTAGGGTTTATAAAGATGCTTTGTATATGCATATAATAGAAAAATAATAAACTGTTGAATACATTTAATATACTGACTGTCTATTTAACAGTGTTTCCAGTCATTTGTCTACTTTGATGACAAATCATGTGGCCACAGTGGATCACATGCCATCATATTACCTACAACCTAACAACTGACTGCTGTATTACATAACATCATAAACCAACTTCAAAATTAAGATGTTTTCCTGTATTTAACATCTTCAGATAAATGCATACATATCTATTTTAGAAATTGGCAATATAGTATATTTAATAAATATAGTTATTACTGGGGTTCCTACCATTAATCATGCATTGTCACCTATGTTTTAGATAGGTGATACATGTCCTTTGTGGGAATAACTCTTATAAGGTATAAATGGAAGTGTAGTAAAACCGGCACTCTTCACTTGGTTGACCACACTGAGAGCAATATGGGTAAATACAATATATTTATTTAAACCTTGATCATAAAAGTATGTTGGGAGAGATGTCCCTTAGGTGGAGATGTCGCTTGAAGGAAAAAAGGGGGAAGGAGTGGGTATTAACCTTCCATGATTGAACTTAAAGTACATATAATAAATACATAAAAAATTGCATAGATGGTAAAAAATTCCAGTTAATTAATTTTAAAATCATATAAAGTGCATGTATTGGTTTCACCCTTTTGGTAGGAAGGGAGGTCCCTTGTGTTTGTAGTCCCACGTCAGAAATGTAAATATCCTCAATGGTAGCCTATAATCAGGCGTGGAATAGTTATTGTAGGTAGTCACAGGTCTGGGGATGTACAAATGTATAGGTGGCAGATTGAATTGATCAGTCCACCATATATTTCTATACATTGATCTCCCAATAGTTAATTCAATAATACATGTTGTTCTGTGATCTCTAGATTAGGGATCGATTGATGTATCCAGATAATTTTCAATGGGTTGATTTCCTTAATTGGAAAGTTAATGGTATGCTTAGGTTATCTCCTTATTTTAAATTATATGCCAGTCACTGTAAACAGTAGAGTACATAGAGGTACATAAGATGAATGTATCAGTCAGTTGTTATGCCTAGTGTGGCGTCCCACACACTGTTAGGCTCACACTCTGACTGAAAGTACCTTCTCCGTTGATTTTGCTTGTTACAGCTGCCGATGCGCCTTCCAGCGTTGTATACTGTGGATTTTCTTCTCCGGTGTCCCACGTGTTTTGGGTCTGTTCGGCATTCGCTGTATTCACCGTCTTTGGGGAAGGTTTAAAAATTAAAGTGCTTTCCAGGATATTCAAGAGTTGTGTCCGGCCAATACTTTTGTTGCAGGTTTGTCTGTTTTTCTATCACCATATGCGTTTCGGGGGTCTCAACTGCCTCCTTTATCAGTGACTACCCGCTATCTGGGCTGGTTTATATACCCTATGTCTAATTAAAAGTCTGGATTGTGTTGTGGATCTGGCAAATCCTGTGATGTTACTTTTTCTTTTTCTCTATCATTTAATTTTTCGTTGTTGATGATTCCATCGAAATCAAAGTTGTCATCTTTGGAATAGAGAGAGTGGAAAATGGGTACGAGTTCCACAATTATATCGCTTATGCGGTGTCGCTCATATGTTTTCTATTTCTAAGTTGCTCATCTGTGTTCCTGGATGTGTTCTATATTCCATAGATTGCATTTTATAGATGTGGCAAAATAAATGGTGTTGATTTCATCTCTTCTTTTCTTATCTTTTGCTTTTATTTTGATTCAATAGCACAAGCTTTATGATAATGGGAGATCAATGTATATGGTTATGTTACTTCTATAATATCGCTGTAGTGACAGGAGGTCAATATTATGATGTTTAATTAAAGGCATTTCTGTTTTGAACATTTTTTTCTAGTTAGATCACTTATGTGGTAATGATGTTTTTTTATGTTGTTGATACGTTTGTTTTTTTTTTTTTCTTTTTATATATCTTTTTATTTCCATCATCTCAACAGAATAAAAAAAAATCAACATCAATAAGAAAAAGTTACATTTTTAGTTTATCAAAAACATACTAATTTTTCCCATACATAAACAAATATCCTCAATCCACATTTACCCACCCACCTACCACCCTTATAGGGAGGGAAAGGGGGGCGTATAATAATAAATAAAAAAACTATCCTTAATCTATCCAGCCCTAAAGTAACCACTTCTTCCATATTTCATCAACACTTTTTACTTTTCTACTATGGCCCTCCATCGCTCGTTCTTCTTTAATCAGGTTATCCACTGCTTTTCTCCACTGTCCCAATGTTGGAGGGTCCGCCCCTACCCATTTCTTAAGTATAAGGAGTCTAGCTTGAAATAGCACTTTACTCAAGACCATTCGTGTATCTCTATTTAGCCTCAAATGTTCGGTTGCCCCCAAAATACAAGTCACGGGATCTTCTGATATTTGAACCTTCAAAATTAAGTATACAGTATCTGTTATTTCTGTCCAGTATCTGAACAGTCTTGGGCATCTCCAAAAACAATGTATAAAATCAGCATTCTCTCCTCCACATTTTGTACAATTATCCGAAACTCTCACACCCATTCTTTTCACCATCCGTGGGGATCGATGCAGCCTATGAACTACAAAAAATTGTGAGATCTTATGTGAGCCCCTATTAGAAAAAACTCCAGAATAGTTTTTCAAAGCATCCTTCCATTTTTCTTCTGTAAAGAATTGGAGTTCATTTTCCCATTTTTTTCTGGCAAGTATTGTAACCCGTTTCTTTTTTCCCTCCATCAATATCCTATATCTTTTTGCCATTGTTCCTCCTCTTTCACCCGCGTTGGTAAATTTGTGCAATGTATCAGATCTTTCCATCTTATATTTGTCCTCTTGCATAACTGTACGCAATGCATTCCTAAGCTGGAAATATTTATATATATCCTTTTGCGGTATACCAAACTCTCTAACCATTGTATTGAAGTCTTTCAGTTTACCCTGTTCAAATATCTGGCTTAAGTATTTCATCCCATTTCTTTCCCAGTCTATATACATCTTAATCCCTTGCAGTTCCTTAAGATTAATATTTTTCCAAATAATTTCCACCCATATGTATTCCAGTAAGTTTAAAATTCTATTTCCTATATTATTTTTCCCCAGTGTACCTGATTTCAACACCTCTAAGTAGTTTCATTCTTCTTTCCACCCAAATCTATTTACTACCTGCCTACCCACTAGACCATTTAAACTACCTTTTATATGACCATATTGTGTGATTAAATAATAAAAAAAAAACAGTTTGGAACAGCTAATCCACTTTCTCTCACTGGGAGCTGGAGTATCTCTCTCTTTATTCTGGGAATAGCGCCTTTCCAAAGAAAATCTCCCATTAGGCTATCATATAGCCTAAAAATACTCTGCGGCAGCCTCACTGGGGCATTTTGAAGGACATAAAGTATTTTAGGGAGGAAAACCATTTTTATTAAATTTACGCGACCCTGTGATGACATTGGTAGTCTTCGCCAAATGTGTATTTTGGTCCTGAGTTCTTTTAATAAGGGGAGTACATTTAATTTTTCATATTCTTCTATATTTCTCTTGTTTTCCAAGCACCTGCACCTTTAACCCCTTAAGGACATAGGACGTACCGGTACGCCCTATTTCCCGAGTCCTCAAGGACACAGGACGTACCGGTACGTCCTGACTTAAAATCGGCATTCCGGCGCTGCGGGGGTTAATCGGAACGGGACGCCGGCTGAAATCATTCAGCCGGCATCCCGTAACAACGCAGGGGGGGGTCATTTGACCCCCCCGTATCGGCGATCGCAGAAAACCGCAGGTCAATTCAGACCTGCGGTTTTCTGCGTTTCCGGTCCATTCGGGTGTCCTGTGACCCGATGAACCGGAAAAAGACTGCGATCGGTGGCGTAATTATACACCACCAATCGCAGTCCGAGGATTTGAGGAGGCGGTGCTGGCCCTGGTGCTGAACACTGCTGTCCAGGGTGCTGATTGGTGCAGGGGAGAGAGGCGCGAGATTCAAACTTCCTGCGCTCCTCTCTCCCCTCCTCTTCCTGTCCAGCACCCTGACCGTGCAGCATCGTCCAGCACCAGCTCCTGTGTCCCCCTAATCGGCATCCATGACCCTCCTGCACCCATCGCCACCCAGGTAGGTTAGGGTCAGTGAGGGAGAGGCACCGCTAGGCAGGGAAAGAAGGGAAAAGTTAGTTAGGAAAAAAAAAAAAAAGTACTTTATTCCAGACTTCCATCTATCCATCTAACACTAACCCAGCCCCCCCCCTGCCACTTGCCCCCCCCCCACCAGCCCCCCCCCCCCCCACCAGCCGAGGAGGCATACGCCCAGATTGCCTCCGACTCCGAGAGCCCCAGTGAGGATGAGGATGACCCCACATTCCTTTTATCATCCGCATCCTCCTCATCATCATCGGATGACGATGAGCCACCAAGGCGGCGGAGACGCCGCCAGGCGGAGCCAGGAGCCCCACATGCTAGGGATCCTGTGGCCCACCCTAGTACGAGCCGCCCTGGGGTTCGTACTGGTTTCCCGGCCCACCAAATAAGTCCACCGGAGCCCCCTGCCGATGAACTTAGCTGGTGTCCCCCAGTGGACTTTGAGCCTGAGATTCCGGATTTCGCTGGCAATCCTGGAATCCAGATTCCCACAGTGGGGTTTACTGAAATAGACTATTTTAGTTTTTTTTTCAGTAACCCACTGGTGAATTTGATGGTGGAGCAGACGAATCTGTACGCCCAACAGTTCGTCGCTCAAAACCCAGGCTCATTTTTGGCTAGACCCGGTGGCTGGACGCCGGTCAGTGCAGCCGAAATGAGGACATTTTGGGGCCTCGTGCTGCATATGGGTCTAGTCCAAAAACCCAGTGTCAGGCAATACTGGAGTGGGGACATCCTGTACCAGACCCCACTGTACAGTATGGTCATGACACGTTCCCGGTTTGAGGCCATCTGGAAATGTCTGCATTATTCCGATAATGCAGCATGTCCACCCCGAGGTGATCCTGCCTATGACCGGCTGTATAAGATACGGCCGGTCATCGATCACTTTGGGGCCACATTTCAGCAGGCCTACGTACCTGGAAGGGAGGTCGCGGTTGATGAGTCTCTCGTTGCGTTCAAGGGGAGACTCAGTTTCCGCCAATATATTCCCACAAAGCGGGCGAGGTATGGCGTGAAGCTATACAAAATTTGTGAGAGTACCTCAGGGTACACTTACAAATTTCGTGTGTACGAGGGGCGAGATTCCCGTATTCAACCCCCAGAATGTCCCCCCACTCTGGGTGTTAGCGGGAAACTCGTGTGGGACCTTATGTACCCACTGCTGGATAAGGGTTACCACTTGTACGAGGATAACTTTTATACCAGCATTCCCTTGTTCAGGTCCCTTGCCGCCAGATCCACGTTCGCTTGTGGGACCGTGCGGAAAAATCAACGCGGCCTCCCTGCCTACCCCCTCCAGGTACCTATCCCCAGGGGTGAGACCCGTGCCCTTACCAGTGGAAACCTGTTGCTGGTCAGGTATAAGGACAAGAGGGATGTCCTTATGCTGTCCACAATCCACGGTAACAGCACCACCCCAGTCTCTGTGCGAGGTACCACGGCAACGGTCCTCAAGCCCGATTGTATCGTCGACTACAATCGGTATATGGGAGGAGTTGATCTCTCTGATCAAGTCCTCACGCCATATAACGCCATGCGCAAAACCCGGGCATGGTACAAAAAAGTTGCGGTCTACTTGGTGCAGGTTGCCATGTACAACTCTTTTGTACTATACCGAAGCGCTGGCAGCACAGGGACATTCCTCCAATTCTATGAGGCAGTCCTCAAGGACCTGATCTTTTCGGACCGGGAAAGAGCAGGCCGGAGTACCTCGGGAACTGGAGGCGCCCGGATCGTCCCTGGCCAACACTTTCCAGGTGTGGTCCCCCATACTGGAAAGAAGGGACGAACCCAAAAAAAGTGCAGAGTGTGTCACAAGAGGGGGATACGGAAGGACACCACTACTCAATGTGACACGTGCCCCGATCATCCGGGCCTCTGCATTATCGATTGCTTCAGGGAGTATCACACTTCCATGGAGTACTAAATTTTTATAATCCCCAACAGTCCACTAGAGAACATAAAACACTATGGCTCTCAGACTTTGGAGACACAGAAACAATTTTTCTTTCCCCAAAAAATATTAGTTTTAGTGCAGGCATCCTCAAACTGCGGCCCTCCAGATGTTGTAAAACTATAACTCCCAGCATGCCCAGACAACCTACAGCCATCAGCAGGGCATGGTGGGAATTGTAGTTTTACAACATCTGGAGGGCCGCAGTTTTATGATGCCTGCTTAGTGTCTCCAAAGTCTGAGAGCCATACATATTGGGCATCGTCGCGTGCGTAAAAGTCGTCGCTATAAAAATAACCTTTGACCAAACGCCTCGGATGAACGGTGTTAAAAATATAAAATAAAAACTGTGCCAAAACACCCATTTTTGGGCAAAATTTCAATTTGAATCCATTTTGCCGGTAATAAAGCAAGGGTTAACAGCCAAACAAAACTAAATATTTATTGCCCCGATTCTGTAGTTTGCAGAAACACCCCATATGTGGTCGTAAATGGCTATATAGCCGCACGGCAGGGCATAGAACGAAGGGAACTCCATACGGTTTCTGTAAGGCAGATTTTGATGGACAGTTTTTTTTTGACACCATGTCCCATTAGAAGCCCCCCCTGATGTAGCCTAGACTAGAAACTCCAAAAAAGTGACCCCATCTAAGAAACTACACCCCTCAAGGTATTCAAAAGTTACTTTACAAACTATGTTAACCCTTTAGGTGTTCCACAAAACTAAATAGCGAATGTAGAAACAATTTTAGAATTAAATTTTTTTGTTACATTGCCTCAAAAAAGAGTAATATAGAGCAACCAAAAATCTAATTTACCCCAAAAATAGTCCCAAAACAACAACCACCTTATCCCGTAGTTTCCTAGATGGGGTCACTTTTATGGAGTTTCTACTCTAGGGGTGCATCAGGGGGCTTGAAAGGGTACATGGTGTAAATAAACCAGTCCAGCAAAATCTGCCTTCCAAAAACCATATGACGTTCCCCTTCTTCTATGTCCAGCCGTTTAGCCAAATAGTAGTTTACGACCACATATGGGGTGTTTCTCCAAACTACAGAATCAGGGCAACCCATTTTGAGTGTTGTTTGGCAGTTAACCCTTGTTTTACTCCTGGAAAAAATTGATTATATTTGAAAATTTTCCAAAAAATAGAAATTTCAAAATTGTTTCTCCATCTGCCATTAACTCTTGTGGAATACCTAAAGGGTTAACAAAGTTTGTAAACCCAGTTTTGAATACCTTGAGGGGTGTACTTTCTTAGATGGAGTCACTTTTTTGAAATTTCTATTCTAGGGGTGCAACAGGGGGCTTCAAATGGGACATGGTATAAACAAAACCAGTCCTGCAAAATCTGCCTTCCAAAACCCATATGGTGTTCCCCTCCTTCTATGTGCTACCGTTCGGCCAAACAGTAGTTTACGACCACATATGGGGTGTTTTTGCAAACTACAGAATCAGGGCAACCCATTTTGAGTGTTGTTTGGCAGTTAACCCTTGTTTTACTCCTGGAAAAAACTGATTATATTGGAAAATTTTCCAAAAAATAGAAATTTCAAAATTGTTTCTCCATCTGCCATTAACTCTTGTGGAACACCTAAAGGGTTAACAAAGTTTGTAAACCCAGTTTTGAATACCTTGAGGGGTGTACTTTCTTAGATGGAGTCACTTTTTTGAAATTTCTATTCTAGGGGTGCAACAGGGGGCTTCAAATGGGACATGGTATAAACAAAACCAGTCCTGCAAAATCTGCCTTCCAAAACCCATATGGTGTTCCCCTCCTTCTATGTGCTACCGTTCGGCCAAACAGTAAATTACGACCACATATGGGGTGTTTTTGCAAACTACAGAATCAGGGAAACCCATTTTGAGTGTTGTTTGGCAGTTAACCCTTGTTTTACTCCTGGAAAAAATTGATTATATTGGAAAATTTTCCAAAAAATAGAAATTTCAAAATTGTTTCTCCATCTGCCATTAACTCTTGTGGAAGACCTAAAGGGTTAATAAAGTTTGAAAAAACAGTTTTGAATACCTTGAGGGGTGTAGTTTCTAGAATGGGGTCATTTTTGGGAGGTTTCTATTATCTAAGCCTCACAATATGACTTCAAACCTGAACTGGTCCATAAAAAGTGGGATTTTGAAGATTTCTGAAAAATTTCCAAATTTGCTTCTAAACTTCTAAGCCTTGTAACATCCCCAAAAAATTAAATATCATTCCCAAAATGCTACAAACATGAAGTAGACATATGGGGAATGTAAAGTCATCACAATTTTGGGGGGTATTACTATGTATTACAGAAGTAGAGAAACTGAAACTTTGAAATTTGCTAATTTTTCAAAATTTTTGGTAAAAAATGTATTTTTTTATGCAAAAAAATTAACTTTTTTGACCCAATTTTAGCAGTGTCATGAAGTACAATATGTGACGAAAAAACAATCTCAGAACGGCCTGGGTAAGTCGAAGCGTTTTAAAGTTATGAGCACTTAAAGTGACACTGGTCAGATTTGCAAAAAATGGCCTGGTCCTTAAGGTGAAAATGAGCCTGGTCCTTAAGGGGTTAAACCCCCCTGTGGTTGTACGTCTCCCAACATCAGCATATGTTATTTCCCCCAATTAATATTTAGTCCAGAGAAAAAAAAAACTTATCTATTATATCTATAACTCTGTTAAACTGATCCCCAATATTGTGCATAAATAACAAAATGTCATCCGCATACATTACCAATTTTTCCTCCCCATCCTCATAATGAAAACCTTTAATCTCCCTATCATTTCTTATTATGCATGCCAGAGGTTCAATCGCAATAGCGAATAATAGTGGAGAGAGAGGGCATCCCTGCCTAGTGCCCCGGTATAGGGCAAGGGCAAGTTCCCGTCCACCATCACTCTAGCCCTAGGATTATGATATATTAACTGTATCCATCTTATAAATCCCTCCCCTATACCGACCCTTTTTAGTACTGTCCATAAATACTCCTATTCAATATAGTCAAATGCCTTTTGGGCGTCCAATGAAAGTACCGCTTTCTCCCCCACTTCTGATCTGTTAGCTTCAATATTTAAAAACAACCTTCTAATATTTGAATATATCGTTCTACCAGGTATAAAGCCTGTTTGATCTTCATTTATTACACCTTTAACCACCTTTGATAACCTATCGGCCAAAACTTTTGCCAAAATTTTAACATCCGTGTTTAAAAGAGATATTGGCCTGTATGATCCAGGGTCTAATTGTTCTTTACACTTTTTTGGGATTAGTGTAATAATCGCCTCTTTCATAGAATCTGGTAGATCCCCTATTTGTTTAGCCTCATCAAATGTTGTTTTTAATTCGGGTACTAACACCTGGGAGAAAGTTTTATATATTTCAAAAGGAAGCCCATCGCATTCTGGTGCTTTTTCAGATTTTACCTGCCCCAGAACCTCATTTATTTCCGCCATCGATATTTCTTTTTCTAAAAATTCTTTTTGGGCCTGGGATATCTCTCTAAGGGGAATCTGGTCTAGGTATAGGTCTAGATCTTGTTTTGAGTATTGTAACTTGGACTTATATAACTCGTGGAAATATTCCAGGAACGCTTCTTTAATTCCTTCAGGTGTATTGATTATTTCACCCGTTTTATCTTTAATCGCCCCTATCCAGGATTTCCCTCTTTGATTTCTTACTATACTTGCCAAAATTTTACCGACTTTTTCTCCCTCTGAGGCTAACCGAATCCCTTGAAAAAGTAATTCTTTCCTGCTTCTCTCCATTTGATATACCTTTAACTTTTCCTGTTCTTCCTCCCATATTTTCTTATTATGATCAGTAGGGTGCCTTATGCATGTTATTCCTGCTTCTTGAACTTTTTTTTTCCAGTACATTCCCCCTTTCTCTAGTAATTCACTTTTTTTAAAAGCAGTCCTCTTAAATATGCTTTAGCAGTGTCCCAAACAATTAACCTACTCGAGGAATCATTATTCTCCCCCCCCCCCAAATTTTTTATTCTTCCATTATACTCTCTTTATCTGGAATCATTGATAACCAATGGGGGTTGAACTTAAACAGTGGTAGAGCATTCTTTTTATTCAGATCTAGTTCCATTACCACCGCATTGTGATCTGATTGGGCCATGGGCAAGTACTTTATTTTAATCCTATTATGAGACATTACATTTTTATTTCCCAGGACCATATCTATTCTTGACCAAGTTTGAAGTGTTTTAGAATAGCAGGAATACATGGTTTTATCCGGGTTCTGGAAGCGCCAAACATCAACCCAATTAAATTCATGGGCTAGTTTATAAAAATCTACTTTTTGTGTTCTTCCCCCTCTGCTAGACATTCTATCCCTGAGTGGATCCATTACTGCATTATAGTCTCCTATCACAATCATTATGGATTCCTGTCTATTCAGCATAAATCTATACAGTTGATACAAAACATCTGGCTTATATGGTGGAGGAATATATATGTTTGCAATTACCATTTTAACCCCTTCTATATTACAATATAGAAAGAGGTACCTACCATAATCATCGGCCTCATGTACTAGACGCTCAAATTTAATTTTATTGTGGATCAAAATTGAGACCCCTCTTGAATAAGTAGTATATACGGAATGGTAACTTTCACCTATCCAGCTCTTCTCCAACCATCTTAAAGATTCCTTATCCAAATGTGTCTTCTGTAGGCAGATGATAGCTGGCAGGAACCTCTTCATCCACTCAAGGATAGCATATCTCTTTACTCTCTCACGTAAACCTCTCACATTCAACGAAACAATCCTAACCATCTAGCAGAGGGGGAAAAGCAAAATATACAGGGAGAAAAAAAAAACACACACGTCTCCCTCTCCCTCAACCCGTAAATACCCACCCACCATAAATAGTCCGCCCCTCTGCTAGCCAGCAGTCAGGGCGACTCCATATCTTAGCATACTAACTCCTTTCCCCTCTACGACCCCCGACCTCAAAGGCCTTCCCCATCCGCCCAATCGCTAACCTCCTCCGGGGTCTGAAAAAAAACAGTCCTGCCTTCCACCCTTAATTTTGCCGGGAAAAGTAAGCTATACTTTAGACCTGCTTCCCTTAATCTCTTTTTAACAGTAATATACTTTTTCCTGTGGGCATTAGTATAGGCAGAATAGTCTGGAAATAATTTTATATTTACACCCTGTATCTGATATTTTTCGGAGGTCCTCGCATCAGTTATTATTATATCACGGTCCTTAGCCAATAAGCATTTAACCAATATCTGTCTGGGAAATTCCCCTGGGACCCTCTTTTTTGTAGGGACCCTATGTGCTCTGTCGATGGCGAACAATGGGGAAAGAATACCCTCCTTACAGTTCTCCCTTATCCATCTCTCCATATATTCAGTGCAATTATCGCCCTCTGCGCGCTCTGGGATCCCTACACATCTTATGTTAGATCTCCTTGATCTATCTTCTTGGCTTATTAATTTTTGTTCCATCCTAGTGTTCATTTCCTTTAGCGAGACCACCTCTTTCTCTAATTTCTATACCGAGTATTCCAAAACAGGGACCTTTTCCTCCATCTCATGTAAGCCCTGCCTTATTTTCTCCATCTCGTCCCGTATTACACTGACATCAGTTTGTACTGCCCTGATCTGGGTCACTATATTCCCCATTACATTCTCCATCCTCGAGACAAAATATGTCTTTCATCATCCTTGCGTCTATTTCTGTGAATGTCACTACAGTTCCCCTCTCCCCTCCTTCCCCCACAGTCCCATTGTCCTGCACCAGACCATGGGACCCTGGTTCTATTGTTCTTTCCTTTTGTGGGGATCTAAAACCTGGCGAGTTAGGAGCTAAACATTTATTTAAACCCTGCTGTTTGGGCCCGCTCTCTAACCCTGTTGCTGCTCTCCTACTACTGCTGCCCGTGGGGCATTTCTTGGGTGGCATTTTAGGCTCCCCTTATCTCCCTTGCCTTCTTTCCTCCCTTCTACCCACTCACCACAGACCACAGGGAACAAAGAAATGACAAAATGATGACAATTTGTTAATAACACAAAAAAAAATTAAAGACGAGGGGGGGTGAGGGTGACACAAAAGCACCAACAAAACCCAACAACTGAGTTGTAGGTGTTATTTTGTTTCCCGCAAGGACACCCAAAGTCGTCTCAGATATTATCCAAAAGCCAGAGACTTAATGTCCACTTATCTATTAAATCTTAAACATAAGATAGAGTTCAATGACGCTGAAGGTGAAGGTGATGTTCCTTAGTCCTGGTTTAGTCCGGGAGGGGTTTAGGGGTGGAAATGTTAGAAGGGTTAAAAGTTAGTACCATAAAGGGGGGTTCTTCATGAGGTTAAATACAGTCAAGCTGGGGGAGTCGATGGCTAGAGCAACTACCATATACTATGATAGACCACCAACTGGATATTTCCTCCTCCCAGCACCCCTTTTTTTATTTTCCTTCCCCTTCTCTTTCTTTTTCTTCTTCTCTTCTCTTTCCTTCCCTTCCCTCTCCCCTCTTTCTCTTCGTTACTTTGTTCCACCAATATTAGAGACACCGCACCATCTTCGTCTTACACATTCCACAGCCTAATTTTCAGCCCCATCCGTATCTTTCTTCACCCCCTTTTAGGCATCTCCTGCAGTGCTTATCAAACCGGGGGGGGGGGGGGGGGCAGCTGTGTTAACCTCTTTCTTCCAGCTCTACTCACATAGGCACTACAGGTGCACCAAGACCTCCAGTTCACCACCGCCTGCACCGGTCTCCCATATCATCAACACTCCTCACCGCCACTCCACTCCCGTCAGCCCCAGTCAGCCTCAGCAACTCACCACCCCCGTGGCTCACACGCAGAGGCGACGACCTGGGCATCAGGCGTATCTGAGCGCCGGCAGGCTAGGAAGCAGGGCGGAGGCAGCGGCAGGAGAGTCCCCAAACTTCAGCGTCTCGGCGTCTCAGACAGCGCTAGCACTCACATGGCAGGGTCAGCGAACGTGCGATCTGGACGGTCCGGGCGGCCAGCATGCGGGGGAGCGGGGGGCAGAGCCTAGCATCGCAAGTCTGACGCTCTCATGCCGCCGGCCCACGTTGATACGTTTTTTGTATATAGTTTGCAACTGGTACTCCTAAATATTTTCCATGTCAAAGTTTCTTTTCTAGAGCCTTTTTTAGAGGAAATCTTTTATTTATTATTCCCCTAATATTAGAACTGTATGGATCAGTGTTTAAAGGGAATTCCTTTTATCTAGAGGTATGGATAGAGTAGAAGAGAATAAAATGAAGTAAAATTAAATAAAATAGAATAGAGTGCCCCCATTGGAGATATCATGTGAAATAATCTTTGTGTGGTGAATTAGTGTCGGACATGAGTGGGCAATGTTGGGGGCATCTAGCTAAGTAGATATATCTTTTGATCATACGTCGTGTCTCTAAATATTCATATGTATATGCTTCATAATAGAGATCTATATAGAACTGCATATTTCGCTTGTACTTGAGTCCTCCTTTGTAAGGTCTTTCTTATTCAAATGAGGAACAGAGACAAATATTATCACTATGTAGCGACTATATATTATATCTGTTATAGTGTATTGGATATGGTAGTCTCATTCAGGACAAATTCCAGAAAATGTGTTGTGAGTGGATGGGAGCGGGGCGGCGGACTCGTATTGAGTGTGAGTCTGGGTGCTGGTAAAACAGCCGGACGCCAACTCCCAGTCGAACGGAGGCAGCCGCTCCATTGTTCTTATAGAAAACCGAAAAGTTCAAAATCGGCATTTAAGCCATCTGGTATGAGTGTGTTGAACTCAAATATGAACTTCAATATGTGACATTTTTGCTATATGGTTTCCTCCTCTCCTTATTTTCTCTAGAGCTGAGAAGGTTAAACCTGTGCGGTCTTGATTATGACATATTTTGAAGTGTTTGGAAAATGAGCACAAATTCGAACAAGAAGAAAAATTATTAAAAGATCAATTCATTGAAAAAGAATACCCTCAAACCAAAATAGAAACTTCCTTGGCAAAAGTATGGAAATTAAATAGAAAATCCTTCTTTAATGAAAAAACTGAAAACAAGACCACAACACAATCAGATGAAACCCCAAATATCAGACTAGCCTTCAACGCACAATACAAAACAATTGAAAAGATCATTAAAACACATTGGCATCATATCCAAAAAGATAAAATAATAGGCTTCTCCATCTGTACGAAACCACACATTGTATATACATGAGCCCCTAATCTAGGCTTGAAAGTTGCCCCATCTATTAAAACATATAACAAAAAAACAAAAATTCTCATTAAATACATGGCAGAAACTAAAGGGATTCTACAGATGTAACCATTGTTGCAACTGCAAACTAACCTCTTTTAAGAAGAAAACTAAAAAAATATATTTAACAACTAATTCCTTAGAATACGAAATAAAATAATTCCTGACCTGTAGTAGCACAAATGTAATATACATCATACAATGTCCTTGCAAAAAACAGTATATTGGCAGGACAAAAAGAAGTATAAAAAAACGAATATCAGAACATATAAATAATATTAAAAAAGGTTTTGAAAAACATTCACATTCCAAACACTTCAAAATATGATATATAGATCTCTATTATGAAGCATATACTGTACATATGAATATTTAGAGACACGACATATGATCAAAAGATATATCTACTTAGCTAGATGCCCCCAACATTGCCTAGCAAAAATGTCACATATTGAAGTTCATATTTGAGTTCAACACACTCATACCAGATGGCTTAAATGCCGATTTTGAACTTTTCGGTTTTCTATAAGAACAATGGAGCGGCTGCCTCCGTTCGACTGGGAGTTGGCGTCCGGCTGTTTTACCAGCACCCCGACTCACACTCAATACGAGTCCGCCGCCCCGCTCCCATCCACTCACAACACATTTTCTGGAATTTGTCCTGAATGAGACTACCATATCCAATACACTATAACAGATATAATATATAGTCGCTACATAGTGATAATATTTGTCTCTGTTCCTCATTTGAATAAGAAAGACCTTACAAAGGAGGACTCAAGTACTAGCGAAATATGCAGTTCTATATAGATCTCTATTATGAAGCATATACATATGAATATTTAGAGACACGACGTATGATCAAAAGATATATCTACTTAGCTAGATGCCCCCAACATTGCCCACTCATGTCCGACACTAATTCACCACACAAAGATTATTTCACATGATATCTCCAATAGGGGCACTCTATTTTTTTATTTATTTTTTTATTAAATGTTATTCGATTTCACTCTATTCTACTCTATTCATACCTCTAGATAAAATAAATTCCCTTTAAACACTGATCCATACAGTTCTAATATTTGGGGAATAATAAATAAAATATTTCCTCTAAAAAGGCTCTAGAAAAGAAACTTTGACATGGAAAATATTTAGGAGTACCAGTTGCAAACTATATACAAAAAAACGCATCAACAACATAAAAAACGCATCATTATAATATTGACCTCCTATCACTACAGCGATATTATATAAGTAACATAACCATATACATTGATCTCCCATTATTATAAAGCTTGTGCTATTGAATCAAATTAAAAGCAAAAGATAAGAAAAGAAGAGATAAAATCAACACTATTTATCTTGCCAAATCTATAAAATCCAATCTATGGAATATAGAACACATATGAGCAATTTATAAATAGAAAACATACGAGCGACACCGCATAAGCGATATAATTGTGGAACTCGTACCCATTTTCCACTCTCTCTATTCCAAAGATGACAACTTTGATTTCGATGGAATCATCAACAACGAAAAAATTAATGATAGAGAAAAAGAAAAAGTAACATCACAGGATTTGTCAGATCCACAACACAATCCAGTCCAGACTTTCAATTAGACATAGGGTATATAAACCAGCTCATTGACAGATAGTGGGTAACCACTGATAAAGGAGGTTGAGACCCCCGAAACACATATGGTGATAGAAAAACAGACAAACCCGCAACAAAAGTATTGGCCGGACACAACTCTTGAATATCCTGGAAAGCGTTTTCATTTTTAAACCTTCCTCAAAGACGGTGAATATAGCGAACGCCGAACAGACCCGAAACACATGGAACGCCAGTGACGTCACAGACATGTGGGACGCCAAAGGAGAAAATCCAAGCGAAATCAACGGAGAAGGTACTTTCAGTCAGAGTGTGAGCCTAACAGTGTGTGGAATGCCACACTAAGCACAACAACTGAACGATACATTCATCTTATGTACCTCTATGTACTCTACTGTTTACAGTGACTGGCATATAATTTAAAATAAGGAGATAACCTAAACATACTATTAACTTTCCAATTAAAGAAATCATCCCATTGAGAATTATCTGGATACATCATTAGATACCTAATCTACAGATCACAGAACGACATGTATTATTGAATTAACTATTGGGGGATCAATGTATAGAAATATATGGTGGAAATGATCACTGACTGATCAATCTGCCACCTATGCATTTGTACATCCCCTACCTACAATAACTATTCCACGCCTGATTATAGGCTACCATTGAGGATATCTACATTTCTAACGTGGGACTACAAACACAAGGGACCTCCCTTCCTACCAAAAGGGTGAAACCAATACATGCACTTTATGTGCATTTTTAATTAATTAACCTGGAATTTTTTACCATCTATGCAATTTTTTATGTATTTATTATATGTACTTTAAGTTCAATCATGGAAGGTTAATACCCACTCCTTGCCCCTTTTTTCCTTCAAGCGACATCTCCACCTAAGGGACATCTCTCCCAACATACTTTTATGATCAAGGTTTAAATAAATATATTGTATATTGCGCTCAGTGTGGTCAACCATTTGAAGAGTGCCGGTTTTACTACACTTACATTTATACCCTATTCTCTCTGATTGGGTCAATCAGGTAAACCTGAGCACCTACACGCGGTATTGGTTGGGTGAGCAACCAGTTATTTACAATTAACTCTTATAAGGTGTAGTCACATGTTGGGGAAGTATTTATTGTATGCACAAATCATGTAGCGGTGCCTGTGCCTTTGTTTAATAATTGTGTAACACACATATACTTAATTTACTCAGTGTTAATTACCTTAACGGCCAGGCCACAAATATTTGTGCCTATGGAACCAGCAGTTGGAAGGGAATTTGGGACAGTTACTGTGGTGGTCCCAGAGATGTAAATGTATGACATTGGTATCTTGAGTTCTTTGCTTGCAATCTAGTATAGAGGTAAACATATATTAAGATGTTATGGAATAGAAGACATGGCACCACTATTAAAGGATTCTCAAAGCTTTGTCGCACTCTGTATGGGTTTCGCTGTGTATAGGGTTCCCATTCCAATTTCAGATAATAATGAATCACAGCAGGTCACCATCAATTAGAAGTGCTTTTATTGCTGAGTACATCGGAAAACACAGAAAACATGTGGTAGTTTGTGTGTTAATGTTCTCGGCACATAAGCCTTCGTCAGACACTATAATTACAATAGAACAAAATTGATTAAAACATCGAAAAATGACTATTACAAGGACTGGCGTAACATAGAGGTGGCTGTATGCATCGGAGAAGATTTTGCTCCGGGGTAGTCACAATTAAATAACAAGATGTTATCTTTAAATATATTTCTTAAGTACCGTACTTCTGATAATCTTGTATAATTGTGTATACAATTGTGGTATGGTCATTTTCCTTAATTCATTTCTGTTAGCACTGGTCAAGCTGCCTCCACCATGTCCTCACTACGGATTCCCAATAAACATCACGGACTTTGTACTCAGTATGATGCATGTAGTTACCACGATATACTCAGCACTCTGACTGTGCCTTATATTATGTACTCAGCACCCTGATTTTTCCTTATATTATATACCCAGCATTCTGATTTTGCCTTATATCATGTACTCAACACTCTGACTTTACCTAAGGTTAAGTATTCAGCTCAACATTCACTAAGAGCATAGTTCTCCAGTATCTTTATAACCTTGTCTTTTACTATCCCCCAATAATCTGTACCAGGGAACTGTAAGGATTAGTGTCTTGTATTCAGCACTGTGACAATCTTCTCTTGTTATGTATTCGGCTTGTTGTGCGCATCTGTATTAATCCTCAGTTGAAAATGGGAGATTATCAGAAGTACTTAAAGGGAACCTGTCACCGGGATTTTGGGTATAGAGCAGGGGCGGACTGGGCCGGGGGGCAGGGGGGCAATTGCCCCCCGGGCCTCTCTAGCTTGCTGTCCCGGCCGGCCGGAATAATGTACAACTTTAATCCAGGGAGACGGGGAGCAGGGGAGGCGTGTTGCCGGCAGCCTATCAGAGAGGCCGCCGGACAGGCGCAGGCGGCGCGATGACGTCAGCGGCGCGATGACATAATCGCGCCGCCTGCGCCGGTCCGGCGGCCTGACTGAGCCGCTGCGCGGCCGTAAAGTAATTACATCTGTGCTGGCTGGAGGCAGGACCGGAGTATTCCAGAGAAGCAGGGAGGTAAGTATAAGTCTGACTGACTATTTATTTATTTTTTCTTTATTTCTGTCCCTATCTGGCTACTGGGCTGGCACTTTATGAGGGGGGTGGGGGGCAGTATCTGGCTACTCCTGGCACATTATAGGGGGGCCCCCTATCTGGGTACTGGGCTGGCAGTTTATGAGGGGGGTGGGGGGCAGGGGGGCAGTATCTGGCTACTCCTGGCACATTATAGGGGGGCCCCCTATCTGGCTACTGGGCTGGCAGTTTATGAGGGGGGTGGGGGGCAGTATCTGGCTACTCCTGGCACATTATAGGGGGCCCCCCTATCTGGCTACTGGGCTGGCACTTTATGTGGGGGGCAGGGGGGCACTATCTGGCTACTCCTGGCACATTATAGGGGGGCCCCCTATCTGGCTACTCCTGGCACATTAGTGGGGTGGTCCTATCTGGCTACTGGCACATTAGTGGGGGGCCTATGGCTACTGGCACATTATAGGGGGGCCCTATCTGACTACTGGCACATTATAGTGGGGGGCCTATGGCTACTTTCACATTATAGGGGGCCCTATCTGGCTACTGGCACATTATAGGGGGGCCCTATCTGGCTACTGGCACATTATAGTGGGGGGGCCTATGGCTACTGGCACATTATAGGGGGGCCCTATCTGGCTACTGGCACATTATAGGGGGGCCCTATCTGGCTACTGGCACATTATAGGGGGCACTATGGGGACATTAGCTCAACTGGGGATATTACAAGGGGGTATTTTGTGCTATAAGGAGAATTATTTCTACTGGGGGGGTGGGGCATTATGGTGGGCTTTATTACTCCCCCATGGTATGACCCCCTAGTAGCAGCACCAGCCTCTCCCTGCTCTGCTATCCCTCTGCCCCTTCTCCAAATCCTTATTATGAAATCTTTCTCATTAGGATAAAACACAACATCAGCTCCGCCGAGCCCCCGGCCAAAGTGTGGAAGTGGCGTCCGAGATCCCCAAGGGTCAAGTAACTAAGTTTTCAAATGAAATATGTTTATGTTATACACATATAGCCTACACTGTGCCACACAATATACAGTTTCTCCTGCAAAAGTCATCAAGTGTCATGGGGGGGACACAGAGCAGCGCCCAGCGGGGAGGAGAGAATACACGGATGCAACACTGTATCAGCCAGAAAATGACACTTTCGGCATTATACCAAAAATGCAATTTTCGGCTGATGTGTTTCGGCGGCCGATATATCGGAGCATGCCTAGTTTATTTTGTTTTACTGTGTTCTAATTTACATGGCTGACGAAAGTGGGGGGGTGGGGGCTCAGTGGGCCTCTGGGTGTTACTTGCCCCCTGGGCCAAAAGTTGCCAGTCAGCCCCTGGTATAGAGCTTAGGACATGGGTTGCTAGATGTCCGCTAGCACATCCGCAATATCCAGTCCCCATAGCTCTGTGTGCTTTTATTGTGAAAAACGATTTGATACATATGCAAATTAACCTGAGAAGAGTCCTGTATGTGAGATGAGTCAGGGACAGGACTCATCTCAGGTTAATTTGCATATGTATCAAATCGTTTTTTTTTACACAATAAAAGCTCACAGAGCTATGGGGACTGGGTATTGTGGATGTGCTAGTGGCCATCTAGCAGTCCATGTTCTCAGCTCTATACACAAAATCCCAGTGACAGGTTCCCTTTAAGAAATATATTTAAAGATAGCATCTTGTTATTTAATTGTGACTACCCCGGAGCAAAATCTTCTCAAATGCATACAGCCATCTCTATGTTTAGTCAGTCCTTGTAATAGTCATGTGCCGAAAACGTTACACATGTTTTCCGTGTTTTCCGATGTACTCAGCAATAAAAGCACTTCTAATTGATGGTGACCTGCTGTGATTCGTTAACCACTATTAAAGGGGTTATCCAATTATTAATGTAAAAAAAATATAAATAAGATCATATAGTACATGATATTATCTTTCTAATAAAGCAGGGACCTGCCCTGTATTTCATTTGGATCCAAAGATCTCCCTTCATTGTTCTAGTTGTTCTGCTAGATTTATATCAAACTGACGGTTCAGGGGGCATGCCCTTTCTCAGGGGGTGTGCCCTTACTGCTGCAGTGCACTCCCTGTCAAAACTTCCAGTGAGAAGATCTTGCTGATGGCAGTCTAAGGATGGAATTGAGCATGTGCGACCACCTCAGTGATGTTGCTGAGGGGGACAGAGAAATAAGGGAAAACAGCAGGTTGCGCTATGCAGATAGATTTTTTTTTTGAAGTGGCTATACAAAATTTGTGTTTAGATACAATTACACAAGTATTTAGATTCAGCTGCTGGTTTGAAAAATGTAGAATATTTTTTGTTGGACAACCCCTTCAACTTATTAAATTATAAATTCGACTTTTACCTACAAGGATAGGAATAGATCATATATCTTATAACGATACACATGCACACTCAGGCTTGAGCATAAAGTTCATCAATAAGTATATTAAAGGAATAAATACTGCATCAAGTGACTTTAAACATGACAGTCATCAGAACCTCAGCAAGTAACATCATAGATTCACTATTGTAAGATCAAAAATGTTGCTGTGAGTCATGAGACATTAGGACATGCTTTGAGGCAAGTAGGCCCTTGTATCTAAGTAACCAGTGTGATAAAGTACAAAGTAGAGGTATGGTGGGGTGTGTATTTCACCCGGTGGTTCAGTTTAGCTGGGTGAGAACTGTAATCCAGAAATAGTGCTGCTTCAGCAAGGCATAGCTTGCTGGAGATTGTTTTGTTTAAAGTTTTATGGGCTGGATTTATTTGGACTGGGAGAGTTGGTAGAGGGAGTCTTCCAGTCCACACCCCTAGTCCACTACAGATATTACCTTTAGCTGATGAGATCACAGGTGTGGTCAGCTGGGCTATAATCAAGGAGGGATAAGACAAGTGACCCAACAGAGAGGGTTGGAGCCGGAGACCCTGTGTATAAACTGTGTTTTTTTTTTAGGTGAGTCAGGGAGAAGACCTGTGCATTAGCTAGAGCCCAGATGGGCAGGTGTTTATTTTGGTTTATGTTTATGTGTGTGATTGTGCTAAAGTGCCAGAATAAAGCACCATTTGGACTTAAACCCCATTGTCAGAGGAGAAAGCTGTGCTTGTGACCCCCTGTGAGAGAGCGATCCCTTACAATTGGTGGAGGATGCGTGCAATGTCCATGCAAAAAGGGCATAACGATTGTTGCTAGGGGCACTGGCATGACAAGAAGAGCAGGTGCTGCAGAATGCTGCTAACCCAGACACTGAGTTGGACATTTAAAGGGCCGGAAGCCCAAGTAAAGAGACTGACCTATTGAGAGCTATTTTTTTCCCTTTTGGTTTGTAACTCTTATGTCTTGGGTAAAAGCTGCAACTACAATGCAAAGTGCATCAAGTGCCATGGAGGAACTGATGAAGCAGCTGGTGCAGGCTAACGTAAGGCAACAACAGGACATGGAGCAACAGCAATGGTTGCATGCAGAGCAGTGGCGTAGGGATTGCCATAGCAACCATAGCAGTGGCTATGGGGCCCTACGCCACTGGGGGCCCGTCCCGGACTGCATTCATTTTTTTTTTTACACAGCCAGGCAGCCAGGTGGGCGGGGCTTGGGCGGTCCGCGGCTGTAGTGGGCGGGGCTTAGGCAGTCCGCGGCTCGGGCCTGGCTGGGGGGAAGCCAAGGAAGGAGTAGCCAGATCAGGACTGGAGTAGGCGGGCCCGAGGCACACTGAAGGGGGGATCTGTGGAGGACACTGAAGGGGGGATCTGTGGAGGACACTGAAGGGGGGATCTGTGGAGGACACTAAAGGGGGGATCTGTGGAGGACACTGAAGGGGGATCTGTGGAGGACACTGAAGAGGGGATCTGTGGAGGACACTGAAGAGGGGATCTGTGGAGGACACTGAAGAGGGGATCTGTGGAGGACACTGAAGGGGGGGATCTGTGGACGACACTAAAGGGGGGATCTGTGGACGACACTAAAGGGTGATCTGTGGACGACACTAAAGGGGGATCTGTGGACGACACTAAAGGGGGGGATCTCTGGACGACACTAAAGGGGGGATCTGTGGACGACACTAAAGGGGGGATCTGTGGACGACACTAAAGGGGGGATCTGTGGACGACACTAAAGGGGGGATCTGTGGACGACACTAAAGGGGGGATCTGTGGACGACACTGAAGGGGGATCTGTGGAGGACACTGAAGGGGGATCTGTGGAGGACACTGAAGAGGGGATCTGTGGAGGACACTGAAGAGGGGATCTGTGGAGGACACTGAAGAGGGGATCTGTGGAGGACACTGAAGGGGGGGATCTGTGGACGACACTAAAGGGGGGATCTGTGGACGACACTAAAGGGGGATCTGTGGACGACACTAAAGGGGGGATCTGTGGACGACACTGAAGAGGGGATCTGTGGAGGACACTGAAGAGGGGATCTGTGGAGGACACTGAAGGGGGGGATCTGTGGACGACACTAAAGGGGGGATCTGTGGACGACACTAAAGGGGGATCTGTGGACGACACTAAAGGGGGGATCTGTGGACGACACTAAAGGGGGGATCTGTGGACGACACTAAAGGGGGGATCTGTGGACGACACTAAAGGGGGGATCTGTGGACGACACTAAAGGGGGGATCTGTGGACGACACTAAAGGGGGGATCTGTGGACGACACTAAAGGGGGGATCTGTGGACGACACTAAAGGGGGGATCTGTGGACGACACTGAAGGGGGGGGAATCTGTGGACGACACTTAAGGGGGGATCTGTGGACGACACTTGGGGGGGGATGTTGGGGTGGGAGGTCCTGGAGGGGTGTTTGGGTGGGAGCTCTGGAAGGGGTGGGAGGTCCAATAGGTATGTAGGGGTGGGAGATCCGGGAGGGGGGGCCCATAATTTTTTTTGCTATGGGGCCCAGTCTCTTCTAGCTACACCCCTGATGCAGAGGATAAAAAGAGACACAAAGAAGCCTTACGTATCCAACAACAGGCCATGGTACAGCAGTAGGAAACTAATCATTTGTTGATAGAGCAGATTGCTTCACTTTGTGTGACTGCTGTGACTCAGCCCCAACGAGCGGAGGGGAGCCCCCTAGGCACTGATAATGTGAGGAGGCTCGTGCAGCGGGCCTTGCAAAAGATGACACCTGATATTGACATTGAGGCCTACCTCACCGTCTTCGAGAGAGTGACGAAAATAGAGAAACTCCTAGCTGCAGAGTGGGCAGAGGTGATTGCGCCATTTTTCACAGGGGACCCCCAAAAAGCTTACTGTGACCTCAGGGAGCAGGATGTCTGGGACTATAGCAAGTTAAAGTTGGAGATCCTTGCTCGCCTTGGAGTCACCCCAGCGCTATGTGCCAGGAGGGTCCACGACTGGAACCACAGTCTGGAAAAGCCGGCCAGGTCCCAGATGTTTGATCTGGTCCAGTTGGTGAGAAAATGGCTGGAGACGGCAGAGATCATAGAGAAGGTGTTGGTCGACCATTATTTCAGAGCCCTCCCGGCGGAGCTGCAATGCTGAGTTGGACATGGAGATCCCAAGTCTGCTGACCAGCTGGTAAACCTAGTGGGAAGGTACCTGATGACTGAGGATTACCTCCGTGATGTTCCTACCGTGCCAGCAAGTCCTGGAAGTGCCAGATCTGTGACATCCATGGGTAAGAGAGTTCCAGCTGGTAAAAGTGTGTGGGAAAATACAAGAGCAGGCAAAGCTCTGGGGGTTGGGTGTGGGCAAAAGACTGATCGTGAATCCCAAGGTCAGTCTGGTCCTAGAAAGGTCTTCCAGCATAATAAACCAGTGGTACCCCACTGCTGGAGGTGCCAGGAGAGGGGACATGTGGCTGCTTATTACCCTCTTACCTCAGAGCCCATGGAGTGTAACACTAGTCAGCGACAGACACTGTTTGCAGAATCTTTTTGTGCTACTATACCAGAGCCAGAGACTGAACCACAGATACATTCTGTGGTGGTAATGACTATTCCGTCAATGCCCTTTTGGACTCTGGTAGTCTGGTAACTTTGGTTCATGAGAGTTTAGTAGTGGGGGACTATGTGCTGGACAAACATATAAATATGCTGTGTGTTCACGGAGATACCAAGGTTTACCCCGTGGCCCGTGTCAAATTGGTGACTCAGGCTGGAACTGTGACCTGTGATGTTGGGGTTGACAAGAGGCTCACATATGATGCAATATTGGGCCGTGACATCCCATTATTTTGGGAGTTGTGGTGAAGAGGAGACACTTCTGCAGAAAGAGACAAAACTCCTGTAGAACCTGTATCTGTCCATTTAAATAATGGTGCAGAATGAATATGTTAAGTTAATTAAAATACATAATGAAAATGTGGGGTCATGTGAAATATGTGATGATCTGGGAAGAAGCCCCCCCTGTGGGTAAAAATGTAGGTGATTTGGAATTGTCTTGCAATAATGTTGGTAAGACACTAGTGTTGATCGAGCACCAAAGCGCTCTGGTGTTCGGGTCGAACACCTCAGGATGCTCGGGTGCTCTACTGAGCACCTGAGCACAAGAGAAGTCAATGGGAGAACCCGAGCATTAAACCAGGCACCACCTGCTCTGAAGAGGGGAGGGTGTCTGGTTCATAGGAAAGGGTCAGAAATTGATGGAAACATCACTGAAATGATTTGGGAACAGCATGGGGAGGGTGTCTGGATGCATCTTGGACTCCCAGGTCGCTGCTGGGAACGATGTTGTCCAAGTAGTACACCACTTTTACAGACTGACAATAATACGCACAAAACCGAAGATAAAATCGATTTTAGAGGAAAAATTGTTAGGAAACATCCTTTCCTTTATATTTACTTGTATAAAAAGTGCAAGTGCTACCAAAAATTACAATGAAGGGCCTCATTCACATTGTTGTACAATTTTTCAGGTAGTGGGACTCCTACACTTATAAAGCCTATGCACTAAGTGAAAGGACCTCCAAAAATTACAAGGAATCGGTACTCCAATACACCCTTTATTACACATAAAGGAGGTCATCATACACCCTTGAAAAATTATGATTGATGGCCTGCTGGTGACCCTGAAAAACATTAGGAGCAAGGGCCTGCTGCTGAGCTGACATCTAACACATTAGGGGTGAGGGTCTGCTGCAGAGCTGACTCTCTAAAACATTAGGGGCGAGTGCCTGCTGCTGATATGAGCATCGGAAAAATTATGGGTGAGTGCCTGCTGCTGAGCTGACCATTGAAAAAATTATGGGTGAGGACCTGCTGGTGAGCTGACCCTGTAAAACATTATGGTTGAGGGCCTGCTGGTAAGCTGACCCTCAAAAACATATGCAAGGGTCTGCTGGTGAGCCAAACCTCTAAAAGATTTTAGGTGAGGGCCTGCTGGTGAGCTGACCCTGTAAAACATTATGGTTAAGGGCCTGGTGGTGAGCTGACCCTGTAAAACATTATATGCGAGTTCCTGCAGGTGAGCTGAACCTCTAAAAGATTGTAGGTAAGGACCTGCTGGTGAGCTGACACTCTAAAACATTATGGTTGAGGGCCTGCTGGTGAGATGACCCTCTAAAACATTACATGCAAGGTCCTGCAGGTGAGCTGACCCGCTAAAAGATTGTAGATGAGGGCCTCCTGGTTAGCTGGCCCTCTAAAAGATTATAGGTGAGGGCCTGCTGGTGAGCTGATCCTCTAAAACATTTTATGCGAGGGCCTGCAGGTGAACTGACCCTCTAAAAGATTATAGGTGAGGGCCTGCTGGTGAGCTGACCCTCTAAAACATTACATGCGAGGGCCTGCAGTTAAGCTGGCCCTCTAAAACATTATATGTGAGCTGACCCCCTAAAACATTATATGCGAGGGCCTGCAGTTAAGCTGGCCCTCTAAAACATATGCGGGGGCCTGCAGGTGAGCTGACCATCTACAACATTAGGAGCGAGGGCAGACTAATAAGCATGTTGATATGATGGAAGAGGAGGAGGACGAGAAAAGGAAGATTGAACCATATACCCTTTTTTTGTGGTGGAAGGGGTGCATGGGAATACAGTGTATTCAGTACATTATAAAAAACACATTTAATCCAGGCCTTGTTCATTTTTATAAGAGTCAACCTGTCAGCATTTTCAGTTGACAGGCGGATGCGCTTATCAGTTATATGCCCCCAGCAGAACTAAATACCCGCTCTGACAAAACGCTGGTGGCAGGGCAGGCCAGATCCTCCAAGGCGTAGAGCGCCAGTTCGTGCCACGTGTCCAGCTTGGAAAACCAGTAGTTGTAAGGCAGAGGAATCATTGAGGATGCTGACACGGTCTGCTACGTACTCCTTTACCATCTTCTAAAACTTTTCTCTCCTTGTGACACTAGGCCGCGCATCAGGGTGAGAGTGCTGGGGGTGTCAAGAAACTGTCTCAGGCCTTGGAGAGTGTTGCCTTGCCTCTGTTGAAACTGCTGTGTGTTCTGCTTGTCTCCCTTCATCGGTTCCCCAATGAACTACATACTCTGCTGCAGGGGTCAAGTCCTGGGAAAAAAAGTGTGGGAACTCACCCAAGATCCACTGCAACCCCCCCCCCCCCCCCTCCAAAAAATAAAAAAGCACAGAAAATCTAGCATGCTGTAATTTGTGTAGCTGCGGACTAAAAAACAAACAAAAAAAAAAACACTTTTAGAAAAGTTTATCCTGGGATTCAATCTCATGACCTCTACACATCAGAGGCAAGGCATATGCCCTCACAGCTATGAAAGCTGTCTAGCTAGTTATTTAAAAAAATAATAATAAGACTTCTACTGTAGGTAACTTTGCCCACTGTGTATGGATGTAGCAGAGCTGGGTGTGTTGGGGCAGCTGTCATGTGTATGGTTGTGCACTAGGTATCAGTAAACTAGGTATCAGTAAAAAAAAAAAAAACACTTTTAGAAAAGTTTGTCCTAGGATTTGAACTCATGACCTCTACACATTAACCCCTTAAGGACGCAGGGCGTATCGGTACGCCCTATTTCCCGAGTCATTAAGGACTCAGGGCGTACCGGTACGTCCTAACTTTATATGCAGATTCCGGCGCCGCGTGGGTTAATGGAAACGGGATGCCGGCTGAAATCATTCAGCCGGCATCCTGTGACAACGCCAGGGGGGGTCATGTGACCCCCCCCCTATCGGCGATCGCCGCAAACCGCAGGTCAATTCAGACCTGCGGTTTGCTGCGCTTTTTGCAGTTTCTGATCCCCACAGTCCCTGACCGCGGGGATCAGAAACTTTAGTGTACCTCAAATATAGATTTTACATCCCCCCTGCACCCCTGCATGATTTTTTGCCGGCGGGTGGTGCAGGGGGGGGAGTTGTGGGCGGTGGGGGCGGTGCGGGAGGCGGGCGGTGCGGCAGGCGGGATCGCGATCCCCCGCCCGCCTCCCCTTGAAAATTCGTTGGTGTAGAGTGGGTATACCAGGGTGCCAGCACATTGCTGGCACCCTGGTATAAACGGCTGACATCGGTGATGCGATGTCAGCCGTTTAACCCTTTCCATACAGCGGTCCGTACGGACCGCTGTATGAAAAAAGTTAACAGTAAGAAGTAGCTCCCTCCCACTCCCATCGGGGGGCTGCAGTGCCTTTGCAGCCCCCGAATGGAGAGGGAGGGAGCTCCCAGACAGCCCCGCCAGAGCCCCGTCCTTACCCTTCCCCGTCTGCGCAGTTCTGACCACTACTGAGCAGACGGGGAAGGTTCCCATGGCAACAGGACGCCTTCTTAGGCGTCCTGCTGTCCATGGTGCTGAACAGATCTGTGCTGAAGGCAGAGATCTGTTCAGACAAAGTGTAAGTAAAATACAGTACTGTACAATATATATTGTACTGTACTGTATTATACAGACATCAGACCCACTGGATCTTCAAGAACCAAGTGGGTCTGGGTCAAAAAAAATGTGAAAAAAAAGTAAAAATCAAAAAAACACATTTATCACTGAATAAAAATGAAAAAAATAAAATTCCCTATACATGTTTGGTATCGCCGCATCCGTAATGACCTGATCTATAAAACGGTCATGTTACTTTCCCCGCACGGTGAACGCCATAAAAAATAAATAACTAACTATTAGGAAATTGAAATTTTGCCCACCTTACTTCCCAAAAAAGGTAATAAAAGTGATCAAAAAAGTCGCATGTACGCCAAAATAGTACCAATCAAACCGTCATCTCATCCCGCAAAAATCATACCCTACCTAAAATAATTGCCAAAAAACTGAAAAAACTATGGCTCTTAGACTATGGAAACACTAAAACATGATTTTTTTTGTTTCAAAAATAAAATCAGTGTGTAAAACTTAAATAAATAAAACAAAGTATACATATTAGGTATCGCCGCGTCCGTATCGACCGGCTCTATAAAAATATGACATGACCTAACCCCTCAGGTGACCACCGTAAAAAAATAAAAATAAAAACGGTGTAAAAAAAGCCATTTTGTCATCTTACGTCACAATAAAGTGTAATAGCAAGCGATTAAAGAGTCATGTGCACCCCAAAATAGGGCCAATCAAACCGTCATCTCATCCCGCAAAAAATGAGACCCTACTTAAAATAATCGCCCAAAAACTGAAAAAACGATGGTTCTTAGACTATGGAAACACTAAAACATTTTTTTTGTTTTAAAAATGAAATCATTGTGTAAAACTTACATAAATAAAAAAATATTGTATACATATTAGGTATCGCCGCGTCCGTGACAACCTGCTCTATAAAATTACCACATGATCTAACCTGTCAGATGAATGTTGTAAATAACAAAAAAAAAAACGTGCCAAAAAATCTATTTCTTGTTACCTTGCCATACAAAAAAGTGTAATATAGAGCAACCAAAAATCATATGTACCCTAAACTAGTACCAACAAAACTGCCACCCTATCCCCTAGTTTCTAAAATGGGGTCACTTTTTTGGAGTTTATACTCTGGGGATGCATCAGGGGGGCTTCAAATGGGACATGGTGTAAAAAAAAAAACAGTCCAGCAAAATCTGCCTTCCAAAAACCGTATGGCATTCCTTTCCCCCTGCCGTGTGCCCGTACAGCGGTTTACGAACACATATGGGTTGTTTATGTAAACTACAGAATCAGCGCCATAAATAATGAGTTTTGTTTGGCTGTTAACCCTTGCTTTGTAATTGGAAAAAAAATATTAAAATGGAAAATCTTCCAAAAAAGTGAAATTTTGAAATTGTATCTCTATTTTCCATTAAATCTTGTGCAACACCTAAAGGGTTAACAAAGTTTGTAAAATCAGTTTTGAATACCTTGAGGGGTGTAGTTTCTTAGATGGGGTCACTTTTATGGAGTTTCTACTCTAGGGGTGCATCAGGGGGGCTTCAAATGGGACATGGTGTCAAAAAACCAGTCCAGCAAAATCTGCCTTCCAAAAACCATACGGCGCACCTCTCACTCTACGCCCCGCTGTGTGGCCGTACAGCAGTTTACGGCCACATATGGGGTGTTTCTGTAAACTACAGAATCCGGGCCATAAATAATGAGTTTTGTTTGGCTGTTAACCCTTGCTTTGTAACTGGAAAAAAAATATTAAAATGGAAAATCTGCCAAAAAAGTGAAATTTTGAAATTGTATCTCTATTTTCCATTAAATCTTGTGCAACATCTAAAGGGTTAACAAAGTTTCTAAAATCAATTTTGAATACCTTGAGGGGTGTACTTTCTTAGATGGGGTCACTTTTATGGAGTTTCTACTCTAGGGGTGCATCAGGGGGCTTCAAATGGGACATGGTGTCAAAAAAACAGTCCAGCAAAATCTGCCTTCCAAAAACCATACGGCGCACCTTTCACTCTACGCCCCGCTGTGTGGCCGTACAGTAGTTTACGGCCACATATGGGGTGTTTCTGTAAACGGCAGAGTCAGGGAAATAAAGATACAGTCTTGTTTGGCTGTTAACCCTTGCTTTGTTAGTGGAAAAAATGGGTTAAAATGGAAAATTAGGCAAAAAAATGAAATTTCATCCCCATTTGCCAATAACTCTTGTGCAACACCTAAAGGGTTAACAAAGTTTTTAAAATCAGTTTTGAATACCTTGAGGGGTGTAGTTTATAGAATGGGGTCATTTTTGGGCGGTTTCTATTATATAAGCCTCGCAAAGTGACTTCAGAGCTGTAGTGGTCCCTAAAAATTGGGTTTTTGTAAATTTCAGAAAAATTTCAAGATTTGCTTCTAAACTTCTAAGCCTTGTAACATCCCCAAAAAATAAAATATCATTACCAAAATGCTACAAACATGAAGTAGACATATGGGGAATGTAAAGTCATCACAATTTTTGGGGGTATTACTATGTATTACAGAAGTAGAGAAACTGAAACTTTGAAATTTGCAAATTTTTCTAAATTTTTGGTAAATATGCACTTTTTTGACCCAATTTTAGCAGTGTCATGAAGTACAATATGTGACGAAAAAACAATCTCAGAACGGCCTGGGTAAGTCAAAGCGTTTTAAAGTTATCAGCACTTAAAGTGACACTGGTCAGATTTGCAAAAAATGGCCAAGTCCTTAAGGTGAAATAGGGCTGAGTCCTTAAGGGGTTAAAGGCAAGGCATTTACCCTCACAGCCATAAAAGCTGTCAAGGTAGTTGCTTAAAAAAAAAAAAAATAAGACTTCTACTTATACCTAGTGTACAACCATACACATGACAGCTGCCCCAACACACCCAGCTCTGCTACATCCATACACAGTGGGCAGCTGTCATGTGTATGGTTGTACACTAGGTATCAGTAAACTAGTTATCAGTAGAAGTCTTATAAAAATAAAAAAAAACACTTTTACAAAAGTTTGTCCTGGGATTCGAACTCATGACCTCTACACATCATGAGAGGAGTCACAGTGAGGCAGTCGCAGGCAGCAGCACCGCACAGACAGCTTCCTCTTAACTGAAGCTGCCCCTCCTCCCTGAGCCTGCCCTGCACAGTGCGCTCCGTCTCCATCTGATTCTGATTCAGCCGCGTTCTCTTCAGCCGCGTTCTCTTGAGGCTGAAAGGGAATGGCGTTCCTGCCATGAAAAAAGTGCAGGAACGCCGTTCCCATGCGTTCCCCCTCCACTCGACCCCTGCTCTGCTGCCAGCGTTGTCAGATGGAAATTTTTGGAGCAATTTTTCCACAAGGACATTCTGGTATTGCACCATTTTGCTCGTCCTCTCCACCACAGGAATGAGAGATGAGAAGATCTCTTTGTAGCGGGGGTCGAGAAAGGGTGAACAACCAGTTATTGGTTTTGTCCAAAATGTGTAAAACGCATGGGTCATAGGAAAGGCAGCCTAACATAAAGTCAGCCATGTGTGCCAGAGTCCCAACAGGCAAGACTTCACTGTTGTCATCAGGAGGATGACTCTCAGTCTCCTCATCCTCACGCTGAACAGATGGAATTAAACTTCCATGGGTACTACCCTCTGTAGTGGAGGCAACGTCTCCTGCTCCTCATCATCATCATCCAATTTGCGCTGAGAAGACGAACTGAGTGTGGTCTGGCTATCAACCTGTAATGTCTTCCTCATTTCCACCTCTTCCACATGCAAAGCGTCGGCCTTAATTGTGAGGAGCAAGCGTTTGAGTAGACACAGAAGTGGGATGGTGACACTTATAATAGCGTTCTCGCCGCTCACCATCTGTGTTGATTTCTCAAAGTTTCTACTACTGCCCTCTGCTGCTCACAAAGCCTGGCCAATATGTGGAATGTGGAGATCCAGTGCGTGCTCACGTCGCACAACAGTCAGTGAGCTGGCAATTGTAAGCACTGCTGCACCGTTGGAAGCTGTCAATGACTTGCGGGAATGGGCACACACGCGGCGCACCTTCATCAGTAGCTCAGGCAAATTGGGGTAGGTTTTGAGAAACCGCCGGACTGTGTAATGAGGGACGGCCGCCGACATCAGGCTGAGGAAGGCCTCAGTGTCCACAAGCCTAAATGGCAGCATTTCCAGGGCCAGTAATTTGGAAAGTTGCGGATTTAGTACTATGGCCTGTGGGTGGGTGGCTGGGTATTTGCGCTTGAGTTCAAATGCCTGGGGTAAGGACATTTGCACGCTGTGCTGGGACACGGAAGTGGATGTTGTCGCTGATGGTGCTTGCGTAGGTCCAGGTGCAGGGTGGGAGGCATCCAGGCCTGCGCCTTCTACAGGGGAATGGCCAGCACATAACACAGGGGAAGAAGAGGCAGTGGTGTGACCCGCAGACACAGATTATGGACCCACGCTTTCAGCCTACCTACTATGGTGCTTTGATGCCATGTGGAGGATCATGCTGGTGGTGGTGAGGTTGCTAGTGTTCACGCTCCTGCTCATTTTTGTATGGCACATAAGCTAGGTATCATGGATGATTGTTTTTCTTGTGCTCTGGCAGCAGGCACAGTTTCAACGCGCCCAGGGCCACGGCCTTTGCGTGCACCATCAGCATCATGGCCACTTCCCTGTTCCTTACTGCTTGCCTTCTTCATAATAAATGTTATATATGCTTGAAAGTATGTCACACATACAGGAGCGTAGGATTTGTAAGTGTATGCGCAAAAAAAATAAAAAATGGTATTTGGGATGTGGAAACGTCACACAGGAGAAATACCGCAGATAATGTTGCTGATGTCAGCAGCGGCTAATATTAAATTACAGGGAATCTCACAGGTATTTGGGATGTGGAAACGTTTCACAGGATATGTACCCCAGGTAATGTCACTGTCCACAGCGGACACCGCCTACAGAAAAAGAACACTGGATGTCACTGATATTTTTTGGATGTGCACACGTTACCCAACATATGGCTACGGCATTACAGTGAAGGGTAGTACTCGCCTGCATGTTTATTGGCTGCGGTGAGGGGAGAAGACTTGAGCATTGCGCTCGAGCACATGCGGTATTCGCCATGTGCCGAGCATTGAGATTGTTGTTCGGCCGAGCATGCTCAATCAACATTAAAGAGTAATGAGGGGGGAGTCGCAGAGAGCGACGAGGAGAAAGACAAGCTGTTAAATATTTTTTTCTCCAATGTATTCACTGAGGAAAATAAACGGTCAGATGAAATGCAGAATGTAAAAATAAATTCCCCATTAAAAGTGTCCTGTCTGACCCAGGAAGAAGTACATCAGCGAGATTAAAATAGACAAATCGCCAGGACTGGATGGCATACACCCCCGTATCCTAAGGGAATTAAGTAATGTCATAGCCAGACCCTTATTTCTGATATTTGCAGACTCTATACTGACAGGAAATGTCCCACAGGATTGGCGCAAGGCAAATGTGGTGCCAATATTCAAAAAGGGTCCAAAAACAGAGCCTGGAAACTATAGGCCGGTAAGTTTAACATCTGTTGTGGGTAAACTGTTTGAAGGTTTTCTGAGAGATGCTATCTTGGAGCATCTCAACGGAAATAAGCAAATAACGCCATATCAGCATGGCTTTGTGAGGGATCGGTCATGCCAAACTAATTTAATCAGTTTCTATGAGGAGGTAAGTTCTAGACTTGACAGCGGCGAATCAATGGATGTCGTATATCTGGACTTCTCCAAATCATTTGACACTGTACCACATAAAAGGTTAGTATATAAAATGAGAATGCTCGGACTGGGAGAAAACGTCTGTATGTGGGTAAGTAACTGGCTCAGTGATAGAAAACAGAGGGTGGTTATTAACGGTACACACTCAGATTGGGTCACTGTCACTAGGGGTCAGTATTGGTCCCTATTCTCTTCAATATATTTATTAATGATCTTGTAGAAGGCTTGCATAGTAAAGTATCAATTTTCGCAGATCACACTAATTTACACTGATGAGGACAGTATACTACTACAGAGGGATCTCGATAGATTGGAGGCTTGGGCAGATAAGTGGCAGATCAGGTTTAACACTGACAAATTTAAAGTTATGCACATGGGAAGGAATAATGCAAGTCACCCGTACATACTAAATGGTAAAACACTTGGTAACACTAACATGGAAAAGGATCTAGGAATTTTAATAAACAGCAAACTAAGCTGCAAAAACCAGTGTCGGGCAGCTGCTGCCAAGGCCAATAAGATAATGGGTTGCATCAGAAGGGGCATAGATGCCCGTGATAAAAACATAGTCCTACCACTTTACAAATCGCTAGTCAGACCACACATGGAGTACTGTGTACAGTTCTGGGCTCCTGTGAACAAGGCAGACATAGCAGAGCTGGAGAAGGTCCAGAGGAGGGCAACTAAAGTAATAACTGGAATGGGGCAACTACAGTACCCTGAAAGATTATCAAAATTAGGGTTATACACTTTAGAAAAAAGACGACTGAGGGGAGATCTAATTAATATGTATAAATATATCAGGGGTCAGTACAGAGATCCATCCCATCATCTATTTATCCCCAGGACTGTGACTGTGACGAGGGGACATCCTCTGCGTCTGGAGGAAAGAAGGTTTGTACACAAACATAGAAGAGGATTCTTTACGGTAAGAGCAGTGAAACTATGGAACTCTCTGTCTGAGGAGGTGGTGATGGTGAGTACAATAAAGGAATTCAAGAGGGGCCTGGATGTATTTCTGGAGCGTAATAATATTACAGGCTATAGCTACTAGAGAGGGGTCGTTGATCCAGGGAGTTATTCTGATTGCCTGATTGGAGTCGGGAAGGAATTTTTAATTCCCCTAAAGTGTGGAAAATTGGCTTCTACCTCACAGTTTTTTTTTTTGCCTTACTCTGCATCAACTTGCAGGATAACAGGCCGAACTGGATGGACAAATGTCTTTTTCGGCCTTATGTACTATGTTACTATGTAACATTATAAGACACATATTAATACAGAGAATAAACCAGGTGGTATTGGTAAGCTAGCGCTCGGGACCCCAGATTATAGGAAAGAATTTTGGGTCCAGGCAGATGTGTCTGATAAGGGACTGAGAGCAGTGTCGTATCAGATAGTGAATGGTAAGGAGCAGCCAGTAAGATACCTGAGTAGAAGGCTGACTCCTGTAGAAAAAAGGTACAGTGTCATGAAACAAGAATGTTTAGCCATTAAAGGGGTTTTCTCATCTCAGACAATGGGGGCATATCGCTAGGATATGCCCCCATTGTCTTATAGGTGCAGGACCCACACCTATATCGAGAATGGAGCCCCGAAAGTGAAGGAGAGCGCACTGCGCATGCGCAGCCGCTCTCCATTCATTTCTATGGGGCCACCGAAAATAGCCGACCGCTGGCTCAGCTATTGCCGTCTTCCCCATACAAATGAATGGAAGCACGGGCCACGCGTGCGCGGCGCGCTCCCATTCACTTCTATGGGAGAGGCGGGATTAGCGCTTCGTGGTGGACGGACCCAGGGAAATCTGGGGTCCTCCAGCCACAGTGCTCCCAGCTCCGTTCTCGCTGGGACCCGCACCTAGCGATATACCCCCATTGTCTAAGATGGGAATACCCCTTTAAGTAGGTGGTGGAATCCATAAAATACTGGTTGGGGGGTAAAAAGTTTACAGTGGTGACAAATCGGGCTCTGCTGGACTGGATGTGGAGGAACAAAGAGACGGATAGGAAGGTGGCCAGGTGGGTCATGTCGTTAAAAAAATGCAACTTTTCCATACAGCACAGGTCTGGGTGGTTTCTCTCCTTTCCGAATTTTTAATTCTTCAGGCAGCATCGCGATGGAAAACTGCAGGGTGAGGCCTCTTGCACACAAACGTTTTTTCCCCCCGTTTACGTTCTGTTTTTTGCATTCCGTATACGGACTGTATACGGAACCATTCATTTCTAAGGATCCGCAAAAAAAACGGAAGGTACTCCATATATGTCTTCCGTTTCCGTATTTCCATTTTTCTGTTCCGTTCAAAGATAGAACATGTCCTATTATTGTCCGCATAACAGACAAAGATAGTACTGTTCTATCAGGGGCTTGCTGTTCCATTCCGCAAAAAACGAAATGCACACAGACGTCATCTGTATTTTTTGTGGATCCGTTTTTTGCAGACCGCAAAATACTGAAAAAGCTATAGGGTCGTGTGCACGAGGCCTAATACGGATGCCCTGTCACTAGCATCCTGTTTTCTTGCAAGTGTCCACCTCCACAGGTGTGATAAAGTGCACAGTAGAGGTATGGTGGAGGTGTGCTTTTCACCTGGTGGTTCAGTTTAGCTGGGTGAGATAACTGAAATCCAGAAATAGTGCTGCTTCAGCAAGGACTGGGAGACAGGTTGGCAGTGGGAGTCTTCCAGTCCACACCCCTAGTCCAGTACAGATATTACCTTTAGCTGAGGAGATCTCAGGTGAGGTCAGCTGGGCTATAATCAAGGAGGGATAAGGCAACCCTCTGTGTATGACTGGGGAGAAGAAGTGACCCTACAGAGAGGAGACCCTGTTTGTAAACTGCGGTTTTTTGAGGTGAGTCAGGGAGAAGACCTGTGTATTAGCTAGAGCGCAGACGGGCAAGTGTTTATTTTGGTTTATGTTTATGTGTCTGATGGTGCTGAAGTGCCAGAATAAAGCACCATTTGGACTTGAACCTCGTTGTCAGAGGAGAAATCTGTGATTGCGACCCCCTGTGAGAGAGCGATCCCTTACACCAGGCATAACCATGTACCAAATTCTTATTTTATGAGGTCGTTTGCTGCATTTAGCATTTGTAAATTATATATTTATATTATTTATATACTAAGCATGATAAAAGTTAACAGTAAACATAACATTATGTACAGCGACTTGGAAAATTAACTATACCTGTATAATCTTTGTGTGGAGGCCTTGTCCTAATTCCACCCCACTGTGACTGATTAGGACTTTTCCATCTCTGTAGATGTGAACCAAAGCTGAAGCCTGAGGACAGTAATCAGAGGTTGTGATACGTGTATTGTGAATAAGGAATTTTACATAGAAAAGAAAAGAATAAAATTAATGCGAAAGGTTCTCCTTCTGTCACAGAATCCCTCCCCCGTTCTTGATATGAAGGAACTGCTAGACTTTCTATAAAGATGGCCCTGTTGATAGTTTGCTTTGTTTTGCTGACACTGTTATGGGGGTACTTCTGAAAGCTACCTCTGCTATGTGTCATTATTGCAGGCCAACTTTGTAAGAGATCTAATGATGAAGTGAGTTTGAGTTAAAGGGGTTATCCCATGAGTAATGTAAAAAAAATGAAAATCAGACATCATATAGTACATAATAGTCTCTTTCTAACAAAGCTAGGACCAGCCCTGTACCTCAAATGGATCCAAAGATCTCAACATTCATTGGTCTGCTTGATTTACATCAAGCTGGGATCTCAAGGGGAGTGTCAATTCTGCTGAAGCTCAGGGTGCGTGTCCATGATCTCCCTATCACAACTCAAGAGGCAATTGAAGGATGAAACTGAGCAAGTGCGGCCACCTCAGTGAGGTCAAAGAAATAAAAATAAAATTAACAGCAGGTGGCGCTATATAGATACATATTATTGAAAAACTCAGTGGCTATCCAAAATTTTTAATTACTTGCAATTACTAAAGTATTCAGATCCAGATGCTGGTTTGAAAACTGTAGAATATTTTTCATTGGACAACCCCTTTAAATCTGCATTCGGGCAAGATACATATCTATATGTGTAAAATTGCATAAAGGCTGTTTTAACATGGGCCAATACAAAGGGCAGTGATCATGAATGACCCATTAGTTTCTGATCATTCCCAGCTTGTTCAGCTACATTTACATGCAATCATGTATGGGGACATGCAATCATTACTAAGATCATTCATCCACATACAGTTTCATTACTTGTCGACAGTGCATCCCTGATTACATAAGGCAATGTGCTGCTGACAAATGATGACAAATGAGCATTTTGCTGCATGCCAATTAATGTGAATGAGCATTTAATGCCAGATCTGATTGGGACACTATTGCAAGCCTGCTTTGTAAGGGCATATTAAGCTTAGACATGGTAAGACACCCCATTCTAGGGCATTACACCCTTGTCTGCAGGGAGAGCGGATTCCCCAAATACAGGGTGAAATCAGCCTTTCATTTATTTGCAATACAGGTCCTTCTAAAAAAATTAGCATATTGTGATAAAGTTCATTATTTTCTGTAATGTACTGATAAACATTAGACTTTCATATATTTTAGATTCATTACACACCAACTGAAGTAGTTCAAGCCTTTTATTGTTTTAATATTGATGATTTTGGGATACAGCTCATGAAAACCAAAATTTCCTATCAAAAAAAATTAGCATATTTCATCCGACCAATAAAAGAAAAGTGTTTTTAATACAAAAAAAGTCAACCTTCAAATAATTATGTTCAGTTATGCACTCAATACTTGGTCGGGAATCCTTTTGCAGAAATGACTGCTTCAATGCGGCGTGGCATGGAGGCAATCAGCCTGTGGCACTGCTGAGGTGTTATGGAGGCCCAGGATGCTTCGATAGCGGCCTTAAGCTCATCCAGAGTGTTGGGTCTTGCGTCTCTGAACTTTCTCTTCCCAATATCCCACAGATTCTCTATGGGGTTCAGGTCAGGAGAGTTGGCAGGCCAATTGAGCACAGTAATACCATGGTCAGTAAACCATTTACCAGTGGTTTTGGCACTGTGAGCAGGTGCCAGGTCGTGCTGAAAAATGAAATCTTCATCTCCATAAAGCTTTTCAGCAGATGGAAGCATGAAGTGCTCCAAAATCTCCTGATAGCTAGCTGCATTGACCCTGCCCTTGATAAAACACAGTGGACCAACACCAGCAGCTGACATGGCACCCCAGACCATCACTGACTGTGGGTACTTGACACTGGACTTCAGGCATTTTGACATTTCCCTCTCCCCAGTCTTCCTCCAGACTCTGGCACCTTAATTTCCGAATGACATGCAACAGTCCAGTGCTGTGTCATGGTCTTACCTTCTTGCTGTTCTCCTTCGTTTGACATGTGCTGGCGGCCATCTTGGTTTCTGGGTTTCTTGTAGCCTCCCACCCTGCGGCTTCTCCTTCCCACTGGGAGGAGCTGGATGCCTAGCTCATATATATAGGAGATCTGTGGCTTCAGTTCCTTGCTTGGTCCTCCTGTGTTCACATGCTTCTAAGACTGCTGCTGCTTCTGGTTCCTGATCCTGGCTTCGTCTGACTACCCTGCTGGTTCCTGATCCAGGCTTCATCTGACTACCCTGCTGGTTCCCGATCCAGGCTTTGTCTGACTACCCTTCTGGTTCCTGACCTCTGGCTTCGCAAGACCCTGCTTCGGTTTAGCCATCCGTTTGGACTTTTGCCTTACAGCTTGATTTTCAATAAAGCCTTCTTATTTCCACTTATCTCTTGTTGTACGTCTGGTTCATGGTTCCATGACATTAGGACCAAGCCATGAATTCTGACGGTACAGGGCCATCCTCGCTACCTACGCTGGTTGCCAGACTTGATCAGCAGGATCACCTGTTGGGTCAGTTCGCTGTGGCGTTGCAAACCCTGCTTGAACGCACGGCTCATTTAGCTTCCGTTGCCGATGGGTCGGTTGTCGCTCCTGGGCCCGCTCCTACTGCCGCTCCGGTTGTTGCGCCAGAGTCTACCCCGACACCTGTTGCTGCGCCTGCGGTGTTTCGGGGTATGACCGGTTCTGCCCCCCTTCCACAGGAGAGCCAACTAAGTGCCAAGGTTTCCTTAACCAGGTGGGCATTTATTTCGAGTTGCTGCCACATGCCTTTCCTACTGAGAGATCAAAGGTGGGCTTCTTGATCTCGCTGCTCTCGGACAAGGCCTTGGCCTGGGCCAGCCCTTTATGGGAGAACAACAATCCGGTGGTTGCCGAGTTTTCCGGTTTTGTTGCTTCTCTTCGGAAGGTATTCGATGTGCCGGCACGTGCTGCCTCTGCTGCGAAGCTCCTTATGTCCATCAGACAGGGTTCACGATCCGTAGCTGAATACGCCATTGAGTTTCGTACCCTGGCAGCAGAGGTGGGCTGGAATAATGAGGCTCTGGTCGCTGCTTTCTCTCATGGTCTCTCGGATGCCTTGAAGGATGAGGTTGCAGCTAAGGACCTACCAGTGGAGCTCGAGTCCCTTATTTCTTTCCTGATTTTGATTGACACCAGACTCAGGGAGAGACCTTCCTTTAAGGAGAGCCTGCGGAGGTCTTCTAACAGATTGGCGCCTACGTTTGCTGTCCCACCCGTGCCTCCCTCTCCTCCCACGCCTCCTGGGGATGACTTGTCTGGGGGTGAACCCATGCAGCTGGGGTTTGCTCGCCTGTCCGAGGGGGAGAGGGTACTCTGGAGACGCGAGGGCCGATGCATGTACTGTGGTCTCGGTGGGCATTTTCGGTTGGCATGCCCGAACCGTCCGGGAAACGCTCGCACCTGAGATCCTGTCGGGGGCAGATCTTGGGTGGAGTCTCCTCGTCCCCGGTTTCCCGTTTTGACAAACCACTGATTACTGTTGTCCTCTCCTGGGTCGGGGGCTCGGTGACGACCCAGGCGTTGGTGGACTCTGGTGCTGGTGGTTTGTTCATTGATAGTGTGTTCGCTGCCGCCAATTCCATTCCTCTGCAGCCTCGAGGTTCCCCACTGGCTCTTGAGGCGATAGACGGCAGACCCCTTCTGCCGCCACACGTGACTCAGGAGACCCTTCCAGTGGGGATGGCCATTGGTGGCGTTCACAGAGAGTCGGTCTGTCTCCAGGTTATTTCATCTCCACACTACTCGGTGGTCTTGGGGTACCCCTGGCTCCAGAAGCATAATCCGACTTTCGATTGGAGATCGGCCGAGATCCTCTCGTGGTCACCGCAGTGTGGGGCTAGTTGCATCCATGGGCCTGTCAAGTTGCTGTGTACTTCCTCGGACTCTCTGTTGCCTCCTGAATACGAGGAGTACCGGGATGTATTTCATAAGGTGCGTGCGGTTGCCCTACCTCCGCACCGCCCATACGATTGTGCCATAGAGTTACAACCTGGTGCCGTTCCTCCTCGTGGCAAAGTCTATCCACTGTCGGTAGCGGAGAATGAGGCCATGGAGGAGTACGTGAGGGAGGCGCTTTCATGCGGACACATTCGCAAATCCTCGTCCCCGGCAGGGGCTGGATTTTTATTTGTGAAAAAGAAGGGCGGTGAGTTGAGGCCTTGCATCGATTACAGGGGTCTCAATCGCATCACGATCAAGAACGCTTACCCGATACCCTTGATTTCCGAACTGTTCGATCGCCTCAAAGGGGCCACGGTCTTTACCAAACTCGACCTGAGGGCGGCATATAACCTGGTAAGGATCAAGGCGGGCGATGAGTGGAAGACCGCGTTTAACACCAGGACCGGTCATTATGAATCCTTGGTTATGCCCTTTGGGTTGTGCAATGCGCCCGCAGTCTTCCAGGAATTCATCAACGATGTTTTCCGTGACCTGTTGCAGCAGTGTGTGGTGGTCTATTTGGATGACATCTTGGTATATTCTGCATCCATGGAGGCCCACATTCTGGATGTCAGACGAGTGTTGCAACGGTTACGAGAGAACAAGCTGTTCGGTAAGCTTGAGAAATGCGAATTTCACCGATCCCAGGTAACCTTCTTAGGTTACATCATTTCCGCTGAGGGGTTCTCCATGGATCCTGAGAAGGTTTCGGCTGTCTTACAGTGGCCCCAGCCCAGTGGTCTTCGTGCCCTGCAGCGCTTTTTGGGCTTCGCCAATTATTATCGGAAGTTCATCAGGGACTTTTCCATGCTAGCCAAGCCTCTCACGGATCTGACCAGGAAGGGCAGTAATCCCCAGGTCTGGCCGCTCGAGGCCATCCGAGCTTTTGAGGCTCTAAAGTCCGCCTTTGTGTCGGCTCCGATTCTGTCGCATCCCAACCCTGGGTTGCCTTTTGTCCTCGAGGTGGACGCGTCTGAGACGGGAGTAGGCGCCCTTCTGTCTCAGCGTAGAACACCAGAGGGTCCTCTGCTTCCTTGTGGGTTTTACTCCCGGAAACTGTCTTCCGCGGAGTGCAACTATCAGATTGGTGACAGGGAGTTATTGGCCATCGTGCAGGCCCTTAAAGAATGGAGGCACTTGCTCGAGGGCTCGGTGGTTCCGGTTCTCATCCTGACGGACCACAAGAATCTGACCTACCTCTCTGAGGCCAAGAGATTGACACCACGTCAGGCCAGATGGGCTCTGTTCTTGTCACGTTTTAATTACGTGGTCTCCTACCTACCCGGTTCCAAGAACATCAGAGCGGATGCCTTATCACGGCAGTACTCCGAGCTGTCCGGGGAGGAGTCGATTCCGACTTCGGTCATACCTCCGAATCAGATCCTGGCCGCCATTCGCACCAGCCTGACCTCTCCCCTGGGTGAGCAGATTTTGGTGGCTCAATCTGGTGCTCCCTCTGGGAGACCCAACGGCAGATGTTTTGTGCCTGAGGAGTTGCGCACTCGGTTGTTGCGAACCTACCATAACTCCAAGGCCGCGGGGCATCCTGGAAAGAATCAGCTGTCCTGGGCTGTTTCACGTCTGTTCTGGTGGCCTTCTCTACGTTCCGACATCGCCGCATATGTAGCGGCATGCTCTGTTTGTGCCCAGAGTAAGTCCCCTCGGCACCTTCCGTTGGGCCTTTTGCAACCCATAGCCACCGGGGAGCGTCCATTGTCACACCTGGGGATGGATTTCATTGTGGACCTCCCTGCATCCCGAGGCCATACGGTCATTCTTATGATTGTGGATCGGTTTTCCAAAATGTGCCACTGTGTTCCTCTCAAGAAGTTACCCTCTGCACAAGAGTTGGCCACGATTTTTGCCAGGGAGGTCTTCCGGTTGCACGGTTTGCCCAAGGAGATTGTGTCGGATCGGGGGAGTCAGTTTGTGTCCAGGTTCTGGCGCGCCTTTTGCTCCCAGTTGGGGATTCATCTCTCTTTCTCCTCGGCCTACCACCCTCAGTCCAATGGGGCCGCAGAACGATCCAATCAGGCCTTGGAGCAATTCCTTCGTTGCTATGTCTCCGATCACCAAGACAATTGGGTTGACCTCCTGCCTTGGGCTGAGTTTGCCAGGAACACGGCGGTGAACTCTTCCTCTGGGACGTCTCCCTTCATGGCCAATTATGGGTTCCAACCTGCCGTGTTACCGGAGGTATTCTCTCCCCAGGATATTCCGGCTGTGGAGGATCACCTTTCCGTCCTACGTGCTTCTTGGGTACAGATCCAGAGGTCCCTTGAGGTCTCTGCGCAGCACCAGAGACTCCAGGCTGATCGCAGACGAGCGCCCGCTCCTTCCTACCAGGTCGGTGACCGCGTATGGTTGTCCACCCGCAACCTCAACCTTCGAGTGCCCACTCCCAAGCTGGCGCCTCGCTTTGTTGGTCCCTTCCGAGTGCTTCGCAGGGTAAACCCGGTAGCCTATGCCCTTGCGCTTCCTCCTGGCATGCGGATCTCCAACGTGTTTCATGTCTGCCTGTTGAAGCCACTGGTGTGTAATCGTTTCACTTCCTCGGTTCCTCGGCCTCGTCCGGTCCAAGTGGGCAATCGTGAGGAGTATGAGGTGAGCAATATCCTGGACTCACGCCTGGTCCGCGGTCGGGTGCAGTTTTTGGTTCATTGGCGTGGTTATGGTCCAGAGGAGCGTTCCTGGGTTCCCTCCGCAGATGTCCATGCTCCTGCCTTGCTCCGAGCCTTCCACGCACGCTTCCCTCAGAAACCGTTCTTTACTCCGCGGAGGAGGGGCCCTTGAGGGGGAGGTACTGTCATGGTCTTACCTTCTTGCTGTTCTCCTTCGTTTGACATGTGCTGGCGGCCATCTTGGTTTCTGGGTTTCTTGTAGCCTCCCACCCTGCGGCTTCTCCTTCCCACTGGGAGGAGCTGGATGCCTAGCTCATATATATAGGAGATCTGTGGCTTCAGTTCCTTGCTTGGTCCTCCTGTGTTCACATGCTTCTAAGACTGCTGCTGCTTCTGGTTCCTGATCCTGGCTTCGTCTGACTACCCTGCTGGTTCCTGATCCAGGCTTCATCTGACTACCCTGCTGGTTCCCGATCCAGGCTTCGTCTGACTACCCTTCTGGTTCCTGACCTCTGGCTTCGCAAGACCCTGCTTCGGTTTAGCCATCCGTTTGGACTTTTGCCTTACAGCTTGATTTTCAATAAAGCCTTCTTATTTCCACTTATCTCTTGTTGTACGTCTGGTTCATGGTTCCATGACATGCTGCTTCTCTGTAGCCCAGGTCAGGCGCTTCTGCCACTGTTTCTGGTTCAAAAGTGGCTTGACCTGGGGAATGCGGCACCTGTAGCCCATTTCCTGCACACGCCTGTACACGGTGGCTCTGGATGTTTCTACTCCAGACTCAGTCCACTGCTTCCGCAGGTCCCCCAAGGTCTGGAATTGGTCCTTCTCCACAATCTTCCTCAGGGTCCGGTCACCTCTTCTCGTTGTGCAGCGTTTTCTGCCACACTTTTTCCTTCCCACAGACTTCCCACTGAGGTGCCTTGATACAGCACTCTGGGAACAGCCTATTTGTTCAGAAATTTCTTTCTGTGTCTTACCCTCTTGCTTGAGGGGGTCAATGATGGCCTTCTGGACAGCAGTCAGGTCGACAGTCTTACCCATGATTGCGGTTTTGAGTAATGAACCAGGCTGGGAGTTTTTAAAAGCCTCAGGAATCTTTTGCAGGTGTTTAGAGTTAATTAGTTGATTCAGATGATTAGGTTAATAGCTCGTTTAGAGAACCTTTTCATGATATGCTAATTTTTTGAGATAGGAATTTGGGGTTTTCATGAGCTGTATGCCAAAATCATCAATATTAAAACAATAAAAGGCTTGAACTACTTCAGTTGGTGTGTAATGAATCTAAAATATATGAAAGTGTAATGTTTATCAGTACATTACAGAAAATAATGAACTTTATCACAATATGCTAATTTTTTGAGAAGGACCTGTATATTTTATGTTGAAATTTCAGTGCACACATCACTCTGTGTTTCATGAGTATCCAGTGTAAAACTGGATTCTACATAGCGATGGAGAACTTCATAGCACTAACTTCTCCAGTGTTGATGATGTTCGTAGACTTGCCCATTAAACACTATATGGTAGTACAGAATCTACAGTCCTCATTATAGTACATTCCACATAACATTAATCTGCTTCTCTCTTCATACACTGACCTGGTGATACATTTTTTCAATATAGCCAACAGCAAACTTTATGGGTATAATAGCTATGCCTTTCTTCTTCCAGTAGTTTTCTTTGTTGAATTTTTGGATCTCGGTTCTTCTCTTGGTATAAGATGACATCTCCAAACATTCATTCCAGCAGCGTGTCAGATTGGTGGCGTTAAACTCCTGCTTGTAATATGTCCGTCCAATGCCTTTATACATGTTCTTCTCCCGAACCTGAGAACATCATGAATTGAAATGGTTACTACAGTAACTTGGAATCTCTGAAGCCCTTTATGGATTAATGTGCAATGTCTTTGATGATCACTGGTGAAACCCAATGGAGACTTATTTATTTTTATTTTGAAAGAACCATTTCTGACCAAACAAGTATAGACTTTCCCCTACATGCCTAAATAAGGCTTGCCTCTGTGATAACGGCTGATCTCCAGAGGTTAAAAAAGGAGCTTATTTTAAGGGATTGGCTTCATGAGGCAGCAATAAAGAGAGATTTCTACAAAATATTCCTAGACCTGCTTGTATGAAATCTACAATTTCATGAGATGCAGGTTTTCATCAATGTAGTGGAATCTTGGTGCGACATACAGCAAATGGTGTGTGAAAACCTCAAAACCTATTAAATATTAAAATTCAACATGAATGACATTTCAAAAATATCACATCTGTTTTCTGCGCCAAAAAGTGTGGAAACCACAAAAATGAGTTGGGTGGAGATAGTTGTAGGCTGACAGCTATCTTATGTATAGCATATCACTTGAGATCTTTATTATATTTAGATAGCAGATAATAATCCAGAAGCAATTCGATTAGGACCTATAACTACAATGAGCCCCTCAGGAGCCAGGGCGGATAATGGAAGTGGTGGTGGCCCTGATTAAGTTTTGTTTCAGTTTACTATCTCAGGCCATTGTTCCCTGGGGATCGGTGCAGTGGAAATAAAGTTTGAAGAATCAGGTCAGAAGTAAACATAGAACATTCTCTTTCTACAGAGTGCAAAATATAAATTTGGGTAAATTCAATAGCAGCAACTGTTTACCCTGCTGTCTGGTTTCTCAAGTATTTTCTTGTAGCAGGTTTAGGTAGTTCTTTGGAAAATCTGTAACAGGAGCAGGAGATCAGCAGTGGGCTACCTTTCCTCTGTCTGCTCTGGAAGCATGACCAGACCACTCTTATCAAAATAGGAAGTACAGGGTGGTTAGCCCTGTTCCTGCCAACCAAATCCTTACTGGTACTTACAGCCAAAACATACAATTGCTATATAATACATAACTAACGTTAAAGTTAACGAAATGGACTTCCATCTGAATTTCAAGAAAAATTAGATTTGCCGCAAAGCTGGATTTCCTTGCTCTTCTTGGTAACAAATCTATTTTTCTGAAATGGCAGTTAAAAAAAAAAACATCCACCTCATCCATTTTCACACAAAGAGGCTGTTGCTGCCAGCTTGATTCCAGAAACCAAGCAAAATCTTACGCGGGGTGATATGACATGAACATGCCCGTGCGTTGTCACAGCGCCCGGCTAGCGAGATTTTGCATGGTGTCTTCAATAAAGATGGCCACAATGGCCTCTATGCGAGCAAATGGATAAAGTGATAAAAAAAAATGTTTTACCCTGATTAACTGCTGAAAGGCCTAAATTGTAGCCTCAGATGGCACGATCAGCGATGAAAGTGGCGTCTGAAGGGATCAATGACAGGGGGGCAGTGTGATTGCTGTTCCATCTTTGCGCCCACTACATACAAAGGAATGCACTTTGTGATGAAGAAATTTGTCACAAATTGAATTTTTTTGCGAAATTCGATGAAGGAGCTGAATCTCTAGTCATGACCATTCCTTTATTATTCCTGCTAGAAGTTCTGAATGAATTAGTAGCAGGTCCAGATGGGTACAAGGATAGAGTAATACAGCAGCCCCAGGAGGGTGGGTGCACAAAGTCCACAATAGCTCCGCATGGACGTCAAAAGGAAAAGAGAGACAGCACCCGTATTTGCAATGGTGAAAAAAAGCTGTGGTCTTTCATCCATGATGTCGCAATCCAATATACTTGGGTTGCCACATCATGGATTAAAGACAACAGCTTTTTTTCACCATTGCAAATACGGGTGCTGTCTCTCTTTTCCCTTTGAGGTCCAGATGGGTGTTAGGCTGAGTTCACATCACCATTTAGCTTTCCGTTCTTCTGATCCGTCAGAAGAAGAGAGAGAAAAAAACAGAACCTGTTGCATCAGTTGTCATCCGTTTGAGCCATTTCTGTCTGAGATCCGTTTTTTTAGACTGGAAAAAAGTCCTGCATGCAGTACTTTTGTTTCTGTCTAAAAAAAACAGATCTCAGGTGGAAATGGCTCAAATGGATGACAACTGATGCAACAGGATCTGTTTTTTTCACTGGATCCTGTAAAAAAAAAACGGATTCCATGCAATCCTATGCATAAGGCTACTTTCACATCTGCGCTTTCCCATTCCACTAATGAGATCTGTCATAGGAACTCAATAGCGGGGGTAAAACGCTTCCGTTTTGTCCCCATTCATTGTCAATGGGGGCAAAATTGAACTGAATGGAATGGAATGCATCAGAATGCTTACCATTATGTTAGGTTGCGTCCCCATGGCGGACAGAATAACGTTTTTCTGTCTGTGATGTGGTGCGGAACAAGATGGATCCGTCATGACTCACAATGTAAGTCAATGAGGACGGATCCGTTTTCTCTGACACAATAGAAAACTGATCTGTCCCCCATTGACTTTCAATGGTGTTCATGACGGATTCATTATTGCTATGTTAAAGATAATACAATCGGATCCATTTGTTTTGCTGATTCATGACGGGTCCAGTAAAAATGCTGGTGTGAAAGTAACCTAACTGATGCAACAGGGTCCGTTTTCTTTACAGGATCCATTTTTTTTTCTCTCTCTCTCTTCTTCTGATGGATCAGTAGAACGGAAAGCTAAACGGTGATGTGAATGCACCCTAACCAGATGGGTGTGTGTCCCTGTACAGTCTGATATTAGCCAATCAGTGCTGCCAGTGTCAGACTGTGCAGGGACCCCCCCCCCCCCCTACTGGTAACACCCATCTGGACCTTCATTGCAAACTTCTAGCCATTCATAACTTTAAGAATAATGAAGGAATGACACAATTTACAATCATAAGAATAGATGTGCCAGGATTGTTATTACATAAGTAGTGCAAATAGTTACTAAAACGGATATGTCAGGAAAGGTAACAGGTCCTCTTTAAATATCTAAATGAGTTGTTAGTAAATGACAGCTAAGAACTTTACCTGGTCAGGAGGCAATCCTAATTTTCTAGCCACAGCATCCAACATGGTCTCTGAGCTCAAACCGGTCTGAGGAAAACCAAATCCTCGGTAAGCAGTATTAGAAGGCAGGTTTGTCTTGCAAGCCTTTGCCCGGCAGTTAAGGTTGGAGAAGTCATATGCATTGTCCATCTTAAGCATCGCTATTATTATCACCTGAAAATGGAGTAAAGGAAGCAATATATAATATATTTAACCAATATATTAGTTTACCTCACAACTATAAGAAAAAATGGAGATGCAGGTTTCTTTGACATTATACAGCGTGTTATTAAATTACTATTGCATTTGTCTCTTCATCAATAGAGAGCTTTGTTCTATATTATCATAATTCTCCCTGCATCAAACATTCAAAAAGGAAATTTAATTTCACATTTGGATATATGTTTATAATTCATACAGTTTGGGGTTGTTGTGCCTTTTCATAGGTAAATGCATTGATATCCAATTCATTCTAGTCAAGATGAATGTTCATAGCCATGCTCGACTATAGTTACAATTTTGTATGTCTTAAGTAAGGTCACACAAAAGGTTTCTACTCTTCAGTGTTATTCTTTTCATGAATGTACCAGTCTGAGAAGAATACTCCTTGTCTACTTTTAAATTTATGACAAGATATAAAGATAAGCTCTATGCAGCTGGTGATAATTACCTATACAATTAGGCATTTATTAATGAAGCAAAATATATAATAAGACATAAGACAATCAGCAGGACATATAATATATATTATACTGTTATATGTGATGAAGACAACATGTATCCAGTATATTATATATATTTCTCATTAGGAGAATCTTTGTCTCTAAAAGAGTGTCTGTGAAGATGTGTGTTTTGTAACCATGTATCACATCTTTTGGTGTGACAAGAGGAGGTACTGATATCTCTGAGAAAGCAAAGCCATTGAAGTTATTGATGATCCACAAATAAACAGTGTGAGAAACATTCAGAGAGACGCCTAGAGGTCTGTCTCTAATTGCTACAAGTGTCAGAATTAATCCCTATAGCTTTGAATTAAAGCTTTTAAGGTCAAAATGTATAGAATACATTTTATTCAGACTTCCAGAAGTTAACCCTTTATACTTTATACTATGATGTAAATAGCTTACACAGCAGTGCCACCTAGGTATCAGTAGGTGACATTACAACAGTAGCAAAAGTGCATTCTGGGTAAGGTTACGATGTCACCTTTTTTATCAATTATCACGCCCATCCGATTATGATTGGAAACTTCCAAACTAGGAAGGTGTGTTTAACTGATAAGTTTGTGATCATAAACCATACACAGGGAGGAAAAACACACACACAAGAAAGAGAGGAAAGAGAAGTTAAGCTCTTTAGAGGGGTCTATCAAGATGAAAGCCATGGTGAGATGCGCTATGATGGACCACCCAGCTTTCCTAGGAGCAGAAGTGAGATTTCTACTAGGACTTGGTAAGAGACACAGAAAATGATATTTCATTCTATTAAGACTAATTTGATAGTGTGGGCGAAATTATACCATCTAGATTGGCGAATAAATAATTAAATTAATTAATCATCTCCATATTGAGATGTAGTATTAGGATATTGTGAGACTTCATTCTACCTGCAGAAGAATCATGACTCATAATTTAGCAAAGCATTAAATAATTGCTTATATATATATATATATATATATATATATATAGAACATTCTTCGCCAAGCTAAATGATGTATTCCCACAGGAAAGACTTATTTCAAATCCTTCCCATTTAAGATATGATCTAGCAATGATCCTAGATCCCTGTTATTTGTCTTAATAGTCTTACCAAAGTCATATGTGTGAAAATAGTCCAGGATGGGGCGGAAGGATACAGTTATCTCTTCTAATTTATATCCTTGGATGGATTTGCCCATGCCTGAAGTCATGTGATGTGTATTTGGTTAGAGGGGGGTGGAATGTATTTAGCATTCCATATTGATGTCTAGGATTAGACATGCCCGTCCTGATATCATGAGGTTTTCTCTGAACATAGGTAATATATATAACTTATGTTTCTACTTTGATATCCTAACCTAATAATAGCTTGGTTATAATGTGACAAGTTATTTCCGCTCACATGTATTGTTAAGCTTGTAATGCTTTATATTAATGCTATATACATTCATTTGCATGTTTCATTGTGTTTATTTACTTATATATGTTTATAATCTTGTAACCAATAAATCTGCATATTTTTATAATACCTGCGTATTATTGTGTAATGTAGAACTACATGTTTTATCATTAACGTCATCTCACGTCAAAAAGAACTTATTTATCTGAGGAAATAGTCAGACTCAGATGGGAATTGTATCAATTAGGTTGTCTACAATTCACCAGGTCCTGATTTTAAGAATTTATGACAAATTTTATCCCAAATTTTTTTTTATGGTTAATTATTTTTATGACCATAATTAATAATTCTTAATTTAATTATTACCACCCGACAGGGTATGCAAGCAGTATAAAATGTAATACATATTAAATAGAATAATTAATCATATCCTGTGGTGAGAACAGTGCTGCAGGTTGCCCCCCAAAATTAAGGTTTAGTAGTTGCACACGGGGGTTATACATGGTTATTCTACACAATTGCAGATTGTGCTGGGTCTAGAAAGTTTTTCAGGAATCACCAACTGCTTTCTGAAATCCTCTATCCTTATTACTTTTGGTAGGTAGAAATGCTGGTAAGAGAGAGACGTCTATTGTCACGAGCAGTTACAAGAGCAGTGCTTAATTTGCGTTAGCACCCGTCACAGGGGTTAAATACGGAGATCCGAGTCACTGGAGGAGATTTATCATGAGGGGAATGATTCAAGTTAGTTTTGCAATAATCTGCATTGCTGTAATTTGTGCCAAATTTTCCCAAATGTCTCAAAATGTTTGATAATTTCTTAGTGCCAGTGACGTCACCAGCAACACAGCGCAGGGCAAGGTTGAGCAATGAAATTCTCTGATGCTTTTGTCAGAGGGCCGGAGGGGTGAAAATGGGGTTATGTCTGGGTTCAACTCCGAACCTGGACAACCCCTTTAACTCCTTTTCCTAGAGCGCCACTTTCCTGTAGTAAGATACGTAATTACAGTTTTTGCAACTTTTTAATAACAGTTAATTCTGGCTTAACCTCTTCCTGAGTCATTTTTCACTTGATCTGATACAGCCTATTTTTTTTTTTTAATCTGTACTGTAACTTTTTGAATGCTTTTACTTATAGAAGCCAATCTGATATCGTTTTCTCATGACACATAGTACTTCATGAGGTAATAGAAAAATGTAGAAGGGCACTCAACAATCAGTCACACCGAAATGTATTGGGGTCTAAAATAATACAATTTATTAAACATATGTCTAAAAACATACAATAATTATGGCATAAAAACAAAATGACATAATGTATGTAGACCCCAATACATTTCGGTGTGATTGATTGTTGAGTGCCCTTCTACATTTTTACATTACCTCTTGACTTTATTGATTTGGGTGCATCAATTTTAGTTGGAGCACCTTATTATCCCTGATAATAGGGTGAGCCGTCACATATACTCAATAACATAGTACTCCATGTTAGTGGTGAAGGATATGTTTTACCTTCATTTATTAAAAGAATTCAAAATCTACAGAAAATTTGGAAAAATTAGCTATTTTCAAAATTTGAATTTCTCTGCCTTTAAGACACATAGTGATACCTCACAAATACTGTAGTTATTAATTGATATTCATCACATGGCTACTTTATGTTGGCATCAATTTGTAAATCTCATTTTGTTTTTTAGGATGTTAGAAGGCTTAAAATTGTAAAAGAAATGTGTAAGGGAGTCTGCAGTTCCGGTTCCCTTGCGGGCAGATACGGTGGAGTGTCCGCATGGGCGGCGGAAGAGGAGGGCCGCGGGGATTTCAGAGGCAGACTTGCCGGGCTGATGGCAATGCGTTGCGGCCAGTCCTGCCTCCGGTGTCTCCTGCAGGTTCCGTTCCGGCGTCCATGCTGACACAATTCCGTGCCGAGTCGGTTGGGAGTCCGCGTGCTCGCCTGAGGGGTGATTCGCAAAGGAATGCGCAGCCGAGTGTGCATGCATCTTATGCACTACGTCAGCCGATGGCAGGTAAAGCATCTGTGCACAAATTCAAAGTTGATTAGGTGCTAATGAGTAGGATCATCGCATGACCTATGAGGTTCTGACAAGCAGAACTCTGTGATTGGCCAGCAGGTGTTTAAAAGGGGATCTCCCTGGCTGATCAGTGCTCACTCTTGTCTCTACAACCTGGGAGTATGCTGGCTCAGAGTCACTAAGTTGAACACATGAACTCTGTGTGTCTTCATCTAGTAAATGCCTCTAGAAACCTCGTTTCTGCTCTACAGTTGCACCGTGTGTGGCCTCGAATCGGACTTTGGATACTTCACCGTCTCATCCTTAGGTACCTGGTTTCACAGACTCTTCTGTATGAACTTTAGCCTGGTCTGGCTTTTCTTTGGCGTTTTCCCACAGAGGTTATTATTTAGACTACGTTATTTCTGTATGATTTCTGGTTTGGAATTTACTGCTGTGTTTTCAATAAATTCCCGTTTGTTCAAATCTTTGCCTGGTTTCTTGGGGTTCTGCAGCATTACAAAATGTTTCAAACTTTCAAGAAAATTTCCTAAACAGACTTTAAGGACCAATTCAGTTATGAAATCATTTTGTGGGGCCACCCAAAATGACCCAATTTTTGAAACTACATCCCTCAAATTATTCAAAACGTATTTTTCTAAATTTCATAACCCCTAAGGTGTTCCACAAGCATTACATGAAAATGGAGGTAGCATTTGGAAATGTTATATCTTGCAGATTTTCCATTTTATTAAAATGTTCCCTGTAAAACAGCAAGTGTTAACAGCAAAACAAACCTTAATATTTATTACCTTATTTTAGCAGTTTATAGAAACACCACATATGTGGTCATAAACTGCTATATAGGCACACTGCAGGAAAGGAATGTCCCTGGTTTTTGGAGGTCAGATTTTGCTGGATTAGTTTTTGGGTGCCATGTCATATTTGAAGAGACCAAGAGGCATCCCCTACAGTGACCCCGTTTTGGAAACTACACCCCTAAAGGAATTTATTTAGGGGTGTAGTGAGTGCTTTGACCCCACAAGGCATTTCATATAATTTAGTAATACTTGGCTGTGAAAATGTATGCAGCACTGGTCGACAACTGCTGAGGTTAAAGGGGTTATCCAAAGCTAGTAAAGACCTCCCAGAATAGCTGACCCATGGAGCTGATTATACTTACTTGGTCACGTCCCATAGTGCAGTGCATGTCGGGAAGGGGTTAAAACAGGCTAACCACTCTCACTTTCCCACCCACTATTCAAAACTGGAATAAGTGACATAAAAATGAAATGCAGCAAAATTTTGCACAAATAATAGAAAAGCGAAAAGCCGTATATTGTGACTTTTTAAAGACAGAATTCTGGAGCACAGGGCTTGATAAATTCCCCTTAATATATTTAATTCTAATAATAGGAACTGAATAGAATCACCAATTTATACAATAGGTATGATGCAGTTACCAGAATAGATTCATCAGGGGTGCATCCGGCATTGGCATAGAAAGTTACATCTGCACCTACAATTTTTCCGTCATTCATACACCCAACCTGTAAAAAAAAAAAATAATAATTCAACCATCAGTAGACAAGCCCACATTCTCTATAGAATAGTAGCCTGGGAAATCCATATTATGTGCACTGCAACTCACTTTGTATATTCCTTTGAAAGGATGGCGACCAGCAGTCATTAACATATCTTCATTGCGCTCCAGAACACACCTAATGGGCCTTTTGGTTCTGAAACAAATGATAGCAAATGTATTGAATACTAAACTAAGAAAACTGCAACAACAAAATCATACAAAAGCCTGACCTGATACAAATACACTCGTGGAGAAAAAGCTCAATAAAGGACCAGTATGACCTTTTGTTGTTACCCATCGGCAGCCCTGGGAAAAGGGCACCTGATAAAGAGAACATTGACATTTGAATATTTGAACCATGTATACTTTTATCTAATATATATAGCTGAGTGTATGTGTGTGTATGTCCGCTAAAGGAATCCGCACCGTCGCATTTACAATCACGAAATTTGGCACACAGGTACATCAGGTGTCCGGGAAGGTTATAGACTAGGTCTCAGCTCTCTAGGACGTACCGTTCCTGAGATATTTGCAGGTCCTCCAGTCTCCACATACACACAGTTTTACACCAGGTTTCCATAACAACCCAGCCATTTATTTTCACTGCTGTAGATGAGCTTTAAAGGAAAACTGTCACCAGGATAATCGCTATTGAAGTAAATCCATGGCCTAATAGCACTTAGTACCTTATTTCCAGATGTGCCTTTGTTCCAGCAATAGATGTTTTTATCCTCTGAAAATCCAGTTTATTTGAAATGCAAATGAGCCAGTAAGGTGCCCAAAGGGGCGTCACTTTTTCAGGAAGGAGCCCAGAGACCCCCCCCTGCACCAATGTGTCCACCCTCAAAAGATGAACTTAAAACCCCCCCCAGGTCCTGCTAAGCCACGCCCATGATCTGGTTAGGCCACGCCCCTACCACTCCTTAGCTGAGAGGGATTAAAAAAATTAAGTTAAAAATCAACTTCTAGGTCCTGCTAAGCCACGGCCCTATCTGGTTAGGCCACACCCTTTCCCACTCTTCAGCTGACAGGGATTGAAAAAAATGAAGTTACAAATCAACTTCTAGGTCCCGCTAAGCCACGTTCCTAATTCGGTTAGGCCACACCCCATCCCACTCCTCAGCCAACAGTGATTGAAAAAATGAAGTTAAAAATCAACTTCTGTCAGCTGCAGGGGTGGGAGGGATGGTGACTTTCTTCCTGCCGCTCACACTCAGACAGCACAGTGCTGCTGTCTGAGAGTGAGCTGTTCAAAAGGACATCCTTGTGTCCGTCCAGGCTCTGCGCCAGACGGAGGACAGGGAGTCTGAAAGCCGGACTGTCGGGTCTAAAACTGGACCTCTGGCCACCCTAGGGGCAGGCTGCTGTGGAAGTCACAGTTAAGGGGATGGTCCGCAATGGAGGTCAGTTTAAAGGGGCATATTGCTGTAAATTCCACTGTTAAGGGGGCGAGCCCCTGTGGAGGTCACTGTCAAGGGGGTGGTGTGCTGTGAAACTGACTGTTAAAGGGGAAGGCTGCTGTAAAGGTCAAAGTTAAGGGGGTGGGCTGCTGTGGAGGTCCAATTTTAGGGGATGGGGCACTGTGGGGGGGTCAGTGTTAAGGGGTGGGGGGCTGTGGAGGTCACTGTTAAGGGGGCGGGGTGCTGTAGATGTCACTGTTATAGTGGATAGTGTCGATATCTTTTAACGACACACACAAACATTAAATAAAATAGATATACCCAAGCTAAGCTGGGTCCTTCAGCTAGTATATATGTACTAAAGACCTTGTTGTCGTGTAATAGTGGCAAAAGAAAAATATATTTGCCGTTCAGCGGTGCAGTTATATGTTCTAAAGCAGTGGCGTAGGGATTGCCATAGCAACCATAGCAGTGGCTATGGGGCCCTACGCCACTGGGGGCCCGTCCCGGACTGCATTCTTTTTTTTTTTTTTTTTTTACACAGCCAGGCAGCCAGGTGGGCGGGGCTTGGGCGGTCCGCGGCTGTAGTGGGCGGGGCTTGGGCTGTCCGCGGCTCGGGCCTTTGCTGGGGGGAAGCCAAGGAAGGAGTAGTCAGGTCAGGACTGGAGTAGGCGGGCCCGAGGCGCACTGCTGCACGAGCAGAAGATGAGGTAGGCGGTGGAGTGGGGGCCGGAACTGGAGCGTATAACATGTGCATGTAAGTTAAAAACCAATATACAAATCCATAAGAAACAGACCACAGAGATCAGCATGTATTGTCACTACACTATGGTGTCCTTTAGAGTTCCCTTTATAGTCAGAATACTTACTACTATGAGAGCCTGGCTGGTATCCATGTCTTATTTTATGCCCAAATTAACAGTCAACGATACCTATAATATTGTTCATGAAGCAGATCTGCATTAGTGGGACTGTGGATTCCCATACGCTGGTAACATGGAAGTCATCCTAACAATCAGATTTGCACAATGAGAGAATGTCATATACTGCACTAATGTACATAAAATCAGCTAGCGGATTTCCCTCTGTATATATTCCACTGACAGAATACTTCATCCTTGTACCCTGCTCTGATGGTTCCTACAAAGAGTGAAATGTTACAATGCGATGCATATTTGCTCATTTCCATGTCTGTTCTTGGCCAAGCTAACAATGCATATGTATGGGAGGATAGGGAGAGATAACTGTTGGCTGAATGATCCTTCAGCCAACATTAGAACTCAACAGAGTTACATCACACATATACAGTATAGTACAGTGATGCCCAACCTACGGCCCGTGGGCCAAATGCGGCCCGCGAAGCCGTGTCATGCGGCCCACGCAGTGACCGAACTTTATCAGCGCAGGGCGCGCTGCGAACGGCACAGGCAGCAAAGCGATGCTGCCTGTGCCTACAATCTCCCTGCCCAGCGCCGCCTCCTAGCTAATTTATTCACTGCACTTGCCTCTGTGAAATTCAAGAGAAGCGCCGTAATCTCGCACAGGAGCACTGGCAGAGGCCTCGAAGTGCGCATGCACCGTCTTCCTGGCCTTTGCCAGTGCACCTGTGCGAGATTACGGCGCTTCTCTTCAATTTCAGAGGCAAGTGCCGTGAATAAATTAGCTAGGAAGCGGCTCGAGGTGGGGGGGGATATCTGTGGAGGACACTGAGGAGGGTGAGGAGGGATCTGTGGAGGACACTGAAGGGGGTGGATCTGTGGAGGACACTGAAGGGGGGGGATCTGTGGAGGACACTGAAGGGGGGGGATCTGTGGAGGACACTGAAGGGGGGGGATCTGTGGAGGACACTGAAGGGGGGGATCTGTGGAGGACACTGAAGGGGGGGGATCTGTGGAGGACACTGAAGGGGGGGATCTGTGGAGGACACTGAAGGGGGGGGGATCTGTGGAGGACACTGAAGGGGGGGGATCTGTGGACGACACTTAAGGGGGGATCTGTGGACGACACTTAAGGGGGGGATCTGTGGACGACACTTAAGGGGGGATCTGTGGACGACACTTGGGGGGGATGTTGGGGTGGGAGGTCCTGGAGGGGTGTTTGGGTGGGAGCTCTGGAAGGGGTGGGAGGTCCAATAGGTATGTGGGGGTGGGAGATCCGGGAGGGGGGGCCCATAATTTTTTTTGCTATGGGGCCCAGTCATTTCTAGCTACGCCCCTGTTCTAAAGACCTTTTTGTCGTGTAATAGTGGCAAAAGAAAAATATATTTGCCGTTCAGCAGTGCAGTTATATGTTCTAAAGCCCTCTTTTGTGTGTATTAGTGAGGGGGGGGGGGGGAAGGGGCTTATTAGCCGTTGTGTGGTGATATGAGAAAATTAAAGACTTTTTTGGGGTGTTTTAATTTAGTTTTTATTTATTAATTTGATCTAACAGTGTGTCAGACAGAGAAATGCCAGGCCCTGCACAGGGGAGTGGCAGAGGCCTAAATGTTTCTGGCGCAGGCACAGGTCGCAGCAGAGTATTAGGGGCATGGCAGCAGGAGTCGCAAACGAGAGGCCTGAGCTCCCTGTGTCATCTAGCGGTTGTGTCTTAACTAGCAACCCAGCGGTTCATTTAATGGTTGACTCGGTCATCCACTTCGTCCGAAGTGACATCAGACACCCCCAGCCAAAAGTCGGTGGGTTCGTCAGACACAACCCTTGGTTGGCATGGCCCGGGAGCAGTCCCTGTTCCCTCAACTGTCCTCAACCTGCCTCTGTCCTTTTCTGTTTCCTCAGCCAGAGAAGTATTGTATGCTGTGGGCTCAGCTCCACTATACAGTGAGAACGAGCTACTAGAAGACAGTCAGCAGCTACTGGCAAGCCAAGATGTGGAGAAGACATATGCCGCTTCCTCTGGTAGGCAGGCAAGTAGTGATGAGGAGAGTGGCGTGGGAGCTGGTGTTCCAAGCGGTCAGGGTTCTGACCTAGAGACCGTTGAGGAGGACATCAGTGACATGCATACAGTACTTGATGATGATGATGATGTAGATGATTGCACTTGGGAGCTGGGTGAATTAGGGGCGTCATCATTATCAGGAGAAAAGGGTGGCAGCTTGCCCGTGAGGCAGTGGTGGAGCCAGCAGGTCGCTAGCGTGGCCAAGAGTCAGCAGGGTGGCAGCAGTGGGAGGTCTGGAGCCAAATGTGCCCAGGGTAGACCACCTGCTTCGCAGGAGCCTACCTGCCCAGAAAGTAGTGATGCAGGGGCTCACAGAAGCAGCGGTGGTAGCAGTCAGTGCAGAGTGTTAGGGGTAAAATCAACAACTCGGCAGTGTGGCAGTTTTTTATCAAGCCGCAGGAGGAGGTGAACGTGGCCATTTGTAGAATCTGTGGGCAGAAGATGAAGCATGGCAAGGGTGCCAATGTTGGCACCACGGCTATGCGTCTACATATGCAGCATCACCATAAAGTGGCCTGGGAGAACCGTGGCTCCAATGTGGTGGTCCGGCAACCACTGCATCACCCAGTGGCGCGCAGCCCATTTCAGGTAGTCAAGGCTCCACCACCTCAGCCGAAAGGAGCTGTCTGTCCTTCCCATCATCTACCAGTCCTGATGCTCTTGCTCTTCCTCATCCTCCTACTCCTCGTTACTCATTCTGTCAGCAATTATGCGTACACTCATCCAACGGCGCAGAAGCTGAATTGTGGACTCTGCACCTTTCAGAGAACTGATGGCTTGTGCTGATCCGAGGTGGAGAGTCCCAAGCAGTCATTTCTTTGCCAAAAAGGCAGCACAAATATGTAGAACAGAAGGTGGGCCAGTCCATGAGCCTGTCGGTGTCTGCCAAACTGCACGGCAGTGCCGACGTGTGGAGTTGTAACTACGGTCAGGGACAATACATGTCCTTTACGGCCCACTGGGTGAATTTGGTTCCTGCACAGCCACACCAGCAACTTGGCCAGGTGATGCCACTTCTGCCTCCACGTTGTCAAGTCCTGTGACATTGTCCTCCAATGCCTCCTCATTCTCCACCTTGTCCTTAGCCTGCACTGCAGGGACAATTCACAGTGCCCCTCCAGCATACCACACGTGCATGACACGGTGGTGTCACGCTGTTCTGCACCTCGTTTGCCTGGGTGAACGGAGTCACACAGGGGAGTAACTGCTCCGTGTCCATCAAGAAATCGAATCCTGGATTTCTCCTCGACAACCATTATCACCACCATACAGAGACATTACACCACTCTGGCATTCCTAACCTGGAGCGTGAGTTATAACACTTTGGAGGGCCCTGTGACAGTACCCAGCACACGCTGCAATTGGCATCACGAACAAAACTATAGACTATTATACCCATATCCTGACCCACTGCAAAAACTGGCGTCAGTGTAACCGTACCACGGTCCCGCTCATTGCATGTGGTGTTGCATAGGAGTGCAGTTGATATCTACTGCATTTTCTGTACTCAGAGAGAGTTATCTGTGGTATTCATAGGACTGCAGGTAACATCTCCCTCTTTCCCCGCTTCACTCATGTACATAAAGTACATATGGCTATATCTGTCCTTTTTAACTTAATCTGCACATGATGCAGTGTTTGGCACAGCCGCTGTCACAACCAGACATCTGAGAAGCTCTGACAGATGCCTTTCAGAACCTCCTCCTTGAGCTTTCTTTGTTTTGGTTTTCAGTTCCTCATCTCGTTAGCCTCTCTCAGCTGTCTTGTAGTTGCATTAGTGTGTGGTTTATACAGCTTCCTGGAGTGTGTGTGCATGCTGATCCTATTTCCCAGTCTTCTACAAGTTAAGTGTTGTACATTCATTTGTGATTTTATGTTTGCTGGATCCCAGGTGACCCTAACTCCCTCCGTGTCTGGTGTAGGGAGCCGGTGGTCGTGTCCCCTCACTATTATAGGGTGTTCAGGTGTTATACAGTTGAGGTACGAGGATATGCGATCATCTACCATTAGGATGTTCGCATAGGCTGAGCAGTCAGGGAGAGTGCCAGGTCTAATGCAGGGGTCTCCCTTTTTGTTCCTTAGTTTTGGATCCAGTGAGTCATATATTCATTTTGTATTGTCTTGTTTCCTGTACACCTTCCGTGACATTATAAACCGCCAAAACCGTCTCAAGCATGGATCCGGTTTCACTTTTGACTGAACGCTTTCAGGGTCTTTCATTGGAGGTAGCTGATCTCCGTAAGACTCTTTCTCAGTTTCTAGTGACCGATTCAGCTTGCGTTCATGGAGTTTGTTCTGAGCCTAAGATCTCGCTCCCGGATACGTTCTCCGGGGGTAGTGAGAATTTTGTGCATTTTAGAGAGGCTTGCAAACTCCATTTTCGCCTTCTTCCCCATTCCTCTGGTGATGAGGAATGGAGGGTGGGGATCATTATATCGCTGCTCAGGGGTAACGCTCAGTCGTGGGCCTTTTCACTGCCGGTGGGGGCATGGCCCCTCCGTTCAGTGGATGAATTCTTTTTAGCCCTGGGTCAGATATATGATGATCCGGATCGTATTGCTTTGGCTGAGTATAGACTACGTCTCTTATGCCAGGGTAAACAATCCGCAGAGATATACTGCTCAGAATTTCGGAGATGGGCAGCTGATACTGGTTGGAATGATGCTGCACTCCGAAGTCAATTTTGCCATGGTCTTTCAGAGGGATTGAAAGATGCATTTGCCTTTCATGAGAGGCCTATCTCCTTGGACTCTGCTATGTCTCAGGCCGTTCGTATTGACAGGCGTCTTAGAGAGAGAGGAGAGATCACTCCTTCCTGTCATACTCAATCCCAGAACAGTGCAGCGGTCTCATTCTGTGCGCAGGGGTCTCAGTCGCTGTCAGCCCCTTCTGAGCAGGAGCCCATGCAGCTGGGGTTGATTGCCTCTGACAATAGAAGATTCAGCCCGCATGGGAAGGTTTGTTTTTGTTGTGGAGGTATAAATCATTTGGCAAATGTTTGTCCCTCTAGGAGATTCAGGCAGTTTTTTGGGAGTAATAGAGAAACAAAAAGGAAAAAATCTTTAAAAAATGTTCCATCTGTTACTATTGGCAGGGTTGAGGCGGAAATTGAAGGTTTTCCGTTTGCTTGTAGTTCCCGTTTTGTCCTGCCTGCCAGGGTGGCGCTAGAGAGCAAGAACATTTTTTGTGAGATTTTTGTAGATAGTTGAGCAGCTGTCAATCTCATTGATAATCAATTTGCGATAACTCATGGTTTCCAGGTGTGCGCTTTGGGAAAGGATATTCCTGTTTTTGCTATTGATTCCGCTCCACTTTCTCAGAAATCATTAAAGGGCATAGTTCACAATATTCGTTTAATTGTGACTGATGCTCATGTTGAGGATGTGTCATGTTTCGTCCTTAGCGGATTACCTACTCCTCTTGTGTTGGGGCTACCCTGGCTCACTAAACATAACCCCACCATTGATTGGCAAGCGAGGCAAATAAATGGTTGGAGTGATTTTTGCAGAGAGAATTGCCTCACGACATCTGTTTCTGAGGTTTCTACTAAGACTGTACAACCTTTTCTCTCTGAATTTTCGGATGTCTTCTCTGAGAGTGGAGTTCAGGATTTGCCCCCGCACAGGGAGTACGATTGCCCTATTAATCTCATCCCAGGCGCCAAGCTGCCTAAATCTCATTTATACAATCTTTCCCAACCTGAAAGGGTCGCTATGCGTGCTTATATCTCTGAGAGTCTGAGAAAAGAACACATACGACCCTCGGAGTCACCTGTTGCCGCTGGTTTTTTCTTTGTTAAGAAAAAAAGATGGTTCTTTAAGACCTTGTCTGGATTTCAGGGAGCTGAACAGTATCACTATTCGTGACCCTTATCCGCTTCCTCTGATCCCGGACCTGTTTAACCAGATTGTTGGGGCTAAAGTCTTTTCCAAATTAGATCTAAGAGGGGCATACAACCTGGTCAGGATCAGAGAAGGAGACGAATGGAAGATGGCCTTCAATACCCCTGAGGGCCATTTTGAGAATTTGGTTATGCCTTTTGGTTTGATGAATACCCCAGCCGTTTTTCAGCATTTCGTGAACAGCATTATTTATCATTTAATGGGAAAATTTGTATTAATGTATTTAGATGACATTTAGATTTTTTCTCCTGATTTCAAAACTCATAAGGAGCACTTACGTCAGGTCTTGCTCATCCTGCGGGAGAATAAATTATACGCGAAACTGGAAAAATGTGTGTTTGCGGTTCCAGAAATTCAATTTCTGGGGTTTCTTCTCTCCGCTTCTGGTTTTCGCATGGACCCCGAGAAGGTCCACGCTGTGCTTGAGTGGGAGCTTCCTGAGAATCAGAAGGCGCTGATGCGTTTTTTGGGCTTCTCCAATTATTACAGGAAGTTTATTTTGAATTATTCCTCTGTTGTTAAACCACTCACTGATATGACCAGAAAAGGGGGTAGATTTTTCTTCCTGGTCGGTAGAGGCGCGTAAGGCCTTTTCTAATATCAAGGAGAGTTTTGCTTCCGCTCCCATCTTGGTACAACCTGATATTTCTTTACCCTTCATAGTTGAGGTTGATGCTTCTAAGGTGGGTGTGGGTGCGGTCTTGTCTCAGGGTTCCTCTCCTGCCAAATGGCGACCGTGTGCCTTTTTCTCGAAGAAACTCTCCTCCGCAGAGAGAAATTACGATGTGGGAGATAGGGAGTTGTTGGCCATCAAATTGGCTTTTGAGGAATGGCGCCATTGGCTAGAGGGAGCCAGACACCCTATTACCGTGTTTACTGACCATAAAAATCTGGCCTACTTGGAGTCAGCCAAGCGTCTGAACCCGAGACAGGCCAGATGGTCTTTGTTCTTTTCAAGGTTTAATTTTGTTGTCACGTTCCGCCCTGGGGTTAAGAATGTGAAGGCAGATGCCCTGTCACGTTGTTTCCCGGGAGGTGGGAATTTTGAAGACCCGGGTCCCATTTTGGCTGAAGGTGTGGTGGTCTCTGCTCTTTTTCCTGAATTGGAGGCAGAGGTGCAGGTAGCCCAGTCAGAGGCGCCTGATCTTTGTCCTCCTGGGAGGTTGTTTGTGCCTCTCGCTTTAACGGATGCGGACCCATTCTATGGACGTGTGAATGGACCTTAAAGGGAACCTGTCATGTGGATATTTGATTATAATCTAACTAATTATATACAATCATTAACTACTTAAAAGTACCTTAGATGTATTCTCTTACTGGTGTGACAGATGGTTACCTCATAATACACCACTGGTCAAAAGACCAAAGAAAGTCCCTATAGGGGTCTAATACCCCGAACCCCTGACGAAGCTGCATCGCGGCGAAACATGTCGGGTGGGGACTAGTGTTAGGCGCTTGTTTTAGTTCAGTTGGCAGCAAATGTGTAAACCCCACGTATCAGTAGGGCTACAGTTCTGTGTGTGTTGAATCAGTGTGGTGCTGTTTGGTACCAGTGTAGAGACAACCAGCGTAGTGGTGTCCGGAACTTGGGCCCAGGTCCCAGGACACCAAGCAATAGGGTATATCCAATTGTGGTAAACTGTCACCAACCACCCACCTGCACATATATTTTCTCAAATTAAATAAGAGAGAAGCAAATCCTTACACAAATTTGCATTGCCACCTGTTAGTTTTAAAATGTGTGGTTTTTGTGGGGTATTAACTCCCCTTTTTAAATGAACTAAATAAAGTATTTGGCTTTTATTTTCCAAATTAGTAGACCCCTATAGGGACTTTCTTTGGTCTTTTGACCAGTGGTGTAATTGAGGGTTAAATCCCGAGGGTCTTACTAGGGCCTATTTTCGTGTTTCCTTACCTCATAATATACACACAAAGATGCCGCATGCCGCATGCTAATGAGCTGATTGGAGTCCAGCGTGATGTCATTGAGTCCAGCGTATATTTAATTCAGAGCTATAGCCACTCCCCTGCCCACCTGCTGCTGATTCCTATGGAAACAAACTGTCATTCAGCAGCAGGTGGGCGGGGAGAGTCAGGAGCTCATGAATAATCATGACTCATCATTATCAGCTGGAGCTTTTCAATACAAGATGTTGGCAGATTGAATGGGTCAATTAAAGAAAGTGACCCAGCATTTTGCTAAGCGAATCAGTCACTTATTTGTGTTGCCCTTAGATAGGACACCATAAAAATGGTGACAGGTTCCCTTTAAGTCTACACATGTGAATCTGCATCAGCAAAGTCCACCCCAAATCTTGCTGCTGATTTTAAATCCGCACCTCAGTACAATTTCTGCTGTGAATTTTATTCAAAGCCTGCGGATGAGATTTCTTAAAATTGTATCCACTTTACTGGTATGTAAGTCAAGTGGACTGGCTGCCCCAGATTTGTATGTGGCAAATGCAGCATTTATGTCCCATGTGGACGTATCCTAATATTTCCATGTAGCTATAGGGTGGACCCCAGAATTAGTTTCTCTGGTGGGCCCTAGACACCCCAGTCTGACATTACCAATACCAGAAGTGTCCTGCAGGGTTTTTCCCCACTCTTCCTCATTTAACATGAGCAGCCAAACAGAGCAGGCATGTGTATGAGGTTGCTGGGAGAAATGGCTGTAGGCTGGACTACCACTCAGTCTACAGATATCTCATGTATACGGCTACCCTGTGTGGCTACCTTTAGTGAATTGGTCATTCACACTGAATACTGCTATTCTGTCCATAAAACGTCCAACCAACGTTTCTGAAACACCAAGGCCAGGAGTATATTGTTATCACTGCAGTGAGGGGGGAAGGAGTAAATTCTGTAAAAACACAACTACAGATAGTTCCATCAACACTTACTTTTGAGCAGCTACAGCTGCGGCACTTGCAAAAATACCCGGTTTAGTAGTCTTGCCTCCAAATGCTCCACCAACTCTTTTTGTATGAGACATAATCCTGTTCGATGGAACGTTAAGGACGCTGGCCACGGAAAACTGCAAATACATTTCATAACAAGACATTTAGCGCAAGCAACTATCCCTAATGCTTAAATAGACAGGTAAAAAAGCAGCTGATTCCTTCATTTTTGTGGCAGGTCTGCTTAAAAGGAACCTGTCACCATGAATATGCAATGTAAGCTACAGTCGAATATTATAGAGCAGGAGGAGCTGAGCGGATTGATGTATAGTTTTGTGGGAAAAGATTCAGTATAACTTTTCATTTATACTTCTAAATTCCTGCTTATTCTGGGCTTTGAAGTCCAGGAGGCGGTCCTATCAGTGATTGACAGCTATCTCTGTAAACACAGTCATAGAGGGAAGACTGTCAATCACTGATAGGACTGCCTCCTGGACTTCACAGCCCATAATGAGCAGGAATACAAATGAATAAAATACAAGTTTTACTGAATCTTTTCCCATAAACCTGTATATCAATCTACTCAGCTCCCCCTGCTACATGACCTGCTGCTTGTAGCTTACAGTGTATTTTCATAGTGACAAGTTCCCTTTATCCTGTTCTTGTTATAAATGAATAATTAGGAGTTCGCTCCATAGGTTCTCATCAATCATTAAAACAAGCTGCCAAACAGGGAGGAGCTGCATCTGCCATTCAACATATCTGCCAGAAGACAAAGTCAGGGGAGAGTATTGCTACAGTGGACCATTTTCCATTCATCTAGTGTACCATTACGTGGTTCATTTGTTTGATTATTGCCTTATTTGTCGCCGTAACGTCATGTTGTTCTGGAGAGAGTGGTTTCATTCCAAGTTAGTTTTTCTGGCACATAACAATTTGTTTTATCTTTATAGTGCATTTATCTTTATAGTGCATTATCACTCAGCCCGTTATTCAGTAATGGGTGATTATTGTTTTTTTTCTCTAAGCATTAGAGGATTACATTACTTTTCCCTGGGCATTATCCTTTTGGCTTTATTGAGTATAATACACTATATTGCAGCATATGCTATTGGGGTAACATACTATCATATTTATTTGGGATACTATTTCCCTTTCTTATGTTCGTCCCCTGAAGAACCCGTATGGGAGAAACATGTCTGCACAGCGTAGAGTATAAGGTGCATTAGTGGTAGATTCCAGTGAAGAGTCAACCTACCAATGGGATGTTCCTCTGCTGATAGGGTCAGGTAGGACCTTTCAGGGATAGTTATCCTCCCCTTCTTTAACTCTTTTGGGACTCCTATTGGCATTCTTCTTTCATTGTGTGGTTGTCCTGTTATGTGCCTGTATTGTAAAGTCTCCTCCCTTTTTGCTATTCTGTTATAATCATTACAGTGACTTTTTATGTATTACACAGGGGAGGGCTCCCATAGCACCCACATGGGCACCTTCTACGATACCTATGCCCTTAGTAACATGAGTCACAGTATCTGCTAATTTATAGTAGCAAAGGGAGCCATATACATAGCAGTTGTATTAAACCAGTAGTCTCTCCAGGATCACACATACTAATTCCTGACCCCTGTCAATTAGCTTGAATGAAATACATCACAAAAATACATCAAAAGGTCGTTCAAGTAAAAATGCAGTAAAAATGCATGGATAAGCTGAGCCCTTCAGACAGAGAGAGAGAAGTTCTTTGTAGAACATATACTTGTTTTAGAGGAAATTACCTGTGAAGTCGCAGGATCCTGTGAAGAGACGTATACATCAAACTCATGTGCCTCTCCTTTTGGCACAACAAGAACACAATTGGTTTCCAAATAGAAATGCTCCTGTCCTCCAATATGAACTTCCCCTAGAAATAATTAAAGAGTAAGGCATTATAATTCCAAAGTATACTACTGATTTTATCAAATGTATTGATAAAATCCTGGCTACCTGCAGCTGATACTAGGTGGTGCGTAGGAGCTTACCGCATAGTGATTTATATTTGAGCTCAGTGTGAATTTATCATTAGAGGCTATGTACACCTTCGAGGACAATTTTTTTTTTCTCATTGCATGTACTCATTTTGGGCTACAAATAATTTTTTCAAAGGGTCTTTATTAAAAGTATTGAGACGTTCTGTCACAAAGGGTTAACAGTAAGATAAGGATTGAGCTTTAATGATTTTTTTTATAAGGCCAGAGATCAGACATAAGGAGCCCATCAGCTCCCTGCCTAATGGAGCAGAGAGAAAGTACAGATCCTGCTAGTAGATAAACTCAAAGCTGTGCAGGGATAACGGCTCATCATTTTAAATAAAGACCAATTGAAAAAATGATTTTTAGCTCAAAATGAGTACAATGCAATAATAAAATAAATTGCCACCAAAATGTGTGCATAGCCTTTAAAGCATCTCTCCTATACAGTCTTACACCCAATAAGTATTCTGCATGGGTCTTAATAAATAGAATAGGACCTGTGCACAATACTCTCTGGGCATGATATGGTCACATCAGAACCTGTACCACTCAGTGTTATGTTGCGTCTGTCTGCTCCCTATCTGCAGATTAGGCTTCAGAGTGACATTAGTGACACTTTAACCAGATATACTGTGATTTAGACCAGAAACTGGCATCAATTATAGAGTAAATCTAGGTCAGCTCATAGCAACAGATACAGTACAGACCAAAAGTTTGGACACACCTTTGTCATTCAAAGACTTTTCTTTATTTTCATGACTATGAAAATTGTAGATTCACACTGAAGGCATCAAAACTATGAATTAACACATGTGGAATTATATACATAACAAAAAAGTGTGAAACAACTGAAAATATGTCATATTCTAGGTTCTTCAAAGTAGCCACCTTTTGCTTTGATTACTGCTTTGCACACTCTTGGCATTCTCTTGATGAGCTTCGAGAGGTAGTCACCTGAAATGGTCTTACAACAGTCTTGAAGGAGTTCCCAGAGATGCTTAGCACTTGTTGGCCATTTTGCCTTCACTCTGCGGTCCAGCTCACCCCAAACCATCTCGATTGGGTTCAGGTCCAGTGACTGTGGAGGCCAGGTCATCTGGCGCAGCACCCCATCACTCTCCTTCATGGTCAAATAGCCCTTACACAGCCTGGAGGTGTGTTTGGGGTCATTGTCCTGTTAAAAAATAAATGATGATCCAACTAAACGCAAACCGGATGGAATAGCATGCCGCTGCAAGATGCTGTGGTAGCCATGCTGGTTCAGTATGCCTTCAATTTTGAATAAATCCCCAACAGTGTCACCAGCAAAGCACCCCCACACCATCACACCTCCTCCTCCATGCTTCACGGTGGGAGCCGGGCATGTAGAGTCCATCTGTTCACCTTTTCTGCGTCGCACAAAGACACGGTGGTTGGAACCAAAGATCTCAAATTTGGACTCGTCAGACCAAAGCACAAATTTCCACTGGTCTTATGTCCATTCCTTGTGTTCTTTAGCCCAAACAAGTTTCTTCTGCTTGTTGCCTGTCCTTAGCAGTGGTTTCCTAGCAGATATTCTACCATGAAGGCCTGATTCACACAGTCTCCTCTTAACAGTTGTTCTAGAGATGTGTCTGCTGCTAGAACTCTGTGTGGCATTGACCTGGTCTCTAATCTGAGCTGCTGTTAACCTGCGATTTCTGAGGCTGGTGACTCGGATGAACAATTTAAAACTTAACTTTTACTAGATCCATTCCCCCAAGGTGGGGAGTAAGAGACCCCTTACAAACAAATCACAATAAGACAGACAAAACCCCTGTAGAGGGGGTCTATTTGACGGTTTAATGCAACATAGGTGGTGCTGCACACCAAAATAGGTCTCGTCCCCTCCCAAAAAAAGCCTGTGGAGAGTGTCACACAGACCTATAGTGGAGGGACCGAGTGATCCCTATTGTCTGACACCCTTGAAGTAGTCAAGGGGACAGACGTAATAAAATGGAAAAATCTTACCAATTTATATGTGGGCCTCGCTTAGCGACCACGTGTACGTGGGTTAAGGCAGGAGGAGGTCACGTATGGCAGGTGGGTACTTCATCCGATATTCAAGGAAGACGGAGAAGGGCGTCAGGGGTATCCAATTGGTCCGGTATTAGAGTGGTATCAGGAAAGAAACTCACCATAGTACCTCCCTGCTTGGCCTGACCTGGCCCTAGTGACCTAACACGGGGTCCGTGCCCCGCAAGGGGTGGCCCCGTCCGGAACCTTGCCCTGATGCACAAGCCCTAGGTGACCCTAACGGAGGGTGACTAGGGGCAATGTTCTTTAACTCAAGGCAAGTAGAGATTTAAGTATAATTGAGTTATATGTATCTCTTAAGTAATAATAGTGGAGACTAAAACGCACATATGACTGCACGTGTCCAATGATATGTCAACGTGTCCCGACGCGTTTCCTTAGTATAACATATCTAAATTTATTTAGTATAACATATCTAAATGAATCCACTGTTGTAGTGAACTAAGACCCCAAAAATCATCAGGGGACACGGGGCTTAGTATTATGGCTCCTGTCAGTCAGAAAATTGCCACTGTAATGGATATCCCAGTGTAGCAAGGATGTGGGGGGTAATAGATTAAGAAGTACCCTCCAAAGTAGAGACTGAGGACCGAGTGAGGCATATGGAAAACCTATAGGGACACATAGAGAGAGGCAGAGTAAATACAGTACTCAATCCAAGTGTCCCTGCTGCCCACCTCTTATTAACTTTGAGCGTGTACTCACATTGCTGCTGGAGCGGTCTCGCGAGTATCCAGGAGCAGCGGCCCACAGGTTCAGTGTGCCGACCGTCACATGAGGTGTATGCCTGGCTAGTGCGCCTTGGCGCGCTGTATTTGAGTCCGGAAGGGGGAGGGCGCCGGTCCGTGCGCATGTCCCGCATGACGTCAAACCCCCGTGACATAGCCCGATCACGTGACAGGGTCGGACGGGGGTGTGATGCCACTACACGGCGCATGCGCTATCGGGCAGCGCACTATCGGAGAGGACTAAGTGCAGAGGCAGAAGCTGTAACGTGGATGCCTGCAGGTCCGTCCGATGGGCGCAACTCAGTGGAGGGGGGGGGAGTGGAAAGTTACCAGACCGCCCCATTGAGGTGCGTCCCGGCAGTATAATCTGCCGATGAAGGGGGGTGGAGCTACACTAGGGGAGTTCGAGTCCCAAACCTCGTAGCTACAACACTTTTATTCCTAAGATGGGGAAAGATTAACCCCTTATTAAATGGACTAAGTGGGACATTTTGGCGGGTCAAGAAACTAACCGGCCTAGAAGGGGGAGGTGGAAAAAGGGCAAGCAACCTGTAAGCAGGATAATGAGAGGAGTAATGTAAGGCTAGTGGGATTAGGAAAGGACTTAATTGGTGACAGTAAGGGTACTATGCCAGTGGTAATATAGACTACATAAGGGATGTCACCGATGGGAGGAGGGTTCAAATATAGCAGCCAAAATGTAGTTGTTCGTTTAGGCCGTGAGGGTGGGACGTATTGAGTTTAAAGATCCACCAGCATTCTCGCTGGAGGATCCGCCTATCCCAATCACCCCCTCTGACTGATTTGTTGACTCTTTCGATTCCCATAAAGTTGATGGCTGATGTGCGGCCGCCATGTGACGAGAGTACGTGCCTGGCTATCGGTGTGTCCCTTCCATTGCGGATGTCCCCCAGATGTTCGCTCATCCGTTTGCGGAGTTCCCTCCGGGTTTTGCCCACATAGCGTAAACCGCATTCGCAGCTAAGAAGGTATATCACCCCTACGCTGCGGCAGTTGATGTATTGCTTGATCGTGTGGGTTTTATCCGGTGGGTTCCCCGCAAAGGATTTGCCTTTTATTAACCAATTGCAAAAGCTACAATGGCCACACTTGTAACAGCCTACAGTGTCACTGTCCAGCCACGTCCTTTGGTTTACCGTGGGACTGAAATGGCTGTGTACTAATCTATCTCTCAGATTAGTACCTCTTCTAAAGGTAACCGAGGGATATGGGCTCAGAGCTTCAGCTAAATCGGGATCCATCAAAAGGGTCTCCCAGTTGCGGCCAAGGATCCCTTTTACTTGGGTTGCGGCAGAGTTGAAAGTACCTATTATCCTAATGGTTTTCTTCTTGTCAGAGTTAGACTGTATGGTCGGGCATAAAAGGGTGGTCCTGCTGCGTCCCAATGCCTTCTGATATGCCTGTCTCAAGATTCTGTCTGGGTAACCACGTTCGCGGAACCTGGTTCTCATGATGGACGCCTGTTGTTTGAACTCACTTAATTCAGAACAGTTGCGTCTGAGGCGAATGTACTGTCCGAAGGGAATTCCCCGTTTGAGTGGGACAGGGTGACAACTGTCCCATCTCAAAAGTGAGTTGGTGGCTGTGGGTTTACGGTAAATGGTTGTCATCAAACCGCCCACATCGTTCCTTGAGATTGTGATGTCTAGGAAGGGAAGGTCGTCCCTCATGATAGACGAAGTAAATTTAAGCCCGATAGGGTTGGTGTTCAGCTCTTGGACAAAGCCGTTGAACTGCCCTCTGGTCCCACTCCACAAGATGAAAATGTCATCTATGTAGCGAGACCAAAGGGCCACATGTTCTGTGAATTCACTTGGTGTGTCCCCAAAGACCAGTGTCTCCTCCCACCAGCCCAGGAGCAGATTAGCGTACGATGGCGCGCAAGAACTGCCCATCGCCGTGCCCCTGAGCTGGTGGTACATCCGGCCATCAAATAGAAAGAAGTTCCTAGTAAGGATGAATTGCAGAAGCTCCAGGACGAAATCACTGTGTGCCGTATGTTGGCAACCTCTTGCTCTTAAGAAATGCGCGACTGCCCCCAAACCCTTGTCGTGGGGGATTGAGGAATATAGTGCCTCGACGTCAATTGACGCCAAGAGCCACTCAGGTTCAATGCAGATGTGTTCGAGTTTAGTTAATAAGTCCCCAGTGTCTCTTATGTAGGAGGGCAGTGCTTGCACAAATGGGCTAAGGAGACGGTCGATGTAGATGCCCGCATTCTGTGACAAGCTGCCCACCCCTGACACAATGGGGCGTCCCCTCATGGGTACTGTGTCCTTATGGACTTTGGGAAGACAGTAAAATGTTGCTGTCACCGGATGAGGGGGGTACAAAAATTCAAACTCATCTCCACTGATAAGTCGGGTACTCTTGGCACTGGCGAGTATTGCACATAGTTCTCCCTGGAAGTTCGACGTGGGATTATTCTGCAGGGTTTCATAGCCCTCTATGTCACTCAGAATGGCCAGACACATAGATTTATATACTGTGGTGTCCATAAGGACAATATTGCCTCCCTTGTCAGATGGCTTTATAACTATGTTCTTGTCACCCTCGAGTGATTTGATGATGTCAATTTCCTCTTTACTACAGTTAAACCGAGTAGCAGTTGGTTCCAGAGAGCAGAGTTCGGCTACGGTTTGCTTAATGAAAACATCGATACAGGAGACTTCACCTAACGGGGGCATTCTTGTGCTCTTCCTCTTGAGGTTTGTGAAGGGACCTCTCCCCTCCACATTGGCGGGCATGGTGTCCAAATTGTATAACAAATGGACATCTTCAAGGATCTCCACCGGGATGCCCAGATCTCGACTCTCCTTGTGGTCCTTGAGTCTAAAGTGCTTATGCCACTTGAGTTTCCGGGCAAACAGGTGGAGATCCTTGAGCCACCGAAAAACGTCATACCTGTGTGTGGGAACAAAGGAGAGCCCCTTTCTCAAGAGGCTACTCTCTCTACTAGTCAAGGGGCGGGAGGACAGGTTGATAACCAATTTATCATCCACTGGTTCTACGAATATTGTAGTGTGGGGTTCTGGTTGCGCAGCGGGTAGCGAGTACCTTGTTCTAAAAAAGAGGAAGAGGAAGAGGGTTGTGTGGAAGAGAGTGGTTGAATAGAGGGGGGACATTGTGGCTGATTGGCGAGTTGACCCGTATTATATTTACCACCTCCCCGTTTCACTAGGGCCAGGTCAGGCCAAGCAGGGAGGTACTAGGGTGAGTTTCTTTCCTGATACCACTCTAATACCGGACCAATTGGATACCCCTGACGCCCTTCTCCGTCTTCCTTGAATATCGGATGAAGTACCCACCTGCCATACGTGACCTCCTCCTGCCTTAACCCACGTACACGTGGTCGCTAAGCGAGGCCCACATATAAATTGGTAAGATTTTTCCATTTTATTACGTCTGTCCCCTTGACTACTTCAAGGGTGTCAGACAATAGGGATCACTCGGTCCCTCCACTATAGGTCTGTGTGACACTCTCCACAGGCTTTTTTTGGGAGGGGACGAGACCTATTTTGGTGTGCAGCACCACCTATGTTGCATTAAACCGTCAAATAGACCCCCTCTACAGGGGTTTTGTCTGTCTTATTGTGATTTGTTTGTAAGGGGTCTCTTACTCCCCACCTTGGGGGAATGGATCTAGTAAAAGTTAAGTTTTAAATTGTTACTGCTCCCCTTCGTTTTCATACTCTATTATTTTTCTGAGCGGTACCCAGGAGATCTGCCCCCGCAGTTAAATATCCTGGTAGGACACTCTATTTTTCAATTGACTCGGATGAACTTATCCTCCGCAGCAGAGGTGACTCTTGGTCTCCCTTTCCTGGGGCGGTCCGCATGTGAGCCAGTTTCTTTGTAGCGCTTGATGGTTTTTGTGACTGCACTTGGGGACACTTTCAAAGTTTTCCCAATTTTCCGGACTGACTGACCTTCATTTCTTAAAGTAATGATGGCCACTCGTTTTTCTTTACTTAGCTGCTTTTTTGTTGCCATAATACAAATTCTCACAGTCTATTCAGTAGGACTATCAGCTGTGTATCCACCTGACTTCTTCACAACGCAACTGATGGTCCCAACCCCATTTATAAGGCAAGAAATCCCACTTTATTAAACCTGACAGGGCACACCTGTGAAGTGAAAACCATTTCAGGTGACTACCTCTTGAAGCTCATCAAGAGAATGCCAAGAGTGTGCAAAGCAGTAATCAAAGCATAAGGTGGCTACTTTGAAGAACCTAGAATATGACATATTTTCAGTTGTTTCACACTTTTTTGTTATGTATATAATTCCACATGTGTTAATGCATAGTTGTTATGCCTTCAGTGTGAATCTACAATGTTCATAGTCATGAAAATAAAGAAAACTCTTTGAATGAGAAGGTGTGTCCAAACTTTTGGTCTGTACTGTACATATAACCAACCAACTTTTTTTAATAGTTACAACATTCTGTTGCAGACTGTTAAAGTTCAAAAACTTGGATAACCCCTTTATGAAGCTTCTGCCTCTGTATTACACCTTATGAACACTGATGTATGAAATTCCAGTCATCATAAATTCGCCACAATGTCTACGCAGGGATTTGAAGCCCAGAATTAGACAAGCAGAACTTCAACCACTATAAAATGGTTTACATTAACTGTAAATCTAAGGAATATAGAATATTTTGTATTTAATACCTACTTTTCAAGCAGGTGGCATGATAATTGTCACTTTAAAGGCTATAGACACCTTAGGGGCAATTTTTTTATGATTGCATATTACTCATTTTGGACTACAAATATTTTTTTAAATTGGTCTTTATTAAAAAGATGTTTGCAAGATGTCACTTTGTGTTTTCTTTGAATCCAGTAATCTGACGGCTCATGTCTAGTTCTTATCTCTGATCTGATCCCATAAACACTCATTATAGCTCAATTCTTATCAAACTGGTAAAAATATGGCTGAAATAAGCGTTTGTGAGGTCTGCAGGTCACAGGGATTCAAAGAAAACTGATTGTGACAGCTTGCAAACAGACTGATTTTTTTACTTTACTTTTGTATCTCAGAAACAGTGGAACATTTTAAATAAAAAACAAAAGTAAAAAATATTTATAGCCAAAAATGAGTAAAATGTAATCATATAAAAAAAATTACTCTGAAGGTGCACATAGCCTTTAAAAATGATTATTACATATTTACCAATTAAAAATTCCAATATTATGGTGTTGAGTAGTACTGTAATGATTTGTGACCATGTCTAATTACCTTACCTTCAATAATGTGATCAGCCATCTTAAAGGCTTCCTCTACATTCCCATGCAAAATTTGTTTGGTAGGTTCAAAGAATGAATTGTGCTTAATCGCGTCCTACGTGGAAACAATTCACAGTGTAACTATGACAAGCAGAGGCTGAAGCAAGCAGTCACTTATATTATAGGTATCAAGCGCAAACAGAATCAAACTGGATTTTCGTGGGCCCACCAGGGGAAATCACTGTCATGGCCCACCATCTATTCACACAGGAAACAAGCCCTTTTATTCTTTTATTGTAAGCTTTGTTGTTACAACTGTACCCTGTAAGGTCAGACAGGAAATTAATGAATCCTCTTAAAAGGAATAGACTCTGGTAGCAAGCAATTCGCTCCAGATGGGGTGGTCTTCTGGTTGTGGAGTCATGTTAGGGACCAATTCTAGTGTCAGAACCTAAGCCTAATGGAGAGTTAGATACCACATTTTTGTTTAAAATTATGAAATGTGTCATAGCCTCAAAATAAATACAGATAGCATGACATAAATAGTAAAATTGAGTCATAATAGCAGTTTTTACTTTCATACCTGCAGCATTATGGTCATAATAAATAAGAATGTGCTTTTACAGTACACATGCATATGAAATTACAGCACACAACAAATTTATCTTTGCGTGAGGAGCCTCATGCTGCTTGCAATCAGGCCAATAGGGTATATTTCTAATTTTATCTGTGCCATAAGTATTTTATTACAGGACCCTTTCAAAATAAGACAAAATAATGCCACAATAAAAAATTGTGATCAAAACTAAAGTCTCTTTTTGAATGCATATGGAACCAGAAATGACTATATCCAACACATCGTAAAAACATAAGTACATCACCTCTACTGTGAGAACGAGTGGTTCCTGATCTTTATAGCTTATCTTCACTTTTGCCGCTGCTCTTCTTGCATGTTCAGGAGTGTCCGCAACAACTGCACATATTATTTGTCCCACACAAATAACCTAAAAAAAAAAAGCATAAGGTAATGTAATTAGGAAAGTTTTTCTACGCAGTAGCTACAGATTAAAACAAATCATGGACAGGCCAAAATCCAAAGGCTAGGTGTACCTTAGGAAACATTTTTGGATTGCTCCAATTCATCTGAAACTAAAAATGAGGCAATTTTTCAAACAATCCTTTTGAGTCTACAGCTCCCATGCACACTTATGCATCTCCATGGTAACAGACTACAAACAGGCCATGTGAAGTCTTATCCTGAACTCAGAGCCTCTGTCCCTCACTTCTTGCTAACTTGCTGAAGATATATTAGCAAATAGTAGAGATTGTGTGGAAGTGAGTATGATTGCAGGCTACACAGTGGGGGAAGCACATCAAATGAAAGTTACAGTAAAATGAAATGACTGAAGTTCCACCATGAGCATGATTTTACCACTACTCTAAGATGTTGTGTAGCCATAGATAGGAGAGGATAGGAGAGAAAACTATACTATGATTAATTACATTAGATCTTCTATATTGATATTCCAATTATTTAGTGTTAGTTACATTTTTGTGACATGCATATTTAGTTCTATTCTTTTTCTTTGGTAGTAGACAAATGGGCGTTTTGGACTCTGATCAAAAATGGGTATGCCATGAGTAACAATGATGTCTTGTTCACAGCAACTATGTGCCAAAAGGAGTTAAAACTATAAGCGTGTGGCCATAGAAAAAATGCCGAAGAGATGTATGATTGGTCAGTTGACGGTACCTTTGACAACAACTTACATTTAAGATTAAGCACAGTAAAAGATTGCCATAAGTGCTAAGCAGATAAGCATGCAAATTAGAGATGAGCGAACCAGTCGAGATTCGTTTCCGGTCTGATTCACCTAATTTGTGAAAAAGTTTGGTTTGGGCTGAACCAAAGTTGCTCCAGTTGCCCTACAAGTTGGTATATAACCCCCTTTAGCCTCCTAGGACTCATTTTTAGAAAAACTTCTCTTTTTTTAATGATTTTTTCCCCCCTCCAACATTCCTTCTCCCCAAGCTCTGGAAAGCAATGACAGCAATAGAAAATGATGTCTAAGTGATACTGCCATACATAGCTATGGGTAAACGCACATTTGATGGTGTTATCATACAGCGTGCTTAAAACGACACCTCGCCGACACATGTCTCATGCATTTTCATATTTCAAAGCTATCAAAAGTTGTCCCTTATCAGGGGCAGATGATGTTTAAACAAACAGTGTTATGAGATAAAAAAAAGTGTCTTTGGGGAATGTGATGGTTGGCAAGTGGCATGATGCAGACCGCAGCATGTGGTAGCCGTACACAACGTGTTGGTAGGTAGGAAGACAGAAAGTAAGAGTTGCTAGATGGAGCACCAGCAGCAAGCAGAGGTAAATTGATCACAATCAGCCTGCCTGGACTGTGAGGAAATTTCTGTATTAATACAGTAATCACGTACATATGCTGCCTCCCCCTAACCCAAAAACAGTGTTAACCCCCCAAAAAAATTAACTAAAATATATTATATATATATATATATATAGGCTTGAGAAAGGCTTCATGTTGGAGCCGAAGCGTCGCGTCACCACTGGGTGAATAAACAGCTTTCTTTTTTTCACCATACTGGAGTGCTGCTTTGGTTTTTCATTGAGATATATATTATATATATTTATTAAAATTTCAACTGTTAAAATATATATTTTTTTAATTTCTACCATGTCTAAATTGAGTACACGGAATCTGACCCTCAGGCATTAGTGGCATGATGCAGGACCCAGCATTGCCTGGACTGTGACAAAATGTTGGTATTGAGACAGTAATCGTGTACATTTATGTTGTGCCTTAAAGAAATTTAACTACCCCTCACCCCAAAATGTATGTACAAACCGGATTCTAAAAAAGTTGGGACACTATACAAATCGTGAATAAAAACTGAATGCAATGATGTGGAGGTGCCAACTTCTAATATTTTATTCAGAATAGAACATAAATCACGGAACAAAAGTTTAAACTGAGAAAATGTACCATTTTAAGGGAAAAATATGTTGAATCAGAATTTCATGGTGTCAACAAATCCCCCAAAAGTTGGGACAAGGCCATTTTCACCACTGGACGGCATCTCCCCTTCTTCTTACAACACTCAACAGATGTCTGGGGACCGAGGAGACCAGTTTTTCAAGTTTAGAAAAAGGTATGCTCTCCCATTCTTGTCTAACACAGGCCTCTAACTGTTCAATCGTCTTGGGCCTTCTTTGTTGCACCTTCCTCTTTATGATGCGCCAAATATTCTCTATAGGTGAAAGATCTGGACTGCAGACTGGCCATTTCAGTACCCGGATCCTTCTCCTACGCAGCCATGATGTTGTGATTGATGCAGAATGTGGTCTGGCATTATCTTGTTGAAAAATGCAGGGTCTTCCCTGAAAGAGATGACGTCTGGATGGGAGCATATGTTGTTCTAGAACCTGAATATATTTTTCTGCATTGATGGTGCCTTTCCAGACATGCAAGCTGCCCATGCCACACGCACTCATGCAACCCCATACCATCAGAGATGCAGGCTTCTGAACTGAGCATTGATAACAACTTGGGTTGTCCTTGTCCTCTTTGGTCCGGATGACATGGCGTCCCAGATTTCCAAAAAGAACTTCGAATCGTGACTCGTCTGACCACAGAACAGTCTTCCATTTTGCCACACTCCATTTTAAATGATCCCTGGCCCAGTGAAAACGCCTGAGCTTGTGGATCTTGCTTAGAAATGGCTTCTTCTTTGCACTGTAGAGTTTCAGCTGGCAACGGCGGATGGCACGGTGGATTGTGTTCACTGACAATGGTTTCTGGAAGTATTCCTGAGCCCATTCTGTGATTTCCTTTACAGTAGCATTCCTGTTTGTGGTGCAGTGTCGTTTAAGTGCCTGGAGATCACGGGCATCCAGTATGGTTTTACGGCCTTGACCCTTACGCACAGAGATTGTTCCAGATTCTCTGAATCTGAATCTTCGGATGATGTTATGCACAGTTGATGATGATAGATGCAAAGTCTTTGCAATTTTTCGCTGGGTAACACCTTTCTGATATTGCTCCACTATCTTTCTGCGCAATAATTGTGGGAATTGGTGATCCTCTACCCATCTTGGCTTCTGAGAGACACTGCCACTCTGAGAAGCTCTTTTTATACCCAATCATGTTGCCAATTGATCTAATTAGTGTTAATTGGTCTTCCAGCTCATTGCATTCAGTTTGTATTCACAATTTGTTTAGTGTCCCAACTTTTTGGGAATCCGGTTTGTATTTATTTTATATTTTGATCTATAACCAATGACATACAGAATTAAAAAATTGGCAGTAGCCATACAGAATGTGAAAATAGGTAGACAGACAGCAGACAGACAGCAACAATGGCAAGATGGGGCACCGCCAGCAAGGTGAGGTGGGTGTGAAAATCCTTCTGAATGCAGGCTTGGTTCATTTTGACAAGAGTGATGTTTTGGACACTGGTGGGGGATAACTTGGTCTGTTTGCGTGTCACCACTCCCCCCATGGCACTGAAAACCCTCTCCGAGATGACACTGGAATCAGGGCAAGAAAGAAGATAGAGAGTGTGCTGTGCCAGAAATCCATGTGGTCAGGGAACTGGGTATGCGACAGAGACTGGCCATAGTTATGGTAGGCCTGAACCTGGGCGTTGAGGTGGAAGCTGTCGGCTTGCTGACTGGCCTCGGCCGGGAACAGCACATGGAAAATCTGCTCCATCATGTTGAGGAGACTGAAATGTCTGCTGCTGCTGCTTTCTGCCACAAGAAAACAATCCCCCATTTTGCCTTGATAGCAAGGGTCTAAAAGCATGGCTGTCCAGTAATCATCAGACTTTTTTATGTCAACGATACGCCTGTCACTGTATAATCAAGCGAGCAAACAGGTGGCCATACTCGCCAGCATGTCTGATGAGTTACTACTTTCAGGCTCTACCCCTCACTCAGACGATTGGGTCCTCATAGTCCTCTTGCTCCTCCACTGCCGACTCCTCCTCCTCTTGTAGTGGCAGCTCCTCCTCCTCATCTTACTCATCCTCATCGTCGTCTCCCCCTCCTCCATGGCAGATTCCATTTTTGTGTCCCCAACAGCTATAGGGTGGACAGCAAGATGTGTCAGTTGCTCCTTTTCTGTGAGGGATGATGTTGTTCATCCCACAGTTGTCCCTGCTGACAAACTTTGTGGCCTCTTCGACAGGTGCCTCGGATGAGCTGCCACTACCTGACCTCGAAGCAACACATGCTCCCTGCTGCTGAGGCTGACTGGTGCATGAAAAAATCGTTCATGGCTTTCCGCTGCTCATACAGATGTTCGAGCAGGGTAAATGTTGGTTTCCAGCGAGTTGGCACGTCACGGATTAAGCGGTAGACAGGTGGAGGTTTAGCTTGTAGACAAGCTACTTGCTGGTGGAGAAAAGTGTTTTCATGGCCAAACATTCCGTTATAGATGTCTCACGATGGAGCAGAGGACAAGGAGGAGTCTTAGTAGGAGAAGAAGAAGGTGATGATGATGACAAAGATACCATACTGCTTGGGGATTCAAGGACAGACTTGTTCTGATTGGGAATGCTGGCCAGTTGTATTTTCCCAAAGGATACGGTGATGCCATCTCATGTGCTAAGACCTCTGGTACCTATAATTGTGTTTGAATGGCCACAGCTTATTTTAACCCTGCAGATCTTGCACACTGCTGTGGTTTTGTGTGCCCGCCTTTAGGAGAAAAAGTGGCAAACAGGAGTTGCTCATACAGAGCTACAGGAAGCCAAGCTGGGCTTATCTCTGGAAAGTGTTGAACCTAACACACCCACAGCATCAGCGGCATCAACAGATCCTGAATGAGATGTGGCTCCGGCTGTTCTTTGAGAGTTATGAGGCCTCTGCTCTTTATTGCTGCTGCCACAGCCCTTCTACATCGATGTTGCCTCCTCCTCAGCACTCCGATCTGGCTCCCAGGTCCTGTCCAGCACACAATCGTCATCGGAGTCCTCACCTTCCCTGAAGCTTTTAGCTGTGAGATATCATGATTTGCTCCTGGACCGTCCTCCCCTGCTCTGCGTTTTCCCTGACAGCCAATATCACTTCCCCACCACCAATGCCATGGCTACAGGTGCCACTATTACCACCACCATCAACACAGGTATGCCTGTGGTCACCAGCCTCCTCTCCAACCTCCTCTTCAGGGCAGCCCAAACGGTGAGGGCTGCAATGAGAACATAGGCGTGCGCACGAGGTGTGCCGGGTGTGCCTGGGCACACCCTAATCAGACCCCTGTGCTCTGCCTCCTGCACTGCCAGCCGCCCCGCACTTGTGTCCGACCGCACAGCTGCTTGATCATGTCAGAGAGTGTGACATACTACATACTGCTGGATGCTGGTCTAATCTATAGTGTAATCCATTCAGTCCAGACTCCACCCCCACTGCTCTGCTGTGCTGTGCTCCGCCTCCTTGTCTCAGTCTCCTGGCGGCCGGCGGCGTAACGTCACTCATTCTGACGTCACGCGCCTGCTTCTAAAGTGTGAGGAGCATGCGCGTGTGGAGTGACGGAGTGAGTGACGCCACGTTACGCTGCCGCCGGCTGCCTATTTTGAATGTAAAGAGCGGGAGCTTGCCTGCCCGCGCCCAGTGTGACTAACTGCCCATGCCCAGTAGGCCAGCAGTGAATGGATTCTGATCTTCTTTTCTGCACTGCCAGCAGTCTGCCACAGTAAAAAGAAAAAGTCTGTAGTGGAGTCCTGACTGTCCCCAGTAAGTTAGTGAAGTGTCAAGTAATAGATAAGGATTATTAGATATTAGTATACATACTAGTACATACTTTGCACAAGTTTATTGTTTACAACTTAAAGGGAACCTGTCACCAAAAAAATCGCTTATTAAGCTGTTAATACTATTAACAGCTTAATAAGCGATTTTTTGGGTGACAGGTTCCCTTTAAGTTGTAAATAATAAACTTGTGCAACGTATGTACTAGTATGTAGTACTTATGGTGCTGCATAGTAGTTTCCTAATGCACTTTTTCTTAGTTTAGCCGCATTTAGCCTCCTTGAGAAATCGATGTATTATTCAGCCGCTGCCCCGTGCTTCAAGTCAGGTTTGAAGTCAAGGGGGCAGTGGCCTAGGTGTCTCCAATCCTGCTCTCCCCGCCTCCCGCCGCCTTTATTGACACGCCAGATCTCAGTGCCGGGACCACGCTCCCAGCCCGAATGCGCAGTAAAGGGCTGCTGTAGCGCGATCCCGGCTCCGGCTCGTACACTCAGCCGGCTTCAGTTTCGCTACTGCGCATGCACATCTTCTGTAACTGCGCTAGTATGTAAGGCTGGCGGGCGCATGCGCAGTAGCGAAACTGAAGCCGGCTGAGTGTACGAGCCGGAGCCAGGATCGCACTACAGGCTACAGCAGCCCTTTACTGAGCATGCGGGCTGTGAGCGCGGTCTCAGCACTGAGATCCGGCGTGTCAATAAAGGCGGCGGGAGGCGGGGAGAGCAGGATTGGAGAGGCCTAGGCCGCTGCCCCCTTGACTTCAAACCTGACTTGAAGCACGGGGCAGCGACTGAATAAAACATCGATTTCTCAAGGAGGCTAGATGCGGCTAAACGAAGAAAAAGTGCATTAGGACACTACTATGCAGCACTATAAGGTACTATTAACAGCTTAATAAGCGATTTTTTGGGGTGACAGGTTCCCTTTAAGCTCACTTACATAAGGAACGCGGGCTCCGTCTTACAATAGTTGCCGGCCTCCACCCCCTGTTGGGGGTCAGTCACTGTCAGGGACACTGTTATGGGGGGGGGTAGATATCTGTAGATGATCATGACACATATAGCACAAGATGCTGGCGCTGCTATGTGTGTCATCCACAGATCCCCTCGGCCCCCCATAACAGTGTCATCCACAGATCACCCCCCCCCACATCTGTGTCAGATTCCACACAGATGATCATGCCCCCACGCGCGCGTGGCGTGTGTGTGTGTGTGTGTGTGTGTGTGTGTGTGTATATATATATATATATATATACACACACACACACACACACGCGCGTGTGGCGTGTGTTTGTGATTTAGGGTGCACACCCTAATGCAATAGGCTGCGCACGCCTATGAATAAGAAGCAGAAGGAACACTGTGACCCCTGGCTCCACAGCATGGTATGAGACTCTTAAGTCACCTCCACATCATACTGTTGCAATTGAGAGGAGGAGTGAGCCATCCAATCCACAATCTCATCCTCTCTCTGCTCATCTATAATGTTGACCCTTTTTAAAGCCAGCAGGGACAACTGTGACCTACTACTACTACTACCAGTACTTCTGTCTGGATAGTTGGTGCTGCTACTACCCACATTCTGGCTCTTGGTCTCTCGTTTGGAACCCTTCCGTAGCCTGGAAATGTTTGGGCCTCTCTGATAATTTGCACTACCCTGTGTATTGGTGTAGCAAACACATATATATGCTGCTAGTTTAAATATAATCAACAACCCCCCCCCCCCCCCCCAAAAAAAAATGATAAAAAAATTTGTGAAATAGGGAAATGGATTTGGGCATAAATTAGTTATCACTGCCATATAGCTTTGTGTGCTACCACTGGCGTTCGGGGCTCCGCTTGCGAGTTCCGTTTAAAGGCTCTCGCAAGCGGCCCCGAACGGATCCGTCCACCCCTGATGCATTCTGAGTGGATGCGGATCCGCTCAGGGTGCATCGTTATGGCTCCGTCTGTCCTCCGCTCCGCTCAGCGGGTGGACACCTGAGCGCTGCTTGCAGCGTTCGGGTGTCCGCCTGGCTGTGCGGAGGCAGGCGGATCCGTCCGGACTTGCAGTGGAGGTCGGTGGGGACGGATCCGTTTGAATTTGATACTATATGGCTCGGTTTTCGGACGGATCCGTCCGCCATTGACTTTCGGTGTGGGGTCGGGACGGATCCGTTTGCGTTGCCGGGGAGAAGGGAGAAAAAAGAGAAAACATATTTTTTTTTTTTTTATTTTTGTTCATGGTGATGCGGGCGGATCCGTTCTGAGCGGATCTAAGCGTTTGAATTATAGGTGCGGATCCGTCTGTGCAGATACCAGACGGATCCGCTCCGAACGCAAGTGTGAAAGTAGCCATCGTGATTTAATTTACCTGTATGTAAGGTTCTTTTCCTTTTTTCCTCTTTTTTTTTCCTTTTTGCTGGTGTTTGCCCTTGATTAAAAAGGGTTTTCTTCTGTGTCATGTGCATGGGAACGCCCCCTTGGATCTCCACCTCCCAGGTGATACCTATCAGCCTGGGGTTAGTATGTGCTACTTAAGAGGGAGCTCCCATTTCATAAACACGTTTGTCATGAGGAAGGACCCATATTTCTCTGAGGTCTGAAACGCGTTGACTGCTATTTGTACACCTGTATGGATCTTAAACTTGCTGCATTAAAGTTTTTCATTTTTTCACCGGAGAGAGCTGGATTTTCTTCTTTTTCTTACAGTAAACACATATATATGCTGCTAGTTTAAATATAATCAACAACTCCCCCCCCCCCCCCCCCCCAAAAAAAAAATTATAAAAAATTTTGTGAAATAGGGAAATGGATTTGGGTATAAATTAGTTATCACTGCCATATAGCTTTGTGTGCTGTCTATTGGTGTAGTAATAATGTATATAGTTTGAATATAATCAGTCCCCATACATTTTTTTTTTTTATTGGAAACGTTTTTGTGAAATAAAGGAAAACTGATTTAGGCCTAAATTTATTATCCCACACAGGCCTATTTGTTGGTGTTGATAACCTATATGCTGGTTTAATTAAATAGAACAAGTCCCAAAAAACATTTAAATTCCAACCGTGTAGAAACAGAATTCATGGAAACAGACAATTGAGGCCTGATTCTCAATTTCTCATTATCACTCACAGGTAGATTGCTGTCTACCTAGTGTCTTGTAGTAATCACATATATATACTGCTTTAATTACATTTAACAATCCCCCCAAAAATTGAGGCTTGATGCTCAATTTCAACGTAACGTATACAGGTAGATTGCTTGCTCACTGTGGGTATTGCTGCAATAATCACAAATATATGCTGCTTAATTAAATTAAAAGACCCTCCAAAAAAATAATTATTGCGACCATGTGGAAACTGAAAATACATAAACAGACAACTGAGGCTTGACACTTAATTTTAACTAAATACACACAAGTAGATTTCTGCCACACCATAGGTATTGCAGCAGTAATAACGTATATATGCTGCTTAATTAAATTGAAAGCACTCCCAAAAAAATAAATGTAATTGCGACCGTGAGGAAACTGAAAATACGTAAACTGACAACTGAGGCTTGACGCTTAATTTCAGCTTAATACACACAGGTAGATTGCTGCCACACCATGAGTATGGCTGCAGTAGTATATATATATATATATATATATATATATATGTATATGTATATATATATATATATATATACACACTGCTTAAATACAGCTATATTGAACCCCACAAAAGATTTCTGTGAAAATAGGGAAACAAAATGGAAGTATTTGCTTGCAGGTAGCTGCCTTTGAGATGCACCTGCACTTCTGATAGCAGGCACAGATAGCCACAGCTCCTGTATCCTCTCCCCCTGTTTATCAGCTGCCCTGCTTCTCTCTATTGTACACAACAAACAATTCTTCTTTGGAATCCTAACCTTTCCCGTCACTGCGCCGTTTTACTGGATTCGTTCAAAACAAGCCAGGAAATATTTAGGTTCGTCTGCAGTCCGAAAAATAGAAAAATTCGGAAGGAACTTGGTTCAGTCCGAACTGGTTTTCTCATCCTTAATTCAAACCAATTGTTTAAAGTAGTTGTAATGGAGTCGACACACATGGATGCTTTCTTCTACCAATGACGCCACACGAGTCCATGGGTAGTGTCTGGTATTGCAGCTTAGCTTTATTGACCAGAATGAAGTCTAGCTGCAAACCATGGACAAGATGTGGACAGGTGTGAATTATTTTCCATTTTCTCTGTTGCCTGAAAAATGTGACCAATACTGTATACAGGTCCTTCTAAAAAAAATTGCATATTGTGATAAAGTTCATTATTTTCTGTAATGTACTGATAAACATTAGACTTTCATATATTTTAGATTCATTACACACAACTGAAGTAGTTCAAGCCTTTTATTGTTTTAATATTGATGATTGTGGCATACAGCTCGTGAAAACCCAAAATTCCTATCTAAAAAATTTAGCATATCATGAAAAGGTTCTCTAAACGAGCTATTAACCTAATCATCTGAATCAACTAATTAACTCTAAACACCTGCAAAAGATTCCTGAGGCTTTTAAAAACTCCCAGCCTGGTTCATTACTCAAAACCACAATCATGGGTAAGACTGCCGACCTGACTGCTGTCCAGAAGGCCATCATTGACACCCTCAAGCAAGAGGGTAAGACACAGAAAGAAATTTCTGAACAAATAGGCTGTTCCCAGAGTGCTGTATCAAGGCACCTCAGTGGGAAGTCTGTGGGAAGGAAAAAGTGTGGCAGAAAACGCTGCACAACGAGAAGAGGTGACCGGACCCTGAGGAAGATTGTGGAGAAGGACCGATTCCAGACCTTGGGGGACCTGCGGAAGCAGTGGACTGAGTCTGGAGTAGAAACATCCAGAGCCACCGTGTACAGGCGTGTGCAGGAAATGGGCTACAGGTGCCGCATTCCCCAGGTCAAGCCACTTTTGAACCAGAAACAGCGGCAGAAGCGCCTGACCTGGGCTACAGAGAAGCAGCACTGGACTGTTGCTCAGTGGTCCAAAGTACTTCTTTCGGATGAAAGCAAATTTTGCATGTCATTCGGAAATCAAGGTGCCAGAGTCTGGAGGAAGACTGGGGAGAGGGAAATGCCAAAAGTCCAGTGTCAAGTACCCACAGTCAGTGATGGTCTGGGGTGCCATGTCAGCTGCTGGTGTTGGTCCACTGTGTTTTATCAAGGGCAGGGTCAATGCAGGAGATTTTGGAGCACTTCATGCTTCCATCTGCTGAAAAGCTTTATGGAGATGAAGATTTCATTTTTCAGCACGACCTGGCACCTGCTTACAGTGCCAAAACCACTGGTAAATGGTTTACTGACCATGGTATTACTGTGCTCAATTGGCCTGCCAACTCTCCTGACCTGAACCCCATAGAGAATCTGTGGGATATTGGGAAGAGAAAGTTGAGAGAAACGCAAGACCCAACACTCTGGATGAGCTTAAGGCCGCTATCGAAGCATCCTGGGCCTCCATAACACCTCAGCAGTGCCACAGGCTGATTGCCTCCATGCCACGCCGCATTGAAGCAGTCATTTCTGCAAAAGGATTCCCAACCAAGTATTGAGTGCATAACTGAACATAATTATTTGAAGGTTGACTTTTTTTGTATTAAAAACACTTTTCTTTTATTGGTCGGATGAAATATGCAAATTTTTTTAGATAGGAATTTTGGGTTTTCATGAGCTGTATGCCAAAATCATCAATATTAAAACAGTAAAAGGCTTGAACTACTTCAGTTGGTGTGTAATTAATCTAAAATATATGAAAGTCTAATGTTTATCAGTACATTACAGAAAATAATGAACTTTATCACAATATGCTAATTTTTTTAGAAGGACCTGTATAGCCTACACAATCAATATGAATGGGCCATATATCTTCTGGGAATGGCAAGCTTAATAATACCTACTGTCATTAAACAGTATTTAACCCTGAGGTTTTACAGTATTCATTCAATGCAGCTATTATTTACCTCTTCCTCTGAAAATAATGGACCTTGTGTAGAGATTTCATTGAGTCCAGGGACATCCTTTGCTCTTATTATGTCAACTACACCAGGACTTTTGAGAGCATCACTAGCATCAATGGACCTAAAAGAAGAAGTGCAGTTTCACAATTATATCATTTCAATACCGATGTTCGCATGACTATACTCCATGCTCATTACCTGGAGGGCTTATCTACCAAATACGTGAGAAGAAATTACTTGCAGTCGGTCAGACATAGGTAAGCAAGACATTGTAGAACACCAAAATACAACTTGAAAAGGCCTATGACAGTATCTATATATTAAAGCTTGCTCTATGTTTGTCATAACACTTCTGTTCCCGAGCACCTAACATATACCGACACAGGCGACTGACTGACCTTGCTTTCTGAAATTCCCTGTTCTTCTCTCCTGTACCTTACAGCATGACTTAAACTGCTGACCAATTATTGCTTACACAGATTAATATCTGCTGTATTTAAAATAACCAATGTGCATCAGCCTTTACTGTACCACCCAGAGAAGCACTAGTGAAAACAACCATTAATAAATTGGTGTAATTTTCAAAGGAAGGATGAAAACTGAAAAGATAAAACATCATTCAAATGGCACAAAATCTGATAATCCCTTTCAATGAAGGCAGCTAAGATACACTAATGCAGAATACAGACTTGACTATAACATGCTCCTAAAAAGATACCTACTACTGCATGTAAAAGCATAAAACTCAGAGAAAAGCACCGGATTTAATGTGTAATGTGTTATCACACCTGCTCACCACTGCTGTTGTGACGGTGAGCAGGTAAAGAATGAAGAGAAGGCTGCACTAGCACAGCGCCCACCTTCTCTTCAACCAGCTGATCGACGGGGGGTGCCGAGTGTCGGACCTCCGCCGATCTGATCTTGATGACCTATTCTGAGGATAGGTCCACAATAAAAATAACTTGGACAACACCTTTAAAAACATCAGTCTGGTATTTAGTACTAGAATCCTTTTGTTTCCATTGCATAGAATAACCAGCGGGTGACTGCGATTCGTATTCATGCCAGAAACTGAATCTGAACCGTTTGTTAAAATTAGCCTTTATTCCATAATAAATGCTAACCGTCTGAAAAGGCACCTCTGTAGGAGGAGACAAGTGCAAGAACTGATGCCAGATCTTTGGTAGGTCCTGTTATAGATTTTGCATTGGGGCCAAGTAGCTTCAAGTTTTGCCTTTGATTGGTTTTAATTGGCTTAGGAACTTCAATATAATTTACTTACACAATCTTTGCATGGGCTTTTTTGCTGGTAGCAAAAGCTAGGAAAAGTTCTTGATCCATACGTGGCATGTCATCCACATATATAGCTTCTCCTGTGGCCTGCGTAATGCCAGACAGGTGTACTACTGGATAGCCCACAGGATCTTCCACTGGCTGCTTGGTGGTAACTTCCTATGTAATATACCAGATTGTATGATTGAAATAACATGGAAATTGCATCATTTAGGGCTTATTCGCACGTTAATAAATCACGGATATGTGCTGTCCATGTTCTCCATCCACAACACACGTATCCAAGGATTTTGTGTGTTTCTTCATATATCCTTGTGTTTCCACTTACAACAGAAAACAGCAGAAACATGCGTATGGACCTAGACGTCTATGGGTCTGTGAAAACCACAGATAGAACACACATGCCATTCATGTTTTGCCCATTTTCACTGATACATTGTATATATAATTGATAAAAAAAAAAAAAACGATGCACAGTATAGATCAACCATGGTCAAAAAACACTGACGCGTCCTGAAGTTGGATATTGGATGCAAAGCTCACATACAGCAGGGCCCAAATATTTACATCGGCAAAAGGGACACAGACATGTGAATATAGCCTCAAAGAGCATTATGTAAAACCCAATTGATTGAATCATACCACACATATTTTACCTGGAAAAGCTGAACTGTTTTTGGAACTGTAGTCTCAAAACCTCTGATGGCACTGAGATGTTCTGATGCCTTGACAGAAGATGTGATCTACAAACATTTCAAAGAAATATACTCAAGGATAACAAGTAAAACAGAATAGCAATAGAATAATATTCTTAGCAACAATGAGGTTTTCATTTTTTTATATAAATGCATAAGAATGGGTGAAAGCTGCAGGCCAGCATCTACAGGCTTCCGAAGTCTGGTGGTCATTCCCCAGTTGAGCAGTTGCCCTCAGCGACCATAACCTCACATTGCACCCAGAATGTTGATTAAATGTTGATTGGGGAAGGCTACTTTTAATGTCATAATACTTTTTATATAGTTGTATTGAAATAATCTGATTTACTACTTTAATCTTAAATGGTTATACATGTTTCTGCGTTTGAATGATTATGAGCAGTTAAGTCTTGTATTAGTCTGCGGATGCTTCATAAAGTTTTAAATATGCTTATGCAGGCTACACAAATGAATACTGACATGAATTCAAGATTAGTTTCAGTGGTCAGAGGCTATCCAGCTGGATGTCTTATTGTTTATTGCATTTTTAAGACTTTTGTTTTGCTGGTTGACATGGACAGCTGCCATTAGAAAAGACCACTTTAAATTAGATCATTTATAAGATATCCTAATGTTAGGGGTGGTATTGGGTTGTTTGGCCCCCAAACAACCCAAAAACAGTGCTTAGGTTTAAGGTATACTGTGTTCAGAAGATCTGCTCAGTGTTCTTGATCTACAGGTGGCATTTCATCTACATATATATATATATATATATATATATATATATAGCTTATCCAGTCCCTGCTTAATACAAGACTTGTGCACTACTGGATGGCCTACAGAATCGTCCACTGGTTGCTTGAAGTTAAGGGTTGGCCACTTTCACACATCTCTAAAACCCACACCTATCTCTACAACGGGACCTCCAAAGTAAATGACGGAATACCTCACAAGTGTGGCCCCTCTCCATTCACTTCTGTGGGAGTGCCGAAAATTAAATCTGGAACTCCCATACAGGTGGATGGAAAGGTGGCTATGCTTGCTTCAGTTTTATGCTCACTTGGCTCTTTTCAGTACTCTCATAGAAGAGAATGGAGAGTACTCCACACATGTCAGATGCGCTGTCCTTCACATTGGGGATGCAATTCTAATTAAAGGTGCCCAGAGGTGGAACCTGCACCTATTTGACATTGCTGGCAGATCTTAGTGATAAACCACCAATGTGTGAGATGGGCCAACCCTTTTAACTTCCTATTTAAAACCCAGGATTGTATGATTGTGGTAACATGGAAATCATCACTGAAGTGTTTTGAAATTGCATCTCAAGAAAGAAATTGCAACTCGAGGGAGAAAGATAGTCGCTTTTCCTTATAATTTTTTCAATTCCTGTTTTGTTTTTTGTTTTTACAGAAAAAATGAAAAGATAAATGGGAAAGCAGATCTTCTAGACAGGAGCACACGCTGTGGCCATTTCACTGACAGGTACAATATGACTTACAGGTTTATCCAGGACCTGCAGAACTTGAAGGTAGAATTTGAAGAGAAAACTGATGATCAGAGATCTCTTGTATTCTACCTTTCCTTCAGGAGCGGATGGTGGAATAGTTATCTCATTTAGGACCATTCTGCAGGCTTCAGAGAGCATCTCATCATTCCAATGCCTGCCAAGTACAATACAGGTCATAAGAATATATATTACTTTACATTATAATATGATTCTAGTCCAAGGTATATACGGTAATCTCAAATAGTTACATTAATGTCTACAATATGGTTTATGGAAGAAAACACTTCTATTTGGTTTGCCATATTTTTATGACTTAAATTACAAGCTATTTCCATTATTTTCATTGCACTGTCCCAAGATGTAGATTAATCACTTATCCACATGACTGTCTGATTGGTAGGATCTGGCCCCTGGAGCAAGAAAAACTGCAGCAGAGTCATCCTGTGTCCCCCTCACGCGGGTTGCAGCTCCATTCACCTCTGTGGGCCTGCCGTAGATAGCAGTGCTTGACTAACCAAAGGGCAAAACCAGCACCGATTAAAAATCTAAATAGTTATTTATTTGATAACACAGCATTGCACAAACAGATAAGCACGGCACTCCGAGAGTAGATGTGTTTCGAACAAGTTACATGTCCTTAGTCCTAAGGAAATGTAACTTGTCCGAAAGGTGTTTACAGTTGGGGTGCTGTGCTTATCTGTTTGTGCAATGCTGTATTATCAAATAAAGGACTACCGTATTTAGATTTTCAATCAGTGCCGGTTTTGCCGTTTGGTTTTTCTAAGAGGTCGGGAATCAGTGTTGATCGGGGAGATGTTTAAAGGGGTTTTTCAATTACGCAATTAAATAAATAAATAACGCCAGCAGTCCAACTTACTGCATTACATGAGCTGATGATGACATTCTGGGTGCATTTTGACTCCTCCAGCATAATTGCTATCTGTGATCCACACCCTGTGTTTGCATCGCAGTGCAAGGCTCATGGGGAGTGTCTATAGCATCAGGTCTTTGCCTCTCCTTCCCCTCCCAGCTGGAAGGTTACAGATCCAAGCAGAGTCGGAATCCTCATTAGTATTCACTTCAATACAGTAAATAGTAATGAAGCTGTGTTGGAAATGGGTTTTACTACAGAAATTATTTAACAGATCTTCATCAGGATTTAAACTCCAGACCTTCTGTATGTCAGGTAGAAGTGTAACTATTACACTACAATCCTGCTTTGCTGGAAGGGGTAAACTTTCTGTGCTTAAAAATCTATTTTCTTTACTGGCATACCACTAAACAAATAGTATATTACTGAAATGAAAGCAAAAAAAAAAAAAGTGCCATCTAAGATAGAGTTTAAGAAAATGGGCAACAATCACTATTAGGGTACATTCACATGAACGTAAGCCATCCATGCCACAGCTTTGTGAATTCCATATTGCGACGTGGACCCATTCACTTGAATGGGTCTGTGATATGCAATATACGGCAAAAGATAAGGCATGTCCTATCTTTTGCGGTTCGGAGGTGCAGACCAAAAAGCTCATGGAAGAGCTTCCGAGTGCTTTCGATCCGTGCCTCCACTCCATATCGTATCTTGAGGATTGCGTACATATTCAAGTCAGGATTCACACAGCCGGTGGCCATATATATTGCAGAATTGCCATTTGCAGTCCACAATACGGGAATGGATGACCTACATTTGTGTGAATGTACCCTTAGTAAGTAAAAGTATGTGCTGTTTCCTGTCAAGTGATGCTGAAAATTTTAAAACCGGAATACCCCTTTAAATCTTAGGGCAAAAGGGATAGTATAATTTTTATTTATTTATTTCATTTCAAACCGAAGTGGGGCTAGTAATAAAATACCTCCAGGCTGCAGCCAGCGACATATTGCAGCAGCTCAGGCTGTACACCGCTGAGGCCAGTCATTTGCTGGAGCAGTATATGGGACATCACTGCTGCAGCTGCAATGATATGTTATCGCCCCATATCACTTCTTCCATATGCCTCAAAGCTACTTAAGCAACATGTCCATTCTGAACTGTCCTTTCATCTCTCCTCCTGCTCCCTCTTTGACCTGCTACAATCTGGCTTCTGACCCCACCACTCAACTGAGACTGCCCTCACCAAAGTCACCAATGACCTACTAACAGCCAAAATCTAAAAAGATTACTCTTTCCTCCTTCTCTTTGACCTGTCCTCTGCCTTTGACACTGTCGACCACTCCCTTGTGTTACAAACGCTCTCATCTCTTGGCATCACAGACCTGGCCCTCTCCTGGATCACATCATACCTCACATAGCGTACATTTAGCGTCTCCCACTCTCACACCACCTTCTCGTCTTATTCCCTCTCTGTTGGTGTCCCGCAAGGCTCTGTCCTAGGACTCTGCTCTTCTCTATCTACACTTTCGGCCTGGGACAGCTCATAGAGTCCCATGGCTTTCAGTATCACTTTTATGCTGACTACACACAAATCTACCTCTCTGGTCCAGGCATCACCACCTTACTATCCAGAATCCCACAATGCCTATCTTCGATATCCTCCTTCTTCTCTTCCAAGCCTTTTCCACCACCTGCTGCCTCCAACTCAAAAACATCTTCGCTCTTTCCTCAACTTTGAGTCTGCGAAAATGCTTGTACATGCCCTCATCATCTCCCGCCTAGACTACTGCAACACTCTCCTCTGTGGCCTTCCATCTAGCACTCTCTCACCCCTCCAATCTATCCTCAATTCTGCTGCCCGACTAATCCACCTCTCACCCTCTTACTCCTCTGCCTCTCCCCTCTGCCAATCCCTTCACTGGCTCCCCATTGCCCAGCGAATTAACTTCAAATACATACAAGGCTGTTCACAACCTGTCCCCTCCCTACATCTCTGAGCTACTTTTCCGATACATCCCCACACACAATCTCCGATCCTCACAAGACCTCCTTCTCTCTTCTCCTCTTTACACCTCTTCCCACAATCGGCCTCCAAGAATTCACCTGTGCATCCCCCACACTCTGGAACTCGCTGCCCCAACATATCAGACTCTCACCGACAGTGGAATCCTTCAAAAGAAACCTAAAAACCCAACTCTTCAGACAAGCCCACAACCAGTGACCCTGCTGCCTCTATACCGCCATGACCAACTTCACCCGCACCTACTGTGTCCTCCTCCCATACCATGCAGATTGTAAGCCCTCTCTCCTTCTGTACCAGTCTTTAACTCGTCTTGTTCATGCTTGCTGGCATCAGCCTCAGTGAACAAACTGCGCTTGCGCTAGCTGCGAGATTACGGCGCTCTCACTTTGTGACGTCCGGGAGCAAGGAGGAGATTCGGAGGATGCGGGCAGTGCTGGGCTTCTTCACAGTGGGTATGGCTGGAAACGTTAGTAACAGTCCCTTGGGCTCCTTACTTGCCTCATTTACATATATATAAAATCGTTTTTTTTGCCAAAATAAAAGCACTGACAGCTATTGGGAATGTATATTGCGGACGTGCTAGCGGCGATCTGCAAGCGCATGTCCGCAGCTCTATAGGCAATGTAAGAGCAAGGATCTGCACAGCAAGCAAGCAGGTGCAGGCAGTGTCGGACTGGGACGCCTAGGGCCCACCAGTGGAATTGATTTTGGGGGCCCACCCTAGAGCTGGAGATATTACTTGTTTATTTTTCAGTCTCACGCACATGAATGTACAATACAGTATGCTAAACTATATCAAATTGTTTCTCTTTAAGCAATTCATTTAGTTGATAACTGTGTCTGTTATTTACAGTCAGTAGTTTGGACAGCAGTCACACGTGGACATTCCATGTCCTAGATGAACCACCCAGTCCCCCAGCCAGCCAGCCTAAACAATATATAAAGTGAAGGAAATGTTTCCTGGCATATTCAAAAGGATAAGTTTATTGAAGTGATTGCAGTAGCGTCCTTTTTCATTCCATATTGTTCCACAGGAATATCAAACAGGTTTAACTATATGTAGCAGGAATCTCCAGACACTTGTGTTACACTGCGACGTATGACTTTTGCCATATATTTACCTTTTGACCAATAATCTCCCTAGGACTCAACAGCTCTCCTCTTCTTATGATTTTCTATATTTTGTATAGTATACTTAATATTTGATTTACTTTATGCACCTTGATATATACTACTAATATCCAGGAATTTTGTTTGCCTATATATGTGTTCTTATACCATACCATATGTACCATATTTCTTATTTTGCTCTAGGCCGTGAACAAGGTCTTGTGAGAAGACCGAAACGTTGGCCAGTATTTATTTATTAACTATTACTTCCTGGATGGATAATAAAGAAACACTACTAATTAAATAGTAAAGCGAGTGTCGTGGTCATTCACTGGCTGAAGTGAGACAACCCCTTTAACACAGAAGCTCAATTTACTGATCCTACAGACGGTGTATGCCCAGGCTGTCATTTCCTGCACCAGGTCTATCACAGGCGCTCAGGCTGGATGATACTGTACATTTGGGGCAGGGGTAGTCACTTTTTTCTCACTCTGTATCAGCTATTGGGTTACTTTCAGACGGATTGTTGCCCCAGGATTGTGCTGAAATGTTGGCAAAAATGGCACATCTCAGGCCCCGCCCCCTTGTCAAGCATTTCAGAAGAAGGTGTACAACCCCTATGTGCACCAGTTTGTGCCCTTTTTTTTTTACACAGATGTTTGGCACAGACGCATTAGTAAACGTGGGCCAGTGTTTGCTGTGTGCGGCAGGACGTTTTATTGGAACAGGGGGCTCTGTGCGGTGCCAGGAGATACTATACAGCGCTCTGATCTATGCCCAGCTTTTCTTTGATGTGCTGGTATACATCTACCCCCCTGATAAGTGCTGGGTTTAAGGGGTTGTGCAGTGTAAAGATACCGATGACCAGGCTGAGCGGAGCGCGGGAGTTCAGTGTGGGAGAATGTGAGGACAGGGCAGCCCCCAAGTCCCTAAAGTAATGGAAGAAAAGGTATTTGCTGATAACAAAAAATGCTCATGTTTTTACTATTCCCCTCTCTGAAAATTACAACTCTCAGGATGCCCTGTCAGATGCAGACCTTCAGGACCTGCTGAGAGTTGTAGTTTTCCTCACTGCAAATTGCCATACTCCTAGGCCTATTCACACCATGTATACCATGATAGAAACTGCTGTGGCTTCTGCTGCTATATACGCTGCACTGAATGGAGCTAAGCCATTAAAGGACACTGCATGAAAAGTGGACATGTCTGTTCTTGGGACAGTTGCAGGTTTTAACCCCTTGAGGACAGGGCCAGTTTCGTTTTTTTTCATATTTATTTTTATTTACTCCCTGAGCCTTCTAATTTTTCCATTCACATATCTGTATGACAGCTTGTTTTTTTTCGGGATAAGTTGTACTTTTTGACTGCACCATTCACGGTTGCATACAATGTAGTGAGATATTGGAACATTTTTTTTAAATGGCGTAGAATTATAAAAAACAAAAAACAAAGTTCAACTACAGTTTTATGAATTTTGTTTTCACAGCATTTTCTATGTGGTAAAACTGACTTGTTACTTTCATTCTCTGGGTTAGTATGATTACATCTATACCACATATGCTTAGATTTAATACTGAAAAAACTAAACTTTGAAAAAACTATTTTTTTTCTTTGCATTGCCATGTTGGCATCAATAACCTTTTGGTTTTTATGTCTATGGAGCTGTGTTAGGGCTAATTTTTTGCCGGAGAATCTAGTTTTTATTGATACCATGTTGGAGTGTGTACTATGGAGTGTTCGACTGTTTGCTCACTTCTTATTTCAACTTTCTTAAAACTTTTTTTTACACTTTTTAATAATTCCCCTAGTGAACTTGAACAAGAAATTATTAGATTGCTTCTGACATAGACTCCAATTCATTAGCATTGGAGTCTATCAGAGTTTCAGGCAGGATCTTCTTGGGAACATAGCTGCTGCATCCTCGGATCATTCAGAAGAACCGAGCACCCGATCCCCACTAGGTTTTTGAGATGTTGTAGTCACATTTGACCATGGCATCTGAGGAGTTAAAAGTGTGAGACTGACATCATTGTCAATTGCATATATTAGCCCTCGGTGTCTGCTGTTTAAAACAGCAAGCACTTAGTGGCTATAGCACTGTGAGAAGGCCGTGAGAAGGCCGTGGCGCTACTGCAATCACTTCAATAAACCTATCCTTTTGAATATGCCATGAAACATTTCCTTCACTTTATATATTGTTTAGGTTGGCTGGCTGGGGGACTGGGTGGTTCATCTAGGACAGGCATGCTCAACCTGCGGCCCCCCAGCTGTTGCAAAACTACAACTCCCACCATTCCCGGACAGCCTACAGCTATCAGCCTACAGAAGGGCATGGTGGAAGTTGTAGTTTTACAACAGCTGGAGGGCCACAGGTTGAGCATCCCTGGTCTAGGACATGGAATGTCCACGTGTGACTGCTGTCCAAACTACTGACTGTAAATAACAGACACAGTTATCAACTAAATGAGTTGCTTAAAGAGAAACAATTTGATATAGTTTAGCATACTGTATTGTACATTCATGTGCGTGAGACTGAAAAATGAACAAGTAATATCTCCAGCTCTAGGGTGGACCCCCAAAATCAATTCCACTGGTGGGCCCTAGGCGCCCCAGTCCGACACTGCCTGCACCTGCTTGCTTGCTGAGGAGATCCTTGCTATTACATGCAGCGATCTCCTCAGCAACATGAGAAGGAGCGATTGCTATGCCATAGCTCGTCCCCATGCTGTATAGTGGTTTGCCGGTGGCAGATCAAAATTAGACAGCACGATCACCACCAGCAAATCCTGATCTTTCAGCATGCTGGATGACCCGATAACAGAGTGTTTGCTTATTCATCAGGCAACCGGTGGCAGTATTATACTGCAAGATGATTGCTAATGGGCGTTCATGCGAATCTGCCCATCTAATACACTCTTAAGGTATAAGGAACAGATCTGCACCTGTTCTTTGTTTAGATCCGCACCTTGTTTTGGCTCACAATCACTGATGGAAATTACTGACCAAACACTGACGTGTGAATGAGACATGACTGATGGAAATAACTAAAATGTGAACTTGGCCCTAGTGCATCTAATTTACCAAGCAAAGTAAGACTTTTTGATGAATTTCTACAAGGACGTCTAACTTCTGCTAACTTACCGGGAATGGTCATATTTAAAGACACACTACAAGTATTATCCTGATGATAACTCAGGGCTTTAGTATTTGATTCATACCTGCCTATGAGAGCCTGGCAGGTTTCCTTTGCAGATACAGTAGAGGAACCCACACCACCATAGAAAATGGCAATTTCTTTAATCACATCAGTGTCATTATTAAATTGAACTTGCATTCCTGCATTGACAATGGCAAAAGAATTTTCTTCACTCAGGGCTTGTCTGAATGCTGACACAACTTGATTCTGGGTAAAAAGCACAAAGGATAAAACGCAAATATAAAGGTCAAAAATACATCTTTAAATAAATATATATATATATATGTATGTATATATAATGTTTTGCACTTATATAGCGCTGACATATTCCGCAGCACTTTACAGACATTAGCATTACACTGTCCCCAATAGAGCTCACAATCTAAGTTCCCTATCAGAATGTCTTTGGAGTGTGCAAGTAAACCAGAGTATCCGGAGGAAACCGTCGGGGAGAACATACAATCTCCATGCATGAGCTACTATATTTAGGCATGCAGGAGGCAGAGGTAGTACCCATCTCAGTACCTAAGTAATAAACAAAATAAAAGAAAATGTCATATAAAAAATGTCATATAGAACCAATGCCAGGAACTCAATACAAGGTTCTAAGACAAGAAAATGTGAACCTAGGGGTTGGCAACTAGACTCTGCCTGTGACTGCAAGTACTCCGTCTAAGGGTACAGGTCATCCATGGTCAAAAAATACAACCATTTTAAAAGAGCTCCTATAATTAACGCCTTTATACTGTATGTAAAGTACCCATAAAACTAGAAATACAAGGTTAGAATAGATGTTCGACAGCTTTAGAGAAATCCGACTAAGGTTATCCCACTGAACTCCTTAATAGCTATAAATTAATATTTCCTGGTGCAACTCTGCAAAGACATTTGTTAACACTGCTGGGAAAGCTAAAACATGTGTGTGCAATAACCCTGGAGTGGTGGTATTTCTCTATCCAGTGATCTTTTCTTTGACCGGGAGAGTCACAGGTAAAGGTACCACTGATCAAGCGAAATAACTCCAGTGATTGACTGCTTAGAAAAAGGAGTTGAATCAAGGATATTAAGGACAGCAATGAGGATTGATGTGATTGAAGGAAATCGACGGCTGCCTCTGAGAAAGAAAAACCTTCACCTTGACAACTTTCTAATTTAAAAACTAACCTTTCCAGAATATGGGATAAGAACCGAGAGTAAGACTTCTCCAGGCTCTACAGTGGATGAATCTGTGAAAAATACATCATTCAATGGGATTGTCCTTGAGCTTCCTATATGTAGGAAAAGAAAGAACAAGAAAGAAAAGAACACAGTTACAATTTTGAGAACTGTAACCAACCAGAGAGACCTGCAACTAAGACAAGTCTGTTGTTCATTACAAAACATTTGTTCTAAAAGGTATTATCCATTAATTTTATGTTTATGGCCTGTTCTCGGGATAAGCCATCAATATCTGATCAGTGGAGGTCTGACACCCGTTACACCCTGCCAATTAGCTGTTCAGCGTTAGCTCTACCACAGAAAGTAGGTACCTGAATTACACAACTCTGTCCATTGTATAGTGGACAAAGCCGATTACTGCAGCGCTGCTCCTATTCACTTCAATGGACAGGCGCAGGCCATGAACGTGACACCACCGTTCTCAGTGGCTCAGTCTGGAGGTCTAATGGGGGTCTAGTCTGGCGGTCCAATGGGGGTCTGAGAGATCTAATGGGGGTCTAGTCTGAGGTCTGAAATGGAGGTCTGAGAGGTCTAATGGGAGTCTGAGAGGCCTAATGCTGAGAGGTCTAATGGGGGTCTATTCTGAGGTCTGATATGGGGGTCTGAGAGGTCTAATGGGGGTCTGGTCTGAGGTCTGATATGAGGGATTTGTGAGGTCTAATGGGGGTCTGAAGGTCTAATAGGGTTTGAGAGGTCTAATAGAGGCCTAGTCTGGAAGTCTGATATGGGAGTCTGGAGGTCTAATGAGGGTCTGAGAAGTCTAATGGGGGTCTGGTCTGAGATCTGATATGGGGGCCTGGAGGTCTAATGGGGGTCTGAAGGTCTAATGGGGGTCTGGTCTGGAGGTCTACTGTCGGTCTCGTCTGGAGTTCTAATGGGTGTCTGGTCTGAAGTCTGATATGGGGGGGTCTGAGATATCTAATGGGGGTCTGAGAGGTCTAACGGGGTCTGGTCTGAGGTCTGATATGGGAGGTCTGAGAGGTCTAATGGGAGTATAAAAGGTCTAATGGGGGTTTGGTTTGAGGTTTGATATGGGGGTCTGGTGGCCTAATGGGGGTCTGGTCTGGAGGTCTAATGGGGATGTGAGAGGTCTAATGTATGTCTGGTCTGAGGTCTGATATAGGGGGTCTGAGAGGTCTAATGGGGGTCTGGTCTGAGGTCTGATATTGGGGGTTTCTGACATGAATGTCTAATAGGTGTCTGATCTGAGGTCTGAAACTAGGGTCTGATATGGGGTCTGACATAGAGGTCTAAAGGGGGTCTGATCTGAGTTCTGAGATGGGGGGTCTCAGAGGTTTGATATGGGAGTCTGATCTGAGGTCTGAGATGAGCGGGTCTCATCAGAGGTTTGATATGGGGGTCTGATATGAGGATCTGTAATGGGAGTCTGATATGGGGGTCTGATCTGAACAGTAAGGGGGTATTTTTTGTACTGACGGACAATATAAGGAGGTATTCTTTTATACTGTCGTACATTAGGGGGTAATTTTTGCACACATTATAAGAAGTATTAGTACTGGGGGTTATGAGGAACATGATTACTAGTATGGGCACAATGGGGGCATTATTACTATCGGGGGCACTGTTAAAACTATGCACCCTAGCAGTAAATTATTTATATTGGTGGGACATTTGGGAGCACTATTACTGATGGGGCACCCTGGCACAGTATGAGCTTAGCACAATTATTTTTGCGGGACATCATATTTATAGTATTAGTGTTGGACACTATTTGGACGCAGTTATTTTTTACTGTGTGCCAGTAATTATTGAAGGAGTCACTATCTGTGTGGTAACAGTATTTTCAGGGGGACTGTTTCTGCAGTATAGTATTAGGGAGCACAGTATTAGGGGTTGCAGGATGGGATGTTCAGAAGGTGGGAGAATGATGGAAAAGTAGGAAACTAAGTTGTCTGTTTGTCTAACTGCAGAGACAAGAGATGGCTGAAAGAAATCATCATGGTGGTCTGGTCTGAAAGGAGAAGATGAGGAAAGAGAATATCTCCATCAAAGAAGATGTCATTGGATGTAAGAGGTACATATGTGGCGCTGTATTTTCCTGTATGATTTGTAGAGCTGTATATAATGTTTTCCAGGTATGTCTTTAAAGGGGTTGTCCTCAGGATCATCAATATCATATCAGTGGCAGTCAGACTCCCGGCACCCCCACCGATCAGCTGGTTGAAGAGAAAGCAGCGCTGCTTTCTCTGCTCCGTTTATCTGCTTGCTGCAGCAATTGCAGTGGTAAGCACTTGTAATGACAAGTATGCCGTCCCCATTCACTTTTATAGGAGGGCTCTGTAGTATACGCTTCAACAGACGTTAGAACTGTCCAATAGAAGTTAGTAGGGATGCCATACTTGTAATTACACATGCTCACCACCGCAATTGCTGCTGTGAGCAGATTAACAGAGCAGAGAAGGCAGTGCTCTTATCAGCATTGCCTTCTCTTACAAATTGGGCTGGAGAGAAGGGGTTAGGTTGAGTTCAATTTTTACCTCAGGCAGTAGAAAGGCTAGTTGCACCACTGCCGCTTGCCACAAAGCACTGACAGGGGGGGGCCTAAGGGCTGAACTCTTGCACCAGGGCCCATAAACCTTTAGCTACACCCCTGCATGCACATGTATGGGGAACTCTGGAGGGATAACTGACGGGCGAACAAATCATTCCACCGGCAGCTATGGAAGGTGCATGGCTACATTTAGAAGGGCAGTATTATAGCTGGTAGTAGTGGTAACAAATTTCAGAACCATACCTGTAATAGTAACTATTGCTACATAGCTTTCATATTCCACATGGAAGCATGTTACAAGGTAGAAGCAATTGAAATCTATGGAATTCCTGAGACATGAAGGGAGTGAAATTCTGAATTGATCCAATGAATGTTCAGCAAAGATTTTCTTTAGCACTTACATAGAAGTGTCTTTTGGACGTTTGTGTTATTACAGTAATTTGAATTGGAATTTTCCTGTAACTAGACATTGTGCTGTTACACCTAGAGCAGGGATGGTCAACCTGTGGCCCTCCAGTTGTTACAAAACTATAACTCCCAGCATGCCCTAATAGCTGTAGGCTATCCAGGCATGCTGGGAGTTGTAGTTTTGTAACAGCTGCAGGGCAACAAGTTGGGCATCTTCGACCTAGAGGTTCTACTCTCTCTGCAACTGCCGCACCCTCTGCACTTTGATTGACAGGACTGGGAAGTGAAAAAACATCATCACACCTGGCCCTGTCAATCAAAGTGCAGAGGGCGCAGCAGTTGCAGAGAGAGCAGAGCTTCTAGGTGGATGGCAACGCCTCTGTTGCTCCTAGAAGCTTCTTTGCATATCATTTTCCTCAGCAATGCGGGCACATACGAACACAAATTGATTTGTTTTGTCACATCATGATTGTGATCAGTTATTTTTACAAAACACCCAATGGAATACTATCTAATGGAATCTATAACTCAATGTGCATTGTGCAGCATATATCTTATCAATTAGTAGTAGAGTTACAGTACCTTTAGATGCCAAATTCAGCATGGCACCCCCAGCAGCAAGAATAGGATTTAGATCACTTGTTGCAGCTTTGCTCATGACATGTCCTCCTAGAGACTAAACATATGCGCATTATTCAGTTTTGTCAGCTACATGTAAGTGATTTCAAGCGTTAACATTATTTTTCATGATCTCTATTTACTTGCAGCAAAAAGTAATACAATCCATATTCGCTTTTACCTTTCATGTGTATCTTTCTTTACAAAAAAAAGTTTGAAGCAATCCCCTGCTCCCTTTCACACCTTCAAGCGAAGTGACAAAAGTCCAGCTGCCTGCAATGACCACTAGGAGGAGAGGCACAACATTTTGATCTATAATTTAGGCTACTTTCACACTTGCGCTTGATCGGATCCGTTCTGAACGGATCCGATCATATTAATGCAGACGCAGGCTCCGTTCAGTACGGATCCGTCTGCATTAATAACTTAGAAAAAATTCTAAGTGTGAAAGCAGCCTGAGCGGATCCGTTCAGACTTTCAATGTAAAGTCAATGGGGGACGGATCCGCTTGAAGATTGAGCCATAGGGTGACATCTTCAAGCGGATCCGTTCCCATTGACTTACATTGTAAGTCTGAACGGATCCGCTCGCCTCCGCACGGCCAGGCGGACAGCTGAACGCTGCAAGCAGCGTTCAGCTGTCCGCCTGTCCGTGCGGAGGCGAGCGGAGCGGAGGCTGAACGCCGCCAGACTGATGCAGTCTGAGCGGATCCGCTCCATTCAGACTGCATCAGGGCTGGACGGAGGCGTTTGGGTCCGCTCGTGAGCTCCTTCAAACGGAGCTCACGAACGGACCCATGAACGCTAGTGTGAAAGTAGCCTTACTTTTAGAACTTTTTTTTTTGTAAATCAAAGCCGTTTAATTAAATATCTTGTCTGAGCAAAGACATTCTTGACAGTGGGAGATCACAGTCATGTGTAGTCATTCACAACTGATAAGGGAACGGCTGTATAATGCCTCATTAATTAGAGAGGAAAAAGAACATGTAGTGTCATGAAGGGTATGTAACTTTGGTTTTAGACAGAGAGGGGAGCCCACCTGGAACTGTGTAACTTACTTTTGCCTCTGGGTGTTGTGATATACAGAGCGGCCCCCACCCAGATTAAAAGGCATACTGCAGACCTCCCAAGTATCCCTCTTTTGGAGGGACAGTCCCTCTTTTTGACCCAAGTCCCTCTTTGCTCCATAAATGTCCTCTTTGATCTGAGATCTTGATTTTTGGTATTAAATTCACAATATTGATCCAGAAGGTGTTTGTCTAGTTCCTCTCTGAATATTTTTTCATTATCTGATGCAATCAGAATTTTAGAAATTTTTATATTCAGATAATTTTTGCGCTATTTTATAAGAGAAAACTATTAAAGTGGATAAAAATAAAAAATTTCACAGCACATCCAAGTAGTAAAAAGTTGAAAAACGGCTTTATTCACCAGACACGCAACGTTTCGATCCGCTCAATGGGATCTTTCTCAAGTAGTGACAAAGTGGGCAGTGCAATGTGCATATTTATGCAGCTTAACATCATTAAGTAATCAACAAATCAAGTACATTCATCAAAGTTAATAAATTCAAAAATAATAATACAGACAGTGCTATCCATATATTTGTACAATCACATCCTATAACAGGCTTAAATATGATGATATAGTATCATTCCTTCTCATAAAAATTCAACATAACTATAAAAATAAAGCATAATACAATAATTGGGATAATAATCAACACAGGTGTAGGTCTTCTTAATAACCTAAAAGTGTACAGGTGTACCTTCAGTGAGAAGATGAGATGGGTCCCAGGAGTGTGCGATGGAGTCACTACACGTGGATCCCGGCGTATCAAACATTGCAGTGCGCATGTCAGAGGACCTTTCAAAACATTCCGGTCACATGATCGCATGTTAGACCGATCATTAAAGTACGCATGTCCAAGGACCTTGGAGCATGTGATCGTAACATATGATCGCACATCGATCATGTGATTAGATGTACCACGTCACAGAAAGCAATACAAGATTCCAAGTGTTCCGTAACCTTGCGAAGACATCAGGAGACATGATCGCATATCCGATCATATCATCACTCGTATAATCGCCACATCAGAGGCATTGTAGCATTACAAAGTGCTTCGCAAGTGCTAAGTTACAAAATCGCCGAGGTAAATCCTGTGACCCAGCGCATGAAACTGCCAATATACACAAGTATACCATGGCTCTTAACAAAGTCCCATTGCAATCAGCAATATACTAGCTCCGATGTAAAGAATAAGTGAAAATGGGTCAGTGATCAACCAGAGAGGCAGAAGGATGACTATATAGACGGAAGTACCGTCACTATAGGGGAAGAAAAAAGTACATACTGTGCGGAAGTACCGCCAATTTCCAAATCGAGTGTTTAACTCAAAAATGGTTATTATTCGGTACTTCCGCACAGTATGTACTTTTTTCTTCCCCTATAGTGACGGTACTTCCGTCTATATAGTCATCCTTCTGCCTCTCTGGTTGATCACTGACCCATTTTCACTTATTCTTTACATCGGAGCTAGTATATTGCTGATTGCAATGGGACTTTGTTAAGAGCCATGGTATACTTGTGTATATTGGCAGTTTCATGCGCTGGGTCACAGGATTTACCTCGGCGATTTTGTAACTTAGCACTTGCGAAGCACTTTGTAATGCTATAATGCCTCTGATGTGGCGATTATACGAGTGATGATATGATCGGATATGCGATCATGTCTCCTGATGTCTTCGCAAGGTTACTGAACACTTGGAATCTTGTATTGCTTTCTGTGACGTGGTACATCTAATCACATGATCGATGTGCGATCATATGTTACGATCACATGCTCCAAGGTCCTTGGACATGCGCACTTTAATGATCAGTCTAATATGCGATCATGTGACCGGAATGTTTTGAAAGGTCCTCTGACATGCGCACTGCAATGTTTGATACGCCGGGATCCACGTGTAGTGACTCCATCGCACACTCCTGGGACCCATCTCATCTTCTCACTTAGGTTATTAAGAAGACCTACACCTGTGTTGATTATGATCACAATTATTGTATTATGCTTTATTTTTATGGTTATGTTGAATTTTTATGAGAAGGAATGATACTATATCATCATATTTAAGCCTGTTATAGGATGTGATTGTACAAATATATGGATAGCACTGTCTGTATTATTATTTTTGAATTTATTAACTTTGATGAATGTACTTGATTTGTTGATTACTTAATGATGTTAATGTCACGGCTGTAAGTGAGCAACAAGAGCCTACACAGTGAATAGCAACTGACCGGACCCAAACTAGGGAGGATAAAGGGTGACCCCTGTCAGACCCTAAAAGCTCTCCCTAAGCTGCTATGCACATGTCCAGATCCAGATGGTGGATCGAGACATGCCCGCGTACCTAAGGCTGATGGCCACTGAAACCCCTACAATAGTGGAAGGGGCACGGCCACCGGTGCCCTGCTCAGTATATGGACGGAACCGGGGTCGCCTCGGATCCAGTCAGCAAAGAAACAGAAACACACAATGTCTGAACACTTAACTGAAGGAGCTGCGGCTGCAGTGAAAACAGATCCAAAGTCAGCAGACAATATCCGAAGTACTTGCTTCAGCAGAAAACAGATCCAGTGAAAAGATATCACACAGGTGAAGATACTCAAGCGAGAGATACAGCTCAAAAGAAAAGTATAATCCGCACCTCTACAAAGGAGGAGGGGTGATTTAAAGGCAGTGAAATCAAACACAGGAGGGACAGCTGGGAGGAAGGAAACAGAAAGTAAAGACCTCATCACAGGGGCGGAGAAAAAGGGCAGAGGGAACTCCTGCAAGCTCTAGTAGTGACATCATCACAGGGGTGGAGAAACAGAGCTGTGAGAACGTCTCAAAGCTCTGGTAGTGACAGTTAAGCTGCATAAATATGCACATTGCACTGCCCACTTTGTCACTGCTTGAGAAAGATCCCATTGAGCGGATCGAAATGTCGCGTGTCTGGTGAATAAAGCAGTTTTTCTACTTTTTACTACTTGGATGTGCTGTGGAATTTTTTTTTTTTATACATTGGAGGTGGATCGCCCCCACAGCCGCTGGCACTCCGACCGTACTCTACAGATAGTTGTGCTGCCCACATCCTTCTACCTGTGCTATTAAAGTGGATAGATATGCAGGAAAAATGGTTCTTTCACACAATGAACCATAAGTGTCCCTCTTTGAATGTCCAAAAAGTTGCGAGGCATGATACTGTATAGTTTTTCTGTACATTGATTTTTGTATATACTATTTGTATATCCACTATGTATCTTTTTATTTTTGTCACTTTGTATGTACAGTACCTTTTGATGTTTGATAACTTGTAAGTATACTGTGTATTATTGTTTTATGTTTTTGTCCATCTCTTAAGTAAACTATGTTAATTCACTTTGCTACTGTGTGTATCTACCTGAAAGGAGGCTCTAGGACCCTGTTGTGCAGCCTCTAGCCTGGATACAAGATGAGATACGGTTGGCCATGGAGGCATACATGTTCCGTATAGTATCCTGCAGCACATTTGCCCATAGATGTTGCAGCTGGGCCTGTTGATTCTGCACACTTGTGGTACCCAAAGCTGGTGTTCCAGCTGGTCCCATAAATGCTTGATTGGCGATAAATCTGGTGACAGTGTTGCAATCTGGCGGAGACATTCCTAGGAAACCCTTGTAGTGTGTGCTCAAGCATTATCCTGCTGTAAAATGCCAGTTGGAAGCCCTGCCATAACAGGCAACAGATGTGGATGCAGTATGTCCTAAACATATTGCTAAGCTGGTTCTTGTATCACTAATAGTTGTGACTGACTGTTCAATGCAATGGCTCCTCAGACCTTCACCCCAGCAGTTCGGGCAGTGTGTCGCCCCACAGCAAAGGCAGGGTTGAAGCAGTCACCACGAGGCCTCCATACTCGAACTTGACTGTTGTCAGATCCTAAACAGAACCTGGATTCATTGCTAAAGACAATACGATTCAAGTCAGTAACAGTCCAGGTTTCTCATTCATAACACCACTGTAAATGAAGGTGCTTATGGCTGGCTGTCAATGGCAGGACACATAATGGGCAACATGACTCCAAATTTCATTCTATGTGCCTGGAAAGGGTCTGGGCAGAAATAGCTAGGTCAGAACGGTCTAGATGGCGGGCAATTTGCCCTGCTTCACTCAGTCAAGTGATGCATCCCCTCTCAAAGTCTATCAACTGGGCAAAACGTCTTTGTGTGCATCGTAGACGCATGTCGAGCAGTCAACATTTTTTCACCAAGGGGTACACTATCTCAAAGACCTAACCTTTTTTCTATAGGACACTGGAAGAAACCCTTGTATGTCCTTTTTGTGGCAATGCCCAGTGTCTAATCAGACCACACCTGAAATAATTTAGATATAAATAAGCCTGAGACATAACTAGCATACGAACCAGACAAAAAACTGGCAGAGTTGCAGAACAACATTGAAAGAAAAAAAACACTCCAAGGAAGACTTCATCAAATACTCAAACTCAAAGACTTCATTGAATACTCAAACTTGAAGCTGTTCTTATCTTCAAGTCTGCACTCTTCTAAACAAGACTTCACTACTTTCATATTGTCTCTTTCCTGCAAACCCAAACAAATGTCTCCTACCTATAACTCTCTACTCCATCCCCCGATGCCCCTCCCACACCACTCAACTCAGACGTTACCTTATATTTTATACATTAAATTGACAAAATTCGAGAGAGCTTCAACCGACAACCCCGCTACCCCTCTGACCAACTACTAAGTGCTCTTCTCACATAAACTAATTTACCACTATCCCTGAGGAAAAGCTCACCAATCTCCAAATCACACTTCACCACCTGTGCCCTTGAGCCAATCCCATCGCACTTCATCCCTAACCTTACCACTATAGTTATTCACACCCTAACCCACATCTTTAATCTGTCACTAAACACTGGGTCTTCCCTTCCCCTGTTAAACATGCCACCATCAGACACTTATGCTCAAGAAGCTTTCCCTGGACCCATCATCTTTATCCAGCTATGATCCCATCTCACTACTTCCATTTGTATCAAATATCATAGAACATGTCCATCTCAAACTCTTCTCCCACCTCTTAACCCTCTCACTTTTGGATCTGGTACAATCCAGCTTCCGTCCCAATGACTCTAATGGAACTATCCAAACCAAACTTGCCAACTGCTAGTTGCCAAACCTAAATGTCATTACTCTGTACTCCTGCTTCTTGACCTGTCCTCTGCCTTTGACACAGTTGATCACTCTCTCCTGTTGCAAACCCTCTCATCCCTTGGCATCAGAAACCTGGCCCTCTCCTGGATCTCCTCATTTCTCACTAACAAACCTTCAGTGTTTCCCATTCATACACCACCTCTTTATCATACTCTTTTTCTGCTAGTGTCCCTAAAGGCTCTGTCCTGGGTCCCATACTTTTCTCCATTTATGCATTTGGCCTGAAACATCTCATAGAGTCCTATGGCTTCTATTACTAGTGTTGAGCGCGAATATTCGAATATCGAATTTTTTTCGCGAATATCGGCACTTCGCTAATTCTCGAATATTTTGAATATAGTGATATAAATTCGATATTTCGAATATTCATTTTTTTTTTTTTTTTATTGTTATATTTTTTTTTTCCCACTTCCCTAAAGTTGTTCTTACCTGTCCTTTGGATTCCTGGCTTCCTAGCTGCTCCAGTCAGTGCCCGTTGCCGCTTCTGCCGACTTCCATGCTCATGGAGCATCCCCATCACCATGGGAACGTCTCCATATACTAGAATGTACTGTCGGATTTGAGAATTACGTTGAAATCGCAATTCAATTATTTCAAGTTATAATAATCGAATTTCGATTTTAACTTAAAGGCTACTCTCCTATTGAAATAGCAATGCGATTAATTCAAGTTATAAAAATCGAATTTCGATTTTAACTTAGCACTGCTATATTCCATATTCGTTAATTCTAGCCTAATATGGACTATAGCAGTGCTAAGTTAAAATCGAAATTTGATTATTATAACTTGAATTAATCGAATTGCGATTTCAACTTGGACCTGTTTTACTATGGTTGGCTTGGTAGAATTAGCGAATATGACGAATATATTCGTTATATTCCACAAAACGAATATAACGAATGTATTCGTCATATTCCACAAAACGAAGATAACGAATGTATTCTGCATCTTCGTTTTAGCTACCTATTCGTCAACTTCGCTAATTCTAGCAATCATATAGGAAAGTTGACTATAGAGACAGCTAAGTTTAATTCGCTATGCGATTATATGACTGCTTTTTTTTTTATAAATAGTATAATTATAATAATTATCAGGTATTATAATTATTCTATTTATTTTAAAAAAAAGCAAAGTAATATAATTGCATAGCGAATTAAACTTAGCTGTCTCTATAGTCAACTTTCCTATATGATTGCTAGAATTAGCGAAGTTGACGAATAGGTAGCTAAAACGAAGATGCAGAATACTTCGTTATCTTCGTTTTGTGGAATATAACGAATATAGTCGTCATATTCGCTAATTCTACCAGGCCATTGAAGCCAACCATATAGTAAACCAGGTCCAAGTTGAAATCGCCATGCGATTAATATAACTCGAAGTAATCGCATGGCGATTTTAACTTAGTAATGCTATATTCCATGCTCATGGAGCGTCCCCATCACCATGGGAACGACTCCATATACTAGAATGAACTGTCGGATATGAGAATTACGTTGATATTCGCAATTCGATTATTTCAAGTTATAATAATCAAATTTCGATTTTAACTTATTGAAATAGCAATGCGATTAATTCAAGTTATAAAAATCGAATTTCGATTTTAACTTAGCACTGCTATATTCTATATTAGGCTAGAATTAACGAATATGGAATATAGCATTACTAAGTTAAAATCGCCATGCGATTACTTCGAGTTATATTAATCGCATGACGATTTCAACTTGGACCTGGTTTACTATATGGTTGGCTTCAATGGCTTGGTAGAATTAGCGAATATGACGAATATATTCGTTATATTCCACAAAACGAAGATAACGAAGTATTCTGCATCTTCGTTTTAGCTACCTATTCATCAACTTCGCTAATTCTAGCGATCATATAGGAAAGTTGTCTATAGAGACAGCTAAGTTTAATTCGCTATGCGATTATATTACTTTGCTTTTTTTTAAAAAATAAATAGAATAATTATAATACCTGATAATTATTATAATTATACTATTTATAAAAAAAAAAGCAGTCATATAATCGCATAGCGAATTAAACTTAGCTGTCTCTATAGTCAACTTTCCTATATGATTGCTAGAATTAGCGAAGTTGACGAATAGGTAGCTAAAACGAAGATGCAGAATACATTTGTTATCTTCGTTTTGTGGAATATGACGAATACATTCGTTATATTCGTTTTGTGGAATATAACGAATATATTCGTCATATTCGCTAATTCTACCAAGCCAACCAAAGTAAACCAGGTCCAAGTTGAAATCGCAATTCGATTAATTCAAGTTATAATAATCGAATTTCGATTTTAACTTAGCACTGCTATAGTCCATATTAGGCTAGAATTATCGACTATGGAATATAGCAGTGCTAAGTTAAAATCGAAATTCGATTTTTATAACTTGAATTAATCGCATTGCTATTTCAATAGGAGAGTAGCCTTTAAGTTACAATCGCAATACGCGATTATTTAAATCGCATATTAATCGCGATAACAAGAATAATGACGAATATTCGATTTCGACGAATATAAAACGAATATTCTATTGAATATTCGCGAATTTCGTCGAAATCGAATATGGCACCTGCCGCTCATCACTATCTATTACCACCTCTATGCTGAGAACACTCAAATCAACCTCTCTGGCCTAGATTTCACTGTGACAAAATTCATTATCTTTTCCCCATGTTACTTAGTCCCCCTACCAGACTTATCAATTACAGTTAATAACACAGCGTTTTCTCCAGTCTCACAGGTCCGCTGCCTGGGAATAACATTTGATTCTGCCCTGTCCTTCAAGTCACACATCCAAACCCTCACCTCCACCTCCAGCTTTCAACTCAGGATCATCTCTCGTATTTGCTCTTTCCTCAAACCACATTCAACTGGGTTGCCCTCATCATCTTCTGCCTGGACTACTGCAACATCCTCCTCTGTGGCCTCCCATCTAGCACCCATACACCCCTCCAATTTATCCTCAATTCCGCTGCCCAGTTAATCCACCTCGCCTCCATTTCATCTCTGCCTCTCCCCTCTGTCAATCCCTTTACTGGCTTCCATTTGCATAGCAAATTCAGTTAAAAATACTAACAACTACATATAGTGACTATAGGGTCCCTTATATAGGTGGTCCTGAGGAGGAATTATTACCTCTTTGGGGACACCTAATGTAACACCCCAGAGTTGTGTTACGAAACTCTTCTACCCCGCTACAATCTGTTTAGAGCTTTCACTTTGTCATCTGATGTAATTTTACATTATATCTTCACAGATATGCAAAAAACCTTGTTAACTCTAATAATTGTTGCAATTTACATGCTCACCAGCATGTGGCAGCAATGTGTTAGTAAGGTCTTAGGTTCAGTTTAGTAAATCTAAGCTGGAATAGTTCGTTCCAGCTTAGCTCCCCTCTGTGAGCAGAGTGGGCTGTGCCCACATCCTGCAGCATGGGGAAAGAAGGAAGTTAGAAGTAGTGTAGCCCACCCCCTGCTAGGGGTAGGGTGTGCGTGTTAGGAGCTCCCAGATATAGGGAAGAAAGCCAGGATCTTGTCTCAGCTGAGACATTGATCACAATCCCCAGCCTGAGCCCTGCAGCCTCAGCTGCATGAAGCAAGCAAACTCCAGTTCCAGGAAGAAAGCATACCCTGTGAAGATAACTGTGAGTAAAGTCCAGAGACCCAGGAGAAGTCATATTCCTCCTCAGCTAGTCAGTCCCCATACAGCAGAAGATAGTGCAGAAGCCAAATTCCTGCCACAGTATAGAGCTACAAAGCAGATGTCCTTTCTTGCCAGCTCTAGGTTGATAAAGCAGAAGATAAATTCCTGCCAACCATTGCCAATACCTGCTGGGACCAAAGACTAAAGCTGTATCTTTCTTGGATGAAAGTTACAATCAGTAAAGACAAGTTTGAACTTTACCAAAGGTCTGGATCTCAATTTCTGCTAAAAAATCCCTCTATTACTCCTACTAGCACTACACTCAGTTTATTGCCAGTGAGCCAGGAGTCCAGCCGTACCCAGGTAGGAGACACCGTTGAAACCATTATCACTACCATACAGAGACATTACACCACTCTGGCATTTCTAAACTGGGACGTGAGTTATAACACCCTTGGAGGGCCCTGTGACAGTACCCTGCGCACGCTGCAATTGGTGTCACGAACAAAACTATAGACTATTATACCCATATCCTGACCCACTGCATAAGTGGCGCCAGCTTACCCATTCCTGCTCATTGCACTTTTACCAACAGAAGCATGGTGCGGCCATGGGGTCTAATGTGGCCCTCATGTACTCTAGCATCTTCATGGCGGATGTGGAGGACAGACTGGTTTACCGTTCTGCATACTTTGAGAGGGTCCTGTGCTGGTGCCGTTACATCGACAACATTTTCATGATTTGCAGTGATACTAATGAGACATTGGATGATTTTTTATCAGCATTTGAACAGGGGAATACAAGGTTTACAATTTACTGTAACTGCTTCTCAAGAGGAACTTTAGTTCCTCGATGTAACAATATACAGTACAGACCAAAAGTTTGGACACACCTTCTCATTCAATGAGTTTTCTTTATTTTCATGACTATGAAAATTGTAGATTCACACTGAAGGCATCAAAACTATGAATTAACACATGTGGAATTATATACTTATCAAAAAAGTATGAAACAGCTGAAAATATGTCATATTCTAGGTTCTTCAAAGTAGCCACCTTTTGCTTTGATTACTGCTTTGCACACTCTTGGCATTCTCTTGATGAGCTTCAAGAGGTAGTCACCTGAAATGGTTTTCACTTCACAGGTGTGCCCTGTCAGGTTTAATAAGTGGGATTTCTTGCCTTATAAATGGAGTTGGGACCATCAGTTGCATTGTGGAGAAGTGCAGTCACAAAAACCATCAAGTGCTACAAAGAAACCGGCTCACATGCGGACCGCCCCAGGAAAGGAAGACCAAGAGTCACCTCTGCTGCGGAGGATAAGTTCATCCGAGTAACCAGCCTCAGAAATCGCAGGTTAACAGCAGCTCAGATTAGAGACCAGGTCAATGCCACACAGAGTTCTAGCAGCAGACACATCTCTAGAACAACTGTTAAGAGGATACTGTGTGAATCAGGCCTTCATGGTAGAATATCTGCTAGGAAACCACTGCTAAGGACAGGCAACAAGCAGAAGAGACTTGTTTGGGCTAAAGAACACAAGGAATGGACATTAGACCAGTGGAAATCTGTGCTTTGGTCTGATGAGTCCAAATTTAAGATCTTTGGTTCCAACCACCGTGTCTTTATGCGACGCAGAAAAGGTGAACGGATGGACTCTACATGCCTGGTTCCCACCGTGAAGCATGGAGGAGGAGGTGTGATGGTGTGGGGGTGCTTTGCTGGTGACATTGTTGGGGATTTATTCAAAATTGAAGGCATACTGAACCAACATGGCTACCACAGCATCTTGCAGCGGCATGCTATTCCATCCAGGTTGCGTTTAGTTGGACCAACATTTATTTTTCAACAGGACAATGACCCCAAACACACCTCCAGGCTGTGTAAGGGCTATTTGACCATGAAGGAGAGTAATGGGGTGCTGCGCCAGTAGCCTGAACCCAATCAAGATGGTTTGGGGTGAGCTGGACCGCAGAGTGAAGGCAAAAGGGCCAACAAGTGCTAAGCATCTCTGGGAACTCCTTCAAGACTATTGGAAGACCATTTCAGGTGACTACCTCTTGAAGCTCATCAAGAGAATGCCAAGAGTGTGCAAAGCAGTAATCAAAGCAAAAGGTGGCTACTTTGAAGAGCCTAGAATATGACATATTTTCAGTTGTTTCATACCTTTTTGATAAGTATATAATTCCACATCTGTTAATTCATAGTTTTGATGCCTTCAGTGTGAATCTACAATTTTCATAGTCATGAAAATAGAGAAAACTCTTTGAATGAGAAGGTGTGTCCAAACTTTTGGTCTGTACTGTATGTGGAAGAGAGCATGCTTAAGACTGATTTATATCAAAAACCTACAGACAGAAATAATTTGTTGAGGCATGATAGTAATCATCCTCAACGTATGTTGGATTCACTTCCATGGAGTCAATTGTTATGGGTCAGAAGAGTTGTATCAGATGATGACAGATTTTATGACAGAGTGGAAGAGATGTGTCATAAGTTTGCTAATAGAGGATACCCATGGAAACTATTACAGAATACCAGTGAAAGGATCTTGATGGTTGATAGGGAGACCACACTGCACAACTTACCGGTTGATAAGGCGAATGATCGAATTCCCTTTGTATCTACGTTTGGCAACCATAGTGGTGATATAGCTCACATTTTGAGGAAGGAATGGCATATTTTACATAGGGGCCTTCCAACGGTACGTGAATTTAATAACCCACCACTTATGGCATACAAGAAGAATACCAATTTACGTGACAAATTAGTCAAAACTGATATAGGTAGTACACATAGTGATGGACAGTGTAACGGGGCGCCGAAGGCGCACTCGGTCTCCCATCAGCCGCAGACCTGCTGCTTAGCTTCGGGAGCGAGGATCTGTGTTTGGCCTTGTTCCCAGGGCGGCTTTGCTAGCTGGGAAGCTCCCTGCTCCTAGGTCTGCCTTGAGTGTCGAGCTGATCACTAGGTGCTCGACTTGTCTGGCTGTCGGTCATGTGACGCTGGCCACGTCACATGACCCTCACTCCCCACTATAAATACAGGCGGCCTGCTGGCTACAGGTTGCCTGTGATTTTCGTCCTATAGGCTGTGTACTTTATTTTTATTAAGCTACCTCTGGAATTGAACCTCGATCCGCCTCTTGACACCTCTTGTGCCTGCTCCCTGCACCTTGACGCTACCACTCGGATTTTGACCTCGGCTTGTTTACAGATTTGTCTTTGCCTCTTCCCTTGTTCTGACGTAACCTCCTGGACTGACCTTGGCTAGTTGACCCGCCTCGCCTTCCGTTTTTGTTCTACCTCTTGTCCGCTTATTGTAACTTCTCAGTGGCTGTCCTCTTCCCTGCTGTCTCTTTCTCTCTGCTTGCACTTAGTAGGTTAGGGACTGTAGCCCAGTTGCGCTCCGTCACCTAGGGCTGGTGGTGCAAGTAGGCAGGGACAGGGGACCAGGTGGCAGCTCAGGGGGTGCACCTCTGCTCTATCTTGATTCCTGTGACTCTACCCGTGACAGAATCACATGCCCAAATTCAGCATGGACCCTATACAGAACCTCACCAAACATGTGCAGGGTCTTGCTCAAATAGTACAGGAACTTGGGGAGAGACTACAAGTTCAGGAGACCGTCCGAACTCCCCCTATTCTTGCTTGGGGGGCGTTCGGGGTTCTTTATGATGAACCTGACCGAGCCTCTGTGGCAGAATCGAATCTTAAGGCCCTCACTCAGGGAAATTGTCCCGTGGAGGATTATTGTACGCAGTTTCGCAAGTGGTGCATTCCTTCGGGCTGGAACGAACCAGCTCTCAAATGTCAATTTAGGGCAGGCTTGACTGAAAAGTTAAAGGATATGTTGGTTTGTTATCCCTGTCCTGACTTTTTAGAGGAGACCAGGACGCTAGCCATCAGACTAGATAGACGGATCAGAGAGAGACAGCGGGAGCATTTGTTTTCTCCTCATACCCTTCTTCAACCTGAGACTCCCCCCCTTGAACCCAGGATGGAAGCCCACTCGGACGAGCCCATGCAACTCGGGATGACGCGAAGAGAACTACGTCGTTGTCGCGGCTCTTGTTCTTATTGTGGGGATCCCGAACACTGGATCCATCAGTGTCCTAAAGCTCCGCCTTCTGGAAAATCATCCAAGTCTGAGGGATTCAAGGACAAGGTACTCCCGGAGGTGGTAAGAAGTAAACTATTGCTGCCGGTTTCTATTACCTTTGGGGTCTTAAAGGGGTCAGGAAATGCCTTTGTGGATTCAGGGTCAGCTTTTAGTTTTATTGATTACAAATTCGTTGATCAGATGGGAATACCTATACTAGAATTACTTAGTGTTTCTTGAGGCGGCCAAATGCCTTAATCCTAGACAAACCAGATGGGCCCTGTTTTTTACTCGTTTTAACTTTTCTGTTACTTTCAGACCAGGAAGTAAAAATGATAAGGCAGATGCCTTGTCCCGGAGTTTTAATGCCGTCCAGCCTCCTGATACCCCCCCGAACCTATCTTGCCGACAAATATCTTTGTGGCAGCAGTTTCTGTGGATCTTTCCTCTGAGATTCAACAGGCTCAGCAACTTGCTCCTCCACAAACACCGGCAGATAAGTTGTTTGTTCCTGAATGCTTTTGTGTTCAATTATTGGGTGAATGTCATGACTCCGTGATCTGTGGTCATCCAGGTATTGCTGCCACTAAGGAATTGCTGCTGAGGTCTTTCTGGTGGCCCACTTTGTCTAAAGGGGAAGTCAGTGGTGTGGTTAGTGGTTGACCGTTTTAGCAAGATGGTGCACTTTGTTCCTTTAAGTAAGCTCCCTGATGCAAAGACCTTAGCATCCTTGTTCATTGAACATGTGGTACATCTGCATGGTATCCCTGAGAATATCGTCTCTGATAGAGGCGTTCAGTTTGTTTCTAGCTTTTGGAGGGCTTTTTGTAGAAGATGCTACATCTGTCCTTTTCGTCTGCTTTCCATCCACAGACCAATGGGCAGACGGAACGGTTAAATCAGGCAGTGGAGCTTTTTCTAAGGTGCTATGTATCGCATAATCAACTCCTATGGGTGAGATACCTCCCGTTGGCTAGTTGACCCGCCTCGCCTTCCGTTTCTGTTCTACCTCTTGTCTGCTTATTGTAACTTCTCAGTGGCTGTCCTCTTCCCTTCTGTCTCTTTCTCTCTGCTTGCACTTAGTAGGTTAGGGACTGTCGCCCATTTGCGCTCTGTCACCTAGGGCGGGTGATGCAAGTAGGCAGGGACAAGGGACCAGGTGGCAGCTCAGGGGGTGCACCTCCGCTCTATCTTGATTCCCATGACTCTACCCGTGAGAGACAGAGTTATTTGGCACCAAGAAAAAAGGGCAACCTTCCCTGTTTGGGTTGCTGTAATTGTGGAGATATGAAATAGGGAGATACCTTTGTCCATCCCTACAGTGGCAACATTTATAGCATTAAGGATTTCTATACATGTAGATCAAGATACATTGTGTACATGATTCAATGTCTATGCAGTTTAATTTATGTGAGTGAGACCACTATGGAAATCAGAGAGAGAGAATAAATAAACACAAGAGTACAATTAAGAAAAATTGTTGGATAAACCGGTGGCCAAACATTTTGTGGAGTGTGGCCACTCTGTCAACAAGTTGATATTCCATGTGATAGACTCGGTGGGCATATTGAAAAGAGGTGGTGATAGAGAACAAATCCTGAGGAAAAAGGAATTAAAGTGGATATTTACCCTGAAGGCTTTACAGCCTTATGGACTTAATATCGAGTTCAATGTGAGTGGTATAGAGCAATTATATAGGTGATTACATTCTATATATTATATATACTGTATGTGTCCGATTCAGTATTGAGTCTGTTTCATTTTAATTTTATAATTGATTTTAACTTGTCACATTATTATGTTACTTTTCTATTGGGTATGTGCGGAGCATAGTGGTCCAATCGAGACACCTTGATTCTAACTGTATTTACATCTGCGGCAGGAGAATATATATCCCTTTGGCAGTAATTCACCCCTGTGGGTGTGTGTAATATTCCCATATTGGATGGATCTGCATCATGTGGTTTTTTACATACAGGCATAGAGGATTCATTCTGTTTATATGAATGTGTCTCCATGGTGAGTAGGACGCTCTTCAGCTGAATATATCAGCGTGGATAGGCGGAAGCTGAATAGCGATCATGTGATTATCACATGATCGTCTTGTGATGGAGTTTGATGACGCGGTACTGCGCACCGCCTGGGATTTAGGCGCTGAGTGATGTGATTGCTGACATGCGCAGTTGAGATGCAGAGATGCAGATGTGGAACCCAGGTCTCTCGACATGTGCACCACTGAATGCCACCGCCTCTGATAAAGTAAACACATGTGTTTTAATTATACACAACTGTGATTGATATGGTATTTTATGATGGTTCACTATGGATTGGTGATTTTTACAAACTGGGGGTTGTGACACTCGTTTGATTGGATCACTATCTAAAAAGGGAGGGGCTATATACACTATATTATAGTTGTGAATATCACTTCTTATTTTGCTTGATATAGGCTACCATGTAGCCGAAACGTTTCTGTCTGGCTTTTTGTGTACATATTCTGTGAAATATGATTAATAAAGAAAAAACTGGAGATGCTGCCGTTACCTTTTGTTGATTGCCCATAACAGTATGTCATTCCCAGATTCTCTCCATAAGAGTGTTTAAGCAATAGATCCCACATAACAGTGTGAAATATTTTTCAGTTATTTTATGACATTTATTTTTACACCTTTTGGTTCAAAATAATTTTTTTCTTATTTTCCTCCTCTAAAACCTAGATTCATCTTATCATCAGGTGTATCTTAGAAAGGGAAAAAGACGGTATCTATCTATCTCTCTCATATCTATTAGTGTTGGTCGAGCACCAAAGTGCTCGGGTGCTCGGGTGGAACACCTCGGGATGCTCGGGTGCTCTACAGAGCACCCAAGCACAATGGGAGAATCAGAGCATTAAACCAGGCACTCCCTGCTCTGAAGAAGGGAGGGTGTCTGTTTCACAAGAAAAGGTCAGAAATTGATGGAAACACCACTGAAATGGTTCGGGAACAGCATGGGGAGGATGTCTGGATGCATCTTGGAGTCCCAGGTCGCTGCTGGGAACGATGTTGTCCGAGTAGTACGCCACTTTTACAGACTGACAATAATATGCACAAAACCAACGATAAAATCGATTTTAGAGTAAAAATTGTTATAAAACGTTCTTTCCTGTATATTTACTTGTATATAAAGTGCAAGTGCTGCCAAAAATTACAAGGAAGAGGCACTCCGATACAACCTATATATCACATAAAGGAGGGTCTTATTCACATTGTAGTACAATTGCTCAGGTAGTGGGACTCCTACACTCAAAAAGCCTATGCACTAAGTAAAAGGGCTGCCAAAAATGACAAGGAACTGGCACTACAATACACCATGTATTACACATAAAGGAAGGCATCTTACACACCCATGAAACATTATGATTTATGTCCTGCTGGTGCCCCTAAAAAACTATTAGAGCAAGGGCCTGCTGAGCTGACCCTCTAAAACATTAGGGGCGAGTGCCTGCTGCTGATCTGACCTTCTAAAACATTAGGGGTGAGTGCCTGCTGCTGATCTGACAATCTAAAACATTATGGGCGAGGGCCGCTGCTGCTGATCTGTCCATCTAAAACATTAAGGGTAAGGGTCTGCTGATGAGCTGACTATCTAAAACATTAGGGGTGAGGGTCTGCTGCTTAGCTGACCCTCTAAAATATTAGAGGCGAGTGCCAGCTGCTGATCTGACCATCTAAAACATTAGGGGCGAGGCCCTGCTGGTGACCCTCAAAAACATTATGGGTGAGGGCCTGCTGGTGACCCTCTAAAACATTATGGGTGAGGGCCTGCTGGTGACCCTCTAAAACATTATGGATGAGGGCCTGCTGGTGACCCTCTAAAACATTATGGGTGAGGGCCTGCTGGTGACCCTCTAAAACATTATGGTTGAGGGCCTGCTGGTGACCCTCAAAAATATTATAGGCGAGGGCCTGCTGGTGACCCTCTAAAACATTATGGTTGAGGGCCTGCTGCTGAGCTGACCCTCTAAAATATTAGGAGCGAGGGCAGCCTAATAAGCCTGTTGATATGATTAAGGAGGAGGACGAGAAAAGGGAGATTAAACCATATACCCTTTTTAGTGGTGGAAGGGGTGCATGGGAATACATTGTATTCAATACACCATAAAAGCCACATTTGCCTTTATGTTCAACTGCTTTCCTCTGGTGGAGTAGAGAAGTCAGGGGCAATCCAGGCCTTGTTTATTTTTATAAGAGTCAACCGGTCAGCATTTTCAGTTGACAGGTGGATGCGCTTATCAGTTATAATGCCCCCAGCAGCACTAAATACACGCTCTGACAAAATGCAGGCGGCGGGACAGGCCAGCACCTCCAAGGCGTAGAGCGCCAGTTTGTGCCACGTGTCCAGCTTGGACACCCAATAGTTGTAAGGCACAGAGGGATCACTGAGGATGCTGACACGGTCTGCTACATACTCCTTCACCATCTTCCAAAATTTCTCTCTCCTTGTGACACTAGGCCGCACATCAAGTTGAGATTGCTGGCAGGGTGTCATAAAACTGTCCCAGGCCTTAGAGAGTGTTGCCCTGCCTCTGTTGGAACTGCTGTGTGTTCCCCTCATATCCCCTCCTTGATTGGCCAAGGAATTACATACTCTGCAGCCAGCATTGTCAGCTGGAAATTTATGGAGCAATTTTTCCACAAGGACCTTCTGGTATTGCACAATTCTTGTCCTCTCCACCACAGGAATGAGAGATAAGAAGTTCTCTTTGTAGTGGGGGTTGAGAAAGGTGAACAACCAGTAATCGTTGTTGGCCAAAATACGTACAACGCAAGGGTCATGGCAAAGGCAGCCTAACATAAAGTCAGCCATGTGTGCCAGAGTCCCAACAGACAAGACTTTGCTGTCCTCATCAGGAGGATGACTATCAATCTCCTCATCCTCTTCCTCCTCTTCTACCCATCCACGCGGAACAGATGGAATAAAACTTCTATGGGTACTACCCTCTGTAGCGGAGGCAACCATCTCCTCCTCATCATCATCCAATTTGCCCTGAGAAGACAAACTTATGGTGGTGTACTGTGTACTGTCTTCCCCTATTTCCACCTCTTTCACATGCAAAGCGTCCGCCTTCATTGTGAGCAGCGAGCGTTTGAGTAGACTGCAGGTAACTTTAGAAATGAAAGGTCTCGGATACAATGGAGATCCTCTAAAACTTCATCTTTATTGTTCATGAATAAACAGTGGACGCAGCCACTTGGTACACGGAATACAGAAGTTGACGCGTTTCGGGTTCTAGACCCTTATTCGTAACAGAGTTGCACAGTGTGATCCCACTATCTAGGGGCTGGAGAATATTATCCAGCCAGCTACCCAGGCACTCAGTTAGGGAACCCAGGCCAGAGACTGTAGGACGAAGGGGGGGGGGGGGGGTGGACACCCTTGTGGATTTTGGGCAAGGCATGCATAATAGGAGTGACGGGCGCATCCACGCACAGGTATCTATATTCCGTTTCATTGAATATACCCATATCTCTTCCTTTACATATTAATGACATGTAGCCATCTTTGTATTCACTCAGTGGATCTCTCACTAGTGTCCTGTACGTGGATGCATCCGTCAACATTTCCCGCATTTGATTGCCATATACCTCCTTATCCATGATGACCACAGTTGTAACTTACTGATGGCCAGTCAACAGCAATGTAAATTGTTACAAAAATAATAACTGTCGTTGCTTCTGCTCTAGTATCAATCTGTAATTAAAGTATATATGCATTTTTTGAATCTGTAATCCACTGCAAGGTATTAGGCCATTTTGGTTTTGTAATGTATGTTTTTATCTGTTGTATGGATTATGGTGTTCACACTGTGCGGTTTCTCTCTTTTCCCTGCATTTGTTTTACAAGAAGGGATCATAGCACCCTAAGGGTTAAAATGGTTGGAGAGCTCCAGCACAGTGTGCAACCAATGTAACATGTGATTAGTGTGTGAAAAGAAGGGTGTGATGCACAGGGTGTTAACCAATGGCGTTGGTGGCTCCCCCCCTGGAATTTTGGAGGCATGGGCACCAAACTCCTTTAAATAGTGGGATCACACTGTGCAACTCTGTTACGAATAAGGGTCTAGAACCCGAAACGCGTCAACGTCTGTATTCCGTGTACCAAGTGGCTGCGTCCGCTGTTTATTCATGAACAATAAAGATTAAGTTTTAGAGGATCTCCATTGTATCCGAGACCTTTCATTTCTAAAGTTACCTGCAGCCTGCAACGGGACACACCCCTAGGGTTTCTGGAGTCGGGACTATCTTCTAACCAGGAAGGTGAGCTGGAGTGAAGTCTTTCAGCTTTTGAGTAGACACAGAAGTGGGATGGTTACGCTGATAATAGCGTTATCGCCGCTCATCATCTGTTATGATTCCTCAAAGTTGCGTAAAACCTGACAGACAGGGGCATACATAAAAATCACTGGGCCCCATAGCAAGAATCTAAATTGGGCTCCCATTCCCCTTTTATAGCCCCTCCCACTACCCAAGCCTAAGTGTCCACAAGCCTAAATGGCAAAATTTTTAGGGGCAGCAATTTGGAAAGGTGCGCATTTAGTGCTATGGACTGTGGGTGGGTGGCTGGGTATTTGCGCTTTCGTTCAAAGGCCTGGGGTATAGACATCTGTACGCTGCGCTGGGACACAGAAGTGGATGTGCTAGCTGATGGTGCTTGCGAAGGTCCAGGTGCATGGCGGGAGGAATCTGGGCCTGCTTCTTGGACAGGGGATTGGCCAGCACGTAACACAGGGAGGGAGGAGGTAGTGGAGTGACCCGCAGATACTGATTGTGGACCCAGGCATTCGGCCAACCTATTAGAGTGCTTTGATGCCATATGGCGGATCATGCTGGTGGTGGTGAGGTTGCTAGTGTTCACGCCCCTGCTCATTTTGGCACAGGTTGCAAATTACAATTCTTTTATCGTCCGCACTTTCCTCAAAAAAGTGCCAGACTGTGGAACACCCACCTCTTGGCAAGGGAGATTGCCGCAAGGGGGTGCTCTGGGGAACAGTTGCGGGCATGTTTGGTGTGGTCCACCTTATCCCTTTTGCCACCCCACTGCCTCTTCCAGGCTGTTGCGGTGCTGTGGATCCCTCCCCCTCTGTACTGCTGTCCTCGTTCGGCTTACCACCTTCCCAGGTTGGGTCAGTGACTTTATCATCCACCACTTCCTCTTCCACTTCCTCACTCTGGTTATCCTCCTGAATTGTTGACCCAACAACAACCTGAGTTATTGACAACTGTGTCTCATCCTCATCATGAACCTCTTGAGACACTAATTGCAGTTGACTTATTGGCAACTGTGACTCATCATCATCATCATCATCCACCTCATGAAACACTAATTGCTGTTCCCCATCCTCATCTTCTTGTGACTGTGGATGCTCAAGAGTTTGGGAATCAGGGCACAATATCTCCTTATGTCCCTCTTCAAGCAGGCTTGTCGAGAGGCCCAAATCAAGGAATGGCGATGAAAAGAGCTCTTCGGATTATCCAAGTGTGGGATCACTTGTTTGCCAAGACTCTCCATGGTGGGACGAAGGAGTATCAGGGTGAGGATTCTGTTGACCAGACTCTTGGCTACTTAGTCTGGACTTTGTGGAAGACATGGTGGTGCTTAACCGACTGGAAGCATTATCTGCTGCAATCCAAACGACCACCTGGTCGCATTGGTCTGACTTTGAGAATGGTGTCCTGCACCGCCCTGCAAACTGGGACATGAAGCTAGGTATCGTGGACAAGTGTGTTTCTTGTGCTCTGGCAGCAGGCACAGTTTCACCACGCCCAGGGCCACAGCCTTTACATGCACCATCAGCAGCAGGCCACTTCCCTGTCCCTTACTGCTCGCCTTGTGCAAATAAATGGTATATATGCTTGCAAGTATGGCACATGTACAGTAGCGCAGGTTTTGTAAGTGTATGCGCAAATAAAGTACACAGAATGTCACAGATATTTTTCGGATGCGCACACATTAAACAGGAGATGTAGCAGCGTCTATGAAAAAAGTACACTGAATGTCACAGATAATTTTATTGTTATAATTTTTTGCTATTCAGCAAGTTGGTCCAGAGAAAGGCAAAAACCCCTGTGAGGTAGTAGCCAATTTTCCTCATTTAAGGAGAAAAAACTCCTTCCCGACTCCAATCAGGAAATCAGAATAACTCCCTGGATCAACGACCCCTCTCTAGTAGCTATATCCTGTAATATTATTACCCTCCAGAAATACGTCCAGGCCCTTCTTGATCTCTTTTAGTGAAATCACTACCTCCTCAGGCAGAGAGTTCCATAGTCTAACTGCTTTTACTGTAGAGAATCCTCTTTTATGTTTGTGTAGAAACCTTCTTTCCTCTAGACGCAGAGGGTGTCCCCTCGTCACAGTCTTTGGTATAAATAGATGATGGGAGAGATCTCTGTACTGACCCCTGAGGTATTTATACATGTTTATTAGATTCCCCTCAGTCGTCTTTTTTGTAAACTGAATAACCATAATTTTGATCTTTCTGGTTATTGTAGTCCACCCATTCCAGTTATTACTTAAGTTGACCCTGAGCCTTCTCCAGCTCTGCTATGTCTGCCTTGTTCACAGGGGCCCAGAATTGTACACAATGCTCCATGTGTGGTCTGACTACTGATTTGTAAAGTGGCAGGACTATGTTCTCATCACAGGGATCTATGCCCCTTTTGATGCACCCCATTATCCTAATAGCCTTGGCACCAATTGCCTGACACTGGTTTCTACAGTTAAGTTTGCTGTCCTAAGTCCTTTTACGTGTCAGTGTTTAGTATGTACGAGTGACTTGCATTATTCCTTCCCATGCGCATAACCTTACATTTGTCAGTGTTAAACCTTATCTGTCACTTTTCTGCCTAATCATCCAATCTACCCAGATCCATCTGTAGCAGTATACTGTCCTCTTCCGTGTTAATTACTTTACATACACTGATGAGCAAAAAGTTAACAATGTTTTAAACTTTTGACTTTCAGGCTCATATCTCACCATCCACTACAGCTTCGAATTTGATACTACCATCATTTTATAGACAATCATCTTGCCTATCTCATACATAAATTGGACTTGCAACTATTTAGCATATGAATGATTAGTTATGCAGATTTTTGTCGTGTAACTGCATTGTTACTGTTTTGCTCCTGGTGGTGGAACAATCTTTTTCGTCTTGAATACTACAAATTACAACTTGTTCTAACATTCCCTAATAGTGTGTTATTAGGTTGATTCCCAAGTGAAAGGTCACTTTCACTTGGTAAACCAGGAGCAGCAATGAAGATTTCCCAAGAAAAGAGAAAAAGTATCATCCAGATCATCAATAGCAGTATCTTGACTAAGAAAATTGACAAACTGCATAATGGGAGCGGCATGACAGTCCAGGCAATACAAAATTAAGAATACAAAATTAAGTCCAGGCATCCATTCCAAAGCCAAGAGGCGGACGTCCAGGCAAAATATTGGAGTCAAGTCAGCTCATCATAAGGTCTATAAGTTTTGGTGCAAAAAACATGGCAGTGGAGGTGGCTTGTGTGCTTCATAATAGTGGGATCATAGACGTCCATGCAAGCACCGTGCAACGTGCATTGCACAAGTCTGGAATGATGTCCCGAAAAAAGGTGAAGAAGCCTTGACTTCAAAATCATCATAAGAAGCGTCTGTTAGAGCAGTGGACAGTAGAAGATTGGAAACCAGTGATTTGAAGCGATGAGACAAAAGTCAATATACTGGGCTCTGATTAGTGCAAATGAGTTTGGAAGAAACAAGGGAAAAGGAGGCTAACGGATCGAGAAATTGAAGGAACTGTCAAGTTCTGTTGAGGAAGCCTGATGATATGGTGTTGTTTCACAGCCAAAGGCATTGGATACTTGACCAGGATCAATGGTGGTCTCAATGCTGAGCTACAGTACAGACCAAAAGTTTGGACACACCTTCTCATTCAAAGAGTTTTCTTTATTTACATGACTATGAAAATTGTAGATTCACACTGAAGGCATTAAAACTATGAATTAACACATGTGGAATTATATACATAACAAAAAAGTGTGAAACAACTGAAAATATGTCATATTCTAGCTTCTTCAAAGTAGCCACCTTTTGCTTTGATTACTGCTTTGCACACTCTTGGCATTCTCTTGATGAGCTTCAAGAGGTAGTCACCTGAAATGGTATTCCAACAGTCTTGAAGGAGTTCCCAGAGATGCTTAGCACTTGTTGGCCCTTTTGCCTTCACTCTGCGGTCCAGCTCACCCCAAACCATCTTGATTGGGTTCAGGTCCGGTGACTGTGGAGGCCAGGTCATCTGGCGCAGCACCCCAATTTTCATAATCATGAAAATAAAGAAAACTCTTTGAATGAGAAGGTGTGTCCAAACTTTTGGTCTGTACTGTATATGTAAGTGTCCTTTAGGATGAGTTACTTTGTACACTGGAGTACTATTGGTATGAAAAGAACGACATCATATTCCAGCAGGACAACAACCCGAAGCATACTTCAAGATTGGTGAAGAAATGGTTGAATGACAATTGAGTAGAAGTGCTGGATTGGCCTTCACAGTCCCCAGACCTCAAATCAAACACTTGTGGGTAGAGTTGAAAAAAACAGTATTCGTACCCAGGTGAGTTGACTAGTATGCACCAACATTGGGAATGTGTAGAAGAGACCTGGAAGCAGATTTTGGTCGAGACATGCTTGAATCTGATCGAGAACATGCCCAGAAGGATTCAAAGCAAAAGGTGAATTTACAAAATACTAACAAAATAGTAAAAATTTAGAATTTTAGGAGCAAAACAGTAACAATGACAATAATCTGCATAACTAATTATATGCTAAATAGTTGAAAATCCAATTTATGTATGAGATAGCAAAGATGATTGTCTATAAAATGATGGTAGTTTCACGTTCGAAGCTGTAGTGGATGGTGAGATATGGAGCCTTAAAGTCAAAAGTTCCAAACATTGTTACTAGAGATGAGCGAATTTCTTAAAAGTTCAATTCGGCTGATTCACCGAATTTGACAAAAAAATTAGCTTTGTGACGAATTACTTCGTTACAAAACGCATTTTTTTTGTAAGTAGTAGCGGGTGAAATGACAAGGAGCTGCAATAGCGCCGCCCTGTCATTGTTCCCCTCAGATGCCGCGTTCATACATGATGGCGGCATCTGAGTGTAAAATTAACAATACTTTTTTTTTTTAGCAAACTTACCGCCTCCATTTGCTCATAACGGGTCGGCTGCCGCCATCTTGCTTCAAGATCTCGGCCGAAATCCTGTGCGACGCGAGTTTACGTCATCACACCGGCTGGTGTCGTGAGCAAATGAAGGAGGTAAGTTTGAACTTTTTAGTTTTTTATACTATTTCTGATTAAATCTATACGCTGACATGAAGCACGAGGAAATTCTGCTTCTAGGCGAATTAAATTTATCCTGAAATTCGGATCGAGTGGGATTCGATTCGCTCATCTCTAATTGTTACCCTTTTGCTCATCACTGTTTGATTTTATCTGCAAAAATTATTTTACTGTGAAAAGCTCCCACAAGATCAATAATAAATATAAGATCAATAATAAATATATTGAAGAGAATAGGGCCCAATACTGACCCCTGAGGTACTCAACTAGTGACAGTGACCCAATCTGAGTGTGTACCGTTAATAAATTAACCACCCTCTGTTTTCTAGTACTGAGCCAGTTACTTACCTACATACAGACATTTTCCCCTAGTACGAGCATTCTCATTTTATATACTAACCTTTTATGTGGCACTGTATACAAATGCTTTGTAGAAGTCTAGATATATGACATCCATTGTAATAACATTATCATTATACATACCGCCATGCATCTGATCTGTTCTCCAGCCAATGTGCTTAGATGCTGTAGTAAACTTTGAAATAACTTTGTTTTCTCTTGTGGTAACTTAGAGACATTCTCCTGTAAGAGCTCTTTAACTTGAGACAGACTAACTGCTGCTCCAATCACGAGTCCTGCAAAGAAAGTCTATTTATGTACCTTTTTAGATGGACCTCCATGACCAACACTACACACACAATAAAATAGAGCATTTTATTTTTATCTTTATAAAGACATTTCTTTGGCACAGAGATTAAACTACCCTGTACTTAAAGAAAGCAACTTCTTATTAAAAGAAATGTGTCACCACATTTTTTTTTCTGCCAATTAAAACCAGATAGCTACACACCCTCTTTTTTTTTTCTGTTTGCAGATTTTTTTAATTCTATTTCTTGAACATGATTATAAGGGATGCCACCTTGCCTGAACTGGTATTAACAGCATTTACAAAGCATTAAGAAATGGTCCAACGTCCATAGGCACAATGGCCTGGAAGGGACTCTACTGACTTCTATCAGAGAGTTTTCTAGACATATACAATGTTGTGTAGAAGGAAAGAATTGATAATCTTTGACAATCACCTATTATGAATTGTGGATCCTGTCTTATCTGTCATTCTAATCCTGCCTGTAATGATATCACCTCCGTTTTTTATTTAACTATAGATATTGACATGGAAAATTAAAAATAACATCACCAAAATTATTTAAAGACATGTTAAACATCTAACTATGATTTAAACAATAGGTCATATTTTGATGACAGAGTTCCTTTAAGTGGGGAATGAACAGAACACTTACATGGTGATCTCCTTTTCATCTTCTCAGCTGCAGATATCCATCAGTAGCCCATGATATCTTGGTTTGGCCAGCACTGTTCATATAAGAGCAGCAGGGAGTGCCTTGGACCACCAAATGCACAGTGTGCATCTGCTAGTCTTAGAAGAAATGCGGCTATCTTCGATGGTAGTAGAGGAGGCCAGGTATTGGCAGACCTGCAGCTGAGAAGGTGAATAAGAGGGCACCAAGAAAGTAATCTCTTGATTCTCCAGTTAATGTGATTTTTTTATTTATTTTTTTACTTTCTTTCTTTCTTTACCAAAGCCAGTTCACCTTACAGCAATTGCCTGCTTGCTAGCGGTGGAGACGTGGAGACTGCTGCTATATCTTGCAGCGATCTCCTCCGCAGCATGGGGAGGAGCGATCACTATGTCATCGCTTGTCCCCATGCTATATAATGGTTTTCCAGCAGTAGATTGTTATTAGACACCACGATCTACCATCTGGAAACAATATTTTTTTAACATGTCAAGAGATTTGGATTGCCCGAAGACTGAGTAATGTTTGCTCGTTCGTTGTGTAATTGGTGTGGTATTACCATGCCAGATGTTCGTTAACAAGCATGTGAATTAGCGATTATCTGCAGAAAAATCAGGCAATGTAATACAGGCTTAAGGAAATCAGTTTTCTCTCAAAAAAGCAGAATGTAACATGGATTTGGGAATCTACCAGTGATACAGCAAATATATTCATGGACCAGAAGTAATTGGTGGTTGTGTCTGTGCCTGGTTTTGCATTCACTTAAATGGCCGTGAACTCCTACCTGTTATCTCTTGTGGTAACTTAGAGACATTCTCCTGGAAGTGCTGTTTAACTTGAGAAAAGCCAACTGCTCCTCCAGTCACGAGTCCTGCAAAGAAAGTCCATTTATGAACCTTTTTAGATAGACTTCCATCACCAACACTACTCACACACAGAAAAGCATAGTATTTTTTTTATTTTTATAAAGACATTTAATTGGCAAAGACATTTACAGTCAGGTCCATAAATATTAGGACATCAACACAATTCTAACATTTTTGGCTCTATACCACCACAATGGATTTGAAATGAAACAAACAAGATGTGCTTTAATTGCAGACTGTCAGCTTTAATTTGAGGGTATTTACATCCAAATCAGGTGAACGGTGTAGGAATTACAACAGTTTTCATATGTGCCTCTCACTTCTTAAGGGACCAAAAGTAATGGGACAATTGGCTTCTCAGCTGTTCCATGGCCAGGTGTGTGTATTATTCCCTCATTATCCCAATTACAATGAGCAGATAAAAGGCCAAAGTTCATTTCAAGTGTGCTATTTGCATTTGGAATCTGTTGCTGTCAACTCTCAAGATGAGATCCAAAGAACGGTCACTATCAGTGAAGCAAGCCAGCATTAGGCTGAAAAAATAAAACTAACTCATCAGAGAGATAGCCAAAACATTGGGCGTGGCCAAAACAACTGTTTGGAACATTCTTAAAAAGAAGGAACGCACCAGTGAGCTCAGCAACACCAAAAGACGCGGAAGACCACAGAAAACAACTGTGGTGGATGACCGAAAAATAATTTCCCTGGTGAAGAAAACACCCTTCACAACAGTTGGCCAGATCAAGAACACTCTCCAGGAGGTAGGTGTATGTGTGTCAAAGTCAACAATCAAGAGAAGACTTCGCCAGAGTGAATACAGATGAATACACAAGATGTAAACCATTGGTGAGCCTCAAAAACAGGAAGGCCAGGTTGGAGTTTGCCAAACAACATCTAAAAAAGCCTTCACAGTTCTGGAACAACATCCTATGGACAGATGAGACCAAGGGCAACTTGTACCAGAGTGATGGGAAGAGAAGAGTATGGAGAAGGAAAGGAACTGCTCATGATCCTAAGTATACCACCTCATCAGTGAAGCATGGTGTTGGTAGTGTCATGGCGTGGGCATGTATGGCTGTCAATGGAACTGGTTCTCTTGTATTTATTGTATTTATTGATGATGTGACTGCTGAAAAAAGCAGCAGGATGAATTCTGAAGTGTTTCGGGCAATATTAAATGCTCATATTCAGCCAAATGCTTCAGCCAAATGCGTCATTGGACAGCGCTTCACAGTGCAGATGGACAATGACCCAAAGCATACTGCAAAAGCAACCAAAGAGTTTTTTAAGGGAAAGAAGTGGAATGTTATGCAATGGCCAAGTCAATCACCTGACCTGAATCCTATTGAGCATGCATTTCACTTGCTGAAGACAAAACTGAAGGGAAAATGTCCCAAGAACAAGCAGGAACTGAAGACAGTTGCAGTAGAGGCCTGGCAGAGCATCACCAGGTATGAAACCCAGCGTCTGGTGATGTCTATGCGTTCCAGACTTCAGGCTGTAATTGACTGCAAAAGATTTGCAACATTAAAAAGTGAAAGTTTGATTTATGATTAGTATTATGTCCCATTACTTTTGGTCCCTTAACAAGTGGGAGGCACATATGCAAACTGTTGTAATTCCTACACCATTCACCTAATTTGGATGTAAATACCCTCAAAATAAAGCTGACAGTCTGCAGTTAAAGCACATCTTGTTTGTTTCATTTCAAATCCATTGTGGTGGTGTATAGAGCCAAAAATGTTAGAATTGTGTCAATGTCCCAATAGTTATGGACCTGACTGTAGCTACCCTGTAGTTCAAGAAAGAAAGCATATTCACATTAAAGGAAATGTGTCACCAAATTTTTTTTATGCCATCATCCTTTTTTCTAATCTCTTTTTTTTATTTTTTGATGGGGTGGCCATCTTGCCTGAGCTTTTCTAGCAACATTTAGAAAGCATTAAGAAAATTGCTTTATGGCAGCCCCATGGTCCATAGACACAATGGTCAGGAGGAGACCTCATTGACTACTATAGGAGAGTTTTCTAGGCATGCTCTGTGACCTGTGCAGAGGTCATTGTACAAGGAAAGAATAGATAAGATTTGACAATCACCTATTTTGAATGTTGGATCCTTTCTTAACTGTCATTCAAATTCTGCCTGTAATTATGTCACCTCTGTGTATAGATAAGTAGATAACTGCAGTAAAGTGATCTGTACAGACCAAGAAGTGGTGCCTATTATTGTTAGCGGTCAATGCGGAAACTGCAGGATTTTATGTTTTTGTTTAACGATACATATTGACATGGAGAATTAAAAAATAATGTCACCAAAAATATGTTAAACATTAAAAACATGATTTAAACAATAGGTTATTTTCTGATGACACATTTCCTTTGAGTGGGGAATGAACAGAACACTTACATGGCGTTCTTCTTTTCACCTTCTCAGGTGCAGATATGCATCAGTAGCCCAAGACACTTCCTGCTTGTTCAGCCTGCTCTTGGTTTGGCCAGCACTGTTCACAATTGGTCAATTAGAGGGCAGTAGGGAGTGGCTTGGACAACCAAAAGCACAGTGTGCATCAGCTAGTCTTAAAAGAAGTGAGGCTATCTTATACGGTAGAAGAGGAGCACAGATAGTGGCAGCTGAGATGAATAACAAGGCACCAAGAAAGTATTCTGTTGATTCCCCAGTAATTGTGTTTGTTTTTTTTAACTTGAAATACAGTTGGAAACTAAGGAAATCTGTTTTCTCTCAAAAAAGCAGAATGTCAAATGGATTTGGGAATCTACCAGTCATACAGCAAATATATTTAGCTAATCAGATCAGCTTCATCTAGGACCAGAAGTAATTCGATAATTAAAGTGGTTGTGTCTTTGCCTGGTATTGCATTTACTTAAATGGCCATGAACTCCAATACCTGACACAGCCAATGCCGAGTGCTGCTATTTCTGGTGTAAAAAGAAAATTAAAACTTTAAGAATTTTAGATCTTTAAAGGTCTTGTGTCATCAGAAAAATAAGTGCACTAAGGGCAGGCTCAAGACACAAGGTGCACCCCAGCTCTGCCACTTTTATCTGCAAGGCTTCTGCATCGTCATCTTGCTTGGCCCTGGAATCTTATGTTTGTGCGATTTGTTATAACCTCTGTGCAAGATGCCAATCGACCTGTCAATCGACCATGAGAAGGAGAGGATGGCAAAGGAATGTGGTGGAGCTAGGGTGCACTGTGTGACTCAGGCCAACCCTTAGTGCACTTAATAGGTCATTAACATATGGATTAACAGCATTTTTTTTCAGCTATGCAGAATGAGATTGGGGAGTAAGAGGTATGATTATATTATGGTAAGCAAGCTCTACCAGGCATTGTGTCTGGTGTACAACTCATTTCCTGATAACAGACTACTTAAAAGTAGAAAATACAAAAAGGTATTAAAAACAGTATTTCTCTTTGTTCATCTCCTCTTTGTCTTTGACCCTTTTGTATCTCATTTTACAATAAAAACTGGGAAATATACAAAGAAATATGTGCCCCAGGAACTCAGCCATGCCCACCCTGCTCCTCACTGGCATGTGTCTGCAGACTGGGAAACAGTGAAAGAAAAGATTTTCTCCTATTTATTTGTATCATTCATTTCTAAGTTTGCTAAATAACTGAAAATAATAAAGATAACAGAAATGTAATCACCTTGATCATTAGTAGAAATAGCATGTAACTGTATGATTCTCAGTGGTGAGATGATTACAGGATTAGTAACACCCTCCAACTTCATCTGTCTACCTGGGAAAACAAGCAATGTACTTGAGTATACAGGGTATTATCATATTACAGAGAACCCGTCACCAGCTTAAAGGGAACCTGTCATTTGGTTAATAATTGTATTCCCTAATAAATGACCATTCTAGAGCATTTATTCTTATGATTCTATGTCATGGCATTGCTCTAATAACCCTAATAATCAGGAAGGTTCACAGATGTGGGTAAAAAAAATCCAAATAATACCCCTTGACAGGGTACCCATGATTGAATTTCCTCAAATAACGAGCTGACTTGTATTCTAAATAACACATAAACAGAAAAAAAGATCCTCATGGCAGCTCGTATTCATATAGCACAACTGTGGAGACAATCAACCCTCTGCTTCATTAGGCGGATCAATAAAATAATGCTCTATGAAAAACTTACAGCCATTTGTATGGATAGGGTAATGCACTTTGAAAAAATATGGTCTCCCTGGATATCGTACTATGCCGTTCCAGATTTAGACTATTATGTTCAGCTGTAATAAGTGTTGAAATCATACAAAGTCATAATATATCTGCTTTGTCTGACTATAGTGCGTCTGTATATTTGACTAGATATTAGATCATTGGTACTGATCTTTGTTGTTTATTATTTCCTGTTTTCATCTTTTGTGTATGATCCCCTTGTGTGGGGTGCATTGGCAGTATGTTGCCGTCGTTCATTGTTTTATAATCCAATAAATACCTTTTGAAACTAAACAGAAAAAAAGGAGTCAATATAGCCAAAAATGCAAAAAATACTAAATTCTTCCTTTACACAAAAATTTTATAAAAACATTGAAAAGATGAATCACACCAACAAGAAAAATGTGGCTATCCTGAGAGCTAATTGCATGTGTAAATAATATACATTATCTGGGTAAATAAATATGTAAAATACTTCCATATACACTCACCTAAAGAATTATTAGGAACACCATACTAATACGGTGTTGGACCCCCTTTTGCCTTCAGAACTGCCTTAATTCTACGTGGCATTGATTTAACAAGGTGCTGATAGCATTCTTTAGAAATGTTGGCCCATATTGATAGGATAGCATCTTGCAGTTAATGGAGATTTAAGGGCTGCACATCCAGGGCACGAAGCTCCCTTTCCACCACATCCCAAAGATGCTCTATTGGGTTAAGATCTGGTGACTGTGGGGGCCATTTTAGTACAGTGAACTCATTGTCATGTTCAAGAAACCAATTTGAAATTATTCGAGCTTTGTGACATGGTACATTATTCTGCTGGAAGTAGCCATCAGAGGATGGGTACATGGTGGTCATGAAGGGATGGACATGGTCAGAAACAATGCTCAGGTAGCCCGTGGCATTTAAACGATGGCCAATTGGCACTAAGGGGCCTAAAGTGTGCCCAGAAAATATCCCCCACACCATTACACCACCACCACCACCACCAGCCTGCACAGTGGTAACAAGGCATGATGGATACATGTTCTCATTCTGTTTACGCCAAATTTGGACTCTACCATTTGAATGTCTCAACAGAAATCGAGACTCATCAGACCAGGCAACATTTTTCCAGTCTTCAACAGTCCAATTTTGGTGAGCTCGTGCAAATTGTAGCCTCTTTTTCCTATTTGTAGTGGAGATGAGTGGTACCCGGTGTGGTCTTCTGCTGTTGTAGCCCATCCGCCTCAAGGTTGTGCGTGTTGTGGCTTCACAAATGCTTTGCTGCATACCTCGGTTGTAACGAGTGGTTATTTCAGTCAACGTTGCTCTTCTATCAGCTTGAATCAGTCGGCCCATTCTCCCCTGACCTCTAGCATCAACAAGGCATTTTCACCCACAGGACTGCCGCATACTGAATGTTTTTCCCTTTTCACACCATTCTTTGTAAACCCTAGAAATGGTTGTGTATGAAAATCCCAGTAACTGAGCAGATTGTGAAATACTCAGACCGGCCCGTCTGGCACCAACAACCATGCCACGCTCAAAATTGCTTAAATCACTTTTCTTTCCCATTCTGACATTTAGTTTGGAGTTCAGGAGATTGTCTTGACCAGGACCACAACCCTACATGCATTGAAGCAACTGCCATGTGATTGGTTGACTAGATAATCGCATTAATGAGAAATAGAACAGGTGTTCCTAATAATTCTTTAGGTGAGTGTATAATAATAGTATAGAAAGCAGATGGTTGCTAGTGCAATGACATAGAACTATATTCTAGATATGTATAGATCCCAAGTATACAGAAACAATATGGATGTGTCTCAACAAAACATATTTGCAATATAAAGCAGATGCTGATAACAAAAGTAACTAACTGGAGACACACGTGCATTTCACCAGCACCTTCGTGTCTCAACAAAATATGTTTGTAGTATAACAAATGTTACTAACTGGAAAGACATAAAAAAAGGAGAAGCAATTAAATCAACCCATAAGTAATATAGAGATACACATCTATGACCTACCCATAGTATGAAGACCCCAACGCTCGTTTCAGCGGCACCTTCACATTGCGGCCCCCAGACGAAGGTGCTGGTGAAATGCACGTGTGTCTCCAGTTAGTTACTTTTGTTATCAGCATCTGCTTTATATTGCAAATATGTTTTGTTGAGACACATCCATATTGTTTCCGTATACTTGGGATCTATACATATCTAGACTATAGTTCTATGTCATTGTACTAACGGTAGTCTGCTTTCTATACTATCATTATATAAGGAGGCATTTTACATATATTGTTTTCCCATATAATGTATATTATTTACACATGCAATTAGCTCTCGGGATAGCTGTATTTTTCTCGTTGCTGTGATTCATCTTTTTAATATTTTTATAAAAATTTTGTGTTAATAAAGAATTGTGTATTTTTGAATTTTTGGCTATAATGAATCCTTTTTTCTGTTTCTGTGTTCTCTAATATTCCTACTAGAAGTTTATTAATAAATTGCCAGTTGGCTGTTACTAGTTGGGGAGTATACCTTCCCAGAGACTTTCCAATCAGTGCTGATAGTGGCAGATTGTCCTGAGACATACAACAAACTGGTTACACCCAGTTGGCAGTTCATGCATAAACGTATAGTTGTAAGAAAAGATCATTCTGGATTATTACATGGGGAATGCAAGTAGTTACTGAAATAGACATGTCAGGAAGGGGACAAGCCCTCTTTAACTTCTAGAACCAATGGTTACTAATGGGATTATAGCAGCTGGACCACAATTTACTACCACATCTTCAAGTACTAAAACCATAATAGTTTACTAATAATACTAATAATATAGTAATCGTAATAGAGAATATATACTTTATACTAAAAGTATCTAAATATTACAACAGTAATTTGTAAAACACCATTTTAATTTTGTACTGCATATGGATGTATATTAAATGCTTCTGTGCTTTGCTTTGTGACTGTGAGCATTTACATTTTTCTATGATAACAGATACATCGTAATTCTCCCGTCTTACCAACAGTGGTGTTACCAACTACAAGAGGAGCTTTAGGAAATTTCTTCTTTAATTCGAGAAGTTCTCCAAGTGTTGAAGGTGAATACCAAGTAATTCTCTCTCCATGAAAAGTCATCATTTTCTTTGGGTTATTGAGCATCAACTGATTAAGACAGAATTCAAATCATTGTAATTATTGAAAGCATTACTAGTTTAACCATCCCCTAAGCTTGTGCAGAAATACTTTGCATTAGATTTTTATTTGGGGTTCCCCAAGGTGGATTTTTTGTTTTGGGCATGGCTGTGACAGTAGCTATGCCGCTGACTGTGAATGTAATTACCATCATTTAACAGTTCGCAGCAAATGCTGCAACTGTATTCATATTAATATTCTCAGCAGAAAAGCTATTCTTTATCTTTTTATTCATATTTACAGTAATTTACAATTTCTCTATATTTTTGGTTTGTTAAAGGGAATGTCACCTACAATTTTCTTCTGCCAGTTAAAATCAAATATATCATTTTTTCAAATTTGTTTTTATTTTTTCATAGTATTTTTTTTGCATTTTATTTCTTGAATGTGATTATGGGGGCAGCCATTGTTCCTGAGCTGTTAAAAGCATTTAGAGATATGTTATACCGTAGCCACCATGAACCATAGACAAATTGTCAGGAGGGAAACTCATTGACTTCTATGGGAGAGTTTTCTAGGCATGCTCTGTGCCCTGTGTAGAGGTCATAGTACAAGTAAGCTGTGGCCATCAAATATTACATATTTACTAACATTGTAGTTGGGGTGTAGCTATAGGGCAGTGATGGCTAACCTTGGCACTCCAGCTGTGGTATAACTACAACTCCCAAGATGCCCCCCTTGCTTGGCTGCTCTCAGAACTCTGTAGAAATAAATGGAGCATGCTGGGAGTCGTAGTTTCACCACAGCTGGCGTGCCAAGGTTAGCCATCACTGCTATAGGGGGTGCAGAGGTAGCAGTCTCTACCGGGCCCAGGAGCATGAGGGAGCCCAAAGACCCTTGTGCCACATAAGAAGAAACCTGTATTATAGAAAGACAGAAATTACATGCAGGTCAAGTTACACCTCTGGCTGGAGTGAAGAGGTTAGGTCAAGAATTAGGCATGGGGGGGTTCCATTCTGAGGGAAGGGGGGCACAAGCTGAACTCTTGCACCAGGGCCCATGGCTACGCCCCTGATTGTAGTTGGTAAATTTGGGACCTTCCAGTCCCACCTGGGAGTGTCCAAATCCAAAATATGCTGGGACTGTCTCTGAAAATTAGGGACAGTCCCTGCAAATTCGGAACTGTTGGCAACAGTTCCGAATCTGAGTTGGATTTGGACACTCCCGGGTGCGGGTGGTACTGGCCTGTCCTAAATCTTCCATTATCTGTATGTAGGTGATATCTGTCGTTTAATTCTTCCTGTGATTATAATGAAATAACTGCTGAAAAGTGATCTGTACAGAACAAGAAGTGATGACTATTATTAGGCTTAGGGATTGTTCATTTACGTATATATAGAGTATTCAAAAGGATGCATGAGTCTTAATAAATCAAAATTTAAATCCACAAAAAAGAAAAGACCCTTAAAATTACAATATTTAATGATAATTCTTAAAACCTAATGCCCAAACTATGATTAGGATACAATGCCAATCAATCATTTAAAGATAAAAAGTAAATTACAAGATATAGTGAAGAACGAGCTCAGGGTCACTGGGGAAGGGAGAAAACGTACCCTAAGTATCATCCTATCGTGCCCCTAAGCCCTGGGACGAATCCCAATGGTGGAGACTCTCTGTCCTCGTACATCAGCTGTTATGCCCTCTTTAGCCCTGACAAGGAAATGAGGAAAAGACCCCAAAAGAAAAAAAAAAACACCATGGGAAGGGGAAGCCGGCTATCCCAGGCCAACCTGGGCTCCTTGGCACTGCGGTGTTAGGGACTGTTCACATCAGCTTTTTTCCAATGTTTAACATATACGTTGGGAAAAAAAGGAATGTAAAACCATACTATACTACTGTTTTCCATCCTGCAGAGTCCAGCAAAATACATATGTTAAACTTTTTTGTTGTTATTTTTTTAACTTTAACCTAAGGTCATGGATGCCACACTATGGCATCTGTCTGAGGCATTCATTTTGGTGGCCAGTGCAAAGACTGCAGGTTTTTTTAAAATTTGATTTAAATAAGTAAATTTCTGATGACACACGCCCTACATTGAGATAACAACAGAAGAAAGTTGACAAACCTGATGAGTGCACTAAATTAAAATAGGAACACACCCTGTACTGAACCATTCTGGGTGTTCCTAGAATTAGATTGCTTTACCAGATAACAGACGTTCAAAAAAATGCCGTGGGAGAAAATCCACTTCTGTGCCCTTAAATGTTCAGTACACACAGTGCATGATCACTTCAAATGAAGAAATTACATTGAAGAATTCAGAATCGGACCAGCACAAAGATTTTTCAAAGCTTCTATGTAGATGCTGATATATATCATGCAGCATTATGGTATCCCCTACTCTATTCCGTTCTTTGAAAGAATCAGATGGATCTAATAGAATTTTATTTGTCAATCCTGTTTTATTCCTAGAAGTGGCACTAGAGGTGTCCATTCAATGCTGCTTTTGCCTCCATAGACATACCATACATGTGCATTCAAGACTAGAGCAATTTTTTCTCCTTGGTCTGGTGGTCATGGTCATAATGTTTTTATTTTTTGGTCAATGTAGCTGTATGACGCTTTGGTTTTATGTACTGTAGGTGCCATATAAATAAAACGCTATTATATATGTACCAAAAAATGCACCTATATACAGTGCAACTTGTCTGAAAAAGCCTCATATGGCTACATTGACAAAAAAAAAAATATGACCACTAGAAAAAGACCAAAAGAGAAAAATAGTTCTGGTCTAAAAGTGCTATGGCCATCCTCAAATATCAAAGTCATTTTTGTGATACACATAGGCATACATGCCCCTGCTTCTTCCACATCTATCTAGAGGATGCTGAAACCACTATAAAGATATATTAAGGCTGGGTTTTTTTCTGGTGTTTTTTCAGGCATTTTATAAAGGCAAACACAATTTATATGTGAAAGAGGCCTAAGAAATTCATAAGCACAGAATTTTGGTAGATTAATAAAAAAAAAAATTATAGATAATATATTTATAAAATAAATTATTCTGAAATTCAAGTGTGCACCCGTGCTGCCTTACCCCTGTAATCAAGTACCCTGAAAAAGGTAGAGACACTTATTGGTGCCCAGTATTCAAGGCATAAACTGAAACACCCCCCAGATATACCCCTATGGAGCTGTAGTACCTTAGGTGCAACAGCCACCAGCTCTTTATCACATGCACTTGATGCTTGCTATTATTTATATGTTGAGTGCAGCCTGCAATGCCAACTAACATAACATGCAAAGAGTCCTGAAGAGTGAGTGCGGAGTACGGTCTGTGTTGTCTCCTGCATTATTAGAGCAAGCCAGGATTCTGCACTCACCATCAGCTCAGGTGGAAAGATAAGTTCTTGTGTCGAATCCAGTGGCAAAAGGTCCTGCTCATTGAAGAGTTTAGGTGACTGTTTAAACAAATATGTAAACATGTAAATTGTAAATTATTATAGTTTTACATTTATTAATGAATTGTTACGCATTGTTATGAACTGCCATCTAAAAAAGAACAAAAATAAAAAGCTCTCACAGTGGTTTCCTTTTCAAAAATGTCTACTGTGCAATGTGTGAATATGCATCTGGATTGGTTTATGCAAACTAACTTGCTCCCCCCATAAAAAAGTGAACTAATAAACAGATAATTAACTGTGAATAATAATTCATAACTTCCCTTTCAGTCATATACAGTGGAGGAAATAATTATTTGACCCCTCACTGATTTTGTAAGTTTGTCCAATGACAAAGAAATGAAAAGTCTCAGAACAGTATCATTTCAATGGTAGGTTTATTGTAACAGTGGCAGATAGCACATCAAAAGGAAAATCGAAAAAATAACTTTAAATAAAAGATAGCAACTGATTTGCATTTCATTGAGTGAAATAAGTATTTGAACCCTCTAACAAAAAAAGACTTAATACTTGGTGGAAAAACCCTTGTTTGCAAGCACAGAGGTCAAACGTTTCTTGTAATTGATGACCAAGTTTGCGCACATTTTAGGAGGAATGTTGGTCCACTCCTCTTTGCAGATCATCTCTAAATCCCTAAGGTTTCGAGGCTGTCTCTGTGCAACTCTGAGCTTGAGCTCCCTCCATAGGTTTTCGATTGGATTAAGGTCCGGAGACTGACTAGGCCACTCCATGACCTTAATGTGCTTCTTCTTGAGCCACTCCTTTGTTGCCTTTGCTGTATGTTTTGGGTCATTGTCGTGCTGGAACACCCATCCACGACCCATTTTCAGTTTCCTGGCAGAGGGAAGGAGGTTGTCGCTCAGGATTTCACGATACATGGCTCCGTCCATTTTCCCGTTTATGCGAATAAGTTGTCCTGTGCCCTTAGCAGAAAAACACCCCCAAAGCAAAATGTTTCCACCCCCATGCTTGACGGTGGGGACGGTGTTTTGGGGGTCATAGGCAGCATTTTTCTTCCTCCAAACACAGCACCTTCTCCCAGTCACTCTCTGAATCATTCAGGTGTTCATTGGCAAACTTCAGACGGGCCTGCACATGTGCCTTCCTGAGCAGGGGGACCTTGCGAGCCCTGCAGGATTTTAATCCATTGCGGTGTAATGTGTTTCCAATGGTTTTCTTGGTGACTGTGGTCCCTGCTAATTTGAGGTCATTAACTAACTACTCCCGTGTAGTTCTAGGATGCTTTTTCACCTTTCTCAGAACCATTGACACCCCACGAGGTGAGATCTTGCGTGGAGCCCCAGAGCGAGGTCGATTGATGGTCATTTTGTGCTCCTTCCATTTTCGAACAATCGCACCAACAGTTGTCACCTTCTCTCCCAGCTTCTTGCTAATGGTTTTTTAGCCCATTCCAGCCTTGTGCAGGTCTACAATTTTGTCTCTGACATCCTTGGACAGCTCTTTGGTCTTTCCCATGTTGGAGAGTTTGGAGTCTGCTTGATTGATTGATTCTGTGGACAGGTGTCTTTTATACAGGTGACTAGTTAAGACAGGTGTCCTTAATGAGGGTGACTAATTGAGTAGAAGTGTCTAACCACTCTGTGGGAGCCAGAACTCTTAATGGTTGGTAGGGGTTCAAATACTTATTTCACTCAATGAAATGCAAATCAGTTGCTATCTTTTATTTAAAGTTATTTTTTCGATTTTCCTTTTGATGTGCTATCTGCCACTGTTACAATAAACCTACCATTGAAATGATACTGTTCTGAGACTTTTCATTTCTTTGTCATTGGACAAACTTACAAAATCAGTGAGGGGTCAAATAATTATTTCCTCCACTGTATACATAGGCCTTTTCTGGCTAGTGCATTGCAGCAAAACTAAGAGACTCAGCCAAGTATTAATCCAGTTGGAAGGCTGGAAGAGTCTAAATGGCAGAATAAATACGATTCTAGAATTGAGAGAATTACATATTTAGATTACTACACCAAAAATTACATTTAAATTGCATTGCTAATTTTGCTAAAAATGTAAAAGGCTACCCGAAAAGAGGAAAAAAAGAAAGCGCTATACTATACCGTCATCTCAGGCAGCATATTTTCTTCATCACTTTTACAGCAATTCTGAAAAAAAAAACACAGTCCATTAAGCAGAGATGAAGAGGTACTGGAAACTAAAGCATGCATACTGTAATATATTAGTTCACTAACCTTATCAAATGTCCTAAAACCATCCAAAATGGGCCTGTATCCAGTGCACCTACACAGGTTTCCTATTGCAAGAGAAATAATTATAGACCATCCTTAGATGTTCATATGTGATATTAATTTATAGAATGGTAAGCAGAGGACTCAATGCAACAAGTGTACTGCATTCTCCAAAGGTAGCACTACTGTTTGCTTGATGTCAGAATGTAACACATCAATAGTTCATATGGATATGATGTTCCTTCCATAGGAGCTAAACTTGTAGCTTATCTCCTTAAAGGAAGCTTGGCGTTTCTGAGGCTCAAATGTAAAATGCCACCATCTAAGCATCACATGGAGTAGCTTTGTATGCTTTAAAGCTGACCATCCATAGACGTCAGCTGAACCTACCAATTTGGTGAGATTGACCAATGATCTAATGAGTATGCAAGCAGCCTGACGGTCTGAAAGAATAAGGCATGCTGGATTTTAACAACGCAGATCCTTCATTCCTCTTCTTATTTCATATTTCAGCTTCTTGACAACCTCTATTGCTAAATTAAAGTGCCACATTAAAGAACAATGGCTTCAATGGTATTAGATGAGGCTATATAATAAGTTTAACTTAGACTACTTACCAGACAGGTAAATCATAATCTCTTTAATGGTGGGCTTTGGACTACCTACCAGATAAGTAAGCCATGATCTCTTGAATGGTGGGCTCTGGATTATTTCTCAGTAAAGAATACATGGACATCACCATCCCAGGACTACAGAACCCACACTGTGAACCATGAGCTTTAGCTAACCTCTCCTAAAGAGTGAAGATAAATCCAGATGTTAGTGGCAGCACTGGAAAGAAATGTAATGGATCATTAATAATCTCAATGGAGTACAGGATCTGCCTAGCCTTGCAGTCAAGAAGGCACCTAGCCTTTCTGCTGCCTGAGGCGAAAACTGAAATAGTGCCCCCCCCCCCCCTGCCAATTTCTTAACCTAACCCTTTTCCACAATGAAAGCACTCATTGCCTATGGCCCTTCTGCTGCTCCCCCTCTTGCCCCTTCCTGGTGCTGCCTGAGGCGATCGCCTCACCTGGCCTCATTGGTGGTGCACTCCTGCTTGCAGTTTAAAGCTTGCAAACCAAGTTGGCTTTACAAGTCAACATTGCTCATAAGTGTATATGCCACAATCTTTTCTATACAGCAAAAAATAGGTGACAGTGATGTATACTTGGCCTTGTAAAGAACACTATTCTGGCACACGCAAAAAATAGTTTACTACAGCGATGTGAACATAGCCGTGAAATAAATTGCAAAACAACAAGAGCATTAAAGGTATTAGGCCAAGTTTGCATATCCACAGGATAGGGGATAACTAACTGCTTGCTGGGGTTCTGACTGCTGGAACTCCCACCCAACAGGGGTCCCATTGCCCTGATCTGATGGAGCAGCAGGTCGAACATGCACCCCGCCGCTCCATTGATTCTTTATAGGATTGCCGGAAATAGCAGAGCACTGTACTTGGCTATCTCTGAGTGAGTGTATGTTGTCCAGATTTGCTCTACGGTAGCTCCAAGGTCCAATTCAGGGTTGCTTAGCTATGCCAAAATCAGCATCCTCTAGTTATCATAACATTCTAACATACTGTACATCACAGGGCCAACAGTGACCAAGGTTACCTGGACTGGATGCAGCCTTGTGACTGAATTTCCTATTCCTTCTGTTGTGGTGACTGCCATTCCATGCAGGGAACAAATTGGAGTCAGGCATGCTGTCACTGGGTAATGTCTACAGATTAGTAAAGGATAATGAAAATAACATTTGCTGAAAAAGTAATGGAGATGCAAGCTAGATGGCAAGTTAGGGTTTATGGTTCCTTTTGTAAATTTGAGGCAATTTTATTTCTGTAGTCTTACAAATGTTGTTTATCCAAAACATGTTAGTCTTTAGCGTAGAAGAAATCTGCGTAGACTTCCATTGGATCAGGAATATTAGCCTTAGTGGCTGCTTTCTCTCTTCCAGCAGCCTCCATTAGAGGAGGCTTCAGAGCTCACTGTATACTGTATGAATTCAATAAAAACACAGCGGAGGAGATTTACCAATCAGAATTCAGGCCCATTTTGCATTTTCAGGGTTTGTAGAGCCCCTTTCTAACTTACCGTATATGAGAAAGAGATATGACCCACTAAAAGGAGTGTGACCTGCTGGGAAAGCGGTGGGCTTAAGATGTACCAAAAGTATACAGTCTAAAGGTGCACCAGATTTATTATCCAGCATCAGTCAATGTGATAAATCTGGCACATTCTAAGGGTACTTTCACACTAGTGTTTTTTGAGTCCGGCAGGTAGTTACAGCAACAAAACTGCCTGCCGGATCCGGCAAGCCGTGTACAAACGGAAAGCCTTTTTTTCCAAATCCGTTAGACGGATCCGGTGAAATACCGGATCAGTCTTATCTGGTATCATCCAGAATACCGGATCTGGTATTTAAAGATCAAAAGCAAAAATAGCTTCTCCTATGTCCCAGCGCATGCGCAGACCAGAAAACCAGATACATCTCTATCAAATTTAATGCCGGATCCAGCAAGTGTGGTATTGTTCCAGGATTTTGGCAGGAAAAAATACCTCAGCATGCTGCAGTATTTTGTCCGGTCAAATAACGTACGAGGGACGGAACGGAAGACATCCTGATGCATACTGAACGGATTGCTTTCCATTCAGAATGCATTAGGACAAAACTGATGCGTTTTTTCCCAGTATTGAGACCCTTTACAGGATTTCAATACCGAAAAAGAATAACGCTAGTGTGAAAGTACCCTATGACTTTCCACTTTTAGATTAGACTGAGTATTAGTATAAGTAAGTCTGCCCCACATCATTAAGCTCCTTTCTGTACTGGACCATAATAGTGTTATATTACTAAGATGATTTTATTTTGCCCCTTTTTAGACAGTGAACCACAGTTCAGTGGTTTCTATTTGCAATATTTTGTACATTTTAATTCTTAGAGTCCTGAGTGTATTGACTGCTTCCTAACATTGAGTATAGCTTATAAAATGGCTATAAGGCATTGTGGCTCATTGGTTAACGCTGCTGTGTTGCAGTGCTCGGGTCCTGGGTCCAAATAAACGTGCAACATCTGCATAGATTTGCAGTTCTTTCTATGTTTGTATATCTGCATAGACTTTGTATGTTCTTCCTATGTTTGTATATGTTTCTTCCATGTACTCTGGTTTCACTCCAAAGACTATACTGATAGATGAACTGTCTTCCTTTAAATTGTCCATTGGGGGCACACTTAGTGTCATTGTTGCACCACAATTCAAACATAAGTTACCACTTCTTTTTGGTACAAATCAATGTAGACACCTTTTAAAATACGCCATATTAGCTGCACCAACCATAAATTGGTGTAAGTTACAGAAAAGTTTCCAACTTCATGTCAGTAGTCAAACTGCACCAGACTGTGATAAATTTGATGCAGACTGCTCTCTGGAAGTCTACTCTGTCTGAATATTAGACAGCATTGGTAAATGTGGGTCATTGTACTGGAGATTGTTGTAGGCGATGGCAATCTCCATACTTAAATATAAGGGTAGAACAGCTAATTAACTATTTAAAACACCTAACTGGTGCACAGGCAGAGGAAAGAAAGTTCTGCAATCAGTCGGCTTAGGATTTTACGTCCTTCATAAAAAGGCTTGTGATCTGCAATGAGAAAGGTGATACTTCAAAGGCATCTGTGTCCTTGTATACCCTCCCTCATATATTACTGCATACAGTACTTGTCTGACCTAAACCAAAAAATGTTCTCTATGTGATGTTAGTACATACAGCCCACCTCTATATGGAATGCTGTGAATTTGCCCCTGCAGCGTGAATACAAGAAGCACTGCAAGTTGCTCAGTCACTAGACTTGCATTACCATCTATTTGCATGGCCTTTAGTAACGTGTTTGCTATATTGGGGGCATTCCCAGATGGACAGGAACCATGTTAATCTGCCCCACGATTGAAATATTGGATGTAAATGCTAAGGATAGGTGCATATCTACACTGAACAAAAAAATATAAACACAACACTTTCGGTTTTGCTCCCATTTTGCATGAGCTGAACTCAAAGATCTGACATTTTCTACATATACAAAATACCCATTACTCTTAAATATTGTTCACAAATCTGTCTACATCTGTGTTAGTGAGCACTTGTTGCTGCAGCTGTCCGGGTGGCTGGTCTGGTCTCAGACAATCATGCAGGTGAACATACTGGTTGTGGAGGTCCTGGGCTGGTGTGGTTACACGTGGTCTGTGGTTGTGAGGCCGGTTGGATGTACTGCCAAATTCTCTGAAACGACTTTGAAGACGGCTTATGGTAGAGAAATGAACATTCATTGCACAGGTAACAGCTCTGGTAGACATTCCTGCAGTCAGCATGCCAATTGCACACTCCCTCAAAAGTTGCGACATCTGTGGCATTGTGCTGAGTGATCAAACTGCACGTTTCAGAGTAGACTTTTATTGTGGGCAATCTAAGGCACACCTGTACAATATTCATGCTGTCTAATCAGCACCTTGATATGCCACACCTGTGAGGTGGGATGGATTATCTCGGCCAGGGAGAAGTGCTCACTAACACAGATGTAGACAGATTTGTGAACAATATTTAAGACTAATGGGTCTTTTGTGTATGTAGAAAATGTTTCTGATCTTTGAGTTCAGCTCATGCAACTGAAAGTGTTGTGTTTATATTTTTGTTCAGTGTACATACAGTACAATGTAAGAAGAAAGTATGGGGCTGCACTGCTGATAATGTACCAGATCACAGGTGTGGGACGGTAGACTGTGAGACCCAGTCAGGTAATGCAATGTATAGTGGTGCTCTGCTATATGAAAGTCCAAATACAATAATCCAAGGAGAAGGGATAAATGATAGCGGCACTCACCATTTTGCGTTAAAATTCTTCTTTATTTTCAATGAAGCTAGAAGTTACAGAGGGCTGGGGCGGACATTGCGCTTCCTCTGGCCTCTGACAAAGTCGCGCTACCCATGCGCTCATTTAAATGCGTCCACGTTGCCACAGCAACCAAAGACGCTAAAAACATATACCCCGTCCGTTGCAAAACGGGGAGGGTAGAAACATAACATTCCCTGACAACACCTGTACCTGTATCGTATGCGTGGTCCTCTATCTATATAAACAAACGCTAAGATCATTGCAATAATTTGGTCCCAAGGGACCCATAGCAGCTGTGCTGATAATCCACTCCGCCTCCTTTGGCAAAAGGAGACGGTCCCTATCTCCACCTAGTACCTGAGCAGGGACATGTTCAAGGGCAGCAAATTTTAGACATTTAGTATTATAATCGTGTTTTTGCGAATGTGGTCAATGAGTGGTCAATGAGCCTGGGACAACCTTTTCCTGACTTCGCTGAATTGATATGCTCCCTGAATCTCTCATACATAGGGTGGATCGTCTTCCCTATGTAGAAGGATCCACAGGAGCATAGTATCAGGTATACCATGTATTTTGTTCTGCATGTGGTAAATTGCTTGACTCTATGCCTAATACCCGCAAAGAAAAATTACTTGTCCTGTAAAGCAAATTGACAAAATGAGAGTTATTGCCAATCTTCATCCCACTTTTTGCCAATTTAACAAATGTCCATTTCGGATATTCCAGTGCCCAGTGAGATTACTTGGGTGCTGCGCACGTGGTACCAATATAGTTTCTGCATGCTGGTACACAGTTTTACATGAGCATGGCATCTTGAAGCTAACAGTGGAACATTATTTTAGTTAAATTTTTTGTCGTTATCTATCAATGCCTGTTACAGCTTCAGTTGGCTATTATTTGACTAGATTACATATACAGTTTGCATCTGTAGGGAACACGGATTTTGGCCACGTACTAAACAGGTGATTTCACATAGGCCAGATTCAGACAGTGTTGTGGAAAAACATAAAAAAGTGATGTGAACAATAGATCATTTTCTGATGACACATTTCCTTTAAGGTAATATAAAAGCTTAGGACATACGTTTTGGCAGTATTTAATTCTGATAAATTGTTTTCTATGTATAAAGGACTTTGGGAGATCTCTGCCAATCCCCTCACACTTATGCCCATTCAGCTTGATAGCATCTCCATGTTGTGAATGGGAAGAGGGGAGAAAGTCACTGCCAGACTCCTCGGTTAGCAGCTTATCCCCCTATGTCAGGTTCACATCACCGTTTTGTTTTCCCTTCTGTATTTTAGATGAAAAATAAAGGGGGTTGTTTATGATCAGAAATACGCCTACATTAGGCTTATTTCTGGCGCAGAGGTTATTTGCGTCACAATCTGCGACTTTTCCGGACTCATGCCAGGTGTAAAAAACTGTTTTAGGTGTAGAAAATGGTCTAAATGTAAACCAGCAAGGAGTCTGTCTTACGTTTAGACCAGCACTGGATCCCCCAAAGGTATCTAGAGTCCGGCACCTCAACAGAACTTCAGCGGATCCATCCTGCACAGGGGCTTATTAAGACCAGCGTCTAAAACCCCGGTCTTAATAAATGACTTCCAAGTCCTTCATGGAAGATATTTTCTTCTATCTAAAACAACAGATTTTAGATAAAAACAGATGCAAAATTAGCATAATAGATACTCAAAATAAAGGATCTGTTTTTTCTTTGTTTTCTGTTCTACTGATGGGTCAGAAGAACGAAAAAACAAAAAGGTGATTTGTGAACCTTTCCTAAAAACAAAAGGATCAGGTAGTTAAACTCTAACTGTCCAATCCATACCCCTCCCAACATCAGGGGCGAGTCTGGACTACCTCATAAATATTAAATGGTCGGCCAATCCCATCGAAATCAGGCCAGAATGTGCGTTTTAGAATAAAGTGAATCCTATTTTCAGATGACACAAAACGAAAACTTTGAAAGAAATGTCGTGTAGTCACTTATTTTATAAATGCCTTAGTATTTTCTCATGAGTTTTGAAAAGGATACAGGATTTTCTTAGACACTGGATGAATGGAAGACACCATGACTGTGCAGGCCCCACAGCCACCTACTCCGCAGGCACTTTTCGTACCAGTAAGACGCACTGATTTAGATACAGTTAAGGAAAATATTCGGAATATATACTTTATATGTAGTCATGTATGATCAAAATGGAGGCAAGTCATAGAAGGCATCATAGTACAGGGTACTGAAAATAAATACAAGGGCAGTAATAAATTCTCCACACATTCAGTTTACACATGAGAGAAGGCTCGGTATTGACTGTGTGATCTAACCAGTTTCTCCTATTCTTATTTAATCATCAAGTTTGTGTTTTAATTCCTTGCTACTTTCAAGATCTCTGCTTGCTGTTAACTAATTTCTATTCAGTGCCAGGGGCCCAAGTGCGATAGGAAATATAGAACAAAAGACTAAACATGATTGAGTTTACTTCTGCCGGCTAGATCGGGATGTACGGGCCGGCGCATGCGCATTAAACGCTCTGCTGCCTCTGCCCTAGTGGGTAATGGAGTGCGCAGGCGCAGGCGCCGGATTTGTCATTGACTGGAGGATGGTATCTGAAGAACCGAGGGCGGACCAGAGGGGTGAAAGGGGAGGGGTTTGATTTGAACAGCGCCGTGGAGCCTGGGCACCGGCCGCATAAACGCCGCCCCTGGGCACCTTCAGAACCTAATTAGCATATGGATTAAAAGCGTTTTTAAGAGAGAATAGGCGACGGACAGCAATATGAAAGGTAAGATTATAATATGGGGAATGTAATAGATATCATGATGATTGTGGTGTATAATGGTCATTTTAGGTGAAAGACTCTCTTTAAGTATATGAAAGCTAGCCACTGACAAAGAGCAAGTCTCTTGAGAGTCATTAGAAAGCAGAAAGTTGCATAACTTTTTATAATACAAGGATTATGCATTCATTTATTTATTTTATGCATTTATATAGTGCTACTATGTTCTGCAGCGCACCACAGACATTATCATCAGTCTGTCCCCAATGGGGATCACAATCTAAGGTCCCTATCTTTATGTCTTTGGAGTGTGTGAGGTAACACACGCAAACATGTGGAGCACATACAAACTCCATGCAAATGTTGTCCATGGTTGGATACAAACCTTGGACCCCAGCGCTGCAAGGCATCGGTGCTAACCACTGAGCCAACGTGCTGCCCCATTTCCATAAATTTGGACAAACCACTCAGATTAAATAATCTCATAATTACATTATGCAAAGTAATTTGTTGTATAATACCATGAGCCGATTTCACATCCAGTGTTTAATTGTGCATTTTGTGTTATGTAATGATTGTTTTTGCTGCATTTTTTGTTCTAAATGCTGTGCCCTAATGCTTGTTGGAAGAAAAATACTAGAATGTCGACATACACATTTTATATTTAATATCTCAGTGGTGCTTTATGGCATTTTTTTATGAAATTGTTAAACGGTGAGGGTATGGTGTTTTTTCTGTGTTTTATGCAAAACGCAAGAGAATACTTGTGCAAAATAACACAGAATACAGAAAAGGCACTAAAAATGCACAAAAGGACACATTTTTTCTAAAAAGCTTTTAAAATGCCAAATAATTTCTAAAAGATTCAATAACAGGGTTCTGGTTTGAACTCTGACTCATGCACACAGTAGAACATAAATCACGAGGGGGAGAGGGGATAACCTGGTGAGGGATTTCTATCACTAGGGCAGTCTATATCTTTCACCACATATCACATGACCATATTTGTGCAGGTCAGTAAGCCAATGAGTGGAGTAGCCAAGCTCCTCACAGGAAGAGAGTGTGAGCTGTTCTGTGTGTCTGGGGCCTGAATTCATTTAGGGGGTCAAGTCTGAGATCTAGATTTATGTAGGGGAGTTTGGTCTAGGGTCTGCATAGACTGCATTTATTTATGGTTCAATCAGTTTTTATTGATTTATTCAAGCAGATTAGCAATAATAATTACCAAGCAATAAGGAGAACTAAAAAAAATTAAACAAATAACAAAAATGTAGAAGTAAGTAAACAAGAAGGAGGATAGAAGGGGAGACAAGACAGAGACATTAGGTAAGGAACCCGGATATCGGGAGAATGCATGGTGACAAGATAGACTGCATTTATTTAGAGAGTATGGTGTTGTGTTTCTCTTTATGGGGTCTTGGGTCTGTAGTTGTTTTGCTTATCTGTTTTTGGGTCTGATTTGGAAATCTGTAGATCTGTAGTTATTCTAGGGTACACATTTATTCAAGGGTCTATATTCTAAGGTTTATCCAAAAGTATGTATTTAATCTGGGGTACATTGTTATATATATACATATATATACAGTACAGACCAAAAGTTTGGACACACCTTCTCATTCAAAGAGTTTTCTTTATTTTCATGACTATGAAAATTGTAGATTCACACTGAAGGCATCAAAACTATGAATTAACACATGTGGGATTATATACATAACAAAAAAGTGTGAAACAACTGAAAATATGTCATATTCTAGGTTCTTCAAAGTAGCCACCTTTTGCTTTGATTACTGCTTTGCACACTCTTGGCATTCTCTTGTTGAGCTTCAAGAGGTAGTCACCTGAAATGGTCTTCCAACAGTCTTGAAGGAGTTCCCAGAGATGCTTAGCACTTGTTGGCCATTTTTCCTTCACTCTGCGGTCCAGCTCACCCCAAACCATCTCGATTGGGTTCAGGTCCGGTGACTGTGGAGGCCAGGTCATCTGGCGCAGCCCCCCATCACTCTCCTTCATGGTCAAATAGCCCTTACACAGCCCAGAGGTGTGTTTGGGGTCATTGTCCTGTTGAAAAATAAATGATGGTCCAACTAAACGCAAACCGGATGGAATAGCATGCCGCTGCAAGATGCTGTGGTAGCCATGCTGGTTCAGTATGCCTTCAATTTTGAATAAATCCCCAACAGTGTCACCAGTAAAGCACCCCCACACCATCACACCTCCTCCTCCATGCTTCACGGTGGGAACCAGGCATGTAGAGTCCATCCATTCACCTTTTCTGCGTCACACAAAGACACGGTGGTTGGAACCAAAGATCTCAAATTTGGACTAATCAGACCAAAGCACAGATTTCCACTGGTCTAATGTCCATTCCTTGTGTTCTTTAGCCCAAACAAGTCTCTTCTGCTTGTTGCCTGTCCTTAGCAGTGGTTTCCTAGCAGATATTCTACCATGAAGGCCTGATTCACACAGTCTCCTCTTAACAATTGTTCTAGAGATGTGTCTGCTGCTAGAACTCTGTGTGGCAATCTGAGCTGCTGTTAACCTGCGATTTCTGAGGCTGGTGACTCGGATGGACTTATCCTCCGCAGCAGAGGTGACTCTTGGTCTTCCTTTCCTGGGGCGGTCCGCATGTGAGCCAGTTTCTTTGTAGCGCTTGATGGTTTTTGTGACTGCACTTGGGGACACTTTCAAAGTTTTCCCAAATTTTTGGACTAACTGACCTTCATTTCTTAAAGTAATGATGGCCCCTCGCTTTTCTTTACTTAGCTGCTTTTTTCTTGCCATAATACAAGTTCTAACAGTCTATTCAGTGGGACTATTAGCTGTGTATCCACCTGACTTCTCCACAAGGCAACTGATGGTCCCAACCCCATTTATAAGGCAATAAATGGCACTTATTAAACCTGACAGGGCACACCTGTGAAGTGAAAACCATTTCAGGTGACTACCTCTTGAAGCTCAATAAGAAAATGCCAAGAGTGTGCAAAGCAGTAATCAAAGCAAAAGGTGGCCACTTTGAAGAACCTAGAATATGACATATTTTCAGTTGTTTCACACTTTTTTGTTATGTATATAATTCCACATGTGTTAATTCATAGTTTTTATGCCTTCAGTGTGAATCTACAATTTTCATAGTCATGAAAATAAAGAAAACTCTTTGAATGAGAATGTGTGTTTAAACTTTTGGTCTGTACTGTATATATAAAATCATACTTATGATATATATGAATGCATTATATGTGGGAAACTATTACTGATGTTTTTAGCCATAATATATTTACATATATTCTAATATATTATATATTCTACATATATATACATATACATATATATATATATATATATACACACAGACAGACATTAATGGCTGTGTGTTTTAAAGGGGTTCTGCAGTTTTTTAAACTGATTATCTATCCTCTGGATAGATCATCAGCACCTGATCATCAGCACCTGATCATCAGCACCTGACCGACACCCAGGACCCCTGCTGTCAAGCTGTTTGAGAAGGGAGCGGCGCTGCCAGTAGCGCCGCGGCCTTCTAACTGTTTACCGCAGGCCCAGTGACATCACGACTAGTATCAATGGCCTGGGCGGAGCTAAGCTCCATTCAAATGAACAGAGTTTAGCCGCGCCCAGGCCATTGATACTAGTTGCTTCATTCATTTAAAAAAATGTGAGGTAGTCCACACTGTTGTGAGCAAGGCGAGTGCGGTTATCGGTCACTATCCCCCCTGGTGCGATGAACGTCCTTTCGGACAGGACACTCGACAAGGGGCAAGCCAAGAGTTCCATGGCAAATTGTGCCAGCTCTGGCCACAGGTCAAGCCTGCACACCCAGTAGTCAAGGGGTTACTTGCTTCTGAGAGCGTCCACATCGGCCTATAACCCAATGTAGTCGGACAAGTTAACGGCACGTTTCTGCTGGAGGAGCCTATCAAGCATATACAAGGTCTGACAGGCAAGTGGTGTCGCTGCTGAATGTCAGCAAGGCGATCCATGGCTGTGTAAGATCTTCTAAATTGGCCAGAGATTTTCTTGGCCTGCCGCAAAACGTCCTGGACCCGGGGTATTTGGCAGCAAATCGCTGCACGGCTAAGTTCAGGATCGTGTGCCATGCACGACATGTGTGTCATTTTGCCCTGTTTCAGTACCCTCAGAAGATTGGCACCGTTGTCGCACACCACTTTATCATCTGTCAAATTGAGCGGGGTTAGCCACTGATTGGCCTGTGACCACAGAGCTGAAAGCAGTGCATGACCGGTGTGGCTCTTGGCTTCCAGGCACAACAGCCGCAGCACAGCATGGCAACATCTCATCTGGCACATCAAATGGGTTCTGGGGGCTTGGGGGGTGCAGCAGAAGAGGCGGTAGCAGTGGAAAAGGAGGAGTCAGCCGTGGAGGAGGCGGAGGATGGAATAGGAGGAGGAGACGAAGAGGCAGGCCTGCATGCAATCTGTGGCGGTAACACCAAATCCACATGCGTGCCATGGGTTACATGCTTGATGGCCGTCAGAAGGTTCACCCAGTGGGCAGTAAAAGTTATGTACCTTCCATGCCCGTGTTTGCTAGACCACGAGTCTGTGGTCAGATGTATTTTGGCACCGACACTGTGTGCCAGAGATATATTAACGTGGCCATATAGTTCAGGGATGCCCATCTGGGAGATATATTTCCTTCAGTGGACCTTCCATTGCGGTGTGCCAATAGCCACAAATTTTATAAAGGCCTCTGAGTCCACCAATTTATATGGCAGTAGTTGGTGGCCTAGCAGTTCCGACAAGCCAGAGGATTATCCGGGGTCATCATTTTTTTACGTTCGAACATCTGGGCCACGGAAGCCTGCCTTGTGCAAGATGAATGCAACGACGGCATGGTGGAAGGTGGAGTGGAGGAAAAATGGGAGGAGAGAGGAGAAGGAGAAGAGGCAGGACATGGAACGCCAGGAGTGTGGCTTTTTGAGTTCTGACGGCATTGCTCCCACTGGGCTCGGTGATGGGAGGCCAGGTGCCTTCTTAAGGCAGTCGTCCCTAGGTGAGCGTTAGGCTTACCGCGTTGACAGCACAGGCTGCAGATGGCAACACTATTGTCAGCAGCTGACACGTTAAAAAAAAGCCCACACTGTGGAGCTATGTGCAGGCACCCTGGGAGCGCAAGATGTGACCGTGCATGGTGGATGGCTCGTTCCAGATACATTTGCAGTCTGCTTTTTGCCTCCTGTGCACTGCGAGTTCTGCCTGCTTCTCCTCCTTCTCCTACTTATGTGCTGCTCCGTCTCTCACTCTGACCACCCCTCCCCTCCTCTTCCTCTCTTATGGGCACCCATGTGACGTCCATTTACACGTCATCATCGTCACCACCACTGACATTAGAGATCTTGGAGTAGCCAGCAACAGCGGAAGGCACTCAACCAACTCTGGTGCGTCCTTTGACATAATCGCATGCACCTTCTCCAACTTCACACTTAGGTTCAGGCCTGGTGCACCTGCCTGACCCCTACCACTCCTGCAGAACGGCCTGCCTCTTCCTCTGCCTGTCATTTTCAAAATGACCCTGTGCCAAAGTCAATAGAGAAGAGCAGTACTTATATATGGCAGGCCTCAATCAGTTTTTAGTTAAACTGGTATATCACCCTCAAGCAGTAATTTTGTGGACGCAGGTATATGGAAAACCTCTATCACTATTTTGTGGAAGCTGATATATGGCAGGCCTCAATCAGTTGTTAGTTGAAGCTGGTATATCAAAACCCGCAATCTGTATTTTGTGGACGCAGGTATATGGAAAATCTCTATCACTATTTTGTGGAAGCTGATGCAGTATATGGAAGGCCTCAATCAGTTGTTAGTTGAATCTGGTATATCACCCTCAAGCAGTAATTTTGTGGACGCAGGTATATGGAAAACCTCTATCACTATTTTGTGGAAGCTGATATATGGCAGGCCTAAATCGGTTGTTAGTTGAAGCTGGTATATCAAAATCTGCAATCTGTATTTTGTGGACGCAGGTATATGGAAAACCTCTATCACTATTTTGTGGAAGCTGAAATATGGAAAGCCTCAATCAGTTGTTAGTTAAAGCTGGTATATCACGCTCAAGCAGTAATTTTGTGGACACAGGTATATGGAAACCCTTTTATTACTATTTTGTGGAAGCTGATATATGGCAGGCCTCAATCAGTTGTTAGTTGAAGCTAGTATATCAAAACCCGCAATCTGTATTTTGTGGATGCAGGTATATGGAAAACCTCTATCACTATTTTGTGGAAGCTGATACAGTATATGGAAGGCCTCAATCAGTTGTTAGTTGAAGCTGGTATATCACCCTCAAGCAGTAATTGTGTGGACACAGGTATATGGACACCCTCTATCACTATTTTGTGGAAGCTGATATATGGCAGGCCTCAATCAGTTATATCATAACCCGCAATCTGTATTTTGTGGTTGCAGGTTTATGAAAAACCTCTATTACTATTTTGTGGAAGCTGATATATGGCAGGCCTCAATCAGTTGTTAGTTGTAGCTGGTATATCAAAACCCTCAATCTGTATTTTGTGGATGCAGGTATATGGAAAACCTCTATAACCATTTTGTGGAAGCTGATATATGGGAGGCCTAAATCAGTTGTTAGTTGAAGCAGGTATATCAAAACCCTCAATCTGTATTTTGTGGACGCAGGTATATGGAAAACCTCTATCACTATTTTGTGGAAGCGGATATATGGAAGGCCTTAATCAGATGTTAGTTGAAGCTGGTATATTACCCTAAAGCAGTAATTTTGTGGACGCAGGTATATGGAAAACCTCTATCACTATTTAGTGAAAGCTGAGATATGGCAGGCCTCAATCAGTTGTTAGTTGAAACTGGTATATCAAAACCTGCAATCTATATTTTGTGGACGCAGGTATATGGAAAACCTCTATCACTATTTTGTGGAAGCTGATACAGTATATGGAAGGCCTCAATTAGTTGTTAGTTGAAGCTGGTATATCACCCTCAAGCAGTAATTTTGTGGAAGCTGATATATGGCAGCCCTCAATCAGTATTTTCTTGAAGCATACAAATGCACTATAATATACTTTCTATGTTAGAAAGTATATTATAAGTATATGACACCCCTCCATGTATCGCAACTATCGATAACACAACGTTACCAGCCCTTAAAAGGATTTTTGTGGCCCAATTAGCTAGCGTTTGGTGTCCCTAAGTTCCTAACCGCCTGTCCCTGCTCCAAAATGCAACCTCTCCTTACACTGGCACAACACATAATGTAAAATGGCTGCCAGATCGGGTTCTGTTATAGGGTTGGGGGTATGTCCATGTTCTGAAATGTCTCAATTGGCAGGCCTGTCCCACCTGATGGATGTGTCATGGGTCAAAGTTCGGTGCAATGCAAAAGAATATGGCGCACACGGACATCGCTATACGTTTGCATGTTCGGTGGATCGCGAAAGCACATAGTTCGACGCAAACCGACCGCCGGGTGAACCTCAAGGCCCATCTAGTCTGCCCAATATACTGAATACTATGTATAGCCCCTAGCCCTATCTTATATAAAGGATGGCCTTATGCCTATCCCATGGATGCTTAAACTCCTTCACTGTATTTGCAGCTACAACTTCTGCAGGAAGGCTATTCCATGCATCCACTACTCTCTCAGTAAAGTAATACTTCCTGATATTACTTTTAAACCTTTGCCCCTCTAATTTAAAACGATGACCTCTTGCAGCAGTTTTTCTTCTTTTAAATATTCTCTCCTCTTTTACCTTGTTGATTCCCTTTATGTATTTTAAAGTTTCTATCATATCCCCTCTGTCTCATCTTTCTTTCAAGCTATACATGTTAAGGTCCTTTAATCTTTCCTGGTAAGTTTTATCCTGCAATCCATGTACCAGTTTAGTAGCTCTTCTCTGAACTGTCTCCAAAGTATCAATTTCCTTCTGGAGATATGGTCTCCAGTACTGCGCACAATACTCCAAATGAGATCTCACTAGTGCTCTGTAGAGCGGCATGAGCACCTCCCTCTTTCTACTGGTAATGCCTCTCCCTATACACCCAAGCATTCTGCTAGCATTTCCTGCTGCTGTATGAAATTGTCTGTCTACCTTTAAGTCTTCTGAAATAATGACCCCTAAATCCCTTTTCTCAGATACTGAGGTTAGGACTGTATGTGAGGGGTGTACTCACTTTTGTGAGATACTGTACATGTAGGGGGTCTGATCTACGGTCTGCATTTAGGGAGTCTGGTCTGGGGTCTGTAGTTATTTTGGAGGCCCGCATTTCTTTTGGGTCTGTTCTGGGTCTGTATTTATTCATGTGTCTATATTCTGTTGTATAGTCTGGTGTATATATTTATTTAAGGAATGTGGTCCTGGGGACTGCATTTATTCTGTAGTCATTTTCAGATTTATTCCTGAGTTTGCATTGATTATGGGGACTATACTTATTTTGGGGTCAGTTTATTCCGGGCTCTTTATTTTCATATCTGTTTTTATTAAGGTGTCCGAATTCAGGCAGAAGTCTATTTATTCAGGGGTCTGGTTTAGCATCTGTATTTATTTTTGGATGTGGTCTCAGTCTGTATTTATTCTGGGGTCTATATTTACCGTGTTGTGAAGTATGAAGTATTTGGTACATTCTGGGTTCTGTATTTATTTTGAAGACTGTACTTATTTTGGGATCTTAATTTTGGTTATAGTGAAGGATATGTACATTATTTGTTTATAGTTAGCAGTATTTGGAGGCATGGCCTATGTAACTGGAGGCACATGTTCAAACATTTTTGGAATTTGCTCATCACACCTTCTCTGAATCTCTGAAATTGATGTGCTCCTGAGGTGCCTGTAGAGAGAATGGGAGTGGTAGTGGCCCGATGAAGTGTTGTGTCATGGTGTGCTCTCTCAGGCCGTTGCTCCCTGAGTATTGGTGTAGTGGAAAGGTGGTTTGAAGAATTAGGCCAGAAGTGAAAATATTAAAGGGATTTTTTGAGATTTTTTTTTTTACTGTTGACCTAGCTTCTGGACACTCTGCTTTTCCTAGGGCAGTGACGACACATTTATTGATTACATGGCCTGCGTTAAGCTGTTCATTTTTTTCTGCGTGGGTTCAATGCGTTTTGATCAGTTTTTCACGCGCGTGATAAAAAACTGAAGGTTTACAAACAACATCTCCTAGCAACCATCAGTGAAAAAAAAAATTGCATCTGCACCTGCTTGCGGATGTAATGCGTTTTTTACGCAGCCCTATTCAGTTCTATGGGGCCAGGGCTGCGTGAAAAACACAGACTATAGAACATGCTACGTTTTTCATCCAAAGCAGAACTGATGCAGACTCATTGACATGACTGGGTCCGGATTCAGTGCGGGTGCTATGCGTTCACGTCACACATTGCACCCGAGCGGAAAACTCCCTCGTGTGAAAGGGGCCTTAGGTTTAATATGAGCCAGACAGTCTTAAAAATTTTCAAATTTATCACAGTGGCTCAAGTTGTATGATACATTTGAGACATATTTAAACTAACTGTAAGTTAACACTGTCTATTGGTTGGTCACATTTCTGCTACTTTTTCTCTACAGAATTTTGCATCAGTTTGGCACATTTTAGGCCTGTGTCCTTTGCTTTAAAGATATGCCCCTTGTCAAGTGAGTATAAAATTGGAGAAAACCTATGTATGTAACATCCCAGAGTTATGTTACGAAACTCTTTTACCCTACTACAACATGTTAAGGGCATTAACATTGTCATCTTGTGTAATTTCATGTAATTTCCTCACAATTGTGTATTCTAAACCTTATAAATGTATATTGCTGTAATGTTCATGTTCACCAGCAGGTGGCAGCAATGTGTTCAGCAAGGACTTAGCTACAGTTTAGTGTTTCTAGGCTGGAATAGTACATTCCAGTTTAGCTCCCCCCTCTGTGAGGAGGTGTGGAATGTTCCCACATCCTGCCTCATGGGGAGAGGAGGAAGTTAGAGTTAGTGTGTAACCCACCCCCTGCTAGGGGTAGGGTGTGCGTAGTAGGAGCTCCCAGATATAGGGATCCAAAGCCAGGATCTTGTCTCGGCTGAGACATTGATCATCATCCCCAGCCTGAGCCTTGCAGTTTCAGCTGGAAGAAGCAAGCAGAGAACGCCAGAATTCCAGGAAGAACCATACCCTGTGAAGCTAACTGTGAGTGCAGACCAAAGACCCAGGAGAAGCCATATAATCCTTCTCAAAGCTAGTCAGTCCCCAAGACAGCAGAAGATAGATAGTGCAGAAGATAAATTCCTGCCACATTACAGAGCTACTAAGCAGACGTCCTTTTCCTGCAAAAGCTCCAGGCACATGATACAGCAGAAGCCAGATTCCTGCCACACATTGCCAATACCTGCTGAGACTTCAGACTAATGCTGTATCTCACTTGGATGAAAGCTGCATCTAGTAAAGACAAGTTTGAACTTTATTCCAAGTCTGGATCTCAATTATTGTTGCAAATCCCTCAATTACTCCTACTAGAAACACACTCATTTTATTGCAAGTGAGCCAGGATCCAGGAGTCCAGCCGTACCCAGGTAGGAGACACCGTTGACACTATTGCCATTACCACACAGAGACATTACACCACTCTGGCATTCCTAACCTGGTACCTGAGTTACAACACCTTAAAGGGTTAGTACCCTGCGCAAGCTGCAATTGGCGTCACGAACAAAACTATAGACTATTATACCCATATCCTGACCGACTGCATAATTTGGCATCCGTGTAACCGCACCACGGTTCGGCTCTACTGCATGTACACCAATTTACACTACGTTTTTTAGATACATCTGTGGTGAGGACACATTAGTAAATCTCAACCTGTGTGTTAGTTTTGCCGTAACGAATACAGTTTCATACCTCTGTACTGGCACCATAAACATCAAGCTGCGCAAAAGGATACAATGCTTTCTCAAGTATGGAAGCAACTGAATTTCAGGATCCGCATTTCTTTCTACTATCTAGAGTAAAGAAAATACATAAAATGTGTTGTTAATGCAGCAGAGAATCAACAAAGCTATATAAAAAAATCTAACTCAGGCAACTGAAGAATTATAAACTGTATTTATTAGGGTATGGCCAAATGGAGCGGCTAGCGCATGGTGGAGACATATGTGGATGAAAACTGTGCAGCCTTGTGAGCCTCAGCTATTTGGTATTAGATTTGATTGGCATTCTCTTGCCTATCATCAATGGCCAGGTTGCTTTCGGCAGCATCGCGGGTATGTCTCCCCTGTGTGGCAATTGCCTAGTTTGGTCGTACCTTATAGGTTTATTTACATGTTCGGTTCAGATTGCAGTTTTCAGAAGACATACAAAAAAAGGGGCTTTTAAGATTATAAATATTGATGACTTATCTTAAGGCTAGGTCATCAATACCAGAACAGTGGGTGTCCAACATTCATTCATTTAAATTGAAGCTGAGCTTCAGCACACAGTATTGGCCTCTAAAATGTGGTCAGAGCTGTGCTTCCGTCTCTATACACTGTGTTACCTGTAAGGATGATTTTATACAAAGTTTATTGGATGTTTTTAATCTCAGCATCTTTAAATTTTTTTTTGCAAAAGTTCTACAGCCAGATGTTAGCTGGAATTCTGTAGTGAAATTTTAAAATGCACCACTGACAATTTTTTTATTTGTTTATGGTGTTTTTCCTCACTTTTAGGCTAGTTTCACACCTGCGGCACAGCTCTCCAACTGGCTGTCCTGGCAGAGAACAGCCTGCCGGTGCTCTCTGGATTTGGCATTGCTGATAAAGCCCCCAATGACTTTAATGGGATCCGACAGCTCCCCAGGATTCAGTTGGACAAAAAACGCTGCACACAGTGGTTTTTGTCCAGATGATTTTTGGCATACCCTGCTAGAACAGCGTGCTGGAGAGCTGTGCTGCACATTTGAGAGTAGCCTTAGTGAGTTTCTTGGGTGCATGTTGTTTGTTTTAAATTTTGCACACTCTTACGTAGACACAAGTTAATTGACTACCAAGCTGGCACAATTATGTTGCAATCATTGAGAAGCGTATTACAAGATTATCTCAATTTTCAGATTAACTCAAGAGTGTTCTTGAGAAATATGCTGGCCTAGATTTACTAATCGTGTGTAAGTGTAGGCTGTCTAAACCTGTACTAGATTTATCTCAGTGCCCTAGGCTGGATGATACATCTCATGCAGGGATAGACACTTTTCTCTGACTATTGGTTGGCTTACATTCTGACCGATTTTAAACAAGAATTGCAGCAAAATTTTGGAGAAAAATGGTGCATCTTAGCCCACCCCTTCCCAATTAAGCTTTGCCCAATTTCTGCTAAGCCCCATCCCATGTCAAGCATGTCAGAAAAAAATGTAGAAACCCTAGATGTGCCACTTTTTTTTTTTAGACAGAATTTTGGTGTAGACACATTAGTAAATCTGGGTCACTCTCTCTACTACAGTGCCTTGCAAAAGTATTCACCCTCCTTGACTTTTTTTTCGTATTTTGGTGCCTCACAACCTGGAATTAACATGGATTGTTTGAGGATTTGCATAATTTAATTTACAGAACATGCCCACAACTTTGAAGATGTTTTTTTTTTATTATTATGAAGCAAACAACAAATATGACAAAATAACAGAAAAAGTCAATGTGCATAACTATTCACCCCCTAAAGTCAATACATTGTAGAGCCATCTTTTGTGGCAATCACAGCTCCAAGTCGCTTTGGATAAGTCTCTATGAGTTGCCACATCTTACCACTTGGATTTTTCCCCAGAAAAAAAATGGCATTTACCCAAATGTACCTCAAAGGTGAAAAAAGCCTTTGCTAAAAACACCTTCTTGTCCTGCATTTAATATTTTGTATAGGCTTTCATGCCACTTTCAAACCCCCAGAAAAAAACAGCAAACCCTTCAAAAATACGAGAAAGAACCTAAATGTAAAACTAGCATAAGGATAGATTCACAGATGCAATTTTTGGTGCAGTTTTTAATCTAAAGCCAAGAGTGGATACAAAACTGAAGACACATTATAAGGTATGATTAAAATGGCCCATTACAATGGAGAAAATGATCTGTGACCCATCAGAATATAACATACCTTTTTCCCATTCACAAAGAAAACCAGCTCATCTGAACACCGCAGATGAGACATCTCTTCAACTGTGAGGAGCTCTGATAAGAAGTGTTCATCAAACTGTTTCCCAACACCAGTAAGGCGTATTATAAAAGGATTCTGAGGCTAACTTTTTTCAGCTTGTAAACTCACCAAACAGGTCATATTTCAAGATCAAGTATCTACTTCGCCTTGTACGGGACTTACCTGATCTCCTTATTCACACTATGCCAGATGCATAATTATAAGCATGCAGAGAGTGTGGTCATGCCTGGCCAAGGAACCTGAGGGGTTCCATAAGGCACCTGTTCCCCATCTGAGGAGACTAGTATTGTAAATGAAGCATGATTGGAGGGGAGCCCTGTGATTTTGCATTGAGGCCACAAGTTCTGCACTGACATTAATTAATCAATGTATTAATTAGAGATGAGCGAATCGAAGCTGACAAAGTGGAATTCGTTCCGAATTTCTGGAAAAATTTGATTTGCACCGAATGCGAATTTACTCGCACTTCGTGGTAACGAATCAAATTTTTTTCCTAAAATGGCTGCTGCACATGTGAGGACATGGGGCAAAGGAACTCTGGGAAGACGGGATCATCCACAATGCCATGCATGCAGCCAGTCATCAGCCTGCCCTATAAATAGCGGCAGCCATCTTAGATTTTGCCATTTACCAGTGTACTTAGTGTAGGGAGAGACGTCTGCAGGCGCTAGGGACAGTGATAGAAAATAAGTAATTGTGATAATTTAAAAAACTACCGTATTTACAAGTGCAGGGAAAGATTATTCAAGGTGTAGAGAAGGGATATGGAGGAATCATTCCACAACATTTCTGTTGAACAGGGTTCAGTCTGGGAAGTTACAGCCTGGGTAATAGGAACAATCTAATTACACCTTGCAGCACTGACTGGGGATCCAAATCGCCTTTACACAGCTCTGTAATTCCATCTGTTTTTATTAGGGTGAAAGTGCTGTTTGATACAGGCATTAACATGGGTTATAACAAGGAAATATTTCTGGGTTTTATTTGCCCTAGTGCGGTGCAGTTATATGTTCTAAAGCATTTTTTGGCTTGCCTTAGAGGGGAAAAAAGGGCTTATTAGCAGTTGTGTGGTGAAGTGCGAAAATACAGCCCTTTTTGTTGTGTATTAGTGGAAAAAGGAAAAAATATATTTGCCACTCAGCGGTGCAGTTATCTGTTTTAAAGCCCTTTTTTGCATGTATTAGTGGAAAAGGGAAAATATATTTGCCGCTCAGCAGTGCAGTTATCTGTTTTAAAGCCCTTTTTTGCATGTATTAGTGGAAAAGGGAAAATATATTTGCCGCTCAGCAGTGCAGTCATATATTCTAAAGCCCAGTTTGCCGTGTTTTAGTGGCGAAAAAAATATATATTCGCCGTCATTGTTGCAAAAAGCCTTTTGTGTAAAAGTAGAAACAAAATTAGGGCCTAATTGCCACTCTGCGGTGCAGTGAAATCAGTGAAATATTCTAAAGCCCAGTTTGCCATGTATTACAGGCGAAATAAAAATGTATTCGCCATCCAGCGTTGCACATATCTGTTGAAAAGCTTGTTGTGTTCTGTAAAAGTTGGGTTTTTTTTTTGCCTAATTGCCCTTGTGCGGTGCAGTGCTATACTCTAAAGCCCAGTTTGCTGTGTATTAGTGGCGAAATAAAAATGTATTTGCCGTCCAGCGTTACACTAATCAGTTGAAAAGCCTGTTGTGTTTTGTAAAATTTTAATTAAATTAGGGCCTAATTGCCATTTAGTGGTGCAGTGAGATATTTTACAGCCCTGTTTGCCATGTAATAGTGGCGAAATAAAAATAGATTCGCCGTAAAGCGTTGCACTTATCTGTTGAAAAGCCTGTTTTGTTCTGTAACAGTTTAAAAAATGTAGGGCCTATTTTCCATTCTGCGGTGCAGGGAAATATTTTAAAGTCCAGTTTGCCGTGTATTACTGGCGAAATAAAAATATATGCGGCGTCGCCATAAAGTATCCTGGTAGAACCGCGGCTCCGATGTGGTGGTCCAGCCTGCTGCAGCAACCGCTGCATCACCCACTGGCATGCAACCAGTTTCTGGCAGTTAAGGCTCCACCACCTCAGCCGAAGGGAGCTGTCTGTCCTTCCCATCATCTGCCGGTCCTGATGCTCCTGCTCCTCCTACTCCTCGTCAAGAATTCTGTCAGCAATCGATCACCAAAGTGATTGCCAAGAGACAACAGTATGCGTGCACTCATCCAAGGACGAAAAGCTGAATGTGCTCCTGGCCAAGTTGCTGGTGCTGTAGTCCCTCCCTTTCCAAGTGGTGGACGCTGCACCTTTCAGAGAACTGATGGTTGTGCCGAGCCGAGGTGGAGAGTCCCAAGCTGTCATTTCTTTGCCAAAAAGGCAGCACCAGCCCTGCACAAATATGTAGAACAGAAGGTGGGCCAGTCTTTGAGCCTGTCGGTGTCTGCCATATTGCTTAGCAGTGCTGACGTATGGAGCTGTAACTACGGTCAGTTACAGTACATGTCCTTTACGGCCCACTGGGTGAATGTGGTTCCTCCACAGCTACATGAGCAACTTGGCCAGGTGACGCCGCTTCCTCCTCCACGTTGCCACGCTGTTGGTCCAGCGACAATGTCCGCCTCTGCCTCCTCATCCTCCACCGTGTCCTCAGCCTCCACTGCAGGGACAATGCACAGTGCCCCTCCAGCATACCACATGTGCAGGGCACAGCAGTGTCACGCTGTTCTGCACCTCGTTTGCCTGGGCAAACGGAGTAACACAGGGGAGGAACTGCTCCGTGTCCTTCAGCAAGAAATTGAATACTAGCTTTCTCTGCGACAACTGAAAATCTGAACCATGGTGACCGACAACAGAAACAACATTGTGTCGGCGCTGTGTCAAGGAGGGCTGAGCCATGCGCCCCCCATGCATGGCACACGTGTGCAATCTGGTTGTCAAGCGGTTCCTAAAGTCTTCCAGCCATCTGCAAGACATCCTAAAAATGGCCAGGAAACTTTGCATGCACTTCAGCTACTCGTACACCGCAAAGCACACACTCCTTGAGCTGCAGCGGCATAACGGCATCTCCCACCTGTTGAAATTCCACCCTCTATATGTTGGACCGACTGTACGAACAGAGAAAGGCCATCAACGATTTCCTGATGATTCAAGCAGACAGGATTACTCCCCTGTGTAACCTCGATGTCAGCCAGTGGCAGCTCATGCATGGCACCTGCCGTTTGCTCAGGCCCTTTGAGGAGGCCATATTATTTGGCAGTCGCCAGAACTTTGGGATGAACAATGTCATTCAACTGTTTCATGTCCTGGAACAGATTCTGGTAAATCTGGCTGGACAAGGGACTGGAGATGTAGCGCCTAGATCTCATGGGCACATGAGCCCTGTGGGGGCTGAACTGGAGGAGGAAGAGGAGGACATTGGAGCACAAGCAATGTGTAGAGAAATGTTTTTTTTTCTACACAGGTGACAGGAGTGGAGTAGCATGAGGAACAGGAACAGCCAGAGGAGCTACAGGGTGATGAGGAAGATGAGGCAGAGGACCCAGACACACCATGGCGGCAGTATGCAGTGGAGATGGAGGCAGGGAGTCCTTCTGAGTCACTTGTGCAAATGGCCCGATGCATGCTCACTTGCTTGGGTAGTGACAGCCGAATTCTCACCATTCGGCATAGGGATGACTTCTGGCTCTCCCACCTTGTTGGACCCTTGCTACGGGTCCAAAATGGGGGCCTTTTTTACACCTGCTGAGAGGGAGGACAAACTGAACTTCTCCATGTAGTCAATTGGCGGCTGCCTATCTGCGCCATCGTCCATCCTCTCGCAGGTATGACCGGGAGGGCCCTCTGTGCTCATGTTACACTGCCATGGCTGCTGGGGAGAGGTGGGGTGGCAGGAGCAGTACCATCTCTATCAGCAGCAGCCTGAGTCTACAGTCGCTGATAAGCAGCTTTCTTCACCCACATAGTGAAGAAACTACTCACCAGCAGCTAGACCTGAACCAGCAGGTGGTGGCATACTTGGAGTGCACCCTGCCAGCTGACATTGAAGATCCACTGGACTACTGGGCAGCTAAACTGGATTTATGGCCGCAACTGGCCGAGTTTGCCCTGGAAAAGATGTCCTGACCGGCCAGTAGTGTGGCATCAGAGCGGGTGTTTAGTGTGGCAGGGGCCATAGTTACCCCAAAAAGAACTGTCCACCAAAAATGAAAAGGCTGACCTTTGTGAAGATAAATCAGGCGTGGATCAGCCAGGATTTCCACCCACCAATTCCTGATGCATCAGATTAGATCATCCATGGTGCCACACCAACACTTTGACAAAAGAGACTGGTTTCTTCTGGCTAACTGCCTCAGCTACTATTCTGATGCTGCCACCCGCACCTTCTTTTACCCACCATCTTCAGCGGGTACTGGTACTGACACCCACCTCCACACTATGTCACCTTACGACTCTGTGGCCTCCTGATGCTGCCGCCACCTCCACACGATGTCACCTTGCCACTCTGTGGTCTCCTCATGCTGCTGCCACCTCCACACTATGTCACCTTGCCACTCTGTTGTCTTCTGATGCTGCTACCACCTCCACAATCTGTCATTGTGCCACTCAGTGGCCTCCTTATGCTGCTGCCACCTACAGACTCTGTGATTTGGCCACTCGGTGGTCTCCTCATGCTGCTTCCACCTCACCACTATGTCACCTTGCCACTTTGTGGTATCCTCATGCTACTGCCAACTCCACACTATGTCACCTTGAGACTCTGTGGTCTTCTGATGCAGCCGCCACCTATAGACTCTGTGATTGGGCCACTCTGTGGTCTCCTCATGCTGCTTTCACCTCACCACTATGTCACCTTGCCACTCTGTGGTCTCCTCATGCTCTTCCCACCCTCCCTTCTTCATGTCTGGGCCTCTATTTAGCCTCTTTGGCTTGGCTGACATCATCATTTTTTTGGCCCTTCCTCTAATCTGTCAGAAGGAAGGTAAAATGAGACACACAACGGATCCTGTCTGTGTAGCAGCTGTAAGGCCTGTATGGTCCCATCAGAATTGGCTTGTGATTTGGTAGCCAAAAGCAGGAGTGGGTACAAAACACAGAAGACTTGCAAATATTCCATTCAAAATAATCTGTGATGTCAACACTAACTTACTGCCGACACCCTCATCACTCTGTCGGGGGGCTCTACTTGTATAAGCGTTTAATATAACAGGTTCTGTAGACATCTATGTGGAATCAGCTGACGACGGTGGAAAAGGAGTGTACTTGTTCTTGGCACTAACATCAACCTGTAAGGCTGAGTTCATACTTGAGGTATTTGGTTAGTTTTGGCCCTGTGACTTTCCTAAATAAGGCTACTTTCACACTAGCGTTCAGAGCGGATCCGTTCCGCACGGCCTCCGCACGGCCAGGCGGACACCCGAACGCTGCAAGCAGCGTTCAGGTGTCCGCCTGCTGAGCGGAGCGGAGGCTGAACGCCGCCAGACTGATGCATTCTGAGCGGATCCGCGTCCACTCAGAATGCATTAGGGCTGGACGGAAGCGTTCGGGTCCGCTTATGAGCCCCTTCAAACGGAGCTCACAAGCGGACAGCCGAACGCTAGTGTGAAAGTAGCCTAAGTGAAGTATGCAGTGATTCTAAGAGCGACGCCTGCCATCTGCATGTCATATGGTATTTCACTACCACAGCAGACTCCCTATGCGTGTTACTGCAAGGCACAATGTTCTACACCACTATAAAGGCTCTCTGCAGCCAGGAAATAGCAGTTTTTAACGTAATTCACCACAAATAAATTCGGATTGAACCGCATTTTTCCCCAAAAAATCGGCGAACCGGCAAATCAAATTTTTTAAAAATTCGCTCATCTCTAGTATTAATGGGCCAATGCACAGGCCATTATCTGGAACAAACTAAACATTCACGTTAATGGCAAGACTGTGTCAGGATCTGTTCAGGAAAAAACTTTTTTTGCACACAAGTCAATCCTTTTTTTTCAACCGCGTTCAGTGTGGGTTTTTTTTGCGTCAGGATTGTATACATTTTTCATGCGTGTGAAGAAAAACTGAAAAATAATTATCTACATCTCCTAGCAAAGATCCTTTAAGAACGTATTGCATCCGGATCTCTTCCATTTTTCACGCAAGCCGCATTCATTTCTGTGGGTGCAGGGCTGCGTGAAAATCACACAATATAGAACATTCTGTGATTTTTCCTGAACGCAAAGATAATGCATGAAAAACGAGTGTACATACCCCACTGGAATAAATAAGTCAGGATTCAGTCCGGATGCTGTGTGTTCATGCATTACATCTGGATTGAATACTCGCTTGTGTGAAAAGGGTCCTCAGGGTTATTTCAGATGAGTACGTCCAGTGCAGAAAAACATGCTCTGTGTGGGAGCACGATTTCCCGTTATGGACACTGCTCCTTTCACAGGACCATATGGCATAAAGATTCCTTTACAAATTGCGGATTTTGAAAATTAGTCCTATTCACCTGAATGGAGCTTGCAGAAATCCATGTACTTTCCACCGCATTCAAATGAATGGAACAGATTTTCAGTAGCGGAAAATTCTGTAACAAAATTGGCCACGTTTAAAAGCACCCTTATAATGATTTATCATGCTGCGTGTGTGTCTCTCTCTATGTAACACAGTAAAATCTATTTTATATGTTTTATATGGTGACATATGTTGATTCATTTGTAGCTGGAAAAAAAAGCTCAGCAAAAAAATACATTGGTACTCTGTATGAAAGGGTGTTTTTCATTTTTACAATATTTGTATTGCTTCAGTACAGTTTAAATAAAAAATGAACCAATTTAATGGATAGCTTTGACAATATTTTTCTGTCTTGTGTCATTAGCTCCATTACAGACTAGGGCCTCATGCACACGACCGTACGAATGAGTCCGCACCTGTTCCGCAAAATTCAATTTCTATGGGGCCGCAAAAGATGCGAACAGCACACGGTGCATCCGTAGTTCCATGCCGCTGCCCTGCAAAAAAAACAAAACATAATTAATTACACTAGGAACTGGCATAAATGATAACTGAAATCTACACCAGCTGCAGACTGCCGGAGGCATTCAATTTGTGACCAGGCCTGCGCTTCATCATAAATTGAATGCCTGTTCTGGCAGCCAAGCCCTCTTAAGGTCTAAGTTTCTCCATTGTTGTCTGCTACTGCAGCGAGCCACAGGAGAGGCAATGAACAGAGACAATAGGAGTAGTAGGAGTGATGGACACCCAGTACCCCTGTTGATCAACTGTTTGAGAAGGCATTGGCACTATCAGTAGCGCCAAAGCCTTCTCTCAGCAAACCAAGCACAGCGCCATACATTGTATAGTGGCTGTGCTTGGTATCGCGCTCAGCCCCATTCACTTTAATGGCGTTACATGGCCTGGGGAAAGCTGAGTGATCAGCTGGGGTCCCAGGTATCAGACCCCCACCAATCAGGTACTGATTACCTATTCAGAGACTAGGTCATCAATGTAAAACTACAGAAAAAACTCTTTGACAGCCTGTATGTGAATATTCTATGTCATTTTTTTATACAAAAAATGGGTGTCAGTAGCCGTGTCTTCAGTGTGTTTGTAAAAAGGAAAGTAAATTTTAGGCCTCTTTCCCACAGGCGTGTGCGCCCCGTTGCCGTATTGCGGACCGCATTTGCGGATCCGCAATACACAGGTGCCGTTCTACGGGCATTCCGCATCACGGATGCGGACCCTTTCACTTCAATGGGTCCGCAAATCCGGAGATGCGGAAGTGTGTGGAACGGCCGGATCGCGGACCGATTCAAGGGAATGGGTCTGCGATCCGCTGCAGCTTCCCCACAGACTGTGTTTGTGCATTACGGCCTGCATTTTGTGGGCCGCAGCACGACCACTGGGCGCACACGCCCGTGGGAAAGAGGCCTTATTGTGCCTCTCTGTCTTTACGTTCCAGAAAACAGACTTGCATACTTTGTGTGACTGTGTACAAAAAAATGTCAGGAATATGTAGGGTTTCTAAACAAAAGACCCAGGGCCAGGCCTTGTCCTACCAGAGCTACAATGTAGGTAGTAGCAGCAGCAGCTATTCTGCCAGAGGTAGCAGTAGTTGTAGGCCACAGTTCATCCTGGCTTCATAAAGAGACAACATTATCATTGAGGAGAGCGGGGATGAGATTGTGGATTGGATGGCAGACTCCTCAGTCGCGCAGGATGATGTGGAGGTGACTTTTGGGTCACAGCATTCCTCCTGCTCTGCTCCTCCTCCTTGTATCCACAGAAAAGCCTTTTGGTTGCATCATCTTAGCCTTCACTGTTCCCTTCTAGTAGAATGCCTTCTTTTTTTTCCTAAGAAGAGGCAACAAAATTCCACCATGCCCTATGGAGGAGGATAAAGAGAGTCTCCCTGTTAATGATTAGTCACTGTTTAAACTGTCCTGAGGAGGAGGTTGAGGAGAAGGCTGGTGACCCCATGCATAGCTGTGTTGGTGGTGGTAATAGTGGCATCTGCAGCCATAGTATTGGTGGTGGGGCATCGACAATGGCAGTCAGGGTTAATACAGGGCAGGGAATGGGGAGGCGACCAAGGAAAACACCATGATATATAACAGCCTGACAAAAATGGCAGGCCCCCCCCCCCCCAAGATGATTGTGTGTTGGACAGGACCTAGTAGTTGGATCGGGGTGCCAAAGAGGAGGAGGATAAATCTGAGTAGAAGGGTGTGGCCATGGTGGTAATAAAAAGAGGAGGCAATGTACATCTAAAACCTAACAAAGAACTGGCAGCTCAGGAAATATGGATGCCACAAATACTGTGGGTGCAGGTGTAAAATGTGCCAGACCTCCTTCAAGCTCTGCTTCCACTAGCTCTGAGCTAGCAACTCCCGTATGGTGTTTTTTCCCCACAAGACCGACATTCAAAACCACAGCCATGTGCAAGATCTGCAAGATTAAAATAAGTCATTCTGCATTCAAACACAAACATAGGTACCAGAGCACTATTGCAGCAGATGTGCCTGCATCACCAGATCTTTTGGGAAAATACACCTGGCCAGCATTCCCAAATACAACAAACCTGTCCTTCTTCTTCTCCTTGTCCACTTTGTGGCATCCAACCCTTCTCCTTATCCTTGGCTCTGTTGTGAGACATCCATAACAGAATATGTGGTGATGAAAGAACTGATTTCGATTGACAATTAGCTTGTCTACGAGCTGAACCCACACTCGGGTGCCCACAAGCAACTTTTTTAGACCTGGCGTGAGCGGGGAAAAGTCGCAGATTGCAGCGCAAAGAACTTTTGCGACACAATCTGCACCAGAAATACGCTTAAGGCTACTTTCACACTGGTGTTTCTGGGTCCGCTTGTGAGATCTGTTTCAGGGCTCTCACAAGCGTCCCAAAATGGATCAGTTCAGCCCCAATGCATTCTGAATGGATAAGGATCCGTTCAGAATGCATCAGTTTGCCTCCGTTCAGTCTCCATTCCACTCTGGAGGCGGACACCAAAACGCTGCTTGTAGCGTTTTGATGTCCGCCTGACGATGCAGAGCTAAATTGATCCATCCTGACTTACAATGTAAGTCAATGGGGACGGATCCGTTTTCACTGACACAATATGGTGCAATTGAAAATGGATCCGCCTCCCATTGACTCTGTCAGAACTATTGGGTATGAATAAAGTCCATAATTATAAGGCCTATATAATAGTATGGACATGAGCCTAAGGGACAACCATTTTTGTCTTATTTTAAAAGACAGAGGGATTTTTTTTCCTTTACTCTGAAATTGCTAACCTAAGGTTTACGATATATACCAAAGTGTTTACCTAGGTCTGTTTTGTGAGAAGGAGATGTCCCAAGGCCTAGATAAGACAATGTATTTGGATTCTGATGATTTTAGTGAATAGAAAGACTCTAATCTTTCTTTGTGGTTTTTATATTAATCAATATAGGAGTAGATTGATTTTATATAATCAATTTTAATAGGTGTGCTAATATATAGTATATATATAAGAGTATAGTCCTCATAGATATATTCAATTGTAAGATTAGAAATGAGGTATAAACTCCTCTGTCATGTTTAGAATCTGTCTCAGTGGAACACACAAATTAATTATTTCTTTCCTGGAATGGGAAAATGTGGACACAGGTGATCATGAACAAACCCTGTCTCATCCAAGAACAATGAATTGAGATAGCCATATTTATTTTGATTTAATCAAGTCTGGTCAAAAGACTTAAGGATACACAAGTTAGTTGACCAAGTATAAAACTCATTGTCTCTTTAAGATCTTCTCAAGGTTTGTCTGAAACCTTAGATTACATGTTAGTGCTATTATATGAATAAGAGAAATAAATGAATGCTTCGATTTTTTTGTATGGAATACTAGTGCCATCTAGTGTTAGGGTAACAAAGATCTAGGGTATATTTTTCCCTAGAGAATGGTTCTATTAATTATAAAGTGAGGTCACTAGTTAATGATAAAACTTGGCCAAGCCCTTTCTAAGATAGGATAAAAAGATGGTATGGGCTGACAGAAGGGGTCGATCTCGCTCTCTCTCTGAACATCATCTTGACCATCTTGCCAGTCATTGGAGGCAGCCATCTTAGAACCATTGAAACTGATTTCTGCTAGCTGACATTTTGGTATAGTATAACCTTACCTATATTTTATAGGATAATTAATTAATATAATACATATCTATAGATATATTCAATTAACCATACTTTGTGTATAGTATCTGTTTTGGAATAAGATTGGGGTGTACCTGCAGCATCATCCTGAAAATTAATCCAATACAGGGAGATTAAAAATATACTAGTGAAAACACGGTATTATCTCCAAGGAACTGAATTCAGTTCTAGACCAGTATGGTTGATAATATATATATATTTATATAGATAAAAGATAAACCAGATTTGGGTTTAATCGGACATTTGTCGGCTGAGAGAAATCAAGTATTAAATTGACTTTTAAAATAAGTGAGGGGTATTATTATAAGAAGGCATAATTGTGTATATATATATATATATATATATATATATATATGTTCTCAATTATTTTTGTCTTTACCACTATTTTGCATATCATTGAGTGAATTTTATTACTGCCGATTTTATTATATATATTATTTTGCACTATAAATTGTATTAATAAATTACATATATATTTTGTCTGTAACTGGGTTTTGTCTTCAATTCAACGCAGATCACGAGCTTGTTTTAGCTTGATATTTATGATAATAAGTTAGAATCTCCTTTATTACCGATTTTAATTTATTCACATAAATCATATAGACTGTCAATCGGAGACAGCATAAATATTCCGACAACTCTCAGTATACCGTATTTATCGGCGTATAACACGCACAGGCGTATAACACGCACCTTCATTTTAAGAGGGAAATTTCAGGAAAAAAAGGGTAGCTCAGAACTTTTTTTTATTAATATTAATACCACTTATAAGGTAAATAATGTAAAAGGATGACACTTATGGGGCTCTGTGGATGACACTTATGTCATCCACAGATCCCCATAAGTGTCATCTACAGATCCCCCATCAGATGGATAAGTGTGGAGAGAGGAGGCGGGAACACTCATGGCGGGGCCCGGTGCAGTGACTCTACTCTAATACACCGGGCCCCGCAACTGTTAAACATTCAATCTGACTCTATATATAATTGTACGGTACTTACTGTAGTACCGGAGGTATAACATTAAGACAGCGCAGACCGGCATCTCCCTTGGTCATGCGCCGCCTGTCTCAGCTCCCTCCTGATGCGCTGCCTGCCCCAGCTCCCTCCTCATGCGCCGCCTGCCCCAGCTCCCTCCTCATGCGCCGCCTGCCCCAGCTCCATCCTCATGCGCCGCCTGCCTGCTTATCTCACTTTATGAATGAACAGGCAAGCGGCGCATGACAGAGTGAGCTGGGGCAGGCGCCGCATGACAGAGGGAGCTGGGACAGGCGGCGCATGAGGAGGGAGCTGCGGCAGGCGCTGCGCCGTCTTAATGTTATACATTCGGTATGTAAAAACATGGCTTCTTAACATTATATCGGCGTATAACACGCATACATCATTTGCCCCCTATTTTCAGGGGGAAAAAGTGCGTGTTATACGCCGATAAATACGGTAATTCAAAACTGATCCGTTTGCATTATCATGAACAAAAAATGTTTTTTTGTTTTTCTTTTGTTCATTGTAATGCAAACGGATACGTTCTGAACAGATACAAGCGTTTGCATTATCGGTGCTGATCCGTCTGTGCAGATACAATACGGATCCGCACCTAACGCAGGTGTGAAAGTAGCCTAATATAGATGTATTTCGGTTAGTAAATAACTCCCTTTGCCGGTATATAACTATTAACACTCCCGTGGTGAGGTTGGAGGGTAAGAACTAATATTAATAAATTAAATCCTGTTTATGATTAAGCCTCTGGCAGCCTTCTGTCTTGAAGAAAGAGCTAATAGGAGTCATGATTAACAATTTTCCTCTTTAGGTTGCCACCCCTAGAAGCAATATTTCTATGCCCAATATAGTTAGAGCAGTTGTGCTTTTGTTTAAATTGTCTTGACAGTACTGATGTAAGGCCTTCAGCTGAAATGTATAAACGTATTGCACATAGTACAGTTCAAGCTTATCAAGTGTCTAAAATCCACCAGTTCCCAGGACAAGCCACTTGATTAAGATTATGCTGTTCAACCCATGTAAAGAGTGCCTGCAGAGTCTTATAGTAGTGTGTGGTATTAATGTGAACCAATCCTAGCTTTGAGAGGTACAGCATGGAGTACTTGACATTACATTAGACTGTGATGAACTTACCTCTATCTTTTTAAACCACTGTGGAGAAGTCAAGATCGGTGAAACTGTAGCATTCTGAATAGTAAGATACCCAATCTCACATGTCATGCATAGTACAGTGTCCTTATCTATGTAATTGAGTACTTTAGCAATGCAATTTCTGGGAGCAGAACAAGGTAGTCCAGGGTTAGCAAGGATATGGTGTTCTTCTTCCACAGCAAATGTAGAAAATAATTTTTCACAGCTAAATTTGTTGATTACCCAGTCCTCTAGAAAAGTTTCAGGGATCTTCCCCTCTGCTGCCTCCAGGAGACCTATAAAGGGGAGATTCAAGCGGCGTTGCTGATTTTCCTGATCATCGTTTAGCCAAAAGCTGGGCACATTGCAAAGAGACGCCTTTTAGTTGCATTATCTCTGTCCGCACTGCCTCCTCCTAGAGAGGCATCTTTAGTTTTCCTAAGAAAGGGCACCAAAACCCTATGTGCTATGTAAGATAATCAAGAGAGTCTCCATGTTGATGACTTGTGTTAAAGCAGTAAGGAAGGGTTCAAGGGGAGGTTTGGGACACTATGTATCACCGTGTTAAGGGCCTTTTACACAGGCTGAGAATCCCAAAGATACAAGTGATTATCTGGATGTGTAAATGTACTGCTGATTACCCAATGAACAAGTGAAACGCTCATTCATTGGGTAATTCAATTGTTTGTGCGCACACAAAAACTATTGTTCACCGATACACCAGGATCTACTGCCAGCAAACAATACTATTACTCTGTATGGGAGCGAGCAATGGCATTATCTATCACTCCTCACCATACTGTGGAGGAGATTGCTGCATTTGAGGAGGAGGCCAAGCAGGCCAAGATGACATAACACAATCGGATAAAATTGGACATATCCTTGAAACTGCTCTCACCTTTCACGGAAGCACGGGCCCAGTCCGGACTTGACTGTGTACAAATGTAATCCAAAGAAAAAAACGTGTGGTCCAGCTTCCCATAAAAACTTGCAGCTTTATTAATAACAATAAAAAACTGTTATCCAAACACAAATCACATACAAGATCCACAATGGTTATGCGTTTCTGACTCCACAATCTCAATCCTTTCTCATGACAAACAGAAAAGTCAATGTTCTATTCAGATATTTGAAATACTGCAATTTTGTGCACAAATCTTTAATTGTGGCCTAGTGTGGATCAGGGCATGTGAGATACACCCTGTATATACAGGGCTTATATTCTTCACAAATCTTTAATTGTGGCCTAGTGTGGGTCAGGGCATGTGAGATACACCCTGTATATACAGGGCTTATATTCTTCACAAATCTTTAATTGTGGCCTAGTGTGGGTCAGGGCGTGTGAGATACACCCTGTATATACAGGGCTTATATTCTTCTATTAATAAAACACCCTTTTTTTGGGCAAAATACACAATTTTTCAGGCCTTGCAGCATCAAGACGTTTGAAATTCCAAGGTTATATATTGTTGTCATATTCATGTAAAAACACAAAATGCAATCGCACACTGCAACCAGCACTCTGCCCTGCCTTTATGCTGGATGTTGAATAAGGCATTGGTGTACATTTTGGCCAAAGCGTAATAAGCCACTCACCACGTCAAGGTCGCCTTCATGAGTGGTCCCTAACACTAGTTCCTACCTTTTATGGGCCATGACAGCCACATAAAGTCCAGGGAGCGCAGGTACAGCATGCACGCCAAGCACACTCTGCTTTTAACCCCGTCCGGTGCCATTACAGCTTTCAACGGATCCAGGGATGCAAGTACTCACATGCATGCTGAGCCCACTATATACTTCTCCTGGAGCCTAATGGCTACTGGTAGGTGCTGTATAAGCAGACTCAGTTTTATATTGACTTTAAAACCAGCCTCCAGGGGGCAGATTAACTGGACAGGTGTGCTTGACTGCTTGGAGATCGCCACGCCTGCGCTCCCTGGACTTTATGTGGCTGTCATGGCCCATAAAAGGTAGGAACTAGTGTTAGAGACCACTCATGAAGGCGACCTTGACGTGGTGAGTGGCTTATTACGCTTTGGCCAAAATGTACACCAATGCCTTATTCAACATCCAGCATAAAGGCAGGGCAGAGTGCTGGTTGCAGTGTGCGATTGTATTTTGTGTTTTTACATTTATATCTCTATTTCGCCATAGCAATCTGCACCTGCTAGGGGTTGTGCGGGCCGAATTTTCCATATTTTTCTCTTTGTAGTACGTATTGGAGGCGTGGCGATCTCCAAGCAGTCAAGCACACCTGTCCAGTTAATCTGCCCCCTGGAGGCTGGTTTTAAAGTCAATATAAAACTGAGTCTGCTTATACAGCACCTACCAGTAGCCATTAGGCTCCAGGAGAAGTATATAGTGGGCTCAGCATGCATGTGAGTACTTGCATCCCTGGATCCGTTGAAAGCTGTAATGGCACCGGACGGGGTTAAAAGCAGAGTGTGCTTGGCGTGCATGCTGTGCCTGCGCTCCCTGGACTTTATGTGGCTGTCATGGCCCATAAAAGGTAGGAACTAGTGTTAGGGACCACTCATGAAGGCGACCTTGACATGGTGAGTGGCTTATTACGCTTTGGCCAAAATGTACACCAGTGCCTTATTCAACATCCAGCATAAAGGCAGGGCAGAGTGCTGGTTGCAGTGTGCGATTGCATTTTGTGTTTTTACATTTATATCTCTATTTCGCCATGGCAATCTGCACCTGCTAGGGGTTGTGCGGGACGAATTTTCCATATTTTTCTCTTTGTTGTCATATTCAGTTATTAAACTAACACCCGTTTGGGCAAAAAAATAATAATTTGGCAGCCTTTGCTGCAGATGTCATTGTGAGATACATACTTTATATATTTGGGTTCTATTCAGATATTTGAAATGCCGCCATTTTGTGCACAAATCTTTAATTGCGGCCTAGTGTGGGTCAGGGCATGTGAGATACACCCTGTACATACAGGGCTTATATTCTTCTATTAATAAAACACCCTTTTTTGCGGCAAAATACACAATTTTTCAGTCCTTGCAGCATCAAGACGTTTGAAATACCAAGGTTATATACTGCTGTCATATTCAGTTATTAAACTAACACCCGTTTGGGCAAAAAAATATTAATATTTGTCAGTCTTTGCTGCAGATGTCATTGTGAGATACACCCTTTATATATTTGGGTTCTATTCAGATATTTGATAATATATATATATATATATATATATATATATATATATATTTTATATTTAGGAAAGATCCTAAATTCGAGAAATATGAGGAGACCGTCAAATAAGGGATGTGGCCCAGGCCATGGTGCTGCTGGTCGAGCTCCTGTTACATGGTTGATCTGTGCCAGCTACACGCATAAGTGAAACCCCTTCCTCAGGTGCGGGTAGGCGACAGAACCTGGAGCGGTATTTGGTCGGGCCTAATGCGGCTCTACAAATGGTGAGGCCTGTACAGGCGATAGTAGATTGGGTTGCTGACAGTGGCTCCAGTTCCTTCACATTGTCTCCCACCCAGTCTCCTGCTGAAAGATCACAGTTGGCACCTGCAGCCAATGTCCATCAGTCTTTCACTTCACCCCCTTCCAAATCAGCCAAGCAGTCTGAGCCCCAAGTCATGCAGCAGTCTCTTCTGCTTTTTGTTGACTCTTTTAGCAGGGTTTCCCAGGACCATCCACCTAGCCCTGCCCCAGAAGTGGAAGAGATTTAGTGCACCAATGTCCACCCACTTATCTTTCAAGATGAGTACATGGGAGGACCATTGCAGCACGTCTTGGATGATTACGAAACACAGGTACCAACTGCTGAGGCTTTCAAAAGTGTGCAGACCGACAAGGAGGGCAGGGGTGAAGACTGGGTGAAAGATGATGTGGAGGGCGATGAGGTCCTCGACCCCACATGGAATCAAGGTCATGCGAGTGACCTATTTAGTTCGGAGGAAGAGGCAGTGGTCGCACAAAGCCACCAGCACAGCAGAAGAGGGAGCAGGGTGCAAAAGCGGAGCGGCCGTCCTCTAGACAGTAAGCCTGCTACTGCCCACCGCAGCAAGGGACCGAGCACACCAAAGCAAGCTCCAAGGAGTTCCCTGGCGTGGCAGTTCTTCAGACAATGTGCTGACGTTAAGACACGAGTGGTTCGCACGCTGTGCAATCAGAGCCTAAAGCGAGGCATAAACGTTCTCAACCTGAGCACAACTTGCATGACCAGGCATTTAAGTGCAAAGCATGAGCTGCAGTGGAGTAGACACCTCAAAAACCAAGAAAGGTCTCTGGCTCCTCCTGCTTCCTCTTCTGCTGCAGTCTCGGCCTCTTAATCCACCTCTGGAGTGACAGTGCCACCTGCCACCGCGCAAACAGAGGATCTTCCAGCCACACCACCACCTGGGTCACCAAGCATCTCCACAATGTCCCACGGAAGCGTTCAACTCTCCATCTCCCAAATGCTGGAGAGGAAGAGGAAGTACCCCCCTACCCACCCGCGATCACTAGCCCTGAATGCCAGCATTTCTAAATTACTGGCCTTTGAAATGCTGTCATTCCGTCTGGTGGAGACGGATTGTTTTAAAGGCCTTATGGCAGTATGGCCTTATGGCAGTATGGCAGTAAGGCCTTATGGCAGTACATCGTGCCCAGCCGCCACTACTTTTCCAGGTAAGCCATCCCTTTCCTGCACAACCAAGTAGGGGACAAAATCAGGTGTGCACTGTGCAACGCCATCTGTGGCAAGGTGCACCTCACTACGGATACGTGGACCAGTAAGCACGGTCAGGGACGTTATATCTCCATAACAGCACACTGGGTAAATGCAGTGGTGGCTGGGCCTGAGGCGGATAGCAGTTTGGCGCATGTCCTTCCACCACAGAGGATTGCAGGGCGCTTCAGTTTGCCTCCTGTTGCTTCCTCCTCCTACTCTGCTTCCTCATCCTTAACCAGCTCCTCATCCGGTCAGCGTAACACCTTCACCACCAACTTCAGCACAGCCAGGGGTAAAGGACAGCAGGCAGTTTTAAAACGTATCTGTTTGGGGGACAAACCCCACACTGCGCAGGAGCTGTGGACGGGCCTTGAACAACAGACCGATGAGTGGTTGGTGCCAGTGAGCCTCAAACCCCGGCCTGATAGTGTGCGATAATGGGCAAAATATCGTAGCAGCTCTGGGACTAGCCGGTTTGACACACATCCCTTGCCTGGCGCATGTGCTGAATTTGGTGGTGCAGAGATTCCTTAAAAATGACCCTGATATGTCAGAGCTGCTGCATAAAGTGCGGGCCGTCGTTGCGTGCTTTCGGTGTTCTCACCCTGCTGCTGCTAGCCTGTCAGCGCTGCAGCATAACTTCGGCCTTCCTGCTCACCGCCTCATATGCGACGTGCCCACAAGGTGGAACTCCACCTTGCACATGCCGGCCAGACTGTGCGAGCAGCAGCAGGCGATAGTGGAGTTTCAGCTGCAGCACACACGGTTGAGTCGCTCGGCGGAACAGCACCACTTCACCACCAATGACTGGGCCTCCATGCGAGACCTGTGTTCCTTGTTGCGCTGTTTCGAGTACTTCACCAACATGGCCAGTGCCGATAACGCCTTTCTCAGCGTAACTATCCCACTTCTATGCTTCCTTGAAATAACTCTGCTGCCGATGATGGAAGAGAATGTGGCACAGGAGGAGGAGGAGGAGGAGGAAGAGGTATCATTTCATATGGTTTCTGGCCATTCATTCACAAGTGGCACCGAGGGTAGGTTCCTGCACTCACAAACACCAGGTACACAGTTGTCCAGCCAGGGCACAGTTCTGGAGGATGACGAGGTGGAGGATGAGGAGATAGAGGAGGAGGAACCATGCTCACAGCAGGGTGGCACCCAGACCAGCTCATGGCTATCACTGGTGCGTGGCTGGGGATACAGAGGACACAGACAATACACCTCCTAACAGAGGATAGCTTTTCGTTGCCTCTGGGCAGCCTGGCACACATGAGCGACTACATTCTGCAGTGTCTCCGCAATGACCGCCGAGTTGCCCACATTCTAAATTGTGCTGATTACTGGGTGGCCACGCTACTGGATCTCCGTTACAAGGACAACGTACCGTCGTTAATTCCGTCACTGGAGCGTGATCGTAAGATGCGCAAGTACAAGCGCATGCTGGTAGACGCGCTGCTGGTGGCATTCCCACCTGACAGCGGGGGCACAGTGGAAGCAAAAGGTGAAGGCAGAGGACGAGGAAGAGGTCGCCAACGCAGCTGGGGCACTGCCAGCACCTCAGAAGGCAGGGTTAGCATGGCCGAAATGTGGAAAAGCTTTATCAGCACGCCACAACCACCAGCACCACCAGCTGATATGGAACGTCTTAGTAGGAGTCAGCATTTCAGCAACATGGTGGAGCAGTATGTGTGCACATGCCTACAAGTACTGAATGACGGGTCTGCCCCCTTCAACTTCTGGGTCTCCAAATTGGGCACATGGCCTGAGCTTGCCCTTTACGCCTTGGAGGTGCTGGCCTGCCCTGCAGCCAGTGTATTATCTGTACATGTGTTTAGCACTGCAGGGGGCGTCATCACAGACAAGAGCAGCCGCCTGTCCACAGCCAATGTGGACAAGCTCACATTCATTAAAATGAACCAGGCATTGATCCCACAGGACTTGTCCGTACCTTGTGCAGAATAAACATGTATACCGGCACTAACTAGCCATTGTTATACTGCAGTGCAATTGCTCATAAAACCTAAAACCTGTGTTGGCTACCTCGTCCTCCTCCACCACCGCTTCCACCTACACCGCTACGTCCACCGCCTCCTCAAACTCCTACTCCATCTGAGGTGGTCATATATCAAATTTTTTTAATTTATTTGTATGTATTTTATTTTATGTCATTTCACTACTTTGTTCGTTACATTTTTTGGTGAAATTCACCAATTTTTGGGTGTGAAGTACCACTGCTATACTACCTTGTAGACAGGTAAAAAAAAAAAAATGTCAGTTACATTTTCTGATGAAATTCACCAATTTTTGGGTGTGAAGTACCACTGCTATACCTATTACACAGGTAAAAAAAAAATAAATGGCAGTTACATTTTCCAGTGAAATTCACCAATTCTTGGGTGTGATGTACTACTGCTATACCTAGTAGACCGAAAAATATATATATAAATTTGTCCGTTACATTTTCTGGTGAAATTCACCAAATTGTGGGTGTGATGTACCACTGCTATACCTAGTAGACGGGTAAAAAAAATAAAAAAATAAAAATTGTCAGTAACATTTTCAGTAGACAGGTAAAAAAAGAAAATTGTCAGTAACATTTTCAGTAGAAATTCAACAATCATTGGGTGTGAAGTACCACTGCTATACCTAGTAGACCGGTAAAAATAAAATAAAAATTGTCAGTTACATTTTCTGGTGAAATTCACCAATTTTTAGGTGTGATGTACCGATGCTATATCGAGTAGACAGGTAAAAAAAAAGTTTGTCTGTTACATTTTTGTGTGAAATTCACAATATTTTGGGTGGAATATACCCCTCCTATACCTAGTTGACAGCTTAATAAATTTCAATAATTTTTATTTTACATTTTAGGGTGACAATAAAAAATTTTTTTATGACATAGACCCTTGCTCTACCAAGTAGACAGGTTAATAAATTTCTGTAATTTTTCTGTTACATTCTTGGGTCGACATTATACAATTTTAGATGTAAATAAACCTCTGCTCTGCATAGGTGACAGGGAATACAATTTCTGAAATGCTTCTTTAATTGATAATCCAAGGAGAAGGAATAAATGATAGCGGCACTTGCCACTGGTGAGTGCCGCTATCATTTATTCCTTCTCCTTGGATTATTGTATGCTTCACTGTGGACTTTCAGACAGCAGAGCACCACTATACATTGCATCACCTGACTGGGTCTCACAGTCTATCGTCCCACACCTGTGATCTAGTATATTATCAGCAGTGCCGCCTCGTATTTTCTTCGTATACAGTATGCTTCTTTAATTGATGCACGACACCTCCTTTGATTCAATGCTTAAACTTTAACAAGTTGTACCACATTTGCGCTTCAATAATTTGTCCCACAATTCCGCTTTACTCTTTTGGCCAACATTTTTGCCTCAATAACTTTTCCCATATTTCTGCTTTACTCTTTTGGCCCACATTTGGGCTTCTGTAATTTGTCCCACATTTGCGCTTTAACAGCTTTTCCCCCATTTCCGCTTTACACTTTTGGCCGACATTTGGGCTTCTGTAATTTGTCCCACATTTGCGCCTCAATAGCTTTTCCCACATTTCCACTCGATCCCAAACTTTTTTTTATAAATTTATCTCCCTTAAATTTGGTCTCTTTTTCTCACGCTCCCTCTCCGGCGTGAAACCCTGATTCACTGAAAACCGTGATCAACATAGTATGCTCCGAAAAGAACATCGAAAGTTTATAGAGAAGATATCCAAATGGATGGTGGGTGTCACTGGGGCACCTCTTCATAGGTGACAGGAACATAAATTTAAAAAAATCGTCAATTACATTGTCAGGTGACATTTTTCAAATTTTGCTGGATAGAAACCCCTGCTCTGCATAGTTGACAGGGAATAAAATGTAATAAATTCTTCATTAATAAATGCGCGCCACATCCTTTCATTTAATGCTTAAACTTTAAAAAGTTGTCCCACTTTTGCGCTTTAATAATTTGTCCCATAATTCCGCTCTATTTTAAATTTGAAAAAATGAATCCTCCCTTGGATGTGGTCTCTCTTTCTCACACTCCCACTCTGGCGTTGAACCTTGATTCCCCGCCAGCCGTGATCACCATGGTAGGCGCATAAAAGAACATCGAAAGTTGATAAAGGAGATAGCAAATTGGATCGTGAACATCACAGGGACGTGCGACATGGTGGGGCAGTAAGTGTGCACACGCCTACACGAACTGACTGACAACCCCTGATTTATGGTCAGCCCCTGCAACTTCTGGGTCTCCAAATTGGGCACATGGACTGAGCTTACTCTTTACCCCTTGGAGGTGCTGGCCTGCCCTGCAGCCAGTGTATTGTCTAAACGTGTATTTAGCACGACTGGAGGGGGTTATCACAGGTTATATTTCCCAATGTTTTGGGGTGTACCCTAATTTAAAAAAATAAAAATACATTTAAAAGCAAAAAGCAGTGTAGGCTACCTCCTCCACCGCCGCTTCCACCTACACCGCCACATCCACCGCCTCCTCAACCTCCTACTCCATATGGACCTCGTCCTCCAAGATCAAGATTTTATTACATTTTTTTTACATATTTTATGTTATTTAAAGTCATTTCCCTATCCACATTTGTTTGCAGAGCACTTGCCATGCTCTTAACCGCATTTTGATGCCATTTGCATCCCTCTAGCCCTTTCCATGACATTTTTACAGCCATTTTAGTGCTCAAAAGTTTGGGTCCCCATTCACTTCAATGGGGCCCCGAACTTGAACTTTTTTCTGAAGTTTGGCCAAACCAATTGAACCCGAACATCCAGGTGTCCGCTCAACTCTGCTTAGAAGTTTAGGAGCAAATCTTGAAATTTTTCAGAAAATTTCCAAACCCCACTTTTTAAAGACCAGTTCAGGTCTGAAGTCACTTTTATAAGGCTTACATAATAGAAACCACCCAAAAATAACCCCATTTTAGAAACTATACCCCTCAAGGTATTTAAAACTGGTTTTACTATCTTTGTTAACCCTTTAGGTGTTCCACAAGAATTAAAGGAAAATGTAGATTAGATTTCAGAATTCCACTTTTTTGGCAGATTTTCCATTTTAATCCATTTTTTTCCGCTATCCAAATAAAACTCTGTATTTATTGCCCTGATTCTGTAGTTTACTGAAACACCCCATATGTGGTTGTAAACTGCTGTACGGGCACACGGCAGGGCGCAGAAGGAAAGGAACGCCATATGGTTTTTGGAAGGCAAATTTCACTGGGATAATTTTAAGCTGCCATGTCACATTTGAAGAGCCCCCTGATGCACCCCTAGAGCAGAAACTCCCCAAAAATTATCCCATTTTAGAAACTATGGGATAAAGTGGCAGTTTTGTTGGTACTATTTTATGGTACATATGATTTTTGGTTGCTCTATATTACACTTTTTATGAGGTAAGGTAACAAAAGCACAGTTTTTTATAATTTTTTTATTTACAGTGTTCATCTGACAGGTTAGATCATGTGGTATTTTTATAGAGCAGGTTGTTATGGACGCGACAATACCAAATATGACTTGTTTCAGATTTACATAATAAAAAAAAAAAAAATTTAAATAATTTTTTAGTGTCTCCATATTCTGAAAGCCATAGTTTTATTTTTATTTTGGGCGACTGTTTTATTTAGGGGTTGTGGTTTGATTGTTGCTATTTTAGGGTGCATATGACTTTTTAATCGCTTGGTATTACACTTTTTGTGACGTAAGATGACAAAAAATAGCTTTTTTGACACACTTTTTAATTTTTTTTACGGTGTTAATCTGAGTGGTTAGGTCATGTGATATTTTTATACAGCAGGTTGTTATAGATGTGGCAATACCTAATATATCTACTTTTTTTTATTTAAGTTTTACACAATAACCGCATTTTTTAAACAAAAAAAATAATGTTTTAGTGTCTCCATTGTCTGAGAGTGATAGCTTTGTTATTTTTTGACAGATTGTCTTAGGTAAGGTCTCATTTTTTAAGAGATGAGGTGACTGTTTGATTGGTACTATTTTGGGGGGCATACGCCTATTTGATCGTTTGGTGTTGCAATTTTTGTGATGTAAGGTGATAAAAAATGGCTTTTTTGGCACAGTTTTTATTTTAAAAAAATTATGGTGTCGACCTAAAGGGTTAGCTCATGTGATATTTGTATACAGCAGGTTCTTACGGATGCGGCGATACCTAATATGTATGTTTTTTTATTTAAGTTTTACGCAATAACAGCATTTTTGAAACACAAAGATCATGTTTTTGTGTCTCCATATTCTGAGAGCCATAGTTTTTTTTATTTTTTGAGCTATTGTCTTAGGTAGGGTCTTATTTTTTGCGAGATGAGATGATGGTTTGATGGTACACTTTTTGTGATGTAAGGTGACAAAAAATGGCTTTTTTGACATTTTTTTTTTTTTACAGTGTTCACCTAAGGGGCTAGATCATATAATATTTTTATACAGCAGGTCCTCATGGACGTGGAAATACCTAATATGTATACTTTTTGAAATTTATTTAAGTTTTACACAATATCATTTTTGAAACAGAAAAACATCATGTTTTAGTGTCTCCATAGTCTGAGAGACATAGTTTTTTTGGGGCGATTGTCTTAGGTAGGGTATAATTTTTGCAGGATGAGATGTCGGTTTGATTGGCACTATTTTGGGGTGCATATGACTTTTTGATTGCTTGCTATTAGACTTTTTGTGATGTAAGGTGACAAAAAATTGCTTTTTTTACCCCTTTTTTTTGCAGTGCTCATCTGAGGGGCTAGGTCATATAATATTTTTATAGAGCAGGTCCTTACGGACATGGCAATACTTAATATGTATACTTTTTATTTATTTATTTAAGTTTTTGTCATGGTCTTACCTTCTTGCTGTTCTCCTTCGTTTGACATGTGCTGGCGGCCATCTTGGTTTCTGGGTTTCTTGTAGCCTCCCACACTGCGGCTTCTCCTTCCCACTGGGAGGAGCTGGATGCCTAGCTCATATATATAGGAGGTCTGTGGCTTCAGTTCCTTGCTTGGTCCTCCTGTGTTCACATGCTTCTAAGACTGCTGCTGCTTCTGGTTCCTGATCCAGGCTTCATCTGACTACCCTGCTGGTTCCCAATCCAGGCTTCGTCTGACTACCCTTCTGGTTCCTGACCTCTGGCTTCGCAAGACCCTGCTTCGGTTTAGCCATCCGTTTGGACTTTTGCCTTACAGCTTGATTTTCAATAAAGCCTTCTTATTTCCACTTATCTCTTGTTGTACGTCTGGTTCATGGTTCCATGACATTAGGACCAAGCCATGAATTCTGACGGTACAGGGCCATCCTCGCTACCTACGCTGGTTGCCAGACTTGATCAGCAGGATCACCTGTTGGGTCGGTTCGCTGTGGCGTTGCAAACCCTGCTTGAACGCACGGCTCATTTAGCTTCCGTTGCCGATGGGTCGGTTGTCGCTCCTGGGCCCGCTCCTACTGCCGCTCCGGTTGTTGCGCCAGAGTCTACCCCGACACCTGTTGCTGCGCCTGCGGTGTTTCGGGGTATGACCGGTTCTGCCCCCCTTCCACAGCGCTTTGGGGGAGAGCCAACTCAGTGCCGAGGTTTCCTTAACCAGGTGGGCATTTATTTCGAGTTGCTGCCACATGCCTTTCCTACTGAGAGATCAAAGGTGGGCTTCTTGATCTCGCTGCTCTCGGACAAGCCCTTTATGGGAGAACAACAATCCGGTGGTTGCCGAGTTTTCCGGTTTTGTTGCTTCTCTTCGGAAGGTATTCGATGTGCCGGCTCGTGCTGCCTCTGCTGCGAAGCTCCTTATGTCCATCAGACAGGGTTCACGATCCGTAGCTGAATACGCCATTGAGTTTCGTACCCTGGCAGCAGAGGTGGGCTGGAATAATGAGGCTCTGGTCGCTGCTTTCTCTCATGGTCTCTCGGATGCCTTGAAGGATGAGGTTGCAGCTAAGGACCTACCAGTGGAGCTCGAGTCTCTTATTTCTTTCCTGATTTTGATTGACACCAGACTCAGGGAGAGACCTTCCTTTAAGGAGAGCCTGCGGAGGTTTTCTAACAGATTGGCGCCTACGTTTGCTGTCCCACCCGTGCCTCCCTCTCCTCCCACGCCTCCTGGGGATGACTTGTCTGGGGGTGAACCCATGCAGCTGGGGTTTGCTCGCCTGTCCGAGGGGGAGAGGGTACTCCGGAGACGCGAGGGCCGATGCATGTACTGTGGTCTCGGTGGGCATTTTCGGTTGGCATGCCCGAACCGTCCGGGAAACGCTCGCACCTGAGATCCTGTCGGGGGCAGATCTTGGGTGGAGTCTCCTCGTCCCTGGTTTCCCGTGTTGACAAACCACTGATTACTGTTGTCCTCTCCTGGGTCGGGGGCTCGGTGACGACCCAGGCGTTGGTGGACTCTGGTGCTGGTGGTTTGTTCATTGATGGTGTGTTCGCTGCCGCCAATTCCATTCCTCTGCAGCCTCGAGGTTCCCCACTGGCTCTTGAGGCGATAGACGGCAGACCCCTTCTGCCGCCACACGTGACTCAGGAGACCCTTCCAGTGGGGATGGCCATTGGTGCCGTTCACAGAGAGTCGGTCTGTCTCCAGGTTATTTCGTCTCCACACTACTCGGTGGTCTTGGGGTACCCCTGGCTCCAGAAGCATAATCCGACTTTCGATTGGAGATCGGCCGAGATCCTCTCGTGGTCACCGCAGTGTGGGGCTAGTTGCATCCATGGGCCTGTCAAGTTGCTGTGTACTTCCTCGGACTCTCTGTTGCCTCCTGAATACGAGGAGTACCGGGATGTATTCGATAAGGTGCGTACGGTTGCCCTACCTCCGCACCGCCCATACGATTGTGCCATAGAGTTACAATCTGGTGCCGTTCCTCCTCGTGGCAAAGTCTATCCACTGTCGGTAGCGGAGAATGAGGCCATGGAGGAGTACGTGAGGGAGGCGCTTTCACGCGGACACATTCGCAAATCCTCGTCCCCGGCAGGGGCTGGATTTTTCTTTGTGAAAAAGAAGGGCGGTGAGTTGAGGCCTTGCATCGATTACAGGGGTCTCAATCGCATCACGATCAAGAACTGCTTACCCGATACCCTTGATTTCCGAAGCTGTTCGATCGCCTCAAAGGGGCCACGGTCTTTACCAAACTCGACCTGAGGGCGGCATATAACCTGGTAAGGATCAAGGCGGGCGATGAGTGGAAGACCGCGTTTAACACCAGGACCGGTCATTATGAATCCTTGGTTATGCCCTTTGGGTTGTGCAATGCGCCCGCAGTCTTCCAGGAATTCATCAACGATGTTTTCCGTGACCTGTTGCAGCAGTGTGTGGTGGTCTATTTGGATGACATCTTGGTATATTCTGAATCCATGGAGGCCCACATTCTGGATGTCAGACGAGTGTTGCAACGGTTACGAGAGAACAAGCTGTTCGGTAAGCTTGAGAAATGCGAATTTCACCGATCCCAGGTAACCTTCTTAGGTTACATCATTTCCGCTGAGGGGTTCTCCATGGATCCTGAGAAGGTTTCGGCTGTCTTACAGTGGCCCCAGCCCAGTGGTCTTCGTGCCCTGCAGCGCTTTTTGGGCTTCGCCAATTATTATCGGAAGTTCATCAGGGACTTTTCCATGCTAGCCAAGCCTCTCACGGATCTGACCAGGAAGGGCAGTAATCCCCAGGTCTGGCCGCTCGAGGCCATCCGAGCTTTTGAGGCTCTAAAGTCCGCCTTTGTGTCGGCTCCGATTCTGTCGCATCCCAACCCTGGGTTGCCTTTTGTCCTCGAGGTGGACGCGTCTGAGACGGGAGTAGGCGCCCTTCTGTCTCAGCGTAGAACACCAGAGGGTCCTCTGCTTCCTTGTGGGTTTTACTCCCGGAAACTGTCTTCCGCGGAGTGCAACTATCAGATTGGTGACAGGGAGTTATTGGCCATCGTGCAGGCCCTTAAAGAATGGAGGCACTTGCTCGAGGGCTCGGTGGTTCCGGTTCTCATCCTGACGGACCACAAGAATCTGACCTACCTCTCTGAGGCCAAGAGATTGACACCACGTCAGGCCAGATGGGCTCTGTTCTTGTCACGTTTTAATTACGTGGTCTCCTACCTACCCGGTTCCAAGAACATCAGAGCGGATGCCTTATCACGGCAGTACTCCGAGCTGTCCGGGGAGGAGTCGATTCCGACTTCGGTCATACCTCCGAATCAGATCCTGGCCGCCATTCGCACCAGCCTGACCTCTCCCCTGGGTGAGCAGATTTTGGCGGCTCAATCTGGTGCTCCCTCTGGGAGACCCAACGGCAGATGTTTTGTGCCTGAGGAGTTGCGCACTCGGTTGTTGCGAACCTACCATAACTCCAAGGCCGCGGGGCATCCTGGAAAGAATCAGCTGTCCTGGGCTGTTTCACGTCTGTTCTGGTGGCCTTCTCTACGTTCCGACATCGCCGCATATGTAGCGGCATGCTCCGTTTGTGCCCAGAGTAAGTCCCCTCGGCACCTTCCGTTGGGCCTTTTGCAACCCATAGCCACCGGGGAGCGTCCATGGTCACACCTGGGGATGGATTTCATTGTGGACCTCCCTGCATCCCGAGGCCATACGGTCATTCTCATGATTGTGGATCGGTTTTCCAAAATGTGCCACTGTGTTCCTCTCAAGAAGTTACCCTCTGCACAAGAGTTGGCCACGATTTTTGCCAGGGAGGTCTTCCGGTTGCACGGTTTGCCCAAGGAGATTGTGTCGGATCGGGGGAGTCAGTTTGTGTCCAGGTTCTGGCGCGCCTTTTGCTCCCAGTTGGGGATTCATCTCTCTTTCTCCTCGGCCTACCACCCTCAGTCCAATGGGGCCGCAGAACGATCCAATCAGGCCTTGGAGCAATTCCTTCGTTGCTATGTCTCCGATCACCAAGACAATTGGGTTGACCTCCTGCCTTGGGCTGAGTTTGCCAGGAACACGGCGGTGAACTCTTCCTCTGGGACGTCTCCCTTCATGGCCAATTATGGGTTCCAACCTGCCGTGTTACCGGAGGTATTCTCTCCCCAGGATATTCCGGCTGTGGAGGATCACCTTTCCGTCCTACGTGCTTCTTGGGTACAGATCCAGAGGTCCCTTGAGGTCTCTGCGCAGCGCCAGAGACTCCAGGCTGATCGCAGACGAGCGCCCGCTCCTTCCTACCAGGTCGGAGACCGCGTATGGTTGTCCACCCGCAACCTCAACCTTCGAGTGCCCACTCCCAAGCTGGCGCCTCGCTTTGTTGGTCCCTTCCGAGTGCTTCGCAGGGTAAACCCGGTAGCCTATGCCCTTGCGCTTCCTCCTGGCATGCGGATCTCCAACGTGTTTCATGTCTCCCTGTTGAAGCCACTGGTGTGTAATCGTTTCACTTCCTCGGTTCCTCGGCCTCGTCCGGTCCAAGTGGGCAATCGTGAGGAGTATGAGGTGAGCAATATCCTGGACTCACGCCTGGTCCGCGGTCGGGTGCAGTTTTTGGTCCATTGGCGTGGTTATGGTCCAGAGGAGCGTTCCTGGGTTCCCTCCGCAGATGTCCATGCTCCTGCCTTGCTCCGAGCCTTCCACGCACGCTTCCCTCAGAAACCGTTCTTTACTCCGCGGAGGAGGGGCCCTTGAGGGGGAGGTACTGTCATGGTCTTACCTTCTTGCTGTTCTCCTTCGTTTGACATGTGCTGGCGGCCATCTTGGTTTCTGGGTTTCTTGTAGCCTCCCACCCTGCGGCTTCTCCTTCCCACTGGGAGGAGCTGGATGCCTAGCTCATATATATAGGAGATCTGTGGCTTCAGTTCCTTGCTTGGTCCTCCTGTGTTCACATGCTTCTAAGACTGCTGCTGCTTCTGGTTCCTGATCCTGGCTTCGTCTGACTACCCTGCTGGTTCCTGATCCAGGCTTCATCTGACTACCCTGCTGGTTCCCGATCCAGGCTTCGTCTGACTACCCTTCTGGTTCCTGACCTCTGGCTTCGCAAGACCCTGCTTCGGTTTAGCCATCCGTTTGGACTTTTGCCTTACAGCTTGATTTTCAATAAAGCCTTCTTATTTCCACTTATCTCTTGTTGTACGTCTGGTTCATGGTTCCATGACAGTTTTACACAATAATATTTTTGAAATAAAAAAACATCATGTTTTAGTGTCTCCATAGTTTAAGAGCCATTTTTTTATGTTTATAGTGTTCACCTTAGGGGTTATGTCATGTGGTATTTTTTATAGAGCAGGTTGTTATGGACGCGGCGATACCTAATATGTCAACTTTTTTACATTTATTTTTTACATTTAACACAATAAAAGCATTTTTGAAACAAAACAAATCATGTCTGAGAGCAATTTTTTTTATTTTTTGGCCGATTGTCTTAGGTAGGGGCTAATTTTTGGCGGGATTGGTACTATTTTGGGGGAATACGCCGTTTTGATCGCTTGGTGATGCACTTTTAGTGACCAAAAAATGTTTTTTTAGCACAGTTTTTATTTTAAAAAAATTGACGGTGTTCACCTTAGGGGTTAGCTCATGTGATATTTTTATTAAGCCAGTCGATACGGACGCGGCAATACCTAATATTTCTTTTTTTCTGTATTTTTTACATTTTTATAATTTTTTTACTTTATTTTGGGAAAAGGACACTTTTTTACTTGAAACTTTTAATATTTTTTTGAAAACTTTCTTTTTTTTAAACTTTTTTTTCACTTTATTTTTTTGTCCCACTCTGGGAATTCAACTTTTGGGGGTCTGATCCCCTTTACAATGCATCACAACACTTCTGTATTGTAATGCATTGGCTGTAAGTGTATTACACACTGTAATACACTTACAAACTTCCTGCCTGTGAGATCCAGGGGGCTGGATCTCATAGGCTGTCACGGAAGGCAGCCACGATGCCTAATGAAGGCATCTGGCTGCCTTCACTGCCATCTAGTCCCCGTCACAGCAGCGCAGGGGCACGATGGCCACCCTGCATCCGGCACAATCCCACACGTGCTGTGGTCAGCGCTGACTGTGGCAGTGCGAGGGTTAATGCACCAGCATCTGTGACTGCCGGACCCCTGCCGCTGATCGGGCGGGTGCAGCTCCTGCACCCGCCCGATCAGCCCGCGGCTCATGTACGGCGCTGGTCCTTAAGTCATGTCCATCAGCGGGTCCTTAAGGGGTTAATGGGGAGTATTATTTGCAGCTGGCAGGAGTCTCTATGGGGGCGACATTTTCCCCTTCGATAGCTAATATTTTTATGGTTTGGTGGGAACGAAAGTTTTTATTTACGGAAGCTAACATTTTTCTAGATAATATCAAGTGGTATGGACTCTGGAATGTCAGCCACATCGCTGACCCATATAATCAACAGACGATCTGTTGATTATATGGGTCAGCGATGTGGCTGACATTCCAGTTTTAGGTGAATACTTAAATGAGGGGATAGATACAATCAAATTTAGCATCCATCATGATATCGTATTTCTGGATTTATATGGTGATGCCGCCAATTCAGTAATTTAAACATCAACCCATAGAAAAGAGATGGCTGGGAATATTCCCTTTTAGCAACTTCATGTCACCCACCTCATATGATAAGGAACATACCAAGGGGCGAAACGTTGTGAGCAGGGGCGTAGCTAGAAATGACTGGGCCCCATAGCAAAAAAAATTAAGGGCCCCCCCTCCCGGATCTCCCACCCCCACATACCTATTGGACCTCCCACCCCTTCCAGAGCTCCCACCCAAACACCCCTCCAGGACCTCCCACCCCAACATCCCCCCCAAGTGTCGTCCACAGATCCCTCCCCCCTTCAGTGTCGTCCACAGATCCCCCCTTTATTGTCCTCCACAGATCCCCCCTTTAGTGTCGTCCACAGATCCCCCCTTTAGTGTCGTCCACAGATCCCCCCTTTAGTGTCGTCCACAGATCCCCCCTTTAGTGTCGTCCACAGATCCCCCTTTAGTGTCGTCCACAGATCCCCCCTTTAGTGTCGTCCACAGATCCCCCCTTTAGTGTCGTCCACAGATCCCCCCTTTAGTGTCGTCCACAGATCCCCCCTTTAGTGTCGTCCACAGATCCCCCCTTTAGTGTCGTCTACAGATCCCCCCTTTAGTGTCGTCCACAGATCCCCCTTTAGTGTCGTCCACAGATCCCCCCCTTAGTGTCGTCCACAGATCCCCCCTTTAGTGTCGTCCACAGATCCCCCCTTTAATGTCGTCCACAGATCCCCCTTTAGTGTCGTCCACAGATCCCCCCTTTAGTGTCGTCCACAGATCCCCCCTTTAGTGTCGTCCACAGATCCCCCCTTTAGTGTCGTCCACAGATCCCCCTTTAGTGTCGTCCACAGATCCCCCCCTTAGTGTCGTCCACAGATCCCCCCTTTAGTGTCGTCCACAGATCCCCCCTTTAATGTCGTCCACAGATCCCCCTTTAGTGTCCTCCACAGATCCCCCCTTCAGTGTCCTCCACAGATCCCCCCTTCAGTGTCCTCCACAGATCCCCCCTTCAGTGTCCTCCACAGATCCCCCCTTCAGTGTCCTCCACAGATCCCCCCTTCATTGTCCTCCACAGATCCCCCCCCCCCTTTCAGTGTCCTCCACAGATCCCCCCCCAGTGTCCTCCACAGATCCCCCCTTCAGTGTCCTCCACAGATCCCTCCTTCAGTGTCCTCCACAGATCCCCCCCTTTCAGTGTCCTCCACAGATCCCCCCCCAGTGTCCTCCACAGATCCCCCCTTCACTGGCCTACCTCATCTTCTGCTCGTGCAGCAGTGCGCCTCGGGCCCGCCTACTCCAGTCCTGACCTGACTACTCCTCTGCTTCCTTGGCTTCCCCCCCAGCCAGGCCCGAGCCGCGGCCCGCCCAAGCCCCGCCCACTACAGCCGCGGCCCGCCCAAGCCCCGCCCACCTGGCTGCCCGGCTGTGTAAAAAATAAAATAAAATGAATGCCGTCCGGGACGGGCCCCCAGTGGCGTAGGGCCCCATAGCCACTGCTATGGTTGCTATGGCTATCCCTACGCCACTGGTTGTGAGCAAAACGCAACTGTTAGGCCCCTTTCACATGGGCGAGAATTTTGCAATGCATGAGGTGAGCGCATTGAACCCTCATTGAATCCGGACCCATTCACTTCAATGGGGCTGTGCAGATGAGTGGTGATTTTCACGCATCACTTGTGCATTGCGTGAAAATCGCAGCATCTTCTATAGTCTGCGTTGTGGTGCGGATGTGGTGCGATTTTCACGCATGGTTGCTAGGAGATGATGTTATTAAATTGATAAAAGTCAATTTACTGTATTATTTTCCCTTATAACATGGGAGATCTTCTATCTTCATTCAGCAGGACCTGCGCTGATGTCACGATTATGTCATCAAAGGTCCTTTTGCAGGTCTTGAAAGAAGAAGATGCCGTCTGTGCGAACAAGTGGATGAGGTGAATTTTTTATTTTATTTTTTTAACCCCTCAAGGCACATTTTAGTAAGCATTCTGTATTAAGAATGCTATTATTTTCCTTTATAACCATGTTATAAGGGAAAATAATAAAATTAATAGAACACCTAACTAGGGATGAGCGAACCCGAACTGTATAGTTCGGGTTCGTACCGAATTTTGGGGTGTCCGTGACACGGACCTGAACCCGGACATTTTCGTAAAAGTCCGGGTTCGGGTTCGGTGTTCGTCGCTTTCTTGGCGCTTTTTGAAAGGCTGCAAAGCAGCCAATCAACAAGCGTCATAATACTTGCCCCAAGAGGCCGTCACAGCCATGCCTACTATTGGCATGGCTGTGATTGGCCAGAGCACCATGTGACCCAGCCTCTATTTAAGCTGGAGTCACATAGCGCCGCCCGTCACTCTGCTCTGATCAGCATAGGGAGAGGTTGCGGCTGCGACAGTAGGGCGAGATTAGGCAGATTAACTCCTCCAAAAGACTCCATCCAGTGATCAATCTGCAGCTGTGGATCATTGAGCTGCTGATACTCAATTGCTCACTGTTTTTAGGCTGCCCAGACCGTTTGTCAGTCACTTTTTTCTGGGGTGATCGGCGGCCATTTTGTGTCTTGTGGTGCGCCAGCAAAAGCTGCGACCAAGTGCATTTAGCCCTCAATGGTGTGGTTGTATTTGGGCTAAAGCCTACATCAGGGTGAAGCTGTCACACCAAGTGCATTTAACCAGCAATAGTCTGTTTATTTTTTGGCCATATACTACATCAGGGGCAAGCTGCGCCTGTCACCAAGTTCATTTAACCCTCAATGGTGTGGTTGTTTTTTGGTTAAAGACTACATCAGGGTGAAGCTGTCACACCAAGTGCATTTAACCAGCAATAGTCTGTTTATTTTTTGGCCATATACTACATCAGGGGCAAGCTGCGCCTGTCACCAAGTGCATTTAACCCTCAGTAGTGTGGTTGGTCAAGCTGTCACACCAAGTGTATTTAACCATCAATAGTGTGGTTATTTTTTGGCCATATCCCAGTCTAATTCTGTCAGTAAACGTATACCTGTCACCCAGCGCATAAATACTAGGCCTCAAGTTTATATCCAGCTAAATCTGTCGTTACTGGTGTGGCTGGTCAAGTTATTTAGTGTCCGTCAAAGCACATTTTTTGTTCTGGGTTGATATACAATTTAGCAATTTCATAATTTAGTGGTTTCTGCTGTATCAGAGCTATTTGAAATCTATCCCTAAAAGGGTATATCATATTCAAGGTGCACATAGGGTCATTCAGAATAACTTCACACACCCGCTACTGTGCATTTCCAAGTCTAATTCTGTCAGTAAACCTATACCTGTCACCCAGCGCCTAAATACTAGGCCTCAAATTTATATTCAGCTGAATTTGAATACAATACATTGGGCCAAATAATATTTTTGTTGTTGTAGTGAACGATAACAATGAGGAAAACATCTAGTAAGGGACGCGGACGTGGACATGGTCGTGGTGGTGTTAGTGGACCCTCTGGTGCTGGGAGAGGACGTGGCCGTTCTGCCACATCCACACGTCCTAGTGTACCAACTACCTCAGGTCCTAGTAGCCGCCAGAATTTACAGCGATATATGGTGGGGCCCAATGCCGTTCTAAGGATGGTAAGGCCTGAGCAGGTACAGGCATTAGTCAATTGGGTGGCCGACAGTGGATCCAGCACGTTCACATTATCTCCCACCCAGTCTTCTGCAGAAAGCGCACAGATGGCGCCTGAAAACCAACCCCATCAGTCTGTCACATCACCCCCATGCATATCAGGGAAACTGTCTGAGCCTCAAGTTATGCAGCAGTCTCTTATGCTGTTTGAAGACTCTGCTGGCAGGGTTTCCCAAGGGCATCCACCTTGCCCTTCCCCAGAGGTGGAAGACATAGAATGCACTGACTCACAACCACTTATGTTTCCTGATGATGAGGACATGGGAATACCACCTCAGCATGTCTCTGATGATGACGAAACACAGGTGCCAACTGCTGCGTCTTTCTGCAGTGTGCAGACTGAACAGGAGGTTAGGGATCAAGACTGGGTGGAAGACGATGCAGGGGACGATGAGGTCCTAGACCCCACATGGAATGAAGGTCGTGCCACTGACTTTCACAGTTCGGAGGAAGAGGCAGTGGTGAGATCGAGCCAACAGCGTAGCAAAAGAGGGAGCAGTGGGCAAAAGCAGAACACCCGCCGCCAAGAGACTCCGCCTGCTACTGACCGCCGCCATCTGGGACCGAGCACCCCAAAGGCAGCTTCAAGGAGTTCCCTGGCATGGCACTTCTTCAAACAATGTGCTGACGACAAGACCCGAGTAGTTTGCACGCTGTGCCATCAGAGCCTGAAGCGAGGCATTAACCTTCTGAACCTTAGCACAACCTGCATGACCAGGCACCTGCATTCAAAGCATGAACTGCAGTGGAGTAAACACCTTAAAAACAAGGAAGTCACTCAGGCTCCCCCTGCTACCTCTTCTGCTGATGCCGCCTCGGCCTCTTCTGCTGCTGCCGCCTCGGCCTCTTCTGCTGCTGTTGCCTCGGCCTCTTCCTCCGCCTCTGGAGGAACGTTGGCACCTGCCGCCCAGCAAACAGGGGATGTACCACCAACACCACCTCCGTCACCAAGCGTCTCAACCATGTCACACGGCAGCGTTCAGCTCTCCATCTCACAAACATTTGAGAGAAAGCGTAAATTCCCACCTAGCCACCCTCGATCCCTGGCCCTGAATGCCAGCATTTCTAAACTACTGGCCTATGAAATGCTGTCATTTAGGCTGGTGGACACAGACAGCTTCAAACAGCTCATGTCGCTTGCTGTCCCACAGTATGTTGTTACCAGCCACCACTACTTCTCCAAGAGAGCCGTGCCTTCCCTGCACAACCAAGTATCCGATAAAATCAAGTGTGCACTGCGCAACGCCATCTGTAGCAAGGTCCACCTAACCACAGATACATGGACCAGTAAGCACGGTCAGGGACGCTATATCTCCCTAACTGCACACTGGGTAAATGTAGTGGCAGCTGGGCCCCAGGCAGAGAGCTGTTTGGCGCACGTCCTTCCGCCACCAAGGATCGCAGGGCAACATTCTTTGCCTCCTGTTGCCACCTCCTCCTTCTCAGCTTCCTCCTCCTCTTCTTCCACCTGCTCATCCAGTCAGCCACACACCTTCACCACCAACTTCAGCACAGCACGGGGTAAACGTCAGCAGGCCATTCTGAAACTCATATGTTTGGGGGACAGGCCCCACACCGCACAGGAGTTGTGGCGTGGTATAGAACAACAGACTGACGAGTGGTTGCTGCCGGTGAGCCTCAAGCCCGGCCTGGTGGTGTGTGATAATGGGCGAAATCTCGTTGCAGCTCTGGGACTAGCCGGTTTGACGCACATCCCTTGCCTGGCGCATGTGCTGAATTTGGTGGTGCAGAAGTTCATTCACAACTACCCCGACATGTCAGAGCTGCTGCTTAAAGTGCGGGCCATCTGTTCGCGCTTCCGGCGTTCACATCCTGCCGCTGCTCGCCTGTCTGCGCTACACCGTAACTTCGGCCTTCCCGCTCACCGCCTCATATGCGACGTGCCCACCAGGTGGAACTCCACCTTGCACATGCTGGACAGACTGTGCGAGCAGCAGCAGGCCATAGTGGAGTTTCAGCTGCAGCACGCACGGGTCGGTCGCACTGCTGAACAGCACCACTTCACCACCAATGACTGGGCCTCCATGCAAGATCTGTGTGCCCTGTTGCGCTGTTTCGAGTACTCCACCAACATGGCCAGTGGCGATGACGCCGTTATCAGCGTTACAATACCACTTCTATGTCTCCTTGAGAAAACACTTAGGGCGATGATGGAAGAGGAGGTGGCCCAGGAGGAGGAGGAGGAGGAAGAGTGGTCATTTATAGCACTTTCAGGCCAGTTTCTTCGAAGTGACTCAGAGGGAGTTTTTTTGCAACAGCAGAGGCCAGGTACAAATGTGGCCAGCCAGGGCCCACTACTGGAGGACAAGGATGAGGAGGAGGTGGAGGAGGATGAGGATGAAGCATGGTCACAGCGGGGTGGCACCCAACGCAGCTCGGGCCCATCACTGGTGCGTGGCTGGGGGGAAAGGCAGGACGATGACGATACGCTTCCCACAGAGGACAGCTTGTCCTTACCCCTGGGCAGCCTGGCACACATGAGCGACTACATGCTGCAGTGCCTGCGCAACGACAGCAGAGTTGCCCACATTTTAACGTGTGCGGACTACTGGGTTGCCACCCTGCTGGATCCACGGTACAAAGACAATGTGCCCACCTTACTTCCTGCACTGGAGCGTGATAGGAAGATGCGCGAGTACAAGCGCACGTTGGTAGACGCGCTACTGAGAGCATTCCCAAATGTCACAGGGGAACAAGTGGAAGCCCAAGGCCAAGGCAGAGGAGGAGCAAGAGGTCGCCAAGGCAGCTGTGTCACGGCCAGCTCCTCTGAGGGCAGGGTTAGCATGGCAGAGATGTGGAAAACTTTTGTCAACACGCCACAGCTAACTGCACCACCACCTGATACGCAACGTGTTAGCAGGAGGCAACATTTCACTAACATGGTGGAACAGTACGTGTGCACACCCCTCCACGTACTGACTGATGGTTCGGCCCCATTCAACTTCTGGGTCTCTAAATTGTCCACGTGGCCAGAGCTAGCCTTTTATGCCTTGGAGGTGCTGGCCTGCCCGGCGGCTAGCGTTTTGTCTGAACGTGTATTCAGCACGGCAGGGGGCGTCATTACAGACAAACGCAGCGGCCTGTCTACAGCCAATGTGGACAAGCTGACGTTCATAAAAATGAACCAGGCATGGATCCCACAGGACCTGTCCGTCCCTTGTCCAGATTAGACATTAACTACCTCCCCTTAACCATATATTATTGTACTCCAGGGCACTTCCTCATTCAATCCTATTTTTATTTTCATTTTACCATTATATTGCGAGGCTACCCAAAGTTGAATGAACCTCTCCTCTGTCTGGGTGCCGGGGCCTAAATATATGCCAATGGACTGTTCCAATGTTGGGTGACGTGAAGCCTGATTCTCTGTTACGGGACCTCTCTCCTCTGCCTGGGTGCTGGGCCTAAATATATGCCAATGGACTGTTCCAATGTTGGGTGACGTGAAGCCTGATTCTCTGCTATGACATGCAGACTGATTCTCTGCTGACATGAAGCCAGATTCTCTGTTACAGGACCTCTCTCCTCTGCCTGGGTGCTGGGCCTAAATATATGCCAATGGACTGTTGCAGTGGTGGCTGACGTGAAGCCTGATTCTCTGCTATGACATGCAGACTGATTCTCTGCTGACATGAAGCCAGATTCTCTGTTACGAGACCTCTCTCCTCTGCCTGGGTGCTGGGCCTAAATATCTGACAATGGACTGTTGCACTGGTGGCTGACGTGAAGCCTGATTCTCTGCTATGACACGCAGACTGATTCTCTGCTGACATGAAGCCAGATTCTCTGTTACGGGACCTCTCTCCTCTGCCTGGGTGCTGGGCCTAAATATCTGACAATGGACTGTTGCACTGGTGGCTGACGTGAAGCCTGATTCTCTGCTATGGGACCTCTCTCCAATTGATATTGGTTAATTTTTATTTATTTTATTTTTATTCATTTCCCTATCTACATTTGTTTGCAGGGGATTTACCTACATGTTGCTGCCTCTTGCAGCCCTCCAGCCCTTTCCTGGGCTGTTTTACAGCCTTTTTAGTGCCGAAAAGTTCGGGTCCCCATTGACTTCAATGGGGTTCGGGTTCGGGACGAAGTTCGGATCGGGTTCGGATCCCGAACCCGAACATTTCCGGGAAGTTCGGCCGAACTTCTCGTACCCGAACATCCAGGTGTCCGCTTAACTCTATACCTAACCCAAACCCGAACTTCAGTGAAGAAGTTCGGGTCTGAGTACCACATTCAGCTTTTTCTCAATGCATTGCACTCGCGCGGAAAAAACTGAACATCGGAACTAAATTGCGGTCAAAACTGACTGCAATTGCGTGCCTACTTGAGCGGTTTTCCCACAATGCACACGCGACGCTTCCCGAGCAAATCCGGGACACCGGTGTGAAAGAGGACTTAGGATAGTACTGCATTTAGAGGGAAGCAGATAATATCGGTAGCAGATTGCTTGCAAGAAATTATGCTACACGGTCTATAGAGGAGGCCAAAAATTGGGCTCTCTCTTTAAACAGAAAGAAAATATTTCCCCAAAAGGCAGTTTCGGATAGGAAAATAACAAAAAAAGATTAAAAAAAAAAGGGAAGCCAGCAACTTTTGTTACAGATTATAGTAAGGAATACATGGAGATTTGTAATATCATACAGCAACATCTCCCTGTATTAAAGGGAACCTGTCACCGGGATTTTGTGTATAAAGCTGAGGACATGGGTTGCTAGATGACCGCTAGCACATCCGCAATACCCAGTCCTTTATTGTGTAAAAAAACCTATTTGATACATATGCAAATTAACCTGAGATGAGTCCTGTCCCTGACTCATCTCACGTACAGGACTCATCTCAGGATAATTTGCATATGTATAAAATCATTTTTTTTTACACAATAAAAGCACACAGAGCTATGGGGACTGGGTATTGCGGATGTGCTAGCGGCCATCTAGCAACCCATGTCCTCAGCTTTATACACAAAATCCCGGTGACAGGTTCCCTTTAAACTTTGACCAGGAGTGTAAAGGGATTGTCAATAAGAGGGTTAAATGTGTGGCCCACAGAGCCACAACCATAGGACAAAAAAAACAGCCCCAATCTTTTCCAGGAACGAACAGCAACTCCACCTATGTGGCTCACCTATAGAGGAAGCTACAAATGTGGTAGTAACAGATGTATCTGTTGTAAATACATGTCAGTGGTCAAAATGTAACATCGACTGTGAATGGCAAGAATTACACCATAAAACAATAATTGAACTGTAACACAGATTATGCAATTTATGTAATCACCTGCAGAGATTGCCTTCTACAATATGTAGGTTACACTACAAAATGCTCAAACATTTATCAGATTTACCATATTATAAAACTCACAATGTATCTGCAGCCAGTTTTCACTTTGCAACTGTGCACAAAGGAGATACAAGAGTGTTTTCTGTTCAGGGAGTGGAAAGGGTTACTCTCCCCATTAGAGGAGGAGATCACAAACGAAAACTCCTCAGCCGTGAGGCATACTGGATGTTTGAATTGGGTGGTTGCTTTTCCACAGGTCTGAACAGAAAACACAATCTAATTTTACAATATCGTTAAAATGATTTTTATAGTTTTTCAGTACTATATACATGTCTATTCTTTTTTATGCATTGGGTGTTAGTTTTTGGTGTCTGATTAGTTCTCCTCCACTTTTGAGCATATGATGCCAAAGTCTTGATTACATGGTGCACCACATGTTTAAAGAGTGGTGAACATTAATTTTTCTGTATGTCATGAGTAAGAACTGAGATTGTGGAGTCTAAAACGCGTAGACATCATGTATGTGATTCGTGTTTGGGTAACAGTTTTTTATTGTTATTACTAAAGCTACAAGTTTTTATGGGAAGCTGTACCACAAGTTTTTCTTTGGTGATCCTTGAAACTGGATCAAGGTGGTGAGGAGGAGGAGGTGGCATCAGAGCAGAGTGGTTGCAGCAGCAATTAAGAGCAGAGGCACATAAAGCAGCATCACCAGATCCAGTGGGAAAATAGAAGTGGCCACTAGCTGGCACAACAAGAGTGTCCTCTTTCTCCTGGTCTCCTTTGTGGCAGCCACTCCACATCCACATGTAGTACAGTGTCCTTGTCATCTCCATTATCAATGAAATCTCCTACTACTCCACTCCATCGTCCGCCATCGATATGGGAATGTGTGGCCATGAAACAACCTCACGCACCCAAGAATCCCATGGTCTGCAAGCTTAACTCCTACCTGGCCATGTTGCTGGTGATGCAGTTTATGCTATACCAGTAGATTCTGCTGACTTTACTGAACTGATGATGTGCTCCCAACCTTGCTGGAAGAAGATTCCTAGCCGCTATTTTTTTCTCCAAAAAAAAGCCATCCCTACCTTGTATTGACACATGGTGGAGAATGTGAGCTGCTCCTTACAGTTATCATTGCCCGGCAAGGTGCATGCCATAGTCGATTCCTGGAGAAGCTGCTATGGGCACGGATAGTCATTCTTACGTTGAAAGGTGCTTGCTCTTGGACTTGCATTGACAGAACAGTCTGCCATTGCACTGCATGATCCACAACGTTCCAACTCACTGGAATTCTGGCTTGCATATGCTGCATAAAGCAGTTAATAATTTCATTGTGCACCAGACCACCCCCACAAGGAGCTGATTCCACTACTGTCACTTTCATCACCCCTACACAGCCACCATTACAACTACTACTACCCTAACACACCACACACACATTTACTTGCTACCTTTTCTGTTCCATACTGTGCTGTTGCTGCTATGATTACCCCTACACAAATTATCCTTTCCACATCCACACTGTACTGCTCCCAAATAAAAGGGAGAATTTTTACAGGCTTGTTCAACTTCAGATAGGGGCATATTGGGAACTTAAAGTGGTCATGGAATAATTTCCACCATTTTGTAGTCGGGTCCAAATTGATGGAAGGCAGGGCCAACACAAGTAGGCAGGGCTAGCAATACCATATTGTGGCTTGTTATACCACCCCAACAGAGGCAAATACCACAGTCCCTCACAAAATACTGCCCCCCCATCAGCACAAAATACATCCCTAAAAACTTCCAGTAGTCAGCTATGCTGAGGATTTAGACGGCCACTTGGGCATCAGCCCACTGGGAAATTTCTGTGTAATGTCTATGGCCAATCTGCCCCTGACTTCAGAACAAACCACTGTTTCTTCTGATTATTAACACTTGTGTGTGTATAAATACATACAGCATTCTTCCCTGTTAACATATAATTTTTGGATGCTTGTGCAGAATAAGCCACTATTTCTTATGACATTGGCTTCTACCTCGCAGTTTTTTTTTTCCTTCTTCTGGATCAAATTGCTGGATAAAAATAAAAATATTATAAAAATTGAAATCACCCTCCTTTGCACAAAATGAAAAAATAAAAATTCTGCGTATTGCAACATGTGCAAATGCCCGTAGTATGGAAATATAAAAATATTTATCCCAACGGAAAGAGTAAAAATGGCTGATTCAACGTTTTTGGTCGCTTCTCCTCACACAAAAATGTAATAAAAAGTGATAAAAAATGTGGTACACACCCCATCAATGAAGGTTACAGATCACCCGACAAAAAATAAGCCCTTCACACCACTCCATACACATAACAAAAAAAAGTTATAGGCTTCAGAATATGTCGACGAAAAGAAAAAAATATTTTTTCAAGGTTTTTATTTTTTTTCAGTATTAAAACAGAAGAAAAAATAAACATATGTGGTATCTGCTTAATCACACTGACCTGGAAAATAAAAATAACTGATCATTTTTACTGTATAGGGAATGTAAATGTAAAAATAAAACCCATAAAACTATTCCATAAATAGTGTTTTTTTTCCAATTTCATCCCATTTGGAATTTTTTTCCAGCTCCCCACTATATTGTGAAGCCCTCATACGGCTATGTGAATGGAAAGCGTTAATTTTTAACGTAAATTTGTTTTCCCTAAGTCCTAACAGCAGCACAAGTGGGGAGTTCTCCCCTGTGAAACTAGTAGGACAGGTGGAATTTCTGTTGACAATACATTTCCTACCAAGTAATAATTAAATAATTAGTGAAAACCCACCCCAATAAAGGGCAGACTGCCCATCCATTCAGTGCTTTTATAACAAGTAGAAACAAACAAGGGTGGGAAATTTGTGTGCTGCTGTTATGACTAAGGGAAAACAAATTTACGTTAAAAATTAACGCTTCCCTTACGTCCTAACCGGCAGCACAAGTGGGGACCTAGCAAGCAACCCAACAAATTGGGAGGGGCTTTCCCAGGTATAAACCTATAGTTTTTTTTATTTTTTTATGAGAGGGCGGCAGACAGAATGGTATGTCCGAATGCTACCCCCTCTGAACGCCTAGAGTCTAGGCCAGGGGTGGCCAACCTGTGGCTCTTGAGCCACATGTGGCTCTTTGCTTCTTCAAGTGAGGCTCTAACTGTGAATCCAGGAAGCAGTCAGATGGCTCACTCTCCACTCCATGCTCAGATCTCTTTTCCTAATCGGGCAATGTTACTCCTTTGCAGCTTCAGCTCACTCTCCACTACGTCCTGATGCACACAGTGTGAGAACCTAGTACGTGGAGACATGCACTGTGACCTGACGTTGTGCTCATCAGGTCACAGTGGAGAGCGTGTCAGATCTGCAGAGTAGCAGGTGCCCGAGCAGGAGCCCAGTGCCTGATCGGGAGAGGGAAGAGATTTTTATTTAAATTAGAGAGCTGAGCATGGGGGTCTGATCTTAGCATGAGTGGGAAGATCTGAGCGTGAGGGTGCAGATTTGAGCATGGGGGGAAGATCTGAGCAAGGGGGTCTTGTTTGAGCATGGGTTGGTCAGGTCTGATGAAAAATATACTTTTTCTTTTTTTCTCTGCTAATGAAAAATAAGAAAAAAAGATTTTTATCAGACCTTAGATCAGATGAAAAATCTTTTTTTTCTTTGTTAAAACCTAGGTCATCTTGTAGGGCAGAGAATACGGCGACTCTTGTGTAAATGTATAGCTTGTGGCTCCTGGTAGTCATAAGTTGTTTTTTTTGGCTCTTTGTTTATGTAAGGTTGGCCACCTCTGGTCTAGGCGATAGTGTCTAATGAAAGTGCTGTGGGAGCTCCAGGAAGCCGCAGCACAAATCTGTTCAAGTGGAACAAGATTCTTCTCCGCAAAGGAAGTAGATATTGCCCTCGTGGAGTGGGCGGTGACAAAGGATGGAGGAGCCAAGCTTTGGGATAAAAAGGCTTCCCGGATTGCCTCCTTTACCAATCTACTTAGAGAGGGTTCGGAGGCTTTCAGACCTTTGCTTTTACCAGAAAAGGAGAGCAGTAGGTGTTCCGATTTCCTAAAGTTCGCAGTCCTGTCCAAGTAGATCTTTAGATTTCTGTAAATGTCCACGGAGTGAAGGGCTTCCTCTTCAGGAGATGATGGAATAGGACATAGGACCGGCAGGGAGATGGTTTGATTTCGGTTACCGAAAGAAGGAAGTCCTGGAGAAAGAGGTATAAGGCTCAGTGGCGGCTAAGGCCTGCAATTCTCCAATCCTTTTGGCCGATGTTATGGCCAGTAAAAATGTGACCTTTAAGGACAGAAACCTAAGGTCTACATTCTCTAAGGGTTCAAAGGGGGGAGAGGATAGCCCCTTTAGAACAATGGATAAATCCCAACTAGGGATAGGTCTCAGGATTCTAGGTTTTAGTCTTTCGGCTCCTTTGAGGAACCTCCTGAGTAGGGGGTCTTGAGATAATGGTCTACCTAAAGAGGCAGAGAGAGCACTAATGTGGACTCTGAGAGTAGACGGACTTAGACCCTTGCCCAGGCCGTCTTGCAGGAATTGCAAAATAGCTGAAAGAGGAGGACCTGAGGGTACTACCTCTTTAACAGCACACCACTGAAGAAAGATCTTGTGAATTCTTGAGTATACCTTGTTTGCAGACTCCGCACGGGAGTGTGAAATAGTTCTCAAGATCTCCGCGGAAAGCCCTCTAGCTTCTAGTAGGGCCCTGTCAATCTCCAGGCTGTCAGATTGAGTTTCCTCAGATCTAGGCAGGGGCCTGTGTTCTGATACACAAGGTCCTGCATTAGGGGAAGTCTCCAATATGTGCCCTGACTCATCTTCATGAGCTGGGTAAACCAAGACCTCTTTGGCCAGAATGGTATTATTGCAATGACCGGGGTCTGGTCTTGTCTGATTTTCGTCAATACCCGTGGTATTATGGAAAGGAGGGAATATGTATGCCAGCCTGAACCTCCATGGAATGGACAGAGCGTCTATCGCCAAGGGATTGTCCTCCTTGTAGAGGGAGCAGAACTTGTCCACCTTCGCGTTCAACCGGGTCGCCATCAAGTCGATCTCTGGAGTACCCCAATGTAGAGTGATCTTGTAGAAGATGACTCTGTTCAGTGACCATTTGCCTGGAACTGGTAGACCCCGACTTAGTCGATCTGCAACTATGTTGAGATCTCCCCTGATGTGAACCACGGATAAGTGGGATAAACTGAGCTCTTCCCAAGAGAGAATTAGACCAACTTTGTGGAGAAGAGGTTGAGATCTTGTACCCCCCTGTCTGTTGACGTAAGAGCCAATCGTCTAGATATGGCACGATTTCTAGTCCTTGAAGCCTGAGCTTGGCAACAACCGGAGCCACAACCTTGGTAAAGGAGTGGGGTGCGGAAGAGATGCCAAAGGGTAGAACAGTAAACTGGTAATGCTTTACCACACTTTTTATGGAGACCGCAACTCTTAGGAACTTTCGGTGAGTTGGATGAATAGGGACATGAAGATAAGCGTCCTTTAGGTCTATGGTGACCATGAGGTCTCCATTCTGCGGCGCTTCTGTCTTATGAAGCGATTTAGGTAGCGCAGATCTATTATCATGCGTCAGTCTCCAGAAGGCTTTGGGACTAGAAATATGGAGGAATACACCCCTCGCCTTCGTTCGTGGGAGGGAACCTCCTCTAGGGCTTTTTGTGGATATAAAGTAGGACTGTGTCCTCCAGAATCTTTTGTTTGATTTGGGGTAATGGTCGGGTTAACACAAATTTCTCCTGAGGGGGAGACACGAAATCTATCATGTAACCGAACATAATTATATTTAGGACCCACTGGTCTGGGATCTCTTGCAGCCAGGTCTGCTGGAAAAAACTTAAACGACCTCCGACCGGAGGATTGCACGGAGGGTCTGGAGGGGAAGGGAGAAGGTAAGCGGGAGAGTCATAGCTCCGCCCTACGTTCACTGCCTCTACCACGACCGTGTCTGGAGGACGCCTGATGCTTCTGGGATCTCGAGGGGCCCTGAGGTCTTGTGTATCTGGACCTACTGCGACCCCAAAAGGACTGTTGAGGGAGATTTTTCCCTTTCTTATCTGCCAAGCTTTCCATGAGCTTATCCAGCTCAGAACCAAAAAGCCTTCCTGGCTCATAGGGTAGGCCACATAAGTTGAATTTGGAGGTGTTATCGGCGACCCATGGTCGCAACCAAAGGGACCTACGGCTGACAGAAGAAAGCGTCCGCCTGAATTCTTAAAATGCGGGAACGTACAAAGACCGCAGTCTCAGAGGAGGCGACAGCTACTGACGCGGAGGCTGCCGCAGCAGAATGATTACGCCTTAAGGTGCATTCGACCTTACGGTCTAACGGGTCCTGGAGATTACTACCGTCATCTGACGGGACTAGGGTCCTTTTAGACAGTTTGGATATTGCCATGTCAACCTTTGGAGGCGGTACCCAAAGGTCAAATTCCGATTCCTGGAGGGTAAACATGAGTTTAAACCTCTTATTGAGGACTGGACCATTCTCCGGGTGTTTCCACTCTGTAAGCATAAAACGCTTAAGGTTTTCATCCACTTTGAAGGTTCTTAACCTTAACCCCCTAGAGGTGGATGGCAGAGCTTCCCCTTGCTCAACATCACGGTCCCTTGACCGGATGGAGCGTAAAAGCCTTTGAGTCTTCTCGGCTGGAAACAGGAACAGCGAATCTTCATCGCTAGAGGAAGAGGAGGAATGGTCATCCACGGAGATTTCTTCCAGCATAGGCATCGGACCCGGAGATGATTCTCTTGGTCTCCTTGAGGCGAGGGTGCTTTTAATTTTGGAAATAGAATTTCCCATGAAGTCTTTCATCCATCCAAACATGTCGCTTGCAGTAGGTTGCGACAGAGGTGGACGACATGATGGACACCGATTGTACTCGTAGGAGTCCTGCATTGGAATCTCGCAGGAAGCGCAGACTAAATGTCTCTGCTTATGCATGGATTTACCGCGCTGATCACCGTTAGGAGATGCCATCTGAAAAGAAATGTTCAGATTAGAAGTAGTAGTAATAGCCACAGGTGTAGCTTTAGCTCTCAGTAGTAGTTTAGCAGGCACAGAACTGTAGCCTTAGCTCTCTGCTCAGAAAGAGGAAGTACTCCTCTTGTTGTGGGATTATATAGGTGGATAGCTCCACCCCTAACCTTAGATCGGCCCCCTCTGGATAGCACCGCCTCACTTAACTTTCCCCTAGAAATACAAGTTTTTAAAACATATATACCTACTATATGTCATTAAATATGCAGCCCGTGGGCTCAAATAAATAAAATACACCTGCGTTTTAGTTTTAACAACGCTGGCCGAACCCGGAAGTCGTCAATGACGCACTTCCTGTCGGCCGTGCAGCATGCAGCAGGAGCCGGCGAGACGCCGGCGATCCAAGCCCTGTAGGCGGCTGAATAAAATGTCCTTCTATGAACACACTGCTATTGACAATTTACTTTGGAAAAAATGCCCTCCGTGTTGTAATAATAATAATAAAATGTATTTATATAGCACCACCATATTCTGCAGCGCTTTAAAAATTCATAGGATTCATGTATGAAACAAAACTAACTGGCTAATATGCAACTGAAACACTAGGAGTCAGGGCCCTGCTCGCAAGAGCTTACAATCTATGAGGATTTGAGGGTGACACATAAGGTAGTTGATTGTAATAAGTAGGATTTGAGCCATTATTGAACTGACAGGAGTGGTGCCGGCCGATCGGCTTCAGGTTTGGGACTACTAGAGGATCGAGTTCAGGCCAGAGGAGTTGGTGGAGGCGAAGTTTAGTCAGGGAATAGTCAGTTTAGGTAGCTTGATAAGCCTGCCTGAAAATATGTGTTTTTAAGGCACGCTTAAAGGTGGAGGGTTGTGAATTGACCTAGTATTCCGGGGCAGAGTATAGGTGCAGCTCAAGAAAAGTCTTGAAGATGGGAGTGAGAGGTACGAATTATGGAGGTTATTAATCTTAGGTCGCTAACAGAATGGAGAGCACGAGTAGGGTGGTAGATGGAGATTAGGGAGGAGATGTATGGAGGTGTAGCACTGTGGAGAGCTTTGTGGGTGAGGGTGGGAAGCAGGGGCATCGTTAGGTCAAAACATTCGGGGCTGGAGCCCCGGATGTTGTGTCCAGTGCCCCAAATGTTTATGCTTATGGGATTTATTTTTATTTTATTCGGCTATTCCTAGCCATCTGGGCAATCCCACAGATCATCCCCCAACCCCCCTTGTTTTGTTCCGCTACTTGCAGGCTGTGTAGGCATGAGTTCAGAACTTCAGTCACTTCGGTCTGCAATTCTGTTCTGCGGTGCGTGATCCCGCGAGACCCGCTGCGGGAGATCACGGGTCTTGCGGGATCACATGCCGCAGAACAGAATTGCGGACCGAAGTGACTGAAGTTCTGAATTCATGCCCGCGCAGCCTGCAAGTAGCGGAATAAGTACAAGGGGGGTTGTGGGTTCCAACTTCCTACACTTGTTGATGGGTTCCTTCACAGATTACAACTGATTCTGTAATCCCAGAAGCACAATCTGTGATTAATTTATAGTTGGGGGTTTACTTAATTTTGAATTAGACTAACCATAGGTTAGGATGATCTGTGGGGTTGCCCAGAAGGCTAGGCCCTTCACTGTAGTTATTAACCCTTTTCAGCAGTCCTCCATTCACTGAAGGGGGGACTGCTGAAAGGGGTTAATAACTACTGTGAAGGGCCGCTCGGTGGCAATGAGGGCATGGCTTCATGTGGTGGGGGCATGGCTTCACGGGGCCTCGGGCCCCGGATGTCTTCAGACCCTAGCAACGCCCCTGGTGAGAAGTTTCAACTGTATTCTGTGGTGGATGGGCAACTAGTGAATTGACTGGCACAGACTAGTAGCATCAGTGTAGGAGTTGGGTGGATAGATGAGCCTGGCTGCAGCATTTAGGACAGACTGAAGGGGAGAGAGTTTAGTGAGAGGGAGACCGATTAGTAATGCGCTGCAGTAGTCAAGACGAGAATGAATCAAGGCAACAACAAGAGTTTTTGCCATTTCCACCGTAAGAAAAGGGCGGATTCTGACGATATTCTTGAGGTGCAGATGACAAGAGCGTGTAAGTTATTGAATATGGGGAACAAAGGAAAGATCAGAGTCAAATGTGGCCCCAAGACAGCTGGCATGTTGCACAGGAGTTATGATAGTGCTGCAGACCGAAATTGAAACATCAAGTTTAGGTTAGTTAGTAGATGGAGGAAAGACAAGAAGTTCCGTTTTTGAGATGTTCAGTTTTAGATACAGAGAGGACATGATGTTAGAGACAGCTGCCAGACAATTACTGCTGTTTTGGTGTAAAGCAGGGGTGATGTCAGGGGATGAAGTGTATAGTTGGGTGTCGTCAGCATAGAGATGGTATTGAAAGCCAAATCTACTGATAGTCTGTCCGATGGGGCTTTAAAGAGGGGGAAGAGTAGAGGACCTAGTACTGAGCCCTGAGGAACGCCGACATCAAGAGGAAGAGGAGAAGAAGACAAGCCAGCGAATGATACACTAAAGGAGCGGCCAGAGAGATAGGAAGAGAACCAAGAGAGAGCAGTGTCCTTAAGGCCAATTGAGTGAAGCATGGTGAGGAGGAATTTATGGTCTATTATATCAAACACTGCAGAGAGATCCAGCAGAATCAATAGCAAATAGTCACCATTTCTTTTTGCTGTTAGGAAATCGTTAGACACTTTAGTAAGGGCAGTTTCTGTAGCATGAAGAGGGCAAAAGGCCGATTGTAAGGGGTCAAGAAGAGATTTTGCAGAGAGATAGCTTATTAAGCGAGAGTAGACAAGACGTTCAAGAGTTTAGAGATGAAGGGGAGGTTAGAAACAGGTCGGTAGTTAGCAGCACAGGTTGGGTCAAGAGATGGTTTCTTTAGTAGTGGGGTGATAATAGAGTGTTTGAAAGAGGAGGGAAAGATACCAGAAGAGAGACAGAGGGTAAAAATTGTAGTTAGGTGAGTGATGACAGCCGGGGAGAGGGACTGGAGGAGGTGTGATGGAATAGGATCACTGCTACAGGTCGTGGGTCAAGAAGAAGAGAGAGGCCTGGAGCCTTTTTCCTCTGTTATACGGTCAAAAGAGAAGAGAGAGCATATGGAGGAATGGGAGGGAGGATGATTGAAATCATTTAGGGACTGGGAGATGATTTCCTGCCCAATACTGCCAATCTTGTCTCTGAAGTAATTGGCCATGCCATCAGCACAGAGGTCAGTGACATGTTCTGCAACTTTAGGGCTTAGAACGGAATGAAAAGTGTCAAAGAGTCATTTTGGGTTATTTGAGAGTGAGGAGATGAGAGAGGTGAAGTACTTTTGTTTGGCAATGTTGAGAGCCGAATTATATGTTTTGAGCATAAAGTTATAATGGAAAAGTCTGCTGATATTCGCGATTTTCTCCATAAGCGTTCTGCACATCTGGAGCAGCATGGTATACTTGTATTGCCATTTTTGAAAAAACTAAAAAACTAAAAACTCCTTGAACTGTCTGGAGAAGCATTAAAAAACAAACAAAAAAAAACCACTTGAACTGTGTGAAGATGCCCTGTCCTAGATTTCAGACTATTTTAGGTGTTTTTACTGGGATTTAAAACGCTACCCTCTGGTTTATAAAACATGCATTGTGCACACATTTGCTATTTTCTCAAAACAAAAAACACTTGATGTGTCTGGAAATGCACTGTAAAATACTTTGGCCTACTATTTCCAGTGTTTTCACTCAAAGATTTAGAATACTCTCTGGATTGAAATACATGCCTTGTACACTTATATTGCTATTTTTTGCAACCCACGCCAACACTTGAACTGCCTGGAGATGCCCTATCCTAGATTTAGGACTACTCCTATTGCAGATGTTTTCATTGAGTTTTAAAATGCTACCCTTTAGATTGCAAAACACAAGCGGTACACTGTAATGCCCTGTCTCAGATTTTGGACTGCTATTTAATGTGTTTTCCCTGAGATTTAAAATAATACCCTCTGGATTTATAAACATGCGTTGTACACTTATATTGTACTTATTCCCCCACACCAACACTTCAGCTTAGGTTTGGGAAAAAAAGTTGTATTTCTGTTCAAATGGGGGGATAGAAGTAATGTTCTTGCATGTAGCTGCTTTTGAGGTTCTGCAGCAGCTGTAGCTGTGCTATAAGGCAGTAACTGCAGCTACAAGGCACTGCCACTATGGCACACTATACTCAGCTCCATACTCCTAATTCCACAGCTGCCTTTCCCTGTTCTCCACAATTATTCCTATTTCTAGTGTTTCCCTAAACTATCCCTGACACGAGAAGAGAAGCTTGATTGTGTCACGGACATTCCTGTGACAGGTGGCAGGAGAGAGACTGTCAATACGTGGTTTGATCTGACAGGTTTCCCTTGGATCAATAGGCATCTGTGTTGTTTCTGGTATGGCCACACCCCTTGTCTCAGGTGTTGCTAATGTGGTCATTTAACCTTCCTTATTTATAGTTGCTTCTCCCACAGTGCTGAACGGTTTATAGATTCAGTTTCAGTTTTGGATTGCTAGCTTGTGAATCTCGGCGGAGTTCCTGGTGCTTCCATTGCTATTTTGAAGTTAAGTCTTTCCTTTCCCTTTTGTATTTTGTTTGGGTTCTGTGTGTTGCATTTCCCAATTGTTTGTATTAGGCCTGAGGGAGACTCCTTAGAAACAAAAGATTAAAACTTCTGTGTGGTCTCAGGAATGGGAAATAAGCACCAGTCCCAATCTCATCGGAGTAAGCCCCTTCTCCAAAAAAATCACCAAAAAGTACATACATGTGGGTCCGCGCTACGCTTGAATGAGGAAAAGTTCGCAAACAGAAGGTCTTCCCGAAGATATTCCAACTTCACAGATGCATCTCCGGTGCACGATCTCAATATCAACTAGCAATCAGATTTTCCTCTAAAAGGAACAGATCATAGTGCAATACCCGAATCTTTTTTTTAAGTATAATTTATTTTACTCACAAATAAAACACTTGATCATAGTATATAAAATCACTTGCTTGATTTTATATACTATGAGCAAGTGTTTTATTTGTGAGTAAAATAAATTATACTTTTTAAAAAAAGATTCAGGTATTGCACTATGATCTGTTCCTTTTAGAGGAAAATCTGATTGCTGGTTGATAGCGAGATCGTGCACCGGAGATGCATCTGTGAAGTTGGAATATCTTCGGGAAGACCTTCTGTTTATGAACTATTGCTCATTCAAGCGTAGAGAGGACCCATATGTATGTACTTTCTGAGGGAGACTCCTGTTCGTCCTTCCTTTTGGAGGAACAGGTAGTCTCATCCCTGCCATTAGTACCAGGGTCCTATAGGGCTAGATAGGATTCTAGGTATTCCTGTGTATGAACACACCTACCTCTGGGGTCTGTTCATACTGATAGTCAAGATTTTGGTTAGGGTTTTACTAGGAGGTGTCCATCTTCCTTCCTTAGTTCTCAGACCTGATTCCTGCCCCCCCCCCCACCTTCTCTCTTGCTCGGTGTGGTGCTTCCCTCCCACACCGGAGCGTAACATTATAAACTGCCAAAACCGTCCTTTTTATTTGTGTGTAGCCATGGATCCTATTGCTGCACTGGCAGGTCAGCTGCAAAGCCTGTCTTTAGAGGTAGCTGACCTCCGCACGACCCTCTCGTAGATGCAGAGACCACAGTCTTCTGGTCCTAGTGGTGGTGGTTATCAGGCCTTTATTGAACCTAAAGTTCCCCTCCCGGACAGATTCTCTGGGGGATGTGATAATTTCATTTTGTTTAGGGAGGCGTGCAAACTGTATTTTAGGCTATGTCCACACTCATCTGGGGATGAGAAACAGCGAGTCGGTGTGGTTATTTCCTTGCTTAAAGGGGATGTGAAGTCATGGACTTTTTCTCTGTCGACCCGATTGCAGTCTCTCTGGTTGGTAGATTAATTTTTTCGAAGCTTTGGGTCTTATCCATAATGTTCCGGATCGGACATCTCTAGCCGAAACCAAGCTGCGTGTCCTTCGCCAGGGTGATCGTTCCGCTGAGATTTATTGCTCTGAGTTTAGGAGGTGAGCTACGAATATGGAGTGGAATGCTCTTGCCCTCCGTAGCCAGTTTAGTCAGGGGTTAACGGAGAGGCTGAAGACTTTTCATGAAACCCCAGTGTCTCTGGAGGCTGCTATGGCTCTGGTTATATGCATGGATAGACGCCTTAGAGATAGAGATTTGGGGGTCCCCACTTTCAGGACATACTATCACATGATGTATCGTCCTCTTCTGATACTTTGGGCAAAGCTACTCCTGGGATTATGTCTGGTGACGAACCCATGCAACTAGGGGGAGCTACTCCTGGATCCGCTTTTAAGCATACTGGTAATAGGAACGGAGTGTGCTTTTTCTGCGGACAAAAGGGACATTTTATCAGAGTATGTCCATGCATTCAATGGCAAAAAGAAAAAAGAGGGACATTTAATTTCCATCTGACTCTTTGAGGGGTGAGAGGAGAGTCAGAAAATGTGCATTAATCTTTTACTGGTAGTACCCGATTTCTTCTGGCCGCTGAGGTGGCGCTAGAGTAAAAAACTGTGGGGATTGAGGTGTTTATCAACAGCGGGGCCAGGGTGAATCTGATTGATGCTCAGTTCGTCCATATGGATGGGTTGTCACCGAGTGCATTAGAAAAAAACATTCCTGTTCTTGCTATTTATTCTGCACCTATAGCTCAGAAGTGTTTATCTCAAGTGGTGCATGATATCAGATTAAGAGTCGGTGACTTTCATCAAGAATTTATCTCGTGTTTTGTGTTGGAGGGTCTCCCTGCACGGGTGGTTCTGGGTTTACCGTGGTTAAGCAAGTACAATCCAACTATCGATTGGCAAGCAAGATGGATTCTGGATTGAGGTGATTATTGCATTGACAATTGTCTGAATACATCTTTTTCTGTTCTAACTACTAAGACTCTTTTATATCTGATTATCCTGACGTGTTTTCTGAGAGTGGATACCAGGATTTACCTCGCATCGGGAATGATTGTCCTATCAATCTTATTCCCTGGGCGAAATTGCCAAAATCTAGGTTGTATGTCCTTTCGGAACCTTAAACACTGGCCATGAGAGAGTATATTACCGAGAGTTTGGCTAAAGGATACATAAGACCTTCTAAGTCTCCAGTGTCAGCAGGGTTCATTTTTGTTAAAAAAAAGGACGGAGGTCTTCGGCCATGTTTGGATTTCCGTGAACTCAATCGGATTACTGTCCGTGATCCTTACCCTCTTCCTTTGATTCAAGATTTGTTTAACCAGATTATTGGTGCCAAGGTGTTCTCTAAACTGGACCTAAAGGTGGGCATATAATCTGGTTAGGATCAAGGAATGGGATGAATGGAAGATGGCTTTTAATACTCCTGAGGTGCATTTTGAGAACCTGGTCATGCCTTTCTGGTTGACCAATGCTCCTGCAGTTTTCCAGCATTTTGTGAATGACTTTTTTAATCACCTGGTGGGGAGGCTTGTAGTCGTGTATCTGGATGACATTCTAGTTTATTCTCCAGACGTGGAGACACATCAGGATCACGTTAGACAGGTGTTACAGATCCTAAAGGACAATAAATTGTATGCAAAATTAGAGAAGTGTGTTTTTGCTGTAAACAAGGTGCAGTTTTCGGGCTACCTGATGTCAGCTTCAGGTTTTTGAATGGATCCAGAGAAAGTCTGTGCTGTATTGGACTGGGATCGACCCGAAAATCTAAAGGCTCTGATGCGGTTTTTGGGGTTCAAGAACTATTACCGAAAATGTAGTCAAAATTATTCGACAATAGTTAAACCCTTAACTGACATGAATAGAAAGGGACAGATGTCTGAGTGTGGTCTGAATCGGCATTGCGAGCCTTTTCTGCAATAAAAAAATGCTTCTCTTCGGCCCCTATATTGGTGCAGCTGGATGTATCACAACCTTTCGTTGTGGAATTGAATGCGTCCGAGGTGGAGGTAGGAGCAGTTTTATCGCAGGGCCAGTCTTCTTGTAAATGGCGTCCATGTGCCTTTTTCTCTAAAAAAAACTCTCTTCCGCAGAGATAAATTATAATGTGGGTAACAGAGAGTTACTAGCCATTAAGTTGGCTTTTGAGGAATGGCATCATTGGTTGGAAGGGGCAATATTCACTCTTTACCCTGACCTAGAGGTGAAGGTGTTAGGGGTCCAGGGAGATGCACAAGATTCTTGTCCCTCCAGGAAACTGTTTGTGCCATCGGAATTGCGTCACAAGGTGTTTGAGGAGCATCACTGTACGGTTCTTACGGGATACCCTGGGAGTAGATCCACTGCCGACCTCATCTCTCATAGATTCTGGTGGCCAGGGTTGTGTAAGTGTGTTGACTATGTGTCAACCTGTAGTACCTGTGCACGTGCTAAGGTGACACATACTCGGCTTTCCGGATCTCTACTTCCATTGCCCATTGCGTCCAGACCATGGACTCACTTATCCATAGATTTTATCACTGATCTACCTAATTCTTCAGGGAAGACAATTATTCTGGTGGTAGTTGATCGCTTTAGTAAAAACTTTATAGCGTTGCCGGGCCTAACTAATGCTAAAACACTTGCAGAAGTGTTTGTTGACAACATTGTGAGACTCCATGGCATTCCCTCTGACGTGGCCTCGGATCGTGGGACTCAATTTGTTTCCAGATTCTGGAAGGTGTTCTGTACTCTACTGGGGGTGCAACTGTCGTTTTCTTCGTCTTTTCATCCACAGTCGAACTGACAGACGGAGCATACTAATCAGAGCCTGTACATTACTAGAGATGTTTTGTCTCTGAGAACCAGGAGGAGTGGTCTTCGTTTTTGTCTTTGGCTGAGTTTGCCATAGACAATCGTAGACAGGAGTCCACTGTTAAGTTGCCGTTTTTTGGGGCATAGGGGTTTCACCTGCAGTTTGGCACATTTTCTGGTTCTGATACTTCTGGTATCCCTGAGGAGGAATGTTTTTCGTCATTATTGTCATGTATATGGTGGAAAATTCTAAATAACTTGATGAATATGGGCAACAAGTATAAACGTGTGGCTGACAGGAAACATATGAATGGTCCGGACCTAAGAGTTGGTGATTCTGTGTGGCTGTCCACAAGAAACATTAAGTTGAAGGCAGTGGCGTAGCATGGGGGGCTGTTGCTGCTCACAAGTGGAGGGCGGCGGTAGGTCACAGGGAGATGAGTGCTTCCACAATGGTCCCATAGTCATCTGTATCACCGTCCTCAGGACAGCAATACAGATGGATGTGCTGCGGGGCAGGGGAGGGAGAGGCCTGCATTGCATCACTGCCATGAAGGTAAGTTTAAGTGTTTATTTTTTTATATGGTACAACACTGGCTACTGGCACATGATTGGGGGGCCATCTATGGGAGGCACTTCTCACTGGCACATGATTGGGGGGCATCTATGGGGGCACATCTTACTGGCACATTATTGGGGGGCACATCTTACTGGCACATTATTGGGGGGCACTGTGGGGGCACTTCTTACTGGCATATTATTGGGGGGACTTGTTACTAGCACATTATTGGCTGACACTATGGGGCATTTCTTACCTGCACATTATTGGGGGCATCTACCGAGGCTGCAAAGAAAGGAGTATTTTATATGTTGGGGCTCTGTATAGGGGCATTTTATACTAGGGCACATTATGGTGGGTACTATGGGGAAGTGGAGAGAGGAGTACTATGGGGTCATCTACGGGGGCACTAAGAAGGGGTATTTTATACTTGCAAATTATGGGCGAAACTAAAGGGCATCTACTGGGGCACTATATATGGGGCATTTTTTACTGGTACATTATGGGGGGCACTAGGAGGAAGGGGGGAGAAGAGCACTATAGGGACATTAGCTCAACTGGGTGCATTAAAAGGGGGTATTTTTTCACTATTATAAGGAGAATTATTATTACTGGGGGGCATTATGGTGGGCTTTATTACTACTGGGGGTCTAGGGGGAATATGATTACTAGTATGGCCACTATGGGAGCATTATTACTTCTAGGGCACAGTGGGGACATGTTGAGGGCATTGTAGGAGCACTATTACTACCATGTGTGCTCTGGCAGAGAATTATTCCTATTGGTGGGACTTTTGGCCACAGGTTGGGGGGGGGGAGGGGGACCGGCTTGCCCAGGGTGCTGGCAACCCATGCTACACCACTGGTTAAAGGTACCTTCATGGAAGTTGGGTCCAAGATTTATTGGTCCATATAAGATCACCGCCATTATTCATTCTGTAGCTTTTCGTCTTGAACTTCATCAGGCCCTGAAAATTTATAAGTTGTTTCATAAATCTTTGTTGAAGATATGTTGAACCTTTGGAGCCGTCTTCCTTGGCATCCTCTCCTATCATGGTGGACGGTAGTTTGGAATTTTAGATTGCCAAGATAATTGACTCTCAAGTTCTCTGTAGATCTCTTCAATATCTTGTTTACTGAAAGGGTTATGGACTAGAGGAGAGGATGTGGGTACCGGCATCTGACGTAAATGCCAGTTGTTTTCACAGGTCTCACCCGGATAAGGTCGGTCCTGGGTGTCCGGAGGTCACCCGTAGAAGGGAGGGTACTGTCACGGACGTTCCCGCGACAGGTGGCAGGAGATCGGTGAGACTAGCAACACGTGGTTTGATCTGACAGGTTTCCCTGTGAATCAATAGATGACTGTGTTGTTTCTGGTATGGCCACACCCCTTGTCTCAGGTGTTGCTAATGTGGTCATTTAACCTTCCTTATTTATAGTTGCTTCTCCCACAGTGCTGTGTGGTTTATATCTTCAGTTTCAGTTTTGGATTGCTGGTGTGTGGATCTCGGCGGAGTTCCTGGTGCTTACATTGCTCCTTTGAAGTTAAAGGGAACCTGTCATGTGGATATTTGATTATAATCTAACTAATTATATACAATCATTAACTACTAAAAAGTACCTTAGATGTATTCACTTATTGGTGTGACAGATGGTTACCTCATAATATACACACAAAGATGCTGCATGCCGCATGCTAATGAGCTGATTTGAGTCCAGCATATATTTAATTCAGAGCTATAGCCACTCCCCTGCCCACCTGCTGCTGATTCATATGGAAACAAACTGTCATTCAGCAGCCGATAGGCGGGGAGAGTCAGGAGCTCATAAATATTCATGACTCATTCATGACTTATCAGCTGGGGCTTTTCAATACAAGATGTTGGCAGATTGACTGGGTCAATTAAAGAAAGTGACCCAGCATTTTGCTAAGAGAATCAGTCACTTATTTATGTTGCCCTTAGTTAGGACACCATAAAACTGGTGACAGGTTCCCTTTAAGTCTTTCCTTTCTCTTTTGCATTTTGTTTGGGTTCTGTGTGTTGCATTTCCCTATTGTTTGTATTAGGCCTGAGGGAGCCTCCTGTTCGTCTTTCCTTTTGGAGGAACAGGTAGTCTCGTCCCTGCCATTAGTACCAGGGTCCTATAGGGCTAGATAGGATTCTAGGTATTCCTGTGTATGAACACACCTACCTCTTGGGCATGTTTATACTGATAGTCAGTCAGGATTTTGGTTAGGGTTTTACTAGGAGATGTTCATCTTCCTTCCTTAGTTCTCAGGCCTGATTCCTGCCCCCCCCCCCCTTTCCTCTTGCTTAGTGTGGTTTTTCCCTCCCATACTGGAGCGTGACAGATTGTGACTGTACATTGTCCCTAAAATCTTTTTCTGCCACAGACTGCTACACCCATCCACCCTCAATGACAGCCAACACAGAATGACACTCTGTTACTTCTGCAATGGCACCTCCCTGCCTGCTGCCCCATTGATTGGCTCATCTAGGCTGTCTGTATGCTTGTGATCCAATCTGGACAAACCCTTCCCCCAACTACTCTCATGGGGGTCATGTGATCCATCCTTCTTTTTCGTTTGTGCTTTTTCCACCATGTTCAGTAAAATGGCCCGCTGCACGCCGTTTTACTGGATTCATCCGAAGCTAATGTGAAAAGCTTTGAGATTGTCTTGGTGACTTGACTCACCTTTAGTTCTTCATTATCTCTCGTACTATGGCCCTTTTCCCTCAATTACTTAGTTTAGTGAGGTGGCCAGCTCTATTTAGAGTCCTGGTCATTCCATACTTCTTCCATTTAAGAATTATGGAGGCCACTATGCTCTTGAGAACCATTTTCCAGCAGTAAATGTTTTGTACCCTTTTTCAGATCTGTGCCTCCACACAATCATGTCTCTGAGCTCTGCAGGCAGTTCTTTCATCCTCATGGCTTAGGTTTTGCTCCAATATGCATTGGCAGCTTATATAGACATGGGTGTGTCTTTCTAAATCATGTACAATCAACTGAATTTACCACAAGTGGACTCTAATAAAGGTGCAGAACCATCTCAAAGATGATCAAGAGAAATGATGGCCCCCAGACCTACATTTCAAATGTCATAGCAACGGGTCTGAAAACGTTTCCTTTTTCAAAAATTTACAAAAATTTCTAAAATTCTCTTTTCACTTTCGCATTATGGGGAACTGAGTACAGATTGAAGGTGCAAACTTTTTTATATTTTTTATTTTAGCACAAGGCTACAACATAACAAAATGTGAAAAAATGTTAAGTCTGAATACTTTCTGAATGCATTGTATATCTGGAAATTAAAGGACATAGCGCAGACTACCTTTCGATGATAACCTAACACCGATTTTTTTAAAGGGGTTGCCCCATATCTACATAATAAAGGAAGTGCAACTGCTGGGGTGGATAGGTGGAAGTCCAACTGCTGGGGCCCCTGCTGATTACAAGAATGAGGCCATATGTTCACCAGTTTGAATGGAGCAGCAAAAACACATGGCCGCTGTTGTTCCATTTAACTCTATGTGGCTGCCGGAGATAGCCAAGATCTTGTACTTGGCTTGCTCTGGCAGTCCCATAGAATTGAATGGTGTGGCAGTACACGTGTACCCACTGCTCCATTCAGCTGGGAGAACTCAAACTGTTGTGTTACTGATCAGGCACTTATACTCTATATTTTGGATAGAGGATAAATTATTGTAGTGGAACAACCCTTTTAGACTCTTACAGGATATAAAAACCAAGCACATATCACACGAGTAGCATGCCATGCTTTTAACTTCTGAGATAAGTGCTTGTTTTTAATTGAGTATAATAAATCTGTGTTATTTTTTCCTTGAAAGGCAGTATGTCCTATGTCCTTTAATTTCCACACATAGATTGTGGTGCAGTGTGGACTTCTTGCAGTGTGCATCTACATCCTAAGCAGTTGAACTGAAAAGAACATGAATATGCTGAGTTGTTGAAATCTGTCTATATCAGGAGCTAGGTACTATAGACTCCATACTCTATTTTTCCTTTTAGTGCAAACTGTGGTGACTGTGAGTACTTAGGAACTTCTTCCCTTGATTCTAGGAATCTATATATATTCTATATATATATATATTTCTTAATATTCAATTATGACGGGAGCCACTTGACATTGTATTAGTTACATTAGTGTTGAGCGAATCAAATTATCTGAAGTGGACTTCAATCTGAATTTCAGGAAATATTTGCTTTGTCACAAAGCCGAATTTCCTCTCACTTTGTAGTAAGGAATCAATTTTTCCTAAAATGATGGCTGACAAAAAAGCAGACTGCATCTTCGTGAGTAAGTGGATGAGGTGAGTATAATTTTTTTTAACCCCTGAAAGGCTTCACAAAAGGTGTTGAACAGGGCCCCTGACGAAGCCTTTGGGCGAAACCCGGGTCAGGCAGCGATATTTCAAATGGTTTAATATGCTGATTACTAGCGGTGCTTTTTGTGAGTATAATAAAGCCTTTATTCTTTGACATATTCACGGGTACTGCACTATGTTGCTGATCTTTTGAAAGGTTACCTCTGCCCTGTGAAGTTTCGGTCGGCAGTGTGGCGTGTTCTTGTGGGGAAGTTTCAGCGTGGGATACGAACTAACTGCGCTTTCCTTCTACAAGGCGTTTCCAACTCTATCTCCTTAGAAGCGCGGACCTGGACTTTTGTTTTTGTTGAACAGGGCACCTGAGGGGTTAAATAATGGAGAGCAGTGCGATCGCTGTTCCCCGTCATTGCACCCGCTCCATACAATGGAAAGCAATTTGTGAACAAGTAATTTGTAACTAATCAAATCTCTTGTGAAAGTTCAGCGAAGCATCCAAATCGAATTTTTAAAAACGTTGCTCCTCTCTAGGTTATATAAAAACAAATTAGCAAATTGTGAACAAGACCCCTAATGAAAATCAGTATTACACCCTGACAGACATTTCACATGATATCACACGTGTCCATATTATGTCTTTAAGTTGTGCTTAAATTGTTTCAAAAACAAATTTAAACATGATAAAACCTACTAGGCAGCTCAAATATGTTAAATTCCTACAGAAGGTTAGTCCATAAATCCACCACCCATTGTAGTGTTTGCATATAGTCCTCTGAACCTAGTTATCATAACTAGGTCTTTTTGTGAGTTCTCTTAAAAGCTCCCATTACTATTGGTATTTTCAAATACGTGGTCATCCACAGTCCATTCTTGTTTATCTGGAGTCTGTTTTGCATCTATCAGGTGGTTGCCACAAGCCATTTGAATGTGTTGAGGCCGGGCTGGGACAGGGAGTAGGATAGTTCCAGGCAAACCTATACATTGTCTGGCAGCCAAAACAGCGTCCTTAATAGCAAAAAACACAGAAGAACCCAGAAAGGCTGACACCTCTTCCACTGCCTAGAATAAAAAAAAATAAGTTAAGTACTACAAAGTGAACATTTGGTAATGCAACATAATATATGTGATAGTTTTTGCCTGCCGTAACACTATGGAATATTATGTCCCATTTATGCACAGTTTTAAGCAGAATTTGGTGTAGATTCTGTGCCAAAAAGTTGGCGGTCGACTACGCAGAATCTGCCCCCCATTGTTTTCAATGTGATGTTACAGTTTATGGATACGACCATGACAATAAGCCCCTGCCACATAAACAGCAGTGTGGCCAACCATTAAATACAATGGGAATCCGGCCCAAATTCGTCATGCAAAAGATGTTGTGTCAATGGGGTCTTAGGGTGGGAAATGGGGACTAGCAGTGCACAAATGTCAGTTTCAGTACATATTCAAAAATACAAGTACTACACTGTTCAGTAATAAAAGTAAAACCATCTACCTAATGCTGTGTAGCTCCCACTTATGCCACTTAATCGCTTCTGACCTGTTGAGGCACAGATAATTACACTTTTTTCAGCAATTTGTGCCACACAGACTAGCTGTAAAAGTGGCTACTGTGCGCCGCTGTTTACTACTGTGGCCCCGGGTTCAGCGGTGATCTGCTGCAAGTTCTTCCCCTTTCACTGCTGCAGTCTTGGGCTCTGTCCTTGTAGGTACTGTTGATTCTGGGATCTGCTGCACAGTTTCTTTTCAGCCCTGGCCACAGCATGTTTGCTGCTTGTTCCCTGCAGCACTCGTCACTTCCTGTGCTTTATGGGTTAGTTCAAGTGACCTCACTGACCAATCCTATCCCTCCTGCACGTGTATCAGTGGCTCAGCCCCCTTCCCGGATACCTGAGCGTCAAGGTCCTTGTGTCTTGCATAGCTTGCTGATTTCTCTGCTTGTGTACCTGACTCGTGCTTGTTTTTTTGGACTCCCTGCTACCTGTTTAATCCCTGCCTGCTTGCCTTGACTCTCCTGTTGCTGACCCAGATTGCCTGACCTATACCTGTGCCGCTTGCCCTGATCTATTGCTTGTTTGACATTGCCTCTGCCTCATCCTTCGTTCCTGCACGGTTGCTCCTGGTTATGACTCGGCCTCCTGACTACGGCTGGTACCTTGCTCAGGCACCTCCTGGTCCGCCTGGACCAGCTGCCTTTTGTGCCAGCCCTCTTTAAGAGGTAGCGACCTGGTGTTTCCTTCGGGAAAGTCTATCCCCCACCATCAGGGGTACTGTTAAGAACGAGGGGTTCACTTAGACAACGCCCATAAAGGAGGTAGGACGCATGGCACAGTGGGTTCACACCCACTGGTTGGTGACATTATCCTTTGTTCCTCATAATAAGAGAGTCTTAAGTGCCCATGTCCATGTCGCAGATTTATCAGCTGTCCTCCTTTTGACCATGCAGGTACTAACTAATGCATAACAGGTACACCCCACAATCCTACCATTTTGGAGATGCTCTGATACAGTCATTTAGCCATCACAATTTGGACCTTGTCAAAGTCACTCAGATCTTTAGGCTTTTCTAATTTTCCTGCTTCCAACACTGGAGCTTCAAGAACTGAACGTTTAGTTGCTGCCTAACATATCCCATCCCCTGACATGTATGACTGTCACAAGATAATGCTATTCATTGTCATGTCAGTGGTTGTCATGACTGCTTGGTGCATACCGACACATTCAGTTTTTGGCCACATTACCAGTAAGTATAGGCCCTAGAGTTCTTCTTTTGTGTGACATTTCACTTTGTGGTTTCCTAATTACATCTTTTACAGTTAAGACATTGTGACAACATTACTTTACACTGCTTTCTAATGGGTTGTCACCAAGTGTTTCTAGACACACAATTGGCAAATCTGCTACAGCGTTATTTCAGTTTACCTTAGGAGAACATCCCACATATGGATTTGGAGATGATGGAAGCAAAGTTACATTGAACTGTTCAGGCTCCCTTTTGTTGGTTGGAGAGTCGTCTTCATTGGGATGGGCACCATTCATGGTTGGTTGAAGATTGTATTTTATGTCATCATTTGTGTACAGTTTAAGTCCTTTAATAAATGCATATTTAATCTGTTGAATTCAAAATAAAAATATTTTGTAATGAATGCTGTGATTTTTTAAATGCAGTAGAAGTATATGCCAGCAAGTGGAGGTATATACCAGTAATTGAGATCTTCTGATTGTTTTAATTTTTTTATACACATAGATGTGACCAGAGTTTAGATATGTTTTCTGGGATCAGGATATTGATGACCTACTGTATCCTCAGGATACACCATCAATACCAGATCAGTGAAGGTCCAACCTTTTTAACCCCTGCCCATTAGCTGTTTGAAGGGGCTAATGCAAGTGCTTCAACCTCTTCATTGCTAAACGGCCCTTATCTACATGCACATTATCTACTGGTCACCTCATGGTGTTCAGAGCATTTAAAGGGGTTGTTTGCTTTTTACTATTGATGGCCTATCCTCAGGATAGGTCATCAGTATCAGATCAGCGGGGTCTGAGTCCTGGCACCCCCGCCAATCAGCTGTTTGAAGAAAAGCTGCCTTCTCTGCTCTGTTTACCTGCTCGGCGCAGCATTTGCAGTGATGAGCAGGTGTAATTACAAGTATGGTGTCCCCATTCACTTCTATGGGATGGCTGTGTAGTAGTCAATTGAACAGACAGAACCGTCCCTTTGAAGTGAATGGAGAAACCATACTTGTAATTACACCTTCTCACCACTGCAAGTGTATGGAATTTCAGTTTAAAATATCTATATAAAAAAGAAAATGGCTGCACACCATTATACATACAAACAATAGAGCTAAGAAATGGGGATAATTTTAAAAAAAAAGTAATACCTCCAAAATAAGTTATTAATTTACATTCCCCATATGTCTACTTCATGTTTGGATCATTTTGGGAATTATGTTTAATTTTTAGGGGATGTTACAAGGCTTAGAAGTTTAGAAGCAAATCTTGACATTTTTCAGAAATTTTCAAAAACCCAATTTTTAGGGACCAGTTCAGGTCTGAAGTCACTTTGCGAGGTTTACATAATAGAAACCACCCAAAAATGACCCCATTCTATAAACTACACCCCTCAAGGTATTCAAAACTGATTTTACAAACTTTGTTAACCTTTTAGGTGTTCCACAAGAATTAATGGAAAATAGAGATACAATTTCAAAATTTCACTTTTTTGGCAGATTTTCCATTTTTATATATTTTTTCCAGTTACCAAGCAACTTGGACGGCAGGTTTTGCTGGACTGTTTATTTTTTTACACCCATGTCCCATTTGAAGCCCCCTAATGCACCCCTAGAGTAGAAACTTCATAAAAGTGACCCCCTATATAAGAAACTACACCCCTCAAGGTATTCAAAACTGATTTTAGAAATGTCGTTAACTCTTTAGGTGTTCCACAAGAATTAATGGAAAATTGAAATCCAATTTCAAAATTTCACTTTTTTGCAGATTTCCATTTTAATAATTTTTTTCCAGTTACAAAGCAAGGGTTAACAGCCAAACCAAACTCAATATTTATGGCCCTGATTCTGTAGTTTACAGAAACACCCCATATGTGGTCATAAACTGCTGTACAGGCACACGGCAGGGTGCAGAAGGAAAGGAATGCCATACGGTTTTTGGAAGGCAGGTTTTGCTGGACTGTTTTTTTTGACACCATGTCCCATTTGAAGCCCCCCTGATGAACCCCTAGTGTAGAAACTCCAAAAAAGTGGCCCCATTTTAGAAACTACAGGATAGGGTGGCAGTATTGTTGGTACTAGTTTAGGGTACATATGATTTTTGGTTGCTCTATATTACACTTTTTGGCAAGATAACAAGAAATAGCAGTTTTGGCACCATTTTTATTTTTTGTTATTTACAACATTCATCTGACAGGTTAGATCATGTGATATCAACATTCATCTGACAGGTTAGGTCATGTAATATTTTTATAGAGACGGTCGATACGGACATGGCGATACCTAATATGTATACTTTTTTTTATTTATGTAAGTTTTACACAATGATTTTATTTTTGAAGCAAATTGGGACCCGATGGCACTGCCGCACAGCCGTCGCAACCGCATGTAAAGCCGCAAACTGCAGGTCTGAATTGACCTGCGGTTTGCAGCGATCGCCGATACGGGGGGTCACATGACCCCCCCAGCGTTGTGACAGGATGCCCGCTGAATGATTTTGTCATGTACGTCATGCGTCCCTAAGGGGTTAAACAGTGTTGTCTTTAGAAAATAATTTTTATTCAATCTATAGATCAGTGGTGGCGAACCTATGGCACGGGTGCCAGAGGTGGCACTCAGAGCCCTCTCTGTGGGCACCCACACCCTGAAAAAAGTCTAAGGCATGCCAGTATGCCCTAACACTTTTTCTGCCATTCATCAGCGCAGGCGCGCTATGAACAGCACAGGCAGCACACAGAATGTAGGCAGGCTATCATAGATAAATGATAAAGTACATAAAAGATATATTATATTGGACTGTGGTATTCAGGGTAAATTGCCGTGTTGGCACTTTGCGATAAATAAGTGGGTTTTGGGTTGCAGTTTGGGCACTCGGTCTGTAAAAGGTTCGCCATCACTGCTATAGATGATGATTTTTGAGATGATGGCAATAAAGAGATATTTAAAAAAAAAAAAAAAGAAAATCCTCTAACAGCATCATAACTAAATATAACTAATCCAAATGGTATCATGCCCCCAGCCCCTCAAAAAAAACTAATTCAATATTTAAATAATCTTTCACTCCTTTCATCAATTACATTCATATTCCCCATATTTCTTCAAATCTTGCAAATTTATTATATCTAACTGCATCTAATCTTTACCCACATTTAATTAAATGAATCCTCTCTATCAAATCCTCTAATTTAAGAACAGAACGCTTGTGGAACACCTAAAGGGTTAACGACGCTTGTAAAATCAGTTTTGAATACCTTGAGGGGTGTAGTTTCTTATATGGGGTCACTTTTATGAAGTTTCTACTCTAGGGGTGCATCAGGGGGCTTCAAATGGGACATGGGTGTAAAAAAAAACAAAACAGTCCAGCAAAACCTGCCTTCCAAAAACCGTATGGCATTCCTTTCCTTCTGCGCCCTGCTGTGTCCCCGTACAGCAGTTTAAGACCACATATGGGGTGTTTCTGTAAACTACAGAATCAGGGCCATAAATATTGAGTTATGTTTGGCTGTTAACCCTTGCTTGGTAACTGGAAAAAAAATATTAAAATGGAAAATCTGCCAAAAAAGTGAAATTTTGAAATTGTATCTCTATTTTCCATTAATTCTTGTGGAACACCTAAAGGGTTAACACATTTTTTAAAATCAGTTTTGAATACCTTGAGGGGTGTAGTTTATAGAATGGGGTCACTTTTGGGTGGTTTCTATTATGTAAGCCTTGCAAAGTGACTTCAGACCTGAACTGGTCCCTAAAAATTGGGTTTTTGAAAATTTCTGAAAAATTTCAAGATTTGCTTCTAAACTTCTAAGCCTTGTAACATCCACAAAAAATAAAATATAATTCCCAAAATGATCCAAACATGAAGTAGACATATGGGGAATGTAAATTAATAACTTATTTTGGAGGTATTACTATGTATTATAGAAGTAGAGAAATTAAAACTTGGAAATTTGCAATAAAAAAAAAAAAAAGGTAAATGTTGGTATTTTTTTATAAATGAAAATGATTTTTTTTTTACTTCATTTTACCAGTGTCATGCAGTACAATATGTGATGAAAAAACTATCTCACAGTGGCCTGGATAAGTCAAAGCGTTTTAAAGTTATCAGCACTTAAAGTGACACTGGTCAGAATTGGCAAGTCCTTAAAGTGAAATAGGGCTGAGTCCTTAAGCGGTTAATGATCCTCCAGATGTGGTTGGATTGGCAAATGACAGATATTTTAAACTACAAGAAAATTTAGATTAGAACCTTCAGAATTACAGGTGCATAATCATGAAGCAAACATGATTACAAAAAAGAAAATGGCTGCACACCATTATACATACAAACAATAGAGCTAAAAAATGAGGATCATTCTAAATAAAAGTGGTACAATACCTACTATAAATGAGTCAATGGAAGCTCTTAGCGCACATATTTGATCAAACGTGTGTCGGGCCCATCTACCAGGCGTCAAGGTGGCTTCCGCAGATGGGTCCCTAACACTAGCATACTGTCTCTCTTGGACTTACCTAAGCCTACAATATTCAGGGCAGTGTAGGAACCAGCTACATACGTACTCTGCTCAGAAGCCACCTTGACGCCTGTTAGATGGGCCCGACACACGTTTGATCAAATATGTGCACTAAGAGCTTCCATTTATTTTTGGCAAAGTGCGTTAAAAAACTGCTATTTTTCTGGCTGCAGAGAGCCTTTATAGTGGTGTAGAACACTGTGCCTTGCAGTAACATGCATAGAGAGTCTGCTGTGGTAGTGAAACAATACTGTGAGTCAGTATGACATGCAGATGACAGGCATTGTCCTTAGAATCACTGCACACTTCACTTATTTGGGCAGTTACGGGGCCAAAACAGACCAAATAACCCAAGTGGGAACTCAACTTAACAGGTCAATGTTAGCGTCAAGGAGAAGCACACTCCTTTAACACCGTCGGTCGCTGATTCGACATAGATGTCTACAAAACAAAACCTATTCTATTAAACGCTTATACAAGTAGAGCCCCATCCCCCGACAGAGTAAGTTTGTGTTGACGTCACTGATTTTGCTCTTCCTCTGATCCGTCAGAACAATAACCAACAAAAAAACGGATCCTGTCTATGTAGCATCCGCCTTCACTCGGTCAGCATTTGGTCAGTAATCCATCAGTATTGCTATAGCCAAATAAAACAGGAGTGGATCCAAAATAGGGATGACACGTGAATGGAATATTTGCATGTTTTCTGTGTTTTGTACCCACTCCTGCTTTTGGCTACCAAATCATAAGCCAATTCTGATGCAAAATAGGGACCATGTCATGCAGCCCTTACAGCTGTTACATACTGTAGACAGGATCCGTTGCGTGTCTCATTTTTCCTTCCTTCTGACAGATCAGAAGAAGGGTCAAATAAATGATGATGTCAGCCAGGCCAAAAGGCAAAATAGTGGCCCAGTCATGAAGTGGGGAGGGTGGAAACAGCATGAGAAGTCCACAGAGTGGCTCTATGATATAGTGGTGAGGTGGTAGCAGCATGAGACCACAGAGTGGGCCAATGACAGAGTCTAGTGGTAGCAGCATCATCAAGAGGAGGCCACAGAGTGGCACAATGACAGAGCGTGGAGGTGGCAGCAGCATCAGAAGGAGGCCACAGGGTAGCACAATGACAGTGTGGAGGTGGAAGCAGCAGCATCAGGAGGAGGCCACAGGGTGAGACAATGACATTGTGGGGGTGGCAGCAGCATCAGGAGGCCACAGACAGGCAATGTGACAATGTTAAGATAGCAGCATCAGGAGACCACAGAGCGGCAAGGTGACATAGTGTGGAGGTGGCAGCAGCATCAGGAGACCACAGAGCGGCAAGGTGACATAGTGTGGAGGTAGCAGCAGCATCAGGAGACCACAGAGTGGCAAGGTGATATAGTGTGGAGTTGACAGCAGCATCAGGAGACCACAGAGTGGCAAGGTGACATAGTGTGGAGGTGGCAGCAGCATCAGGAGACCACAGAGTGACCCCGTGACAAAGTGGATGGCAATACCATTACCAGCTGAAGATGGTGGGTGAAAGAAGGAGACCTTGGCATCAGATGTGTGGCATCAGGCGGGTAGCTGAGGCAGGTAGCCAGAAGAAACCGGTCTCTTTTGTTAAAGTGTTGGTGTTGCACCATGGATGATCCAGTCTGATGCATCAGGCTTTGATGGGTGGAAATCCTGGCTGATCCACGCCTGATTTATCTTGACAAAGGTCAGTCTCTCCACATTTTGGGTGGACAGGTAAGTTCTTCTTGGGGTAACTATGGCCCCCACCGCACTATACACCCGCTCTGATGCCACACTACTGGAAGGGCAGGACAGCTTTTCCAGGGCAAACTCTGCCAGTTGCAGCCACAAATCCAGTTTGGCTGCCCAGTAGTCCAGCGGATTTTTAATGTGGGGTGGCAGGGTGCTGTCTAAGTATGCCAATACCTTCTGGTTCAGGTCCTGCTCCAGGTCTAGCTGCTACTGGTGAGTAGTTTCTTCACTAGGCGGGTGAAGAAAGCTGCTCATCAGACTCAAGTTGCTGCTGATGGAGCTGGAACTGCTCCTACCCTCCACCCTGCCACAGCAGCCATGGCAGAGGAATGTAAGCGCAGAGGGCCCCCCCAGTCAGACCTGCAAGGACGATGGCGCAGATAGGCAGCGGACAACTGACTACATAAGATGTTTCTATAGTAGTTCAGTTTGTCCCCCCTATTAGCGAGTGCAAGAAAGTCCCCCATTTTGGACTGGTAGCGAGGGTACAACAAGGTGGACAGTCAGAAATCCTCCCTCTGCCGAATGGTGACAATTCGGCTGTCACTACCCAAGCAAGTAAGCATGCATCAGGCCATTTGTGCAAGTGACTCAGAGGGACTCCCTGCCTCCATCTCCACTGCATACTACCATGGTGTGTCTGGGTCCTCTTCCTCATCGACCTGTAGCTCCTCTGACTGCATCTGCTCCTCCTCTCCTGACACCTGTGTAGAAAATTTACCCATTTCGCTACACATTGCTTGTGCTCCAATGTCCTCCTCCTGCTCCAATTCAGCCCCCACAGGGCTCATGTGGCCATGAGATTTAGGCGCCATGTCTCCAGTCCCCTGACCACCTATATTTACCAGCAGTGGAATGACGTGGTTCATCCCGTAGTCCTGGCGACTGACAAATAACATGGCCTCCTCAAAGGGCCTGAGCAAATGGCAGGTGTCACGCATGAGCTGCCACTGTGTCTGAAATCGAATTTACACAGGGGAGTTTGTACTCCTGTCCGCTTGGATCATCGAGAAATCGTTTATGGCCTTTCTCTGTTCGTATACTTGGTCTAACATATGGAGGGTGGTGTTCCAATGGGTGGAAACGTCGCATATCAGCCTATGTTGGAGGATGATGTTCTGCCGCTGCAGCTCAAGGAGGGTGTGCTTTGCGGTGTACGAGTGGCTGAAGTGCATGCAAAGTTTACTGGCCATTTTTAGGATGTCTTGCAGATGGGTGGAAGACTTCAAGAACCACTTGACAACCAGATTAAGCACATGTGCCATGCAGGGCGCATGGCTCAACCCTTCCTGACGAGGCACAGACACCATGTTCTTCCCGTTGTCGGTCTCCATGGTTCCGATTTTTAGTTATCGCGGAGACGGCCAGGATTCGATTTATTGATGAAGGACAAAGAGCAGTTCCTCCCCCAGGCAAATGAGGTGCAGAACAGAGTGACACCGCCGTGCCCTGCACATGTGGTATGCTGGAGGGGCATTGTGAATTTTCCCTATAGTGGAGGCTGAAGACATGGTGGAGGAGGAGGAGGAGGCAGAGGCAGACATTGTCGTAGGACCAACGGCGTGAGAACGTGGAGGTGGAAGTGGCGTCACCTGGCCAAGTTGCTGGTGTGGCTATGCAGGAAGCACATTCACCCAGTGGGCCGTAAAAGACATGTATTGTCCTTGACCATAGTTACAGCTCTACATGTCAGCGCTGCCGTGCACTTTGGCAGAGACCGAAAGTCTCAAGGACTGGCCCACCTTCTGTTCTACAAACGTGTGCAGGGCTAGTACTGTCTTTTTAGCAAAGAAATGATTGCTTGGGACTCTCCATCTCGGCTCGGCACAAGCCATCAGTTCTCTGAAAGGTGCCACCACTTGTAAAAGGAGCGACTGCAGCACCAGCAACTTGGCCAGGAGCACATTCAGCTTTTGTGCCATTGGATGAGTGCATGCATACTGTTGTCTCTTGGCAATCGCTTTGGTGATTGATTTATTTCTGACGGAATGACTGACGAGGAGTAGGAGGAGGATCAGGAGCATCAGGACCAGCAGATGATGGGAAGGACGGACAGCTCCCTTCGGCTGAGCCTTGACTGCCTGGAATCGGGTGCGTGCTACTGGGTGATGCAGCGGTTGCTGTGGCAGCCTGGATCACCATATTGGAGCCACAGTTCTCCCAGGCCACTTTACCGTGACGCTGCATATGTTGATGCAGGGCTGTGGTGCCAACAATGGCACCCTGGCCACGCTTCACCTTCTGCCCACAGATTCTACAAATGGCCATGTTCATCTCCTCTGGTGGCTTAACAAAAAACTGCCACACCTCCAAGTAGGTGATTTTACCCCCAACACTCCGCACTGACTGACTGAAACCACCGCAGCTTCCGTGAACCCCTGCCCCACTACTTTCTGGGCAGGTAGGCAAAGCGGGTGGTCTATCCCAGGCATGTTTGGCTCCCAACCTCCCACTGCTATCACCTTGCTGAGTCCCGACCACGCTAGCGACTTGCTGGCTCCGCCACTGCCTCACAGGCAAGCTGCCACCCTCTTCTCCCGATGATGATGAAGCCCCTAATTCACCCGGCTGCCAAATGCGATCAGCTACATCATCATAATCATCGAGTACTGTCTGCAAGTCACTGATGTCCTCCTCAACAGTCTCTGGGTCAGGAGCCTGACTGCTCGCAACACCAGTTCCTACGCCACTCTTCTCATCACTACTTGCCCGCCTACCGGAGGAAGTGGCTGATGTCTCCTCCACATCTTGGCTGGCCAATAGCTGCTGACTGTCTTCTAGTAGCTCGTCCTTGCTGTATAGTAGAGCTGAGCCCACAGCATATAATACTTCTCTGGCTGAGGGAACAGAAAATGACAGAGGCAGGTTGAGGACAGGTGAGGGCACAGGGCCTTCTCCCGGGCCATGCCAACTAAGGCTTGTGTCTGACGAACCCACTGACTCTTGGCTGGGGGTGTCTGATGTCACTTGGGACGAAGTGGATGAATGAGTTAACCATTTAAGAACCGCTGGGTTGCTGGGACGAAGTGGATGAATGAGTTAACCATTTAAGAACCGCTATTTGCCCGCACAAGGGCAAATAGGACGTAGACATATTTCCTTGTAATAAACCCTGTTAATGGCTGTATCAAACAGCATGGACAAATGGCAATTTGGATCCGCAGTCAGTGCAGCAAGGTGTAATAGGATTGTTCCTATTAACCAGGCTGTAAACTCCCCTACTGAGCCCTGTTCTGCTTCAATGATGTGTAATGATTCCTCCCTATTCTTTCCCTAAACTTCTATACAGCAAAATAAAAGTTTTAAAGTCTTTTCTATCACTGTCCCTAGCGCCTGCTGACGTCTCTCCCTGCAATAAATACGCTGGAAAAGGGCTGAATCCAAGATGGCTGAGGCTATTTATAGGGCTGTGACATCACAGGGCTGGCTGCATGCATGGCATTGTGGGTGATCCCTCGTTTCCAGAGTTCCTTGCTCCATGTCCAAACACGTACAGCAGCCATTTTAGGAAAAAATTTGATTTGTTACCACGAAGCGTGAGGAAATTCAGATTCAGTGCGAGAATCAGTTCAGATTTTTTCCTGAAATTCGGATCGAATTCCACTTTGTCAACTTCAATTCGCTTCATCTCTAATTATGATCCTGAATACAGGTAAGATAGCCAGCTGAATCTCTGTAGGAAAAGAGTTCATGAGGATACATGAAATACAGAGAGGATGGACAGAACAGACTGGGGTAATGGAGACTGCACACAAGAGCTGCTGCTCAATACCACCACCTCCTCTCTGCACTTCATGTCTCCTCTTAAACCCCATTCCCTAGAGATTCAGCTGAAGATCATATTAAACTGTATTCAGGATCATAATCCCTGACTAGGGATGAGCATATCGACTTTGGATGAAACACCTGAAGTCGATTTTCATAAAACTTTGTTCTAATATTGTACGGAGCAGGAGCTCTGTACAGTATTACAATGTATTGGCTCCGATGTCTCGCGAGACTTTGCGCAATAACTTCATTAATTCATTTGTACTGTAAAAAAACATTTCCCGAACTCTAGTTTGGTTCCAAGGTACCACTTGGAACTGAACTAGAGTTTGGGAAATGTTTTTTTACAGTACAAATTAATTCATGAAGTTATTGCACGCGAGACTTCGCGAAGCAATAACTCCGGCACATCGGAGCCAATGCATTCTAATACTGTACGGAGCTCATGCTCTGTACAGTATTAGAACAAAGTTTTATGCAAATCGACTTTGGATGTTTCATCCAAAGTTGATTCGCTGATCTCTAGCCCTGACAAGCAGAGCAGAGAGGAGGCTATGGCAGCTCTTTACCTCCGTGTTGTGAGGTAACTTGTCCTCCTGTGTGATTAGGACAGGTTTTGTGTGTCCTACCAGGACGGGGGCCATTTTATTTCTCCTAATGATTGCTCCGCAGACAAAATACATTATAACTAATAAAAGCAGTTTGGGAATATATTTATATGAAGTAATATTTATGTATTTTCATTGTTTTCATTCTCTGAGAACCCCTTTAAACAGTGTCTTACAGGGTAACTGTCATGTTTTCATAAAAAAATCTATTTTAGGATATGTTACTGCTGCAGCAGCATTATGCATAAAGCAATCTTTATTTTTTTCACATACCATTGTTTTCCTTCAGTTTTTCCTTTAATTACGGCTGTTTAAACATTTACAATATGAAGACCTTCTAAAGATGGCTCCTCTGCCAGTTCTCTGAGGCCAAAACTGCTTTCCTTCACTTCCCATACACACTTGCTGTAGCCAGCAGCTCACTGCCAGCCAATCAGATTGGATAACTGAGAGACACACCTCCTCACTCTGAAGCCTAATGCAGGCATCCAGTGTGAAGGACTGCCCCTCCATCTTCCTGTGTTCTTAGCCAGAGACAGACAAGCCATAGCAACTGTCTTTTAAGGGAGCAGTGGAAAGGGAAAGAGGACATTAATGGAAGCTGTAATTATAAGATAATTACAGATCTTTTGACAATCATTGACAGACTAACTCAGGTATACATGCCTAGTTCTAATAAACTAGCAAAAAATAAATACATTTGACAGTTACCCTTTAAGCTACACATGACTAGATATATATATATATATAAAGTTCTTTCAAAACCTGTTGGATTTCTGTGCGACCATATTCTGGGGTGTGGGGAGGGAACATGTGACCAGCATTGAGGGGCAGAGTCTGGGGGGGCAGCCTCTGTAGTGATGAGCGGCAGGGGTCGCATTCAAATTTGTGATATTTCACAAAAATTTTGTAGAATATTCGTTATATTCTACATTCTTTTTTTTTTACTCAAAAATCGGCAAGGTAATTAATGGAGGTGGGGAAAGACGGTGCAGGGCTGTGGACACATGAGAGGTGCATGCACATACACAGAGGCATAGTGTTGAGCGAGAATATTCGAATTATGAATTTTAATTGCGAATATCGGCACTTTGAGAATTTGCAAATATTTTTAATATAGTGCTATATATTCGTTTTTCGAATATTCTCGCTCAACACTATGTCTCTGTGTATGTGCATGCACCTCTCATGTGTCCACAGCCCTGCACCATCTTTCTCCACCTCCATTGATATGTCTTTACTGCATCCTCCGCCTCCCTCCTCATCGTTGACTTGTTATCCCCACTGTGTAGTAGTGCTCTGTCGAATGCTGCTCAGTTGAGGTATGTGTCTCTCTCAGCTGTCTTTGTGTCCGTAGGACGCAGAGACAGCTGATTGTAATGGTGAAGTGAGGAGCCGTCTGCTCCCCACTTCACCATTTACCTCAGCAGCCGCCTCTCCCCAGCGGCACGATGTACTGTCACACATCGCCCTACTGGTCTGTGTAAGAGTAGGAGAGCAGAGCCGATTCCCAGCTGGCACAGACCAGCAGTGCAGAAAACTCCTTTAATACAGTTGTTTCAGTATATTTCCAGTAAATGGTACATCACAAACTATGCGAATTTTAAGAATATTTCAATGTACAGTTTCTCTGATGAAAGTGGTTTCATGTGGTCCATCACTAAACTACAGAATTTTTACTTACCTGTTCAATGTTCACAGCCTGATGGATACTGGAGCCAACATCAATTACAACATCTGTTCTTATATTCTGTAGAAAAAATATGAAATTGAATAAGTAATACTAAATGAAAGAGAAACTAATAATAATAAAAAGAAAAAAACGTAAAGAAGCATAAAAGAGCAAAATGGATTGGGTGAACTCCACCTGCAGTTTTAGGCTACTTTCACATTAGCGTTCGGGCCTCCACTTGTGAGTTCCGTTGGAAGGCTCTCACAAGCGGCCCTGAACACATCCGTCCAGCCCTAATGCATTCTGAGTGGATGCGGATCCGCTCAGAATGCATCAGTCTTGCAGCGTTTGGCCTCCGCTCCGCTCAGCAGGCGGACACCTGAACGCTGCTTGCAGCGTTCGGGTGTCCGCCTGGCCGTGCGGAGGCAAACTGATCCATCCAGACTTACAATGGAAGTCAAACGGGGACGGATCCGTTTGAATTTGACACAATATGGCTCAATTTTCAAACGGATCCGTCCCCCATTGACTTTCAATGAAAAGTCTGGACGGATCCGTCTGAAGCTACTTTCACACTTACAATTTTTTCTACAATATAATGCAGACGGATCCAGACGGATCCGTTCTGAACAGACCCCATGACGGATCCCATCATCTTCATTATATGAGCGGATCCGTCTGGGCAGACCCCAGACAGATCCGCTGTGAACGCAAATGTGAAAGTAGCCTTAGATTTCAACTCCAGTTTTGAGAACCTTCTGAGACATATACAGTGTCTTGCAAAAGTATTCACCCCCTTGACTTTTTTCATATTTTAGTGCCTCACAACCAAGAATTAACAAGGATTGTTTGAGGATTTGCATCATTTAATTTACAGAACATGCCCACAACTTTAAAGATGTTTGTTTTTCTTTTATTGAGAAGCAAACAACCAATATGACAAAATAACAGAAAAAGTCAATGTGCATAACTATTCACCCCCCCCCCCCCAAAGTCAATACTTTTTAGAGCCACCTTTTGCGGCATTCACAGCTCCAAGTCGCTTTGGATAAGTCTCTATGAGTTGCCACATCTTACCACTGGGATTTTTGCCCATTCCTCCTTGCAAAACTGCTACAGCTCCTTCAAGTTGGATGGTTTGCACTTGTGACTAGTGATGGCCAGTTCGCAGTGTTCGCCGACGAACACATGCGATTTGCCATCTTTATTCCCAAGCCCGGCGATGCAGAGGTAAGTCCTTACCTGTGCCTGTGCCGCGAGCCGCTCTGAAACACATGCTGTCACCGGGAGCAGGCACTTACGAGAACAGAATTCATCGGGCTGTTCTCGGAACTGCCTGCTCCCCGGTGACCGCATGTGTTTCAGAGCGGCTCGCAGCCATCACTGCTTGTGAACAGCAATCTTTAAGTCCGACCACAGATTTTCTATTGGATTGAGATCTGGGCTTTGACTAGGCCATTCCAACACATTTACATGTTAACCCTTAAACCACTCAAGTGTTGCTTTAGAAGTGTGTTTGGGGTCATTGTCCTGCTGGAAGGTGAACATCTGTCCTAGCCTCAAATCACACAGAGTGTTACAGGTTTTGCTTAAGTATATCCCTGTATTTAGCACCATCCATCTTTCCCTCAACTCTGACCAGTTTCCTAGTCCTGGCTGCTGAAAAACATCCCCACAGCATGCTGCTGCCCAGTGGCGTCGCCAAGGGGGGCCAGAGGGTGCCATGCCCTACCCTACATTACGCTGTGCCCCCTATGTGCCCCTCAACTGAGCAGCTCGGGGATGGGGGGGGGGGCGGCGGCGGCAGGGCACAGGGAGATGAGCGCTTCCATTGCGCTCATCACCATAGTCATCTGTATCGCTCTCCTCAAGACAGAGATAGAGATGCCTGTGCTAGCCCGGCGGGGCAGGGGAGGGAGAGGCGTGTCCCTTCCCCTTCCTCTGATAGGCTGCCTGCCTAATGCCTGCAGCCTATCAGAGGTAGGCGCAGGCGGCGCGATTGCGTCATTGCGACGCTTGAGCCGTACAGCACGGGACACAGGCCGGAAGAGGCCTGCATCGCATCGCTGACATGGAGGTTATAAATATATTTTTTTATATGTACAATAGTTTTACAGGCACATTAGGGGGGCTCTTGTTACTGGCACATTGGGGGGCTCTTGTTACTGGCACATTGGGGGGCTCTAAGCTCTTGTTTCTGGGCTGGCACATGATGGGGGTCTCCTATTACAGGCACGTGATAGGGGGCTCTTACTGGCACATGAGGGACTCTTGTTACTGGCACATGGGGGGGCTTTTGTTACTGCCACATTGGGGGGCTCTTATTACTGGCACATGATGGGGGGGGCTCTTGTTACTGGCACATTGGGGAGGCTCTTATTACTGGCACATGATGGGGGCTCTTATTACTGGCACATTCAGGGGCTCTTGTTACTGGCACATGATGGGGCTCTTATTACTGGCACATGATTGGGGGCTCTTGTTACTGGCACATTGGGGGGCTCTTATTACTGGCACGTGATGGGGGCTCTTGTTACTGGCACATTGGGGGGTCTCTTGTTACTGGCACATGATGGGGGGGCTCTTGTTACTGCCACATTGGTGGGCTCTTATTACTGGCACATGATGGGGGGCTCTTGTTACTGGCACATGACGGGGGGCTCTTGTTACTGGCATGTGATGGGGGCTCTTGTTACTGGCACATGATGGGGGCTCTTGTTACTGGCACATGATGGGGCTCTTGTTACTGGCACATGATGGGGGCTCTTGTTACTGGCACATGATGAGGGGGCTCTTGTTACTGGCACATGATGGGGGAGCTTTTGTTACTGCCACATTGGGGGCTCTTATTACTGGCACATGATGGGGGGCTCTTGTTACTGGCACATGGTGGAGGGCTCTTATTACTGGCACATGATGGGGGGCTCTTGTTACTGGCACATGATGGGGGCTCTTATTACTGGCACGTGATGGGGGCTCTTATTGCTGGCACATGATGGGGGGGCTCTTGTTACTGGCACATGATTGGGGGCAGTTATTACTAGCACATTATTAGGGGATTTTATTACTGGCACATTATTGGGGGCACATATTACTGGCACATAATTGGGGGCACTTATTACTGGTACATTATTGGTGGGCACTATAGGGGCATCTACTGAGGCCACAAAGAAGGGGTATTTTATATGGGGGGCTCTGTACAGTAGCATTTTATACTCGGACACATTATGGTGGGTACTATGGGGAAGGGGGGAGAGGAGTACTATGGGGTCATCTACAGGGGGCACAAAGAAGGGGTATTTTATACTTGAAAATTATGGGGGACACTGAGGGCATCTACTGGGGCACTATATATGGGGCATTTTATACTGGTACATTATGGGGGCACTAGGAGGAAGGGGGTAGAGGAGCACTATGGGGGCATTTACTGGGGGAACTATATAGGGCTATTTTATACTGGCACATTATGGGGCCACTATGGGGACATTAGCTCAACTGGGGGCATTACAAGGGGGTATTTTTTGCACTGTCGCATTATAAGGAGAATTATTTCTACTGGGGGAGCATTATGCTCTGCTATCCCTCTGCGCCTTCTCCAAATGCTTATTATGAAATCTTTCTCATTGGGATAAAACACAACATCACCTCTACCAAGCCCCCCAGCCAAGTGTTGAAGTGGAAGTTTTCATGTGAAATATGTTTATGTTATACACATATAGCATACACTGTGCCACACAATGTACAGTATACCTCTACACTGTGTAGTCTGTTCTATAAGCACCATTGTTTTGTGGCGGCAGACAGAAAATAATCTGGAAGTGCCCCTCCAGAGACCAGGCTCACAGGAGTGTACATTTCTTCTAAACTGTAATCCGTATCCTCTGACCTGCAGAAATCAGCGCTCGCTTGGTAACAACTAACAGGCAGTGCCTGTAGGCTGTAGCCTGGCCCTGTTACTGAAGCTAGCTTAGTGGTGTAAGGTTAAGGTACTAGTAGAGATAAGCAGCCCCTGAATCCTGATTTAAGTTAAAGTTACTGCAGGATATGGATTACAGTTTAGAAATGTCAAATGTACACTCCTGTGAGCGGCGGGGAGGGAGATCTGTGGATGACACTGTTATATGGAGGGGGATCTGTGGATGACACTGTTATAGGGAGGGGGATCTGTGGATGACATTGTTATAGGTAGGGGGATCTGTGGATGACACTGTTATAGGGAGGGAGATCTGTGGATAACACTGTTATAGGGAGGGGGATCTGTGGATGACATTGTTATAGGGAGGGGGATCTGTGGATGACACTGTTATAGAGAGGGGGATCTGTGGATGACATTGTTATGCAGGGGAATCTGTGGATGACACGGTCATGGGGTGGATCTGTGGATGACACATATAGCATAAGATGCTATATACGGTATGTGTCATCCACAGATCCCCCTCCATAACAGTGGCATCCACAGATCTCCCTCCATAACAGTATCATCCACAGATCCCCCCATAGCAGTATCATCCACAGATCCCCCTCTCTATAACAGTGTCATCTACAGGCAACTAGGACATGTTGAAATCTGAGTGATTGGTTTTTTTTTTAAACCACAGACAGCAGGAATGTTGCGGTTTTAGGTATTGGGTAAAGTATTGCAGCATTTCTAAGCATACTTGTGTAAATGTATTGTTGTTATAGCTACCCCCCCCCCTACTTTTGTCCTGGCCCCCAGTGTGCCCCCAAAATTTTAAAGCTAGAGATGCCACTGCTGCCACCACCACCATGTTTCACTATGGGGATGGTGTTCTTTGTGGATGTAATGTGTTGGGTTTGTGCCAGCATTTTCTTTGATGGCCGAAAAGTTCAATTTTAGTCTCATCAGACCAGAGCAAATTCCTCCATACATTTTGGGAGTCTCCCACAAGCCTTTTTGCAAACTCACAGTGTGTCTTTTTGTTTTTAGCTGAAAGTAACGGCTTATTGTCATCCTATGTACAGATACTCCAGTCTCTGCTGTGGAACTCTGCAGCTCCTCCAGGGTTACCTTAGGTCTCTGTGCTGCCTCTTTAATTAATGCCCTCCGTGCCCGGTCCATGAGTTTTGGTGGGCGGCCGTCTCTTGGCAGGTTTGCTGTTGTGCCATGTTATTTCCATTATGTTATGATAGATTTGATGGTGCTCCTGGGGATCATCAAAGATTTGGATATTTTTTTATAACCTACCCTGACTTGTACTCAACAACATTGTCCCTTACTTGTTTGGAGAGTTCCTTAGTCTTTATGGCAGTGTTTTGTTAGTGATGCCTCTTGCTTAGGTGTTGCAGCCTCTTGGGCCTTTCAAAAAAGGTGTGTATATGTAATGACAGATTATGTGACACTTAGATTGCACACAGGTAGACATAATTTCGCTAGTTATGTGACTTCTGAAAGCAATTGGTTGCACCAGAGCTTTTTATGGGCTTCCTAACAAAAGGGGTGAATACATACACACAGGACAATTTTCAGTTTTCTATTTCTAAACAATAGTTTTATTTATATATTGTGTTCAGATCCATCACATAAAATTCAGATTAACAAAACATTGAACTTAAGGCTGTAGTGTAACAAAATAGGAGAAAAGACAAGGGTGGTGAATACTTTTTCAAGGCACTGTACATACATTTATGTCACTATTTCTCCTCATGGAGAGTGCCTAGCAGTTGTAAAAAGTCTTATAGGCCAGGCAATGTTCCTCCGGGAAAAGGTGCGCAAATTAGCTCATCCCCCCCAAAAAAGAAAGAAAGCTTAGCCTGTTTCCAAAAAGAAAAGGAAGCTGAACCTCTGATGCCACCAGATGCAAGGTAGCTTTCCTATAAATCAATGCTCAACTTTTTAAACAGGCCTTGAGACAGGCATTAGCTATAATCCTAAATTATGTTTCATGGCCCGTTCAAATTTTCATAAATGTATGTGAATGACAGTATCAACTCTTTATATATGCTTCAGTTATAGCAGCTACTACTGCCCTGTAAAAGTTTTGTCAGTCTCAGAAACCCCTTTAATGTTTATATTCCTTCACTTGTAGAAAACCTGACTGACCAGCATGTATGACACAAGAAAAACATTCATGTAAAAGATAAAAACTACAGTTTAGAGATCCAGGCATCTCAGACTGGAGATATTCATATTTTAAAAAATGAGATATACTTGAATTAAACTTGGACAATGCTTTTAAGTACCATACACGTCCTTTAATCGGCTTACAATTAACAGCAAAAGATACAATGCATATATACATAAAAGGACCAGAAAATAAGATACCATAGCATGAAAGCAGGTTTCAGACCAGTTCCAGCCTAGATATTGTAGTATGCATAGCCCTGAACCAGATACTCTGGATTTAGTTGTTGAAAAGAGAGTAAGACCCAGCCAGCCTGCGAAGCCCTGCACCCACCAGCTGTGGACTGCATATGTACAGTCGTGGCCAGAAGTTTTGAGAATGACACATATATTAGTTTTCGCAAAGTTTGCTGCTAAACTGCTTTTAGATCTTTGTTTCAGTTGTTTCTGTGATGTAGTGAAATATAATTACACGCACTTCATACGTTTCAAAGGCTTTATCGACAATTACATGACATTTATGCAAAGAGTCAGTATTTGCAGTGTTGGCCCTTCTTTTTCAGGACCTCTGCAAGTCGACTGGGCATGCTCTCAATCAACTTCTGGGCCAATTCCTGAATGATAGCAACCCATTCTTTCATAATCACTTCTTGGAGTTTGTCAGAATTAGTGGGTTTTTGTTTGTCCACCCACCTCTTGAGGATTGACCACAAGTTCTCAATGGGATTAAGATCTGGGGAGTTTCCAGGCCATGGACCCAAAATCTCAATGTTTTGGTCCACTTAGTTATCACTTTTGCCTTATGACACGGTGCTCCATCGTGCTGGAAAATGCATTGTTCTTAACCAAACAGTTGTTGGATTGTTGGAAGAAGTTGCTGTTGGAGGGTGTTTTGGTACTATTCTTTATTCATGGCTGTGTTTTTGGGCAAAATTGTGAGTGAGCCCACTCCCTTGGATGAGAAGCAACCCCCACACATGAATGGTCTCAGGATGCTTTACTGTTGGCATGACACAGGGCTGATAGTAGTGCTCACCTTTTCTTCTCCAGACAAGCCTTTTTCCTGATGCCCCAAACAATCGGAAAGAGGCTTCATCGGAGAATATGACTTTGCCCCAGTCCTCAGCAGTCCATTCACCATATTTTCTGCCAAAGATCAATCTGTCCCTGATGTTTTTTTGGGGAGAGAAGTGGCTTCTTTGCTGCCCTTCTTGACACCAGGCCATCTTCCAGAAGTCTTCGCCTCACTGTGCATGCAGATGCGCTCACACCTGCCTGCTGCTATCACTATTGACTGTGGCATCTAAGGGGTAAAATGATCGGGCTCAGACGTGGCATATGGGAATTTGGCAACTGACCATATTGTTCCAGACGTGTATGTATGTCAAAACACTTTAATGGAGTCCTTCCAACATTTAAACTTGTCCCCTATCCACAGAATAGGTAGGAGCTGCCACTTGATTCGATCAACTATCTCCTGCAGTGCCATAGAGATGAATGTGGCATGCATGCTCAACCACCACTCCAAACAGGCATAGGAACCCCAATCGCAAGATCGGTGGGCGTTCCAGTGAGCAGAGCTCAACCGATCAGTTATCCCTTTTAAATCTTAGGACAACTCCTTCGGGGAGGTAGAGACTTTTTTGAAGGAAAGCTTATAGGGGCATGCAACAAATGAAATGATTACAGTAAGAGGAAGGGATTAGCCTACAAATTGTCATAAGTTTTAAACAGTTATGTAAATGAATATATCAACATGGTGACTTCATAAATGAATAGATTAGTTTATAAAAGGCTATTTGACTTCTGTTAGTTCTCACTTAGTCTTCTCTATCATCTCTTTGTGGCCATTCAAGGTCTGTAAATGAAATTTACAGATCCAAAAATACTCTGAATGCTGACCAGAAATTTGCTGCTCCATTGATGTAGTGGTTATATCAAATTTACCCCAATTTTCTTGGTACAGATGTCTAGGTAAGTTGCATTTTACAAAATGGGTACTCGTGTTATTGAGAATAGGGTCATTCTGTAGATTACCCAAATGTTTGCAGAGAATTTTCTTCTTCACACTATGCCCCTGGTTGTAGTACATACAGTATTAAAGTTATACCTGAATTTTCCATAACCACTAGGTTAGTCGTTTCCTTTTCCCTAGGGCTCATACACATGACCATAGGCCATTTATGTCCGTGCTGCAGACCGCAAGTTCCATAGGCTTCTGATCCATGCCTCCACTCTGCACCACACTGTATCTTGAGGATTGTGGACCCATTCAAGTCAATGGGTCCGCATTTGTCATATGGGATTCACGTACAGCAAATGAGTCCTTAAAGGGAGTACCAGTTATTTTCCTCACAAAAAACAACTACTATCACTTTATAGTCCACATAGACAGTTAACAAATGGCTCCTCTTTAAGTTTTGGCTGCTGCTGCGATATGAAAAAAAAAATGAATTTTGAAGAGATATGCAAGTGATGTGCAAGTGCCCAGAGGTGGTTCCTACTGCTGTAAGTGCCCAGGCACCCTTCGGAGTTACTAGTCAATAAGTCCTCTCCTGCCTTTTTGTAAGCCAGTGTCCTGCTTACATCACTTTCTGCTCCCGAAATCCCACGCCACCACACATCATCGTTGGGCCCATACATGCGCAGTCTGATCCCGACTGTGGGCAGCTTCATCAGTGATCAGACTGCATCCCCAGGCCCGGCAGTGATGTTTGGTAGCGCAGGGTTTCAGGAGCAGAGAGTGTTGTAAGCAGGAAACCAGGGGAAGAGTTATTGACCAGTAACACCTGGGCACTTACAGCAATAGGAACCGCCCCTGCATACCATAAATGCCCAGATGGGAATACCCCTTAAAGAAGGAGATCATTCTGTAACATGTTAAAGGACCTGCAATAGACCACATCTATCAGTTGTAGATACTTCCTGAATCTCTTTCTTCTGATGTACTGGAATTGATTGATATGAATATTAATTACACAAGATTTAGACTGGGCACTGGATGAATCAATTTAACAGTACCTCCAGCTTTTTTTAAATGTGTTTTAGGGTCCATTCACACATCCGTGTGTGTTGTGCGGATCCACAAAACACGGAAACCGGCAATGTGCGTTCCGCATTTTGTGGACCACACATCGCCGGCACTAATAGAATATGCCTATTCTTCCCCACTATGGCGGACAAGAAAAAGACATGTTCTATTTTTTTCAGGATCGGAATTGGGGACCCGTAAGTGCTGGTCTGCATTTCCGGATCAGGGCCGCACATCGTGCGTCCCCATAAAAATGAATGGGTCCGCAATTCTGTTAAACAAAATGCTGAGCGTAATTGCAGAAGTGTGAATGGACCCTTAGTGTGATAAGACCAAGTAAAGTCCAAAAAATCAATTGATCTTCAGAAAAGTCGATAGTGAACTTTAGGCCAAAATTGTTAGTGTTGAGTGAACAACAAGACTTAAGGCTTCAGGTTCAACCAACCCCCCTAAAGTTTGTCCCACAATTAACATATTCACATGATGTATATGTTAAACGGATGCCATACAGTGGCATCTGTCACCATAGGGTTCCATCCACTGTAAAAAAATAATAATAATCCATTTAACATTTTGGCATTATGGAAATGTATAGTGTGCTACGCTTTAGCATCCTTTTTTCCCAATGTATATATTAAACATGGGACAAAAAAAGTGATGTGAACCCAGCCTGAAACATACTTTAATTATAGAGAACCCAATAGCACTCCAATAGTGATCAAATTAAGTTTTCGTTTAGTTACTTATTTCAGCATCATATTATGAAGAGCCGTTTGGAACCACATCTCAAACTTCACACAAGGCCATAAATCGAGGTCTGGGAGGGACAGTAATGCTGGCTAAAAGTTTATGGGTGAATTATTCTTTACGATATGATGCTGGAATAAGTGAATAAAATAAAAGAAAACTTCATCAGATCACTATTGGAGTGGCGTGGCATTTTATAGGACAACTAGCCTACCACTGAGCACCCATACTTGCTCAGGATGCCAACTAAAAGAGACTAAAACACACTTTAAAGTGGTGGATATAACCAGTGACATTACTTTTTCCAGTGCCCACTACATACCTAATGGTATGTTCCAGTAGTAACCAATTCCAATACATCAGGATGTGACGTTGAATACTTTTGCATAAAAAAAAATAGTAAAGTATTAATCGAGTGATACCTTTATAGGCCAACCAGAAAAAAAACATATTGCAAGCTTTCAGAACACAAAGGCTCCTTGTTTAGGCAAGATTACAGATGAAAGACTGAGAAACAGGCACAATACTTATAGGATGTTGCAGCAAAACATGTAGATGGGGGGGATGCATAATTAAGATAAGACAGAGAAACAAGTGGACATGGTTAGTGGGAGACAATGTAGATTAGGGATTGGGAGTCGAACTAAGGGAGGCGTGAATTTTGTCTAAATAGTGGGTCATAAAACCAGGGGTTAGATTCAGTCCATCACTTAATGATTGGAATGCAGTCATCATTTTAAATTCCCAGGTTTTCCTGTCTCTATCATTCTTAAAATTTCCTTTGAGAATTAAAACCTTTAAGTTGTCCATGGAGTGTCCTGGTCCAGAGAAAAGGATTCCCACCGTTGTATCGGCCTTGTGGTTTATCTTGAAGCTGTGCAAGTTAATTCTGGATCACAGTTTCTGTAGTCTCCCCAATATAAATTCCTCCATTAGGACACCTTGTAGAGTATCATGTACACCACATTGGAGGGTTCACATAAGAAGGTGTCCGCGATGTTATAGGTCTGTGGGGTGTATTTGCGGTTCGTGGATAAGACATGTGTGCAGGTCTTGCATTTTTTGTGGTTGCATGGAAAAGTGCCTGTCTGTGATGGTGATGAGAGGGCACTCCTGACAAGGAAATTCCTCAAGTTTGATGGTCGTTTGCATGTCAGAAGAGGTAACTCCGGAAATATTTATTTTAGTCTTTTGTCTGTATTGAATAGGGGTTGGAGTTCTGGCACAATTTTCTTTAGTATATTCATTTTGGGGTTGTACATGACCACTAAAGGCACCCTGTTGGTGACCTGCTTTTGTCTGTATTCCATAAGGCTGTTCCTTGAAATCCTCATGGCTCTATGTATTTGCTCTAATCTATGATATCCCTGTTGTAGGAATGTATTCCTTAGGCCTCATGCACACGGCCGTTGTTTTGGTCCGCATCCGAGCCGCAGTTTAGGCGGCTCGGATGAGGACCCATTCACTTCAACGGGGCCGCAAAGGATGCGGACAGTACTCAGTGTGCTGTCCACATCCGTTGCTCCGTAGCCCCGCAAAAAAAAAAACAATACATGTCCTATTCTTGTCCGCACTTTGCGGACAAGAATAGGCAGTTACAGTACAGACCAAAAGTTTGGACACACCTTCTCATTCAAAGAGTTTTCTTTATTTTCATGACCATGAAAATTGTAGATTCACACTGAAGGCATCAAAACTATGAATTAACACATGTGGAATTATATACATAACAAAAAAGTGTGAAACAACTGAAAATATGTCATATTCTAGGTTCTTCAAAGTAGCCACCTTTTGCTTTGATTACTGCTTTGCACACTCTTGGCATTCTCTTGATGAGCTTCAAGAGGTAGTCACCTGAAATGGTTTTCACTTCACAGGTGTGCCCTGTCAGGTTTAATAAGTGGGATTTCTTGCCTTATAAATGGGGTTGGGACCATCAGTTGCGTTGTGGAGAAGTCAGGTGGATACACAGCTGATAGTCCTACTGAATAGACTGTTAGAATTTGTATTATGGCAAGAAAAAAGCAGCTAAGTAAAGAAAAACGAGTGGCCATCATTACTTTAAGAAATGAAGGTCAGTCAGTCCGAAAAATTGGGAAAACTTTGAAAGTGTCCCCAAGTGCAGTCACAAAAACCATCAAGCGCTACAAAGAAACTGGCTCACATGCGGACCGCCTCAGGAAAGGAAGACCAAGAGTCACCTCTGCTGCGGAGGATAAGTTCATCCGAGTCACCAGCCTCAGAAATCACAGGTTAACAGCAGCTCAGATTAGAGACCAGGTCAATGCCACACAGAGTTCTAGCAGTAGACACATCTCTAGAACAACTGTTAAGAGGAGACTGTGTGAATCAGGCCTTCATAGTAGAATATCTGCTAGGAAACCACTGCTAAGGACAGGCAACAAGCAGAAGAGACTTGTTTGGGCTAAAGAACACAAGGAATGGACATTAGACCAGTGGAAATCTGTGCTTTGGTCTGATGAGTCCAAATTTGAGATCTTTGGTTCCAACCACCGTGTCTTTGTGCGACGCAGAAAAGGTGAACGGATGGACTCTACATGCCTGGTTCCCACCGTGAAGTATGGAGGAGGAGGCTTGATGGTGTGGGGGTGCTCTGCTGGTGACACTGTTGGGGATTTATTCAAAATTGAAGGCATACTGAACCAGCATGGCTACCACAGCATCTTGCAGCGGCATGCTATTCCATCCGGTTTGCGTTTAGTTGGACCATCATTTATTTTTCAACAGGACAATGACCCCAAACACACCTCCAGGCTGTGTAAGGGCTATGTGACCATGAAGGAGAGTGATGGGGTGCTGCGCTAGATGACCTGGCCTCCACAGTCACCGGACCTGAACCCAATCGAGATGGTTTGGGGTGAGCTGGACCGCAGAGTGAAGGCAAAAAAGGCCAACAAGTGCTAAGCATCTATGGGAACTCCTTCAAGACTGTTGGAAGACCATTTCAGGTGACTACCTCTTGAAGCTCATCAAGAGAATGCCAAGAGTGTGCAAAGCAGTAATCAAAGCAAAAGGTGGCTACTTTGAAGAACCTAGAATATGACATATTTTCAGTTGTTTCACACTTTTTTGTTATGTATATAATTCCACATGTGTTAATTCATAGTTTTGATGCCCAGAAAATGTACGTGGGATTGGGAGTAATTGAGAGTGAGCCTGATGGCCGGGTGAAACTTGAAGTTTTTATGAAATGTCAATAGTTCCTCTTCCGAGCCAGACCAGATTACTAGTAGGTCATCGATATACCGAAAGTATGTCAGAGGTTTGGTGGTGCAGGTCTATAGAAAATCCTCCTTTAGTTTGGCCATAAACAGGTTGACATACTGTGGTGACATTCTACTGCCCATGGCGCTACCCATACGCTATAGCTATATGTCTTCCCCAAAAGAAAAGTAATTGTGTTGAAGTACATACCTGATCAGTTGCAGGGACGGTTCCGTGGCAAGATGATTTTTTTGCAGGAAGTACTGACAAGCATCTATGCCAGCCTTGAGAGGCATATTAGAGTACAGGGACTCTACATCCCAAGCCTGGAGAAGGAGCTTTTGTGCTCCGAAAGCTTGCAATATGTTTTTTTCTGGTTGGCTTATAAAGGTTCCACTCCCTTAATACTTTTGTATTTATTTACGCAAGTATTTAACGTCACATCAGTTTTTTCTAGCTAACACGGTACTATGCAATTCTTGTCACACACCAATACATCAGGAGAAACTGAAGTTCGGATGATACTTTCTTTACATTTTTACCCTGTATTTTTCTATGTTGTCTTTTAGTCTTACATATGTATTTCCCATGACAAGATCATGTTTTGTAAAAATTGCTTTCAGAGGTTGTTTATGTTGTAATCTGTTTGGCATGCATTACATCATGTTTTTATATTTTATTTCACAGTCATTTTATGTATACGTACATTGTATATATTGCTGTTAACGTTGACCTGTAGGATACTAAAATGTCTGAACTCAAAGCATATTGAAAAAGACTATCTGCTGGTGTTCCTGACACCAGATAACTGTTCTGAAGTTTTTAATTTGCACACAGTTTTTTTTCCTCCAAGTGGAGTTGTTTTAGAGGGGTGGCAATGGGGGCAGCCTGAATGATTCATTTTTTACACACTGAGGTCACACAACACTAATAGTTGAATGGTTGTCCAGTACTTGCTATTTACTTAAAGAAAATGTGTCATCAGAAAATGATCTTATTGTCAAAATCATGTTTTTATGTTAAACACATTTTTTAAGAATTTTTGGTGATTTTTTTTATTTATTTTCCATTTCACTATATTAAAAAACCCAGCAGTTTTCACAGTGGTCACTAGGCGTAAAATATGTTAAAGGGCTTCTGTCACCCCACTAAAGTGATTTTTTTTTTTTTGGCTGGTGAAATTAGTTATATTGCGATGTATCACAATATAATTGTGTCACTTACTTTGATCCAGCAGTTTCTTCAAAAAACGAAGTTTTATCATATGTAAATTCGGTCTCTAACAGCAAGTAGAGCGGCTACTTGCTGCTAGCTGCTGCAGAAATCCGCCCTCTCGTTGTGTTGATTGACAGGGCCAGCCGGGATCTCCTCCTCCGGCCAGCCCTGTCGGCATTTCAAAAATCGCGCGCCTCTGTTGATTCGGCGCAGGCGCTCTGAGATGAGGAGGCTCGTCTCCTCAGAACTCCCTCAGTGCGCCTGCGCCGATGACATCACCGAAATAGAAGACGTCATCGGCGCAGGCGCACTGAGGGAGTGCTGAGGAGACGAGCCTTCTCATCTCAGAGCGCCTGCGCCGAATCCACAGAGGCACGCGATTTTTGAAATGCCGACAGGGCTGGCCGGAGGAGGAGATCCCGGCTGGCCCTGTCAATCAACACAACGAGAGGGCGGATTTCTGCAGCAGCTACCAGCAAGTAGCCGCCCTACTTGCTGTTAGAGACCGAATTTACATATGATAAAACTTCGTTTTTTGAAGAAACTGCTGGATCAAAGTAAGTGACACAATTATATTGTGATATATCGCAATATAACTAATTTCACCAGCCCAAAAAAAAAAAATCACTTTAGTGGGGTGACAGAAGCCCTTTAAGATTTCTGTCTTTTGAGAGCAGCTCCATAGATCTGAAGGGGACCCCAACGATTTCTATGGGAGAGTTTTCTAGGCATGCTCTGTGACCTGTGCAGAGGTCAGGAGGGAGTAGATAAGCTGTGATATCACCTATTGTGAGTGGAGGATTTTGTGTTCTCTATATAAAGGTGTCACTTGTCATTGTAATTCTGCTTGTGATGATAACAAGATAACTACTGAAAACTTACCTGTACAGAACAGAAAATCATGATCTATTATTAGGCCGTATGGCCAATGCAGGGTTAACACTCATGCTATATGAGACATGTTATCTAAATTAAATGCAACTAAATGCGTTAAGAAATTGCTTTTCAATGGCTTTTGTTTCAAGATAATGCGATGAGTTAAGAAATTTAAGAGTGTGAGTGTTACCCCTGCTACATCTGTATATTTATATATTTTTTTTTAAAATATACAGTGCTGCCCAGAATAATTTATACCCCAGGCACATTTTGACTTAAAGTTACTTTTATTCAACCAGCAAGTAATTTTTTTTACGGGAAATGACATAGGTGTCTCCCAAAAGATAATAAGACGGTGTACAAGAGGCATTAATGTGGGAAAAAAACAATTTCTCCGCTTTTATTTACATTTGAGCAAAAAATACAAGATGTTCCGCACTGTGGAGGATAGTTAGAGAGGTGAAAAAGAATCCAAGGATTACCACCAAGGCCATCCTGGTGAATCTGGGCTCTGCTGGTGGAAATTTCTCAAGGCAGACAATCCAACAGACACTGCACAATGCAGACCAAGGAGGACGCCACTTCTCCAGATAAGGCACACAAAAGCTTGCTTGGCCTTTGCAAAAGCTCATCTAGACAAAGAAGACTTCTGGTCTTCTGTGTTATGGTCAGATGAAACAAAAATTGAATTGTTTGGCCACAATGATGTTTCCTTCATTTGGCGTAAAAAAAGGAGAAGCCTTCAACCCAAAGAACACCATCCCCACTGTCAAACATGGTGGTGGGAACCTAATTCTTTGGGGGTGTTTTTCAGCCAATGGACCAGGGAACCTAGTCACAGTAAACGGCACCATGAAAAAAGAGCAATACATGAGGATTCTCAATGACAACATCAGGCAGTCTGCAGAGAAACTTGGCCTTGGGCACCAGTGGACATTTCAGCATGACAATGACCCAAAACACACAGCAAAAGTGGTGAAGAAATGGTTAGCAGACAACAACATTAACGTTTTGGAGTGGCCCAGCCAGAGTCCAGACTTGAATCCAATTGAGAATCTGTGGAGGGAGCTAAAGATCAGGGTGATGGCAAGAAGACCCTCCAACCTGAAAGATTTGGAACTCATTGCTAAAAATGAATGGGCAAAAATACCTGTGGAGACATGCAAAAAGCTGGTCTGCAATTATAGGAAGCGTTTAATTGCTGTAATAGCCAATAAAGGCTTTTCTATTGATTATTGAGAAGGGTATGAATAATTTAGGACTGGATACTTTTTCCTTAAATGTAAATAAAAGCTGAGAAATGTTTTTTCCCCCACAATAATCCCTCTTGTACATTGTCTGATATGTCATTTCCCATCAAAAAATTACTTGCTGGTTAAATAAAAGTAACTCTAAGTCAAAATTTGCCTGGGGTATAAATAGTTATGGGCAGCACTGTAGATAGTGACACGGAAACAAAAAAACATGATTTAAACAATTGGTCATTTTCTGATGACACAATCCTTTAAAAAAATGATTTTACTATAGAGGGGTGCCACCACTCCCCCTTTTTATCTCCATTAGAAACACATAATGGCTTTCTTTAAAAAAAACAGCACTAGACTTTTCCATGGGCTGTGTGTGGTATTACAGCTCAGCCTCATTCATTATCAGGTGAGACTTAATTAGAGTTTAAGTCAAAATGAAAGATCCTATCTGTTTTTCTATGGTACCTTATGATTCCCTGATCGACAGTCTAACTCCACTTCAGTGCATGCTGCTCCAAATATAAAGTCTGGTGTTTCCACACTCTTTTCTGGCCCCCAATCAGAGATTGAATCAGGAATTCTGTAGGAATAAACATATGCCAAATTGCCAAATCACTAAACATTATTTTATAATTGCTACTTCCAGTAGTGTACATAGACCTCATAGAGCCTTTTACCAAAACTTAGTATGGGCCCCCTGCACCCCCCTTTTCTATTAAGCGGAAGACATTTTAATTTAAAAAGTTATAATAAAAAAAGTCACCCTTGGTCCCACCCACACTATCCAACTTTTATGTCGGAACCGTTGCTTTACAAATATGACACTTATTCTGAACACTGTATATTTCAATGTATTTACATAAGACAGCTGGCATTAATACATTCATTATTCTACTGCTTAACTTCACATATTACAAAGTTTTCTGTCTCAAGCTACCACTAGGGGGAGCTCAGTGCATGGAAATTTATACAGTTAAAATTGTCTGCAATAGAAGCATTAAGCATCTCTTTGCACTGATCTACTCCTAGTGGCATCTGCATGAAAATGTAGTGATTTCACATTGGGAACAGGAGGAGTTCAGTGCTTGTCCCCCCAGGATTTCAGCACCACGCCATTAGAGCAAGAGCCCAGCTCTCATGTGAGAGTCGCGCTCCTGCCCTCTGCTACACGGGACGCCTGTGCAGCGCTTAGACTGGGCCGCTGTAGAATGGCAGCAGCCCAGCCTAAGTGTCACGGTGGGGAGTGGGAGAAACCCCTCACCGTACAATGTGGGGAAAATAAGGTAGCAGCTAGGCCTGAAAACAGGGAAAAGGGAGCTGGAAACCAACTAAGCATCCCTAAATCCTATCCCTGACCTCCTGACTGTATGAGCCACTCTCGATGGTAGGGGAGCTCATACTCTCGAACTTGGGCCCTACTGACCCTAACGGTCCCTGCAATATGGCATCATAAGGTGGATACAACCGATTCCTCCAAGACACAGAGGAACCGGAGTCTCCAACAGGCCTAGCAACAAAGGGGAAGAACGCAGCCAGCAGTGGACGACACTAAATTACAGCAATAATTTGCCACAGTGTCCAGTGGCAGAAAGTGTAACATCCCAGAGTTATGTTACTAAAATGTGATTTTACTTAATATTCCTCACTAATGTGCATTGAAAGCCTTGTAAATCATATATTGCTGTAATTTCAATGTTCACCAGCAGGTGGCAGAAAGTGTAACATCCCAGAGTTATGTTACTAAAATGTACATTAGTGAGGAATATTAAGTAAAATCACATTTTAGTAACATAACTCTGGGATGTTACACTTTCTGCCACCTGCTGGTGAACATTGAAATTACAGCAATATATGATTTACAAGGCTTTCAATGTACATTAGTGAGGAATATTAAGTAAAATCACATTGAAAGCCTTGTAAATCATATATTGCTGTAATTTCAATGTTCACCAGCAGGTGGCAGAAAGTGTAACATCCCAGAGTTATGTTACTAAAATGTGATTTTACTTAATATTCCTCACTAATGTGCATTGAAAGCCTTGTAAATCATATATTGCTGTAATTTCAATGTTCACCAGCAGGTGGCAGCAATGTGTCAGCAGGAACTTAGTCCAGTTTAGCATATCTAGACTGGAATAGTACATTCCAGTTTAGCTCCCCCTCTTTGAGGAGGTGTGGAATGTTCCCACATCCTGCCTCATGGGGAGGAAAGGAAGTTAGAGTGAGTGTGCAAGCCACCCTGGCTAGGGGAAGGCTGTGCTGGTAGGAGCTCCCAGTTCTAGGGATCCCAACCCAGGATCATGTCTCGGCTGAGACCAAAGATCTTCATTCCCAGCCTGAGCCTTCAGCCTCAGCGGGTGACAAGCAAGCAGCCACCTCCAGATCTCCAGGAAGAACCATTCCCTGTGAGCTAACTGTGAGTACCATCCAGAGACCAGGAGAAGCCAAATTCCTCCTCAGCTAGTCAGTCCCATACACAGCAGAAGATAGAGCAGAAGATATAGATTCCTGCCACATATTACAGATCCATAAGCAGACGACTAATCGTGCAAGAGAGCTCCAGGCAAATGATAGAAGCAGAAGAGATAGTGATCCCTGCCATACATTGCCAATACCTGCTGGGACCCAAGGACTATTGCTGTATCTCGTGTGGATTAATGCTGCCTCCAGTAAAGATAAGTTGAATTATATTCCAAGTCTGGATCTCATTCATTGCTACCAAGTTCCTCAATTACTCCTACTAGCAAAACACTCATTTATTGCAAGTGAGCCAGGATCCAGGAGTCCAGCTGTACCAATGTAGGAGACACCGTTGACACTATACCTACTACTACACAGAGACATTACTCCACTCTGGCATTCCTCACCTGGTACGTGAGTTGCAACACCTAAAAGGGCCCTGAGATTGTACCCTGCGCATGCTGCAATTGGCGTCACAAACAAAAACAATAGACTTCTAAATCCATATTCGGACCCACTGCATAATTTTGGCGTCCGCCTAACCGTACCACGGTCCTGCTCAATGCAGAAAGCACCACTGCCAACAGGACCAACATAGACACCTACCTGACACAGCTGCAACAGGAACTCAAGCCGTCCACGCCGCTACCACAGGATCCTGGTAATGCGCAAAGGCTCAAACACACACTCTAGGCAGGACCCAGCATGAACACCAAACACAGAATCTAGTAGAAACAACCTGAACTACCATGCGGTATGAACCATAGCGGCACCAGGGACCCCCTTCCAAGGTAAAGGACATACAAAGGATATGTCTGGCATCCATGCTGACCTGAAACACCAAACAGGCCAGACATGAAACACCAAACCAGACATAATAACAAACCCCAAACATAAACCCACACCAAACATACAACAAGTGAGGTAGAGTAACAGCAACAGACACAAAGGGGTGACATCATAAGACATCAGGTGACATAGATGTCCCATAAGGTGGCCCTCAAGGACTAGGCAGATGGAACAACACCAGCTCCTCAAGACACTGAAGATAATCTCCCCTCAGGCTCACAACTCAGAACAATAAGAGCCAAGAGGCCACACCCAGCTCCACCTTGTACACACATTAACCCTATACACACCAGAAATGGGAAGGGAAACAGTCTTAAAGGGGAAGTGTAGTGTACGGGAGAGTAATACCCCGTCACTACAGAAGGGTCACTTGGGTATTGTCGTTCCCCCTTTAAGGGGAGGTTGGTAAAAACATCTTGTAATGTCATGCTATGTATTTTCCTGTTACTGTGAAACGTGCTTATGCAGGCCGGCTAGGGTGTCATTCCAGCTCTGAGTCACTAGAGGGAGCTAGGGAACCCTAGGTTATATAAGGCCCAGTCAGGAAGTCGTAGCAGGGTGAGGAGAGACAGACAGTGGGAAGCGGAGGTCAGAAATGATCCTGTGTCTGAGAGAAGGCCAGGCTATGGGCCTGTGAGAGCAGAGCAGGCCTGAAGCCTGCCGGCTAGGAGAGGGTAGTAAAGGCCCTGTAACCGGGTTCCGGATCCAAGGAAAAGGTTCCCCTCCTGAGTCACCATCCGTTCAGCTGAAGCAGCATAAGCGAGCCACAAGCCAAGACACAGATTACCACAGAGGCCGATCAGATAAAGCGAGAGGTACTCAAGATAACAGAGGAGGTACTAGATAAGGACAGCTTCAAGGGTACGCCAGATAAAGGGCATTAGACCTTGGAGAGAAAGTCACATGTAGCGGGACCAGTCAGGAATAGTGTGCAAGCCGCCTGTACTGCATCTCCTGTAATCAACACTCTGTATAATTCATCGCTAAGACCGGCCTTCCTGTAATGTCAAGAACCATCTGTATTCTTCTAAAACCAACCGTCTTTTATGGAACTGTGCACTACCAGTGTCCGTGTATTATCCTGACTGATATTCAGTAAAAGTTCCAGTTTTTGTTGGCTATCCTGTGCTTGCTTCATTCTTCCACCATACTTTACACGGCGTGTCACCGTTTAATTGACACTGGCGTCACGAACTGTTAAATACCTGCCTGTTCCAGTATTTGCCCCAATTGAAGACGACAGTGGATCCCAGGTTAGTGGTCAATCTGCACTACAAAGCCCAGCATACACTACTGACCCCCTGGGACACTGCATCGCTCTTTTTGGCGTCACGAACAGGATCCGCATACTTCTACAGTGCAGAGAAGTGTGAACTGTGTGCTTTAACTATTCCACCACCGTATTGCGAGGACTGTACCCTTTATTTCCAAGCCGGTGGATTGAAATTGTGCCTGGGAGGAATCAGAGACGCTGTACTGTGTTGCGCTACCCCCAGAGAGAAAATCGCATTTGTGGACTGTGTTTTATTGGACTTTTCATCATCCTGCTTGCTGTCAGTGAATTGCAGCATCAGGACATCTAAAATGGCCGCCGACGCCACGAGGCTTTTTACTGCGCCATCACGATGCACAGAGGCGCGAATATTTGGCGCCGAAACCCTCCAAGAAGAAGGAGGAGATTGTCCTGGAGCGCCACCCACCTGGAGAAGTGAGGATGCGGCTGACTTCCCTGAAGAGTTACGCCTGGGAGGCGGGCCTCAGATGGAGGTAGACCGGCCCAGTGCGTGGGAGGAGCCAGTGTCGTCGCTGCACCCAGTGAGAGAAGAGGAGAGAGAGCGGCTGGACAGCTGCCAGCGGGCGGAAGAATGTACAGAGGCCCGACGTCGAGCAGCAGCTGCCACCGTTACCCCAGAGGGCACTGTCACTGAACCTCCGGTAGCTCCAACCACCTGCACCAAAGCTGAACTAGAGGCCCAACGTAAGAGGGTGTATTGGGTGGCGGACCTTGGGTGCGCAGGAGGCGTGCAGTGGTTCCCGTTTCCTAGGACGGATGCAGAGATGGAGGCAATGAAGGACAAGCCTCCCCCTTTAAAGATTGTCAGAGGAGATGGTTTCCAGATGTGGCCGGCCTTGCCAGAACAGTTGCTGCAGGTTCCGTACATCGACTCGTCATCAGAGGAAGAATATGACACTCGCCTGTGAGTACGCTTTTCCTCATGTCCATCTCCCTAATGACCGTTTTGCCCCTCCAGTTTGCAGAGCTGGTCAAGCTTGCTGCCAGTTACACACGGCCGGTGGCATCCTAACTGAATAATGTGCCACTGTATACCACTGCTTCCAGCTGCCCTTTGTTATGTTTGGGACATCCGGTTCGCTGCTATTATCCCAGTTGTGCCTTATTTTGCACTGTTTTTCCCTTTTTACCCCCATTTCAGGTTGAAAAGACATTTTTATGTCAGCACTATTTTAAAGGGTAAGCAGGACTTGCCAGGATAACAAGGCCCTGGTATTGTCAGAGTCCTGTATTGTCATTTTATATATGTGCTGCTGACAGTATTTAATAACCGGTTTTTCTATTCAAGTATATGTGCCCAGAGATGGACTTCCTAGGTGCAAGCCTCTGAGAGGTTAATTTATTATGGACTTATTTATTGTCATGGACTATCCTGGTTCTTTCAACATCTGCTGTGCCAGGTCAGCGCCCCCGTTCCACTCACTATCCTGTGAAAAAGAGAACGACGCCCCTTGTCACCAGACTTCGCCATTTCCAATTGGGTCTGATAAGAGTGTAATTGACATATATGTATGTATGCATGTGTCTTCCTCTATTTCAGGTCATGATTCCAGTTGGGCGGGCCCTGATGGAGTACGAGGTCGTACTCAGCTTAAAGCAACGGGGTATGTAGTGTACGGGAGAGTAATACCCCGTCACTACAGAAGGGTCACTTGGGTATTGTCGTTCCCCCTTTAAGGGGAGGTTGGTAAAAACATCTTGTAATGTCATGCTATGTATTTTCCTGTTACTGTGAAACGTGCTTATGCAGGCCGGCTAGGGTGTCATTCCAGCTCTGAGTCACTAGAGGGAGCTAGGGAACCCTAGGTTATATAAGGCCCAGTCAGGAAGTCGTAGCAGGGTGAGGAGAGACAGACAGTGGGAAGCAGAGGTCAGAAATGATCCTGTGTCTGAGAGAAGGCCAGGCTATGGGCCTGTGAGAGCAGAGCAGGCCTGAAGCCTGCCGGCTAGGAGAGGGTAGTAAAGGCCCTGTAACCGGGTTCCGGATCCAAGGAAAAGGTTCCCCTCCTGAGTCACCATCCGTTCAGCTGAAGCAGCATAAGCGAGCCACAAGCCAAGACACAGATTACCACAGAGGCCGATCAGATAAAGCGAGAGGTACTCAAGATAACAGAGGAGGTACTAGATAAGGACAGCTTCAAGGGTACGCCAGATAAAGGGCATTAGACCTTGGAGAGAAAGTCACATGTAGCGGGACCAGTCAGGAATAGTGTGCAAGCCGCCTGTACTGCATCTCCTGTAATCAACACTCTGTATAATTCATCGCTAAGACCGGCCTTCCTGTAATGTCAAGAACCATCTGTATTCTTCTAAAACCAACCGTCTTTTATGGAACTGTGCACTACCAGTGTCCGTGTATTATCCTGACTGATATTCAGTAAAAGTTCCAGTTTTTGTTGGCTATCCTGTGCTTGCTTCATTCTTCCACCATACTTTACACGGCGTGTCACCGTTTAATTGACACTGGCGTCACGAACTGTTAAATACCTGCCTGTTCCAGTATTTGCCCCAATTGAAGACGACAGTGGATCCCAGGTTAGTGGTCAATCTGCACTACAAAGCCCAGCATACACTACTGACCCCCTGGGACACTGCAGAAGTGCACACGCATGCAAAACAAACAACACGTTGCCACTGGCAGCCATCATGCGCGGCGAAAGTGTCACGGCAAACTACCACCAAGCCGTGACACTAAGGCCCCTTTGTGATTGCTGTAAAAAGGCATATTGTTTGTCATTAAAGGGGTTAGGCTGCCATCCAACCCCTTTACACCGTCTTGGCGACAAGCTGACACCTGTGATATCTAAGAACTGGGCTCACTTGCAAGAGAACATGTATTTGCACCTCCTCACCACTGGCCTCCTGCATTTAACCCCATCACCCAGCCAACACTAAGGGCACCCCGAACCACCAACAGGAAGGTGCACTGATTTCAGGGTGTGCCCTGAGGGAACAATAGTGTGCCCTCCCATCACTGTATGAGCCCAGGCAGTGCCGATGTGACGACCGCCACCGTGAATAACTACTACCCATTTTCTGGGCTTGCTGAACCACAATGAATGCAAGTCTACATGGCACAGTTTTACCTGTAATGGCCAGCTGCTGAAAGACAGATTCTTAGCCGGAAAGCTTCTTGTATCTAAGTAAAACAAGCAGAGACTTAGAGAGATTTTGTTTGAGGAGGTATCAGAAGACTAGATGTATGGTGAGGTGCTCTGTACATATTAAATATTGTACATAAAATTATAGTGTTTAAAAAGCTTACACATTCTGTCCAAGTGGCTTCAGGATTCAGACTGATGATTGGTTGTAGACGCTGGAGAAGTATCTGACACGCTTCCTAAAAAAAATGATCACCCTGGTGAGATAATCTGCATGCATGTCAACTTGTCATACTGACATTCAGGGCATTCGTCTCACTCTCCCCAGTGTTTTCCTCATACTGGATAGGGATCATTTTTATGATATATTCTTTAAGCATTTGATATGATCTACATATGTCTATATAATATTAGCCAATTTAAAAGGGAATCTCCATCTAGATTTATTTTGTCATAAAATGTGTATACTGCTGCCACCAAACATAAAGAAAAGTGTGATACTGCCAAGTGTTCTTGCTTCAGTGTACTCTACTTTGGGTCAATTTAACCTGGAGCTGAAGACCTGACTTATGAGATTGTTTGCTAGGTGTGTGCTGCTAGACACCTCCTTTAAAAGGCTGAGGGTCTTTGAATTCATGCACACTGTTGTATTAATGATTTATGCGGTGCCGATCTATAAGATGGTGCCCGTAATCTTATACAGGCTTATACTATACCTCCATCTGCCTCTGATTTTGTATGGAGGCACATACTTATTTTTCTCATGGAGTTATATAAAGAGGTATTTTTTATTGGAACAATTGCTCCCAGTGACACCATACGAGTACCATGGTGCTGCCTATCCCTAGCAAAGCATAACTTACACATATTACAGACTCCTTGTTTACAATAGGCATAATAAAAAAAAAATCAATAAATACAATGACAAAAATATCTACTGTAAAATACAGTATGATTGGTTTTGGATCCAACCCAGCAAATTAAAATGTTATGTTTTCTATGTTTCAATTCCTTCAATAAAAAGTATATAAACTTTCTATTGTGTTTTTTGTTTTTAAAATATATATCTATTTTATATGTAGCCTATGTTGGCTGTTCAACAATTTTCTGTTGGTTTCATAGGTAAGGGTACTTTCACACTAGCGTTATTCTTTTCCGGCATTGAGTTCCGTCCTAGGGGCTCAATACCAGAAAAGAACTGATCAGTTTTATCATAATGCATTCTGAATGGAGAGCAATCCGTTCAGGATGCATCAGGATGGTCTTTATGACTTTTCAGGACTGAGATAATACCGCAGCAGCTGGCAAAAAGGATCCGGCATTGCAGTCTGCGCATGCTCAGACCACAAAAAAATTGAAAAAAAATTAATGCTTGATCCAATTTTCCAGATGACACCAGAGAGACGGGTCTGGCATTTCAATGCATTTATCATACGGATCAGGATCTGAGAAATACCATCAGTCTGAATACGTTTTGACGGCTCCGGCAGGCAGTTCCGGCGACGGAACTGCTGCCGGAATCCTCTGTCGCAAGTGTGAAAGTACCCTAACATAAGTTTGCCAGTAATGATTATAATAATATCAAACTAAAATAAAACATAGCAAACTCCAAGAAGGTCCTAGTCTCCCAGGGTGCGTTCTGAGGAGGCACATTTGTGTTCTTCAATTGAATTCAAAGTCTTCATTCAACTTAAAAATTAATTTTTTTTTCATATCAATGGAACAAATCTCCAGATACCCTTAGATCAACCTCTGTCATAAAACAGCGATACAGTACTTTGCAAAAGTTTTAGGCAGGTGTGGAAAAATGCAGCAAAGTAAAAATGCTTTCAAAGTGTTAATAGTTTAAATTTAAATGTATTCTTCAGCAGAACAACAACCCCAAATCTACACCCAATGTCATTAAGAACTATCTTCAGCGTAAAGAATATCAAGGAGTCTTGGTGTCACGGTCTCTAAGGTGACTGATGTAAGGAGATCAGGGAGACTGGCTGAGCGTGGAGGAATCTAACAGCTTTCTTGATTTCTCTTGATTCAGTATTGATAGGGTTAATGACCACTTCCCTTTTCTCAGCTGTTGCTCAGTGGTTATCACTTCTACCCTTTATAGTCTGACTCCACCCTTCTGACTATGCAGTAAATAGCTTTATTTGGGTTTGGCTGAGCTAATGTTAGGTCATCTCTGGTGGTCCTGCTCTTCCATCTCTACAGAAGCTAAGTGTCGCGTTTGTTTGTGTTCGTTATACTTTCTGTTGTTTGTAAAACAATGCTTTGCTAAGGCAACCCATTTTCCTAGATTTCTGCTCACTGGCTTCTGTGCACAGCGCATCCTTCTGCATTCAGCGCCCACACGGAAGCACTGTACAGGCACCAAGGGGCTCAGTTACAGAAGAGCTACTCCTATGATGTCAGGATGGTACAGGTGGCCCTGATGGTACATAACTTATAACATAGACTCTATGGTGAAGTGTGCAGTAGAGGTGTATATCTCACCTGACTTCCAATTTAGTTGGTGAGGTAGGAGAAATCCAGAGATATTTTTTGCTTCAGCAAGGCATAGCTTGCTGGAGATCTTTTGTTTAAGTTATATGGGCTGGATTTCTTTGGACTGGTAGCCAGGGTGTTAGTGGGAGTCCCAGTCCACATCCCTAGGCCACTACAGATATTACCTTGGCCCAAGGTGAGGCCAGCTGAGATAATCACTGAGGTATAAATCAATCCTCAGTGTGTGTGAGAGGTGTAGAGGAATTGAAAAAGGTAGCCTGCCAGAGGTTCTGTGTCGTCCCAGCTAGGAGGGTTGGGGGGAGTTGGCGGCACAATGCTAAGTAAAGCCTGAGATCTTGGGGGCCCATGAAAAGAGGTGTCGCATGGCCAGAGTCGGGAGGACTGGTGGACCATATCCCCCCCCCCCCCCCATGGTATTATGGGTTACATTGGTCACAGCTAGGAAATTGTCTGACCACAAGGCTGAGTGAAGCTGAATGCCACACTGAGCTAGAGGTGAATTAGGGAGACCTCTGTATAGTGAGCGCGTAGCTGGGCAAGGATTTTTTGTTCTGTGTTGACGTAACATGTGATGTGAAGCTGCGACTTCATAGTGCCAAGTTATGCCAAACTTGGAAGTTTGATGTGCTGTGTGACAAATAAAGCATTGTTTGAGCTTGAAAATCACCTGTTTGAAGAGAAACCTGTCATCGACCCCCCATGCAGAGAGAGAGAGCTCTTACATGCAGTTTAGAAGATAAGGTGCACTTCTTAGAATGGTGCTGATGTGCCCCCTTTGCCAAAAAGTCCCTGATCTATATTTTTGTGTGATAACAAATTGTATTCTTATTACCCATAGTTTAGTTTAGCAAAATAAACTGGCGTCTTTACATAAGCATACCTGTACTGCCATTATGCAGACTGTGGATCCAGAAGATGGCATTCTAGCAGCATCTGAAGTAACCGATGTGCTGATTTCACTGACAAAGACATATGATATTGGTACCCGCAACTCTCGACTGGCAACCTGTACCAAACAAAAATGCAGCACTAGTTACCAGGTGCAAATGTTATCTTTACAAAGCTCAAAGTAGATCTTGAGCTCAGATCCTGGAGGGATTTCACTAAAAATGAACTTCAATTATTAAAGTTTTTGAATATTTTTCTAAATAATTTTAGCGAGTTAGGTATTTGTCATATTTATACTATGGGGGTCATTTACTAACCCAAAATATGCCTAAATTTGGTGTATTTCGGGTGCAGATGGAGGCGCAATGGTTAATTGCGCCACTATCTGCGACTTCTTCCCACTCACGCTAGTTCTATAATTGTAGGTGTGGCGTGGGCGGGGCAGGGGATGGGCCAGTAGGCCCGTCTGATTAATCATTTTATACACCTGTTGTAGGCATAGCAAATGGTCTAAATGTAAGACAGCTTAAAAGCTGTCTTACATTTAAAACTGGTGCTGGATGTGCCGAAGTTATGGAGAGGCCTGCGCCTCTTCATAACTTTGGTGGATCCTCTGCCAGCTATGGGCCTTTATTAAGACGGGTGTCTAAAATGCAGGTCTTAATAAATGTGCCTCTATATACTACATGTCACATTAGCTTAGAAGCTCTAAGACAGGAACTACAATTTCAACATTTGGATAAGTTGTAGTGGTTATAATCCAAATAATTACCCTAGACATTCACTGAACAATACGGTGATGCTCCCATAATGCTAAACCTTAGATGACTTACTGAGGAATTACACAAAGAACCAAGAATAAATGAGCTGTTACATCATGAAAAAGTGAATGTTTTCTTTGAGCCCTTAATAAAAAATTACTGGTTGTATATTTCGGGAGGGTCACTTTTGCAATTTATTAAAGTTACCACTCAAGTTAAAAGGACTTTTTGCAATGGCCAATGAGCAAACACTCGTTCATTGGTGAAAGTATCGTTGCCGCTGACACCAAAGTCATCATTTCTGTTTGGGGATAAGTGATTGCCGCATGTAAATTCAAGTTCACCACCACTGATGAGCAGGCACTTATGGGGAGCAAATGTGTATAGGGGCCTTTAGGGCAATGTTCACCCAAAAAATACAGATTGATAGTTTGGAGGGCACTATACTTTCTGGTTTCAGCATGAAGACAAACGCATATTCAACAATAAACCTTTAATTAATAAGGAATAAATAAAAAATAATAAAACATTAATGAAATAAAAAAAAAACCCTAGTAGGCTGAATTAATCCTAAATATACCTCTATATATCCTGATTATAAATACATTTTACTTGGTGACACCATGATTATTTCATATAAACAGTACATAGCATACACAAAATAAAGAATAAAAAATAAAGAAAATGAATAAAATATTAATATAATTGTGAAGTCATATATAATTGGATATTAGTTAAGCATGCGTGATAAAGGAAAAAGCATTTGATATATATAAAAAAATAATTATCAAAAATGTCCAATAGTAGCACTGTTTTATGTGCATGAATTAATTAATTAATCACTCTAGAGATGAAAAGTATGGATCTTCTCCAATGATATATTTAAACCTCTCCACTGATATATTGAGAATAATTAAAGGATAACTGTCACACTTAGACCCTAATTTCATTTTTCATATATGTAGTTACTAATAACATTATATTCCAGAATCAGTTACTATTAGACTGACTTACCCCATATTTAATAAGATTCAGCCCTTAATAACCAGTCTGCATAAAACTGAAATTTCACTATTCAGTTAAGATAGCCGCCACTGCCCTCACCTTGAGGCTAATCCCGCCTGCCCTCACTAGTCAGTAACAATAGCCCCCAAAAAGTGTCAGTAACCAGAGCCCTCCCCCCTGGGGTTAATCTCCTGCAGCACAAACTGCCACATGTTGCTTTCCTTTAAACACTGAGCAGATGGCAGATCTCCCTTCCCTGGTCTGCGCTGCTTCAGCTCTGCATTGTCCCAGTCTGCTGAGTGAGGGAGCGTCTGCCAAGCGCAGGGACAGGGAGAAGTACACACAGCCCAGGCACTGTTATCAGCTGCTGGGGAGGACCTGGCTTTAATCATTTACTTACAGTCCCTGGCTGTCAGTAATCTGACCTTGCACGCAGCGTGCTTCTGCGTCCTCCGTTCAACACATAGACGGAGCATGCCTAGCAACCCTATTTTAAGCACAGGTAAAAGTAGGCAGTACAGGGAACAAAACTGTGGAATTAAGGGGTAATTGATTACACAGTGAAAAGTTGAAATAGGGCCACCAAGGAGATATTAATCACCACAATCCAATACTACAAAAAATTATAATATGACAGTTATCCTTTAATTGTTTGTGCTTGCGTATAGTTTTTAATAATAATTGAATTCCATATTACTCAATGCAAGCACTTAGTTCATCCAAGTCTCATTGGACATAGTCAATACCTCCTTTTTAATATCAGCTTTCTTACCATTAATATGTATAGTTAAAAGGTAGAGGAATTAATGGTTAGAAGTCATATGTTATAAGTTCTTATTGTTACATTACGACTCTTGTACGTGTGCCAGAATTGTCTCAGAAGCACTGCAAGCTGCTGTGTTAGGGCCGGCTCGGATCTCTCAGGCTTCTATTGAATGAGTGGTACGTGTTGCTGCTTGCCTTTTTCTCTGCAGTAACAGCTCTATGGAATATGCTTTACTATACCTTGATAATTAGAAAGTTGTTATCTAGAAGCAGGTTATAATAATAAAGGTCGCATTCATATTCCTTTCGGAGGTATATATTCAAACTTGTTTCAGAGTTACATACTCCTTCCTCAGTAGTTAACAGCAAGCTGTCGTATCTGTGGTTTTATAGGTAACCCTTTGATTGGGGGGGATGTTTGATTGGGTCCAGACACACAAAAAACTGGACTGGATCAATACATTTTAAATTTAATTTAAAATTAAAGCGCTTTTCATAGAACCGTTCCTGCAGAGAGAAACAGCCCGATATTGAATAAAGAATCAGCCCTCAACTACGGGATGCCACGTGGACTGCCGAGAAATCCGAGCCGGCGCTATCACAGCAGCTCGCACTGCGTCTGAGCCAATTCTGGCGCATGTACAAGAGTGGTAACGTAACAGTAAAAAGATTATAAAATAACTTCTAACCATTAATTATTCTACCTATGAACTATACATACTGTATTAATGGAAATAAAGCTTATATTGAAACTGAGGTATTGACTATGTCCAATGAGACTTGTATCAACTAGTGCTTGCATCGAGTAATATGGAATTCAGATATCATTAGTAAAAACTATATACAAGCACAAACAATTAACTATTCTCAATATATCATTGGAGAAGGTCCATATTTTTCATTCATGCATATAAAACAGCACTACTATTGGACATTTTTATAATTACTTTTTTATATATATCAAATGCTTTTTCCTTTATCAATCATGCTATACTAATATCCAATTATCCTATGAATTCACAATTATATAGAATTTTTTTTTCTTTATTTTGTGTATGCTATATAAATATATATATATATATATATATATATATATATATAAACCGGATTCCAAAAAAGTTGGGACACTAAACAAATTGGGAATAAAAACTGAATGCAATGATGTGGAGATGGCAAATGTCAATATTTTATTTGTAATAGAACGTAGATGACAGATCAAACGTTTAATCCGAGTAAATGTATCATTTTAAAGGAAAAATACGTTGATTCAAATTTTCACTGTGTCAACAAATCCCAAAAAAGTTGGGACAAGTAGCAATAAGAGGCTGGAAAAAGTAAATTTGAGCATAACGAAGAGCTGGAAGACCAATTAACACCAATTAGGTCAATTAGCAACATGATTGGGTATAAAAAGAGCTTCTCAGAGTGGCAGTGTCTCTCAGAAGCCAAGATGGGTAGAGGATCACCAATTCCCACAATGTTGCGCAGAAAGATAGTGGAGCAATATCAGAAAGGTGTTACCCAGCGAAAAATTGCAAAGACTTTGCATCTATCATCATCAACTGTGCATAACATCATCCGAAGATTCAGAGAATCTGGAACAATCTCTGTGCGTAAGGGTCAAGGCCGTAAAACCATACTGGATGTCCATGATCTCCGGGCCCTTAAACGACGCTGCACCACAAACAGGAATGCTACTGTAAAGGAAATCACAGAATGGGCTCAGGAATACTTCCAGAAACCATTGTCAGTGAACACAATCCACCGTGCCATCCGCCGTTGCCAGCTGAAACTCTACAGTGCAAAGAAGAAGCCATTTCTAAGCAAGAGCCACAAGCTCAGGCGTTTTCACTGGGCCAGGGATCATTTAAAATGGAGTGTGGCAAAATGGAAGACTGTTCTGTGGTCAGACGAGTCACGATTCGAAGTTCTTTTTGGAAATCTGGGACGCCATGTCATCCGGACCAAAGAGGACAAGGACAACCCAAGTTGTTATCAACGCTCAGTTCAGAAGCCTGCATCTCTGATGGTATGGGGTTGCATGAGTGCGTGTGGCATGGGCAGCTTGCATGTCTGGAAAGGCACCATCAATGCAGAAAAATATATTCAGGTTCTAGACATCTGTTGAGTGTTGTAAGAAGAAGGGGAGATGCCACACAGTGGTGAAAATGGCCTTGTCCCAACTTTTGGCGGATTTGTTGACATGATGAAATTCTGATTCAACATATTTTTCCCTTAAAATGGTAAATTTTCTCAGTTTAAACTTTTGTTCCATGATTTATGTTCTATTCTGAATAAAATATTAGAAGTTGGCACCTCCACATCATTGCATTCAGTTTTTATTCACAATTTGTATATAGTGTCCCAACTTTTTGGGAATCCGGTTTGTATATATATATGAAATAATCATGATATCACCAAGTAAAATGTATTTATAATCAGGATATATAGAGGTATATTTAGGATTAATTAAGCCTATTAGTGTTTTTTGTTATATTTTATTACCGTTTTATTATTTTTATATTTATTCCTTATTAATTAAAGGTTTATTGTTGAATATGCGTTTGTCTCCATGCTGAACCAGAAAGTAGAGTGCCCTCCAAACTATCAATCTGTATTTTTTAAAACAATATATACAGTGGATATAAAAAGTCTACACACCCCTGTTAAAATGTCAGGTTTCTGTGATGTAAAAAAAAAATTAGACAAAGATAAATCATTTCTGAACTTTTTCCACCTTTAATGTGACCTATAAACTGTACAACTCAATTGAAAAACAAACTGAAATCTTTTAGGTAGAGGGAAGAAAAAATATAAAAATAAAATAATATGGTTGCATAAGTGAGCGCACCCTTAAACTAATACTTTGTCGAAGCACCTTTTGATTTTATTACAGCACTTAGTCTTTTGGGGTAGGAGTCTATCAGCATGGCACATTTTAACTTGGCAAGATTTGCCCACTCTTCTTTGCAAAAACACTCCAAATCTGTCAGATTGTGAGGGCATCTCCTGTGCACAGCCCTCTTTCGATCACCCCACAGATTTTTAATCAAATTCAGGTCTGGTCTCTGGCTGGCCCATTCCAAAACGTTAATCTTCTTCTGGTGAAGCCATTCCTTTGTTGATTTGGATGTATGTTTTGGGTCGTTGATGTAAGCTGAAACTTTCTAGCAGAAGCCTGAAGGTTTTGTGACAATATTGACTGGTATTTGGAACTGCTCATAATTCCCTTTAGCTTAACTAAGGCCCCAGTTCCAGCTGAAGAAAAACAGCCCCTTGGCATGATGCTGCCGCCACCATGCTTCACTGTGGGTATGGTGTTCTTTTGGTGATGTGCAGTGTTGTTTTTCGCCAAATATATCTTTTGGAATTATGGCCAAAAAGTTCAACCTTGGTTTCATCAGACCATAACACCTTTTCCCAACATGCTTTTGGGAGACTTCAGGTGTATTTTTGCAAAATGCAGCCTGGCTTGGATATTTTTCTTCGTAAGAAACGGCTTTTGTCTTACCACTCCACCCCATAGCCCAGACATATGAAGAATACGGGAGATTGTTGTCACATGTACCACACAGCTAGTACTTGCCAGATATTCCTGCAGCTCATATAATGTTGCTGTAGGCCTCTTGGTAGCCTCCCAGACCAATTTTCTTGTCGTCTTTTTATCAATTTTGGAGGGACGTCCAGTTCTTGGTAATGTCACTGTCACTTGATGATGACTGTCTTTACGGTGTTCCATGGTATATCTAATGCCTTTGAAATTCTTTTGTACCCTTCTCCTGACTGATACCTTTTACAATGAGATCCCTCTGATGCTTTGGAAGCTCTCTGTGGACTATGGCTTTTGCTGTGGGATGCGACTAAGAAAATTTCAGGAAAGACCAACTCAAGCAGCTGAACTTTATTTGGGGTTAATCAGAGGCACTTTAAATAATGGCAGGTGTATGCTGACTCCCAATTTAACATGATTTTGAATGTGATTGATTAATTCTGAACACAGCTACATCCCAAGTTATAAGAGGGTGTGCACACCTATACAACCACATTATTTTAGTTTTTTTTGTTTTCTTCCCTTCACCTAAAAGATTTCAGTTTGTTTTTCAATTGAGTGGTACAGTTTATAGGTCACATTAAAGGTGGAAAAAGTTCTGAAATGATTTATCTTTGTCTCATTTTTTTACAGCACAGAAACCTGACATTTTAACAGGGGTGTGTAGACTTTTTATATCCACTGTATATATTCGGCAGATGGTGTGCTGTGGAGTGAGCACCTTGACCATTTCTGCCCAGTGTGTTAGAGCCACTGTACGCTTTTACTATTACTTTTGATTCAATGTTCACCAAAGCCAATAATCATGTAATGAAGTGTTTTACAAACCATCAGCTTTAGTTGCTTACATGCAAATATAATAGTTTAATATTATATAATTATAAGGCTCCTGATTTTGATGACCTGTCCTTAGAATAAGTCTTTAATATGTGATCAGTGAGGGTCCAATTCCCCGTTCCTGCAACAATTACCAGTATCCTGCGGCCTCTGCACTTTGAATAAAACAGAAAGAACAGCTCCGTTCAAAGTGTAGTGGTCATGTCAGGTTACTGCAGTTCACTTCAATAGGAGCAGGAGCAGAGCTGCAGTAACCCAGCATAACTACTACACTTTGAACGCAGCTATCTCCTTCCTTCCTTCATTCAAGTTCTAGTTTCAACACTGGAGGGAATAGCTGATCATGGGGGAGTGGAGTGTAGGACCTGCATCAATTAGATATTAATGACCTATCCTGAGCTTGGGTCATTAATGTCAGGAGTCTGTAAAACCCCTTTAAATAAATTAAGTAAATTAAATATATCATAACTGAAATATCAGTACAATGTGTAGATACCAAGACCTGTAAAATGTGTCAGAATTTAGAGGATAGTAGATTGCTGTAACTACCGAGTATCTCACCTGCATCAGTTTTGTCAGTGTCTCTTGATCTATGTCATTTCCAGCCGGAGTCACCAGCACCCATCCATCCTTACTTACATGAACGAGCACAGAAGCCTACAATTACATAATATCATTTATTAACTTATTTCACTCATCTCAACTCACACCATAACTATATAACTATATGATCTAATCAACTGCACAATTTGACTTGCTTTATGATGATTGATGGGACACTATTTCTCATGTGCCAAGAGAGCAGCATGTGAATGGGTATGACTGAGTGATGGAAGACCAGCAGGTCACCAAAAAAAGGTGCAAGCAAGCACTACTTCACTGTAAAGACGAGAATACATATAACATACTTTATATAATAGAACTAAATGCATAAGGATCCTGACATTTAACGTATACATGGATTAGTATGGCTGAGTCTGTAGTGGTGAAATTCCAGAATGATTTTAGAAACTCCATTCAGGGGTTGGAAGTCACATTTGCCTGTAACATGCTGGACCTGTGCCAGTAAATGTCGGATTAAGGACATTATGGATTTTATGTGATATATTTGATGAGTGAAGATAAAATGTAAGATATATGACAACTGATACGGCAAACAGCTGCTATCCAATGTAAGGTGCTGTGAAGAAGGTGCTCTGTGTGAGTTTTCTAAATTTGAAAAACTGTACATAAATTTGTCCATTTTTTTAAAATATGTCTGTACAAAAATATTTCAGGGGTTTTCCTGCAATTTCCCAAATCGGGTCACTTTTAGGGGGTTTCTGCTGTAGGATACCTTATGTGCCTTCCAAAAACCATATGGCGCTCCTTCACTTCTTAGCCCTGCAGTGTACCTATACAGCAGTTTATGCATAAGATCTAAATTGGTTCTTAAAAAAGGCTTTTAGACATTCTCATGATTCATTGCTTCAAACATTCTAAGCCTAACATCCTATAAAAAAAAACATTAAAATTGCATTAACAAAATGATGACAATGTAGATATATGGTGAATGCTAAGTAATAACTATTTTGTGTATCACTATCTGTCTTAAAAGCAGAGAAATTCAAATTGAGAAAATTGTGATTTTTTTCCAAATGTTCTGCAAATTTGGGATTTTTTTTAAATAAATACAGATAAAACATATCTACCGCAATTTACCACTAACATGAAGTACAATGTATCACAAAACAACAGTCTCAGGATGTATTGGACAAGTAAAGGCATTTCAAAGTTATTACTACATAAAGTGACACATGTCAGATTTGCTAAATTAGGCTTTGTCATGAAGGGGGAAAATGGCTGTTATATGAAGGGGTTAAGATTTGAATGGAGATAATATCCCACTCCTGACATGTCATACATACACAGATGTTGAAAACAGAGATCTGGTGGCTTTTTGCCCCATCATGCAGGGCACATCAGCCAGTCCCTCAGCTACTCCCCTGGATAAAGAATGTGATCTACCAACCTGATTGATAAAGTCTGAAATAGATCCAACAGGAAGCATGGCAGGGATGATAGCGAAGCCTCTCTTCTTCCAGGTGCACTGTTTGTTGCTCTCCCTTACTGCAATCCTCCTTTGATGGTATGAAGACTTCACCAAACACTCATCCCAGCACCCCAACAAGTTAGTTGCATCAAATTCCTGCATAAAGGGTGTCTCACTGTTTTCTCTGTGTAGATTGAGGTGCCGTACCTAGAAGACATTTTTACTAATCAGAACATATTTACTCATTTCCTAACTGCATTACATTGTTTATGAACAGTTACACACTAAGGACTCATTCACACATCCATATTATTCTATTAGTTTTCATTGAAAAAACAGTGCCAATGTATCACGTCTGATATGGTAGGTAACAGACTTGACAGTACCCCTATTTCTAAGAGGGGCCACCGGACACTCATGAACAGGTCTTTCAGGATGAGAAACGTGGAAAGAACAAATTAATCTGCTGGCGTTTACTTCCGACGCTGGCACCCACATTTTATCTTCCGGACCGTAAACCCCTACAATACAATTCTTGCCACCTCAAACTCCAAAAATTGGCATCGACCATAATTGGAGGGGGTGGTAGCGGTAATGGTTCCGGAGGTGCAACATACTTTTGGAGCAACGATTTATGAAATACATTATGAATTTTCAATGTTTGAGGTAGCTCCAGGCGAAATGCCACAGGGTTAATGACGGCGACTGTTTTATAAGGACTGATAAACCTAGGACCCCATTTTCAAGATGGAACCTTTAACTTAATATTTCTAGTCGACAACTACAAAGTTATTCACCCCTAGGTCCGGACCTGGCGAACGTTTTTTTATCAGCCAGCCATTAATTTATATCTGTCTCCCATATTTTTCAAATTGCTTTGAACCTTTCACCATACAGAAGAGAGTGATGACATAAACCGTTCTTCCTCAGGGATCCCAGAAGGCTCCCCCTCACTGAAAGTGCAAAATTGAGGGTGAAAACCATATGCACCAAAAAATTGTGATTTACCAGTTGATTCTTGTTTTTTTTAAATCAGATAGTTTTTATTAAACAGCTTTTCCCAAATTATACAAATAATAAGGACTCCTTTCTTACAGATAGTATTACAGCCAATCAAATGAATGACATACAGTGCCATTATTTAAACCCAAACAAAACCAAAAGAAATAAACCCTTCCAACCCCCCCACCCCTTAGCGAAAAGACGGTCCGCCATTTGTAATAACCATATCGCATCTCATCAAACTGTCCAACTGACAGTCAGTAAAAACATATCCCTCCCATGTTTGTGCGTAGGGCCTATCAATAATCATACCTAACCACTTAGTCAGAACTCCGGAATCACTCATTAGTCCAGACTTACCAGTTGATTCTTGACGGCAATTGTTTATAGCAAACTCAGCTAAAGTTAAGTAAGATGACCATTCCTCCTAAATTTTCAGACATAAAACTCCTAAGTCTCTAGGTTTGGTGCGTTCGGTCTGGCCGTTTGACTGCAGATTGAGGAAAGGCTGAGGAAAAGGACAAATGTACCCCAAGACGAGAACAAAAAGCTCTTCAGAATTTAGAAGTAAAATGGGTTCCACGATTTAAAACAACATCGGAAGGGACCCCCTGAAGCTCCACTATTTCACTGATAAAAACCTGAGCCAGGGT